>NC_047106.1:66917361-68122361 GCF_902500255.1 Thalassophryne amazonica | reverse complement strand
ACGAGGCGATAATCGGTGAGTCGTTACTGACGCTCTGAAATGACGTAGTTGCAGCAGCTGCTGTGGCACTCTGATCGCTTCCCGTCTTTTATTATGATATAATGCTGAATTTATGTGGAAATGATTATTGTACAAACGCTTCAGATATCTGCTGCTGAGATAGATGAAGACTGAAGTGCAGTTTTAAGCAGAAATTATGTGATAATCAGAGAATCGCTGCTGAGCTCTGAAATGACACATGCGCAGTGAAGGCAGGGCGAGCCTATTTTCAGGGGGGATCATTCGGTCTGCGACACCGGCACTACCAAAATGGAGACATCTGGAAAACCCCTTGTTGAGCTTCAAACCAGCTCTTCAGAAACTATACTAATGCACTCATTTTCCACATTTAACCTCTGATCCAATCCCTGAATTTGGATATCTGCCGATAACGATACTATTCCAATACCAGAGCTCCGTTTGCTTTATTATTATCATTATTGTTGACTTTCTATGAGGATATTTTGTATTCCCAGTTATACAGCTTCATGATGAGGTGTTTAGAGGAGGATTTTCTTAAAAAGAAGACCTGAAAGTTCAGCTACAATTTGTCGGAAGGTACATCTAAGATGGAAGCCTAGATTTGACATTTTGGTGAAAGAATTAAGTACATTTGTTTATAAATTATCTCCCTCTCAGTCTGTCTGTCTCTCTCTCACTCTCTCTCCCCTTCTCAATTTCAATGGAGCTTTATTGACATGGGAAACATATGTTTATATTGTCAAAGCAAGTGTTACAGTAAAAATGAAAAATTAAGTCCTCTCTCTCCCCATCTCTCGCTGGCTCTCGCTCGCCGTTTTCCTGTGACTGAGGTAATGACCGTGGCCAACCTGTACATGGGACCAGTTCATGTACCAACCTGTCGACACGGACAGTCATTTTACAGTGCAGTGTTCTGAAACCACCCTTGGGCCATAATACAAATATTTGCAACATTTAGGTTGGACACACGTGCAATATTGTCAAACATTTTGTGCAAATGCCTTGCAGTCATTTCACATAAATATGTTGTACTTACTGAAGAAAGAAAACATTGTTCATTGTTTCTGTACTCTGGCAAAATAATTTTGTTGGGGATAAATACAGTTGATCTTATCTTATGTCACATATCTGAATCACATACATCCCAAAACTGGTTGGTTTCTCATGGAAAGATAAGTTATCAATCACTGTTGACAGCAGCTTTATGATTAGCTCAAACTGAAAAGTATAGTGACTGGCTTTTTGAGACAGCAGACCCAGAAATGTTAATATGTAGCCAGTCAGCAAAGATAAACCACATTCAGGCCTTTCGTCACCTTCTCTGTAAGAATTAGGTCAGAGAGCAGAAACAGAATCAAAGCACAAATATTCTGAGGATTCAATTACTGATGGTGCCATGTGAAAGAAAATTATTCTCAGTAACATTGCATATTTACTTTAGTACAAACTAAAAAGAAATTAAAAGGTAGTTACACTGAAAAAAAAAAATCATTGTGGTCTCGACCTGACTGCAGTTTGACGTCGTAACTGAACTGAGTAGACAAAGGCTCACATTCGATGGTATCTGGCTGTTGATCAACTCTATACGAAGGAGATGTGTTGCACTGCGAGAGGCAAATGTTGGGCACACCAGTATGGCATCAGATCAGTGCCAAAACCGCATTGGGGCGTATTGTATTATTTCACATGCATAGATATTAACTGCGAGCATGCAAATTATCTCTGCGGGAGTCCTACTCTCCAACACAGAAGTCAGTCTGCTAAAACAAAGGAGACAACGGCGTTAACTGATTATCGCCTCGTTTCTGCTTAAAACTGCATTCCATTCACCATGTATCTCAGCGACAGATCTCTGAAGCTTCTGTACAACAATCATTTCTACATAAATTCAGCATTATTTAATAATAAATTACAGACAGTAGTAAAACCCATAGTGCCAACCATCCCCCCACCCCCAGGTTTTGAGCGAGAGAGCAGAAATCCACTTTGCACAAGCAGAAATAATCTTTGAGAGGGCAGGGGTGCGCTGGTCCTCGCTTGCAGCACCTTTTTCTTTCCTCAAGGAGCAGTTTCGTAGTTAATATCTACGTGTGTGAATTAATATAATATGCCCAAACACATTTTTTTAACCGAGAGTGGTTTTGGCACCAATCTGACGCCGCACACCAAATACTGACTGGTTTTCTGACGTCCCCAATAAAGCAAAACTGCACATTTCAGAGTAGCCTTTTACTGTGGCCAGCCTATGGCACAATTGTGCAATTATCATGCTGTCTAATCAGCATCTTGATATGCCACACCTGTAAAGTGGGATGGATTATCTCAGCAAAGTAGAAGTGCTCAGTAACACAGATTTAGACAGATTTGTGAATAATATCTGAGAGAAACAGGTCTTTTTTACATACAGTAAATGTTTTAGAGCTTTGAGTTCAGATCATGAAAAATGGGAGCAAAAACAGAAGTGTTGCATTTAAATTTTTGTTCATTGTACTTTAGGTGAGCAAATAAAGCAAATTCTGTAATCTAGTAGTACTATTACTTAGAAGTCAAACAAAAGCATCAAAACCTTTGTTAATCCTTTATTGTTCAGTTTCTCTGTGTGCCCCTCTCTTGTTAATTTCCTCATGCCTATGTTTGTTTTCACATGTCGTAGCTTGTTGCAAAAAGCACACACAGACTTGCTGTAGGCTATTGCTTTCTGCCTCCACAAGTCAGCTGCATAGAAACAGGCATCCAGGCTATCTCTCAGTTATTCTGAAGAGGCAATCTTTTTAAAGCTAAAGGGGGTGGGTGAACCTACAGCTGATTTTTTTCTCCTTTTTTGTAAGGTCTACCAGCTGTTAGGAAAAATAAATAAATTTCTCTATCCTTAACCCCCCCCCCCCCCCAAAAAAAAGTACCCTGCAGCACAAGTGCTAATGTATATCTGCTGAAGTTTCAAAGTAAAGATTCACCCTTGAAACCAGTTTCAAGCATTCAGAATTGTTTTTCAACATATAAAACTACTAATACGAATACTAGTTTTCAGATCCTCATTTAGAAGCTTTAAACATCAAGTTTCAACCTTTCAAAGCTTTGTTTCCCAGATTTCAGATCACCATTTCCAAGGTTTCAAACTCAGAAAACAGTGAACCAGGAAAATGGTGACATATCAGAAATAATGCTGCACTTGTAAAGAAGGAATATCACGTACAAAAGGTTTGCAGAGAAAACATCATACAAGGCTTCAAAAATCATTTTCAACCTTTCAATGCATTTTATTAATTATCTCAATTATTTCAAACAGTGAGTTTCAAACTTTCTATCTGCTGTGATGAAAAACTTTCATTAAACTGTTCAACCGGCCAGTTTATTTATATGTGTATATATACACACACACACACACACACACACACACACACACACACACACACACACACACACAGAAGTGAGAAAAGCTTCCCTGCTACTACCAAGGTTCGAGGCAGGGCAGCATGGGTGAACATGTGTGTACGTGTGAGAGATGCCCTTATTTGGAACCATCTCACCTCAGTGTCTGCACAGAGTTCAATTCCTTTTACAGGTTGGAGCACATCCTCCTCAACTCACTGTAGGAAAGAGGCAGATCTACAGCACAAGACAACAACAATTCACCAGTACATGAAAGAAAATTGCCCATGTTTTCAGGTAACCCAACTCGTACCTTCCTGGCTTGCATCAGAGGCAAGTTGAAGAGCAAGAGGCAACATGGTACCTCCCCACGCCCCCTTTCATTTGCGTGAAAAATTTTAATAGCTTGGAGTTTGTAAACTTATGATTGTAGATATTACTACATTAAAGCAGCATTCTGGTACGTGCATCATGGATCATGCCCAGAGCAGCATACATGGCCAAAATGTCATAGCCAATGCTCCTTTACGATGCAAGTGATACTCCTCATCAGTGTCTCCTGTAGTGACCGTTCACAAGTAGGGATGAGTACTGATAAGATTTTATCTAGCGATGCCATTATCAATTACGCTTATCATCCGATTCCTTATCGATTCCCTTATCAATACCTCTTGTGAATGTTCTGTGTACTAAAAGTACACAGAAAAACTTAGAGAAAAGGGTTTTCTATGTCAACAACATTTTATTGAGTCTTTAAATAAATATGAAATTGGTCACTGCACTGGATCCTTAAATAAACTCTACATGGTGGATCCTTGATCTCTGGACATAAATAGAAATAAACAAAATCTAGTAGTTTTTGTCAAAAGCATTTCCTGTCAGACACTGCTGGCACAAATTTAACTCCATTCCTCTGAGCTGAGCTCAGCCGGCTGCGCTGCAAGTCAGCATCAATGTAATTCATAAAGAACGCAGGACGTCTCATTTTGGGAGGAAAAAACGTTTTTGGTTGACTGTAGTTTATTGTTTGTATTACAACGTTTGGAAAGAGGTGTCATTTGATTTAAAACACTTCGCTCTGAAGTTATTAAATCTGACTGGACTCTAACTTGACTTGGCAGAGAGCGGCACAGCATTTGGAGTTGTGCGAACGGAACAGAGGACGAGTCTCGTTTCTTGCCTGCAACAAGACAAGAGTCCCAGTTAGTGACTTTAATCCACACAAAAGTGACTCATGATTGACATCTTTAAATGGCTTTGAGAGGGGTTAAGAAGCGGACTTGCCACTTCTGAAAAGCAGCGAAGCGGAGAACCAAAGAAGCAGCGGGTCGGAGCACTCCTTCATTGGTTCAAGCTTCAAGCAGAGCTGCACTGCAGAAGCAGCTGATTACAGACCCGCTGCAGGGTCTGCAATCAACGTAGAGAAATGATCATTTTCCTGATAAACACCCTCAAAAACAACAACTGCTCTGAAGGACCGATAAGGGAATCGTTAAGCAAAAAGGCTATGGATGTCGGTGGATCAAATAATTTCTTAACGATTCTCGAAAAGACACAAAGTAATTCCAGCAGTACCCAAAGACTCTCCAAGGAGATCTAGTACTAAAGACATCCAGTAATTGCCTCAGGACACTGGTTTGTGTTAAAGTCTGAGAACCACAGAGTAAGACAGGAATTACTAGGGTGCTAACAACTCGGACCTAGTTCTCATGCAAAGATACCAGCATCGCCAAACACATCTGTCCAACAACCTCATGACTCCATAAGTAATTCCAAGGCATATGTTTAGTTAAGAGGCCGAGGACCCAGAAACATGAATGAGAAAAGTAAATCTCAGCATTAAAAAAAAAACCATTTCAATACACACAAATAGGGATGCACTGCTACACAATTTTTCACTTCTGACACGATGCTGAATTTGGATATCTACAGATACCGATACTTTTCCAATCCGATACAAGAGCTCTGTTTGGTTTAATATTATTATTATTATTATCATCATCATTATTGTTGATTTTATGAGGATTTTTTTTAAAAAGGAGACTTGAAAGTTGAGCTACAATTTGCCAGAAGGTCTATCTAAGATGAAAGCATAGATTTGATCTTTTGGTGAAAGAATGAAGTATTTTTATTTTTTATAGATTTTTATAGCCTTATTTTTATGGACTTAAAGAGAAAACAGAACACTCTGTCTGCTTGTCTCTCTCCCTCTCTCTGTCTGTCTCTCGCTTTCTCTCTCCCCATCTCTCTCTCTTTCTTCCACTCTCGCTGTTTTTGTACAGAGCAAACGTTGAACCTTTGGGAAACACAAAGCCTTTCAACTGTAAAATAAATGTACCATCATCGACGCTCATGCGCAGAATTTTAATGGAGACTTTTTCCTCTTTCAGCGGACAGAATCTCTGTTCGCTGTCCTCCTCGGCTGCACGCTGAGCTGGTGTTTTACAGCCTTGGGATAGTGAAGCAGCTAACTTTTTAGCACACATTTTCAGCAATAATTCAGTTAATTTTTCGAGAAACTCCATGCTCGACAAACAGACAATTTGTATCTGAGAGCAGAGCAGAAATTTGCCGCTACCCGCAGCTAGAACACTGTGAAAGAGAGCTCTCTCAAACAGCCTGGCTTCAGAAAACGTCCCCCTCTCCTCCTCCCGCTCGGCAGCAAACAAGCAAACCCGATACCAATCTTCTTGGTATCGAATCGGTCCCATCCTTACACACAAATACACATCTAATGGCCAAGTCTAAGAAATCATTAAAATCCTGGATTTTAGTGTGTGTGGATGAGCAAGCTGTTTTAAGGCTAATGGGCTTTTCACACTGAACGTGTCGGAAGCGGCAAAGGAGGTCAAGAATCGGTCTAAAAAGCATTATTTTCAATGAGACGCGTTGGTTTTTAGAGGCATCAGAAGTAGGGATGGGTATTGAGAACCGGTTCCTTTCGGGTATCGTTAAGAAATGATTTGATCCACCGACATCAATAAGCTTTGTGCTTAACGATTCTGTTATCGGTCCTTCAGAGTGGCCGTTGTTTTGGCGGGTGTTTGTCAGGAAAATGATCATTTCTCTACATTGATTACAGACCCTGCAGCGGGTCCTTAATCAACTTTTCTGCAGCGCGGCTTTGCTTTGAACCTTGAACCAATCAAACCGTGGTTCGCAGATTGAAGCAATGCTTTCAATTGCTTCGTCGATTGTTTCGTTTCTTTCTTTCTTTTGCTTAATTTTCCCCCGCTAAAACGCTAAAGAGCATACGTCTGAGTATTATTTACCTTTTCTATGTTAAACCGACCTGTTATGGTCTTCTGAAACAGTTGATAGATGTATTTTATAACTTAAAAACGGGAGCGATGCTAACGCGTTAGCATGTCTATGGCATTTTCAATGTTAAAAGTTAGCATTTAGCAATTGTAGCCGTCATCACGTTCGGGTGCATTTGTTTTCAAATTGTAATATTTCTTAAATTTATTTTTGCTTATATACTAATAATCTAATGATTATTATATACAATTTTAGAGAAAGAGACAAAAAGAACCTGAATAGAAACACAACAGAAAATATATAATAGCAACTAACATAAATAAATAAATACATACAGAAATAAATGTTTCCTGTGAACACCTAGTGACTCTCACACCTCCATTTCATCCCTGTCTTATTTAAGTTTAATGACAGTTTGTTTCGGTCAAACCATATTTTCAATGTGTTAATTTCTTCAGTGATTTCCTCCAGAACTATCTGCCAAACTACGAGGGCTGTCAATAAAGTAACGGTCCTTTTTATTTTTTTCAAAAACTATATGGATTTCATTCATATGTTTTTACGTCAGACATGCTTGAACCCTCGTGCGCATGCGTGAGTTTTTCCACGCCTGTCGGTGACGTCATTCGCCTGTGAGCACTCCTTGTGGGAGGAGTCGTCCAGCCCCTCGTCGGAATTCCTTTGTCTGAGAAGTTGCTGAGAGACTGGCGCGTTGTTTGATCAAAATTTTTTCTAAACCTGTGAGACACATCGAAGTGGACACGGTTCGAAAAATTAAGCTGGTTTTCAGTGAAAATTTTAACGGCTGATGAGAGATTTTGAGGTGATTCTGTCGCTTTAAGGACTTCCCACGGTGCGAGACGTCGCTCAGCGCTCTCAGCCGCCGTCGTCAGCCTGTTCAAGCTGAAAACCTCCACATTTCAGGCTCTATTGATCCAGGACGTCGTGAGAGAACAGAGAAGTTTCAGAAGAAGTCGGTTTCAGCATTTTATCCGGATATTCCACTGTTAAAGGAGATTTTTTTAATGAAAGACGTGCGGACGGGTCCGCGCGTCGGCACGCGACGCTCCGCCACAGGAAAAACACCTCTGTTGAAAGCCTTAAGGACAAGTTGGAACATGTCCTGCTGTTAAACAATTTCTCATATACTCACTCCACTGAAAGCCATCAAAAGCCGCCTGGATTTACAACACAAAACACAAATGGTTATCAACACGGAGGTGTTTTTCCTGTCACGCCGCACCGCGTCGGCTGCGTCCTGACGCGCGGATCCGTCCGCACGTCTTTCATTAAAAAAATCTCCTTTAACAGTGGAATATCCGGATAATATCCTCCCACAAGGAGTGCTCACAGGCGAATGACGTCACCGACAGGCGTGGAAAAACTCACGCATGCGCACGAGGGTTCAAGCATGTCTGACGTAAAAACATATGAATGAAATCCATATAGTTTTTGAAAAAAATAAAAAGGACCCTTACTTTATTGACAGCCCTCGTAGAAAACTGCTGCATCCTAGTAAGAGCAGAATACTACTGGAATGAATTTGAACAAGGAAAGTTGTATTTTTTTTCTCACCTAAATGGATTCAGCACTCACTCCAGTTTATTGTCTGGAATAGTCCCAGATTGCATTTCAGAGCTTCTAGAATTCAAAATTTTCGTGCAGGTGGTGTTGGGGGGTAATTTTGGGTTTCAGCTTTTTTTGTTTTTACCACTTTCATCCCTGAATATGAGTTGTGATTCACTTTTGTGCAGATTAAAGTTACTAACTGGGACTCCTGTCTTGTTGCAAGAAAGAAACGAGAATCATCCTCCGTCCTGTTCACACAGCTCCAAACGTTGCGCAGCTCTCTGACAAGTAGAGAAGCTTGAATCTTCGACTGGACTGGGTTGCTTGACTTGAGGACGTTTTGCTTCAAATCACAGAAGCTTCCTCAGCTAAAATTCTTGCTCTGGTAGTCTGACTTCTGTCTTGACTCTTGTACAGAAGAATAAACCAGAAGCCAACAAAAGCTGGAGTTTTTAACCTAACCAGACCCCTCCTACCGAGAGGCCGACTGCTATAGGCTAGTGACTAAACAATAGCTTTAATTAGCACCTATTATTGACACTCATTAGGAGAGTGCACAGTAGGTCCAGGAAACCACCTGGACAACTGAGAGCCTACACAGAGGCTCTCTGACAAGTCAAGATAGAACGATAGAATTCAGTCTGAATTAATAACTTCAAAGCGAAACACAGTTTTGTTTATTTTTATTTATGTCCAGAGATCAAGGATACAGTGACTAATTTCATATTTATTTACTTTAAGACTCAAGGAAATACATAGAAAACCTGTAAAGCCTACTTTTAGTACAAAACTCACGAGGTATCCATAAGGGAATCGATAAGGAATCGGATCGATAAGCAGAATCGATAATTGCATCGATAGATAAAACCTTATCGATACCCATCCCTAATCAGAAGTGTTGCGTCAAAAGCCGAGCTAAAGTGACGCTTCTGACTGGAGCGTGCAATACCGCTTGTCGGCAGGGTGACGCGGTCAAAGTTCAACCCAATCCAACTTTCGACGCGCTGAGCTGTGACGTAGTTAATTTGATGCTTCCGTTACAAGTCTGTATATAAAACTTTCAAATAAGTTCTCATTTCAAAAACTTGTGTACGATCAAGAAGTGGTAACATTTTATTGGCCCACCATGTATATAGGTTTGTTTGTTTTTTTTGTGTTTTTTTTACATATCTCCTTTTTAAATATATAGGAATAACTCATAATACCAACATACCGACCAGCCCAAACCACAACCGTCTCCATGGCCTCACTCTTCTCCTCCTTCCTGGAAGCTAGAACCTCAGCATCCTTCCCCCTGTATACCCTGTGCCCCTCTTCTACACATGTCCAAACCACTGCAATCTCATCTCTGACTTTATCACCAAATAATATCCCTGTGCTTTCCCTGATATGTTCATTCCTCATCCTGTTCATCTTCATCACTCCTAGTGGAAAATATAAATAAATACAAAGAGAGTGGGGGGGGGGGACTTTCAGCTTCACCACATTCAACTCTATGCGTACACCATCACTTTTATGACATAGAACAAAACTGGTTTGACCACAGTCTTGTAGACTGGCATTTCACATACCTTTCTATCACATATCAATCATGACACTGTTCTCCAACAATCTAAGAGGTGTCAGACTTTGATATACTGCTACAGACTCCAAGGATAAGTAGCCTCACCAATGTCCCTCAGTGCTTATATAGGAATACATTTAAAATACATTGCATTTATTAGTAGCCAACCTAAATCTAACTTTTACCAGGTTTATTAATGCTTGACTGACACCTCACATTATGCTGATAAAATTTTTATATTAAAAATACAATCCAAATGAAGGGAAATTTTATATGTAATTAAAATGGATGCATTAGTCATTGGTATCTCTTTTTTTTTCTTTTATTGCAAGTGATAATTTTTTTTTGCATAATGCAAGTGATAATCACATATAAATATCTTCTTACCTCTGTGTTTGTTTTCCTGAGAGTTAAACACTCATTTGTATGCCAACAGCATTAGCATTGTTAGCAGCTTCGGTAGCGTCATCCATTAACGCCACTTAATGTAGGATTACTGGAAAAATATGCAGCTCATTACTTTTAATGTCCACAACAAACAGTAAACCGTTAGGAGAACCACAGCACTGTCCCCAAAAATATGATTTAATAAACATGAACCTAAACCAAAAACTAGAAGCACTCGGAGAGCGCAAACCTCCGCCAAGGCCATAGGGTCACTGAAGTCACATGGAATACTCTTTGGCAAAGAGACTTATTCCACGTAATTTCACGCATCTACCATCATGTTTCAGATTCAGTAGTTAACCCTCTGGGGTCCGAGGGCATTTTTTGGACAGTTCACTCGCCTGGCATAAATGTTTTATTATTGCTGTTAGTCTGGGCCCCAGGCACTGAAAATCTGAGAGGACCGGTCTCGACTTGCTACACTTTTTTCTTGTTTTTTTTTCTTTTAGTATGACCCCTAAAGACACGTGAATAATTGGTCTGCTTTGCTGGAAATATCGCAAACTGAAACTGTGGCCATTTTTGTATATGCACCTTTGGTCGCTTCACCAAAAATAGAGACAAATGGTATTTTCTTTTAAACTCTTTAGTGGGTTGGGTAGGCTACCAAAAAAAATGCACCCCAGGCACACACAATACATGTACTGACATCATCAAGTTCAAATATGCATTTAAAGACCTTCACATGTACTTCATTTGTAATAAACTTTTCCTTTTAGTAATCATATCAAGCAATGTGTCATTCTTTCATGTGCAGAATGTAGACTCTTCTGTGAAAAAAAATGTGAAAAATTGACAAAAAAATAAAGGATCAGTGATGATTTTAGTGAGCCTCACCCTCAGGCCACATACTGCAATTTGACCAAAACTATTGCTGTTAAGAATAAATAAGAGGTAAACAGGAGAATTCCAGCTAATGAATAGCAATAAACATACATGAGGGCTACTTCAATGTAATACAAATTTGTATAAATTTAAAATATTTTATAATTATGGTATTTTTATGCTATTTACACTTGTTTCAGGAACTAGCAGCTACATATTGGAGACAATGTTTTCTAAAATACTACAGAATAGGCATGAGGCAAATGCCCTGTCTTTCACTTACCTTGCTAGTTGCACTGTACAATGTACCTATAAAATACACTCAATTTATACGTATATACTTTGTGTTCTGCAGGTTTCTGGAGCTGTGCTGCAATTAGTGGTAAGAAACAGTAGATAAGGATCCGGCTTGCCTGTCTTATATAATATTCACTCATTATATATTGCAGGTAATGAAGACAGGTGAAAATCTGAAGACCTGCTTCCTGAATCATCGAGCCAGAATTTTCAACAAAGCAACCAAGAAAAAGTGTAGCAAGTCGAGACCGGTCCAACCCTTTTTTTTGAGCTTTCGAGTCAGTGGGGCCCAGACTATGTTAACAGCTCTCCCTACATCCCACAATCAAGTTTAATGTGTCTTTTTTTTAGGACAACCTGCACTTTCAAAATATATATGCTATAGTTGTGTTTTATAAGTGTAATAAAGGTTTACAATCACAAATAAGAAAGGAAAAAGTAAAGCGTAAATAATTTTCCACACACGTTTATTCAAAACACACAGCAAACTATAATAAATCAGTAACACATCACTCCTAAAAACAATCTTTGGTGTGTCACGTGAGGTGAATCTGCTCTACGATTGGATTTTGGAAAACCATGTGACGGTGAACCAATTCCGATTGGACTCTCACATTGCTCACGTCATCACACAGCTTCTATGAGGAGTACAAAGATGGTGGACGGTGGCTCGAAAGTTCGCGGAGTTAACTTTTCAGCAAAAAAAAAAAGTAAGTTTCTATCTCACATCATTAAAAAGTTATTTATAATTTAGTAAAGCTTGGTCTCAGCCGTCGTATATGACGGCATCGGCCCTGGAGGGTTAAACCCTTAGATCTTCAGCAAATGTATTTATAGAGAAACTGCATGAACTACACAAGTTTTTTTTTATTTTCTAATAAGTTTATTCAATGAAGAGAAACAAATATTAAATTATTGTTGTGTCGTAACTTAATTTTTGTTCAGCCTTTGTGACCTGTCTTCATGAGTTATATGCAAAAATGTTGAAATTGGCCATATCTTGCAATGATAAAGAATCCTTTAAAAAAATTACTGGATCCGGATCATGTTCCGGATCATTACCAAAATTTAATGACTTCTAAGTTAGGCCAAGATACACCCCTGGTAAAAAATTTCATTGAAATCCATTGAGGATTTTTTTGAGTAATCCTGCTAACAAACGGACGCAACCAAAAACATAACCTCCTTGGCGGAGTTAATAACCCTCCTTCGCTGGATTTTATTGGCAGCTTGCAAACCAACATGGAGCAAACAACAGTTTGGGCATGGAACATGTAATGGATTCTGATGCATGTTGTCAAAATAACCCAGAAATGTTCATCACATAAGAAAAACCCAGATTTCCAGGAATTTCGGGTGACCATTTCAGTGACCAAGACTCACCAGTGTCCCTCACACTGTATCTTATCTTAGCATGATGGGACTCCACTTCATGCGCTAGGAATCTTGTCCTGGCCACATGAAAGGAAAGCATAAAATCTGTGGTTAGAGCCATGTTTTGGAGACCATTCTCACATTGTGCTGGGCTTCACTTCTGCTGTTTCTACAAAATGCACAATTTAAAACAAAACCTCTAACTTTCCTCCTCAAAATACAACCTTTGGAAAATCTGTCCACCCAATAAGCAACAGTAGTCATGTGACTACATCCTTGTAAAATACTCATTTTAACATATTCACCGTCAAAGTCCACACGGAAAAAAAAAAACAAAACACTCATTTCACACTGTCAAAAATAATGTTTTCCCCCATTTATTTAAGGGGCGTAGCTTGAGATTCACATTCCTCACAGCTTGAGTTTTCTGAGCATTTATAAGAGGCCCTCTCTGTCTATTTAATCAAACAAGTTTAAGAATGAGAGAATTTTGAAAATAATTTTAAATTATTATAACAAAAGTACTGGAATAACAAACCATCTTCCACATAGACTTCACAAAGGTTAACGTGAATTGGACAGTGCACTGGCCAAACCACATATAAAAAAAGTCAAAGACTAGCAGCTTTAAAGCATGACTGTGTCAAAGACAGACACACAAACCGATTCAGTAAACAATATGTGTGTCACTACTCAACAATGTCAACCACAAAACAGTTCAGTCATCAACTCAAGAATCCACATTCTTCTCCTCAGCATGATTTTTCCACTTTAGCAAGACACCAAATTCTCCTGATTCAGTCTTTTTAGTGATTACTACCCACATTTGCAGACGTGTCCAATGACAATGTATGAAAAGTACCAACAATTTTGTGCAACACTGTTTAATCAAGTAAAACCTTTGTACAAATACCATCCCCCAAAAGATGTGGTTAAGAGAGCAGGATCTGATACATAGAAATGTTTCAAATGATTGACAGCGTAAAGTATTTCTTAATATCAACAGGCATCCATTAGGCTCCATTATGGAGCAGACCTCAGATGATGCCAATGGATCTTTGTGGCCATTAGCACTGCTGACCATATGAGATATCACTACAGCAACTGTGCATATACGCTTTGGTTTCACGACAGTTTTATACCCAGCCTCTCCATCAGCTGGGATGATGATACTCTGCTTGGATAACAGACAACGATTTCTAGATGAGCCATTAACTTCTAACATTGCAAAGTCACTTGCTCTGCTTAATTTCCAAATGATGATAGACCAGAATTTTACAAAAACAGAAGCCATATGGGATAAACTATAGAAACTGAAAAACAAACAAACAAACAAAAAAAAACAATAGTTTTAGAGATAATATTCATTACAATAGATACAATCAATACAATATTCATCTATGTCTGGATTAAGCATCCACTCCGTGACAGACTCGGATTCATGAAAACTGGGCCAGTTGTGTGAGTAATCCAGATAACAGACCAACAACTTAAGTAACTCGCAAACAAAATATGGTCAAAATAGGCCTGGGCGATTTGGCCTAAAAATAAAATCTCCGATTTTTTTCATAAAAAAATTTGACTTTCGATTCTTTCCGATTCCCCCCTACTTTTCTTTAAAGAAAACATTTGGTACAAATGACCCGGGCCATACTAATATACGAAATAGGCAAAATGGGGACTGATAATCACGAAATGGGGGTAAAATGTAACGAAATGGAGCAGAGTGAACCAGACTGACTCCAAATAATTACTTTTATTTAACTGTTTAGCTTTTGTTTTATGTGAGATGCGCTCAGTACATGTAGTAGGGGCAGGTGCGCATCTGGCGTTCGATAAAAGTAAGTACAATTAAGTACTTAAAAGTACTTAACTGAATCATATTTAGAGTCAGTCTGCTCCATTTCGTGACGTTTTACCCCTGTTTCCTTATTATCAGTCTCCATTTCACTCCATTTTGCTTAAAAATAATTAAATAAAAGTAATTAATTGAATCATATTTGGAATCAGTCTGGGTCAATCTGCCCCATTTCGTTACTTTTTACCCCCATTTCATGATTATTAGGCTCCATTTTGCTCCATCTGGGCAAATGATTCCACCAGAGTAAGCTGCTTTTCAGCGGGAGTTTGCACTCTTGTTCCCCTCGTAAAGTTTGGCATTTTTCCCACGCAGCTGGATGCCTCTGTTCTAGATGCTGGAATAAGTTTATTGTGCAGCTGCATTTTGTTGCAATGGGATTTTGACAAACTTTGCAGCGTGCAGTCACTTGTTCCACATCTGTCGCAGCAATCCCAAACCACTAATGAAACTCGCTCTTAATTAGCGGTTAGCCATATTTGTTATTGTGTGAAGGAAACGGGACGGGGAGGGGGGGAGCTGCGGAAGGTCCCGGAGCTTAAGCTTCACACAGGAGCCGCACAGCGTCGCCGCAGCAACCAACCATTCTCACTTTACGACAAATGTTGCAACAGCCAGGCTTTTTTCTCCTCGAACCTCCGCGGATCTGAGGACACTGATTTGTATACAGATCAGTGTGCACGGACCGCCGCGGTCTTATGAAACTTGCACGATCATAAAAAAGAACACTTTGCGATAGACATTTTAAAAACTCAGTGACAATCACAATTACAGAGTTAAACACTAACACCCCCCACCCCCACATGATGAAATCCGCAGAATTTTGTGGATCCGCGGAGTTTTCGCAGCCCTGGTTAACAGTTTTCTGATCAATGATAAAACATTAATGCAAACCTAGATTGTCAATCTAACACACTAGGAAATGTTTTTAAGTGCATATCAACATGCATCTTTTCATGATGCATGAAATAAAACCATTTTTCTTAATCCAATCTTACAGATAAGAATCCCCACAAGCACATCCCAATTAGCTCAAGCCTGTTATAGCTTCTAAGGCCTAGAGGTAAACATAGATATTCTGAATGTCTTCACTGTAAAGTAACATTTAAAAAACTACTAATGTAGATGCAATACAGTTTATTAAGGTTAACCATTTCCAAAAGACCCCCTGGAACTCTCTGGAGCCATTCAACGCACATACACATCGAAGTCACATGACCAAATTAAGCGGTTCGCCCATCAAATTCCCCACATTTTCGGTTTGAATGTTTTGTTGAAAGTGCAGACTTCAGCCTATATACCAGTTTTTAAATTTTGTTGATAGACCCAATAAAACCTGAATAATGATTAATAAATTTCACCAGGTATTTTCCTGAGTTTTTAATGGTAATGTGTGGAGCGCTGCTCCGTCGATCACTTTGTCCAGCGTGCACGAATGGCAGGTCTTCACTCTCTTTCTCTCTGCTCCAAGCAATTGCAATGGGAAAGAAAAACCATGATTTATCTATTTATCTATATGTTTTGGTGGGAAAGCCCATCCATTTGACAGGAAATGGCACACTCAATGCTGCTCTGATCTCAGAGCAGCGATTGCTTTGTCCAGCGTGCATGTGCGAACGGCTGGTTTTCCTCACTTTCGTTCTCTCTGCTCTGAGCATTTAGAATGGAAAAGAACAACCCTGATTTCCCCTTTTTTTGGTGGAAAATACCAGCCATTTAGCAGGAAAGGCCAAAGACAAATAAAATGCTCACAGACCCACATGGTTATGGATGCACGCTGCCTTCGCGGGCGTGAACATCAAGCCATTTTGACACCTCTGGCTGGTAGAAAAAAACTTCTTCCCCTTTACCATTGGTGGAAACGCACAATGTCAATGTGCACTGACCCTCCTCACCTCCCCACGTGGGTCCAGATGTCACTCAAACTGAGAAGAGGGAAAAAAATGCCTCCAAGGGCACAATACTGCCTCCGATTGGCAACAGGAGGAAGTGTCAGATCTGTGACATGTCCAACACAAGTCAGACAGGTCTCATTTTGGACAAGAACTGTTTTTCTGAGTGACACAAATATAACTTGTGTGGCATCTTATTGTTTTGCAAACAGTTGTTTAAAAAAAAACACCTGAAGCCTGTAACTGTTTCCTACATTTCAATGTATGTTTTCGAAATTTACAATTTATATTTGCATTGTAATTTATAAAAATTTGTTAAACATATTTTGGTTTTCACAGTTAAAATTTTTTTTTTCTATTCAGATTTTATGTTTTTGTGTGAATATAGGTTCACTGTGCAAATGCTGTATGTCAGAATGAAAGAAAAATAGTCAAGTCACACAGGTGAGGTTGTGCTGACAAAAATGATACCAAACAAGGCAAAGAAAACAGTTTTCTTTTAGACAAATTATGAAGGTAAAACCAGAAGTATTCAAAATGGCCAATTATACCCTAGACTCCAGAGGGTTAAAAAATTGCTAAGATGAAAGTAGTTTCACTGTGATGATCCTATTCAGAATATTAAAAAGTAAGTAAAATTTACTTATATAACACTTATCACAGATTAAAAAAAAAAAAAAAAAAAAAAAAATCACAAAGTGCTTCACAAGAAACAGTAAAAAAACAAACAAACAAACAAAACAAAACAAAACATCTATACATTCAGAAAGAGTTGAATTGAGCAGAGAAGGATTTTCATCCAACAAAACAGATCAAATCTAGGCTTGTATCTCTCATCTGTCTCCTGGCAAACTCACTAAACTTGCATTTCTTTTTAAGAAAATCCTTCTCTATACCATTTCATGATGAAGCTGGATAACTGGTGAAGTAAAATGCAAAACCTGCACTACAAACAATTTCTACAATTGCAAGCACAGAAGCTGATAACATCTTCAGGGCTGTCTTATCGTCTTGGCGGCTTTTCTGACACCTCCTGATTAAAACCTAAAAACTCTGAAGGATTGTGAGGCCCCTCTTTCACAGTCTGTCATGAGCGGCACCAGGAGGGTGCTAGAGCTCCCCCTGCATTTGTCATAGCACCCCCATAGAACCCCCAAGAAAATAATTCCTCATTTACTATTTTAATTTAATCCCATGTTTTTAAGGCCTTGTCTACACTGAAACAGACCTTCTACTATACAATCTTTTTCTTTGTCATTTTCAAAAAGTGCTCCATTCAAGAAATATCAGGGTTCTCACAGATCCAATGAAACCATGTGAAAATGCTGTAGTACACATGCCAGACCTGTACGTAGCGCTGTAATGCTTCTACAAAAGAAAAAAAAAAATTGAGAAGACGACGTGGGGCTAATCAATATAGCAATGGATGCTAAAACTTTACAAGGCGGTACACATATTAAATAAAGTCTTTTAATTTGACCTGTTGCCAGAATTCATCATCACAGATGGAAACTGTTCTGCACACGACACCCTTGTTTTGGAAGATGACGCCTGGAAATGTGTTAATTCGTTATGATGGAAGTTAATTGTTAAGGGTATTTTTAAAAAAGTCCCTCAGCGTCCATCTGCTCTGAGTGTGTTTCTCAGACTGAGCTGGAGGACACCAGCACTTTGTCCCACCACCACCAAAAAGAACAAAATAATATGCTAAATTAGACTGTAAAATTACACTGTTAACAACATGTTACAGAGGCAGGGTGATGACATCATCCTTTCAGTTTTCCACAGTATGACACTTCTGGCATTTTCAGATTTATGTGATAAGATAAATATTCCACTCATAAAAGAAAATCAGTTCTGTTCATGAACAGTACATGTACAAAAAATGAGTGTAACGTGACGTTCAATGACATCACGTTCAACAATGTCATGATAATATTAATAATACTACTACTAATAATAATAATAACAACAACAATAATAAATTTCATTTATAATGCACCTTTCATTAATAAAAATCTCAAAGTGCTACGAGAAAAAAAAAAAAACAAGGATAAATGAGAATAAAAACAGAAAATATTAAGATAAAAACAGTTAGCAGAACAGAATAAAACCAAAATAAAATAATAAAAAGACTAAGAGGCAACAGATTCAAATTATTGAGACCTGTGATAGGCCTGTCTAAATATGTATGTTTTGAGGCTTTTTTTTAAAAGCTTCCACAGTTTGTGGAGCCCTCTGATGGTCAGGGAGGGAGTTCCAAATATGAGGGGCAGCTGAACAGAAGGCTCCATCTCCCATGGTGTGAAGCTTGGTGTGAGGGGGATGGAGAAGATTAGTGTTGTATGCACAGAGGGAATGGGAGAGTGTGTGGGGAGTGAGGAGGTCTTTGAGGTATGTGGGTTGCATTCCCATGAATGCATTGATGGGTGATTAGAGCAATCGTAAAATGGATTCTGTAGGTGATGGAGAGCCAGTGAAGGTTATGGAGTATAGGTGTGATGTGTTCCAGTTTACATACTCTCATCAGAATTCTAGCTGCACTGTTTTGAATGTATTGGAACCTTTGAAGTTTTTTTCCAGCGATCCCAAAGAGCAGGTAGTTACAGTAATCAAGCCTAGACAAAGGCATGGACGAGTTTTTCAGCATCAATGATGACGTCGTACTGCAGTGAGTGTAGTTTCAAGTTGCTGAAATGGTTCGGTTTTTGCTGCCCAAATATCCATGAGTGGAATTGGAAAGAAGTGAAATCTGTGTCGCCTAAAGAACTACCTGAGGAACAGCAGTACACACAGACGAACCAGTGAATCCTGGCAATTACCCCTCAGAGAACACGGCCTTGATGCTTTTTCCTCTTAACCACAACAACAGGCACATTGTGCTGTTATGAAGACATCAATGGTAGGTGAAAGATTTTCTCTCTGCCTGCTGTTGGCATTTTTCCCCTGAGGCTACAGGCTACATGTGTAGGTCTGTGAACATCTGTATTGAACAGTAGCCTAGGATTATACGTGTGATTTTGGTCAGTCTGCATGTCATTAGTGACTGTCGCAGATGAGAATGTGGCTATGTGTACGCATGTCCATGAATGTGGCAAAAGTGTAGCAGAGAGCCGTTGTGACACGAGCCCATAGCACCCTCATAAAAATGCCGAGCTCCCCCATACCGCCTGCAGAAAAAAAAAAAAAGAAATCTCTGGAGATGCCAGTGCAGTTTGTATTCATACTGTAAATCAAGATCAAGGGAGGTTTTGCTCTGCTGCTCCACGAGAGATTTCTGAGCTGGCCTTAGGACACCTCTGTCTTTTGAAATGTCTTTCGCCCATCTTGGTGGCTTTCCTCACTAGTCACCTCCTTGCACATTCACTGAGATTTTGGGAAATGCCACCTCAGGACAGATTTGCCATACAGTACCACAGTGTCTGTATTTCTTAATAACTGAGGTAAATGAAGTCCAAGACATGAATAATCAGTGTCTCAGAAATGTTCATATATCCATGCCCTGACTTGTCTGAAGAAAATCTGATATAGAAATGATGGTTTGCATGTGTTCTAAAGGGTGCATTTATTTACACCATCATTTGGCTTTCAGGGATTTTTTTTTCTGTTAATCCATAATACAGAGATTACTTTTCATTGATAGTTTAATGGGCATCATTCCAGAAATGTTTTTATAAAAAGCCTGATTTTTTTGTTTGTTTGTATGTTTTATGACATAAAAATTCAAACATGTAAAAGCTAGAGGGTGTAGGCACAAACCTTTTCATATCACTGTACGAGTCTGTTGAGTGGATTAAAAAGTAGTTTACTTGCGTTTTGCAGTCATTCCTAAAACATTTAGCTCATAGCTTCTGATCATTAAAGCAGTGTTTGTGTTATAAATAAATTATGCAGCTAGTTTTCAAAGTTTAAATGCATTGCACATTTGCCTCACATATGATCATCTCTTCAATGGCTTAAAGAAACAGTTTATTCTCATTTTGTGCCTGGTAGAGTAACATTAATTAACTAACACCATGTGTGCCTTATAAATAAATAATGTGGACATTAAATTCATTTTGCTTCTTGATGCATGAAATGGTAAATGCGATATACTTATACTCCAGAAAATGATAAATAATATCAGAATACTTTTTTTTTAAGTCCTCAGTATGTTAGTGGTAAAACAATGCCTGAAGAGGTATGTTCAGTGCTGTTTATACCCAAATACAGTAGTTCAGATCAATCCTGTGCCATTTTTAGACAATATGTATGTAGCACATGGTCTCACTAGCAATTCGCCCTACTGACGTTTCAAATCCCGCAAAACTTGGAAGAGGTCGCCGCGCTGCAAGATCTCAGTAACATTGAGAACTGCATTGAGACGCTCTGATCGGGCTGCACTTTAACCGCTGCACACGGACAACACCATTAACATCGCAACATAAAACTATTTTTATATTGTGCCTAACACGCTCATGAATATATTCTCTGGGTTTATAGACGTTATTGCGTTTATTTTATGTAAACGTGAGAATCACAGGCTGTCTCTCCGTTATTTTTAATGGGAGCTGCTGTGAGCTACAATCGCTTCCTGATCGTGTGATTCTGGGGGAAAGTGAAGTTTGCTCTTTAACGTCTTCATTATTGTTCTTTACAACAGTTTGTCCTCTTTGTTCCAGACTAATATAATATGTCTGAAATTTGGTTTGCATTTATTAAATTCCACGGAGATTAAACGTAGCAGACACGGATTATTTGTTATAATTGTTTTAGCAAGTTTTCAGGGTATCATGCAGCAGTCTCTTATTAACGTGATGAAAAGCATAAAAAATTACATTTTTGTAGTATAATATTCATTTACAATTGTCATCATGTGGATTCTCTATGTTGTTTAACTGCAGCGACTCTCTGGCACGCAAGGGATTATGGGATACATCAATAGGGCGAATGCATGTTGTTCAGAAATCATAAAATGCAAGAACATTAATAACTATGGTGTGCGTTTTTCATTTTGGAAAAATAATAGGAGATGAGTTACTTAGGGCCATGCTGTCTTTGCACAATTGAAACTTCTGCATTTCCTGGTCAGCAATTTATGCAAAGAGATACTTCTCTCATATCAATTACCAAACATGAAAGCACTCAGAGGCTTTATTACTAATTATTTAATATGATCACTGCTGTAAAGTGAATCTGTCCTTTTAAGAGTACACAGGCATTTAACATTAAAGTGCCATATAAATAAATTTGAATGACACAGGCTAAAACTATCTTTTGACTATACTGCTGATACACTTCAATAGGCAAAGAAAATATTCTCAAGAAATCAAGACAAGTGGAGACATGAAACATCAGGATTCCAAAACAAGAGAGACAAACATTACACAACACTCTGGCATAAATGCACTGTTATCACAACAGTAAAGCCTTTCATCGTATGTCCTCACACAGACACGTGAACAATACTGCTGCATGTCTTTAAAACTACTAGCGACACGTTGAAACATGCGGTCAAGAAGTCACATGTTTTGACAAATGAAGAATCCCAGAAAACTTGAAAAAGATTATTTTAATTAGTATGCTACTTTGCAAGAAAAGCAGAGAAGATTGGGCCAACTACAGAGTCTGGAGACTTTAAGATGACAAACAGAGGAGTGTCCACAGCACTCAGTTTGTCATCGCTTCCAGGCATGTAGAGCTTCTAAACCAAATGCATGGAATTAGTAGTGTGTTAACAGATGTGTTGCACCAGTTTTTAACGGCTGAGCATGTGCATGAATCATTGAGCCAACAAGCTGCCAGGCTGTTTGCATCAGGATGGCCGGTTGTTTCAGTCAGAGACCCAGTCACCAAGGAGACTGGGTCACCTCACTCACAACATACTCATCATGCAGACAGACACACATTCTGTTCCTGGAGCTCGGGATGTCCCAGTCACGTTTTTTTTTTTTTTTTGCCCCCAGTCCAGATCAGACTCATTTAATAAGGAGTATCTGCAGATACAGATTCCCAATCCAATACTTGTATTTTATTACAAGTATTGTATTTTTTAAAATACATGAATATAAAGATTAAGCAAACAGATTTTTTACATGGCTCATCAAGTAAAAAACTGTAATAAAACTAGTACACGCAGAGTAATAGTGACTGAACAATCTTTTCAAACATTCTTTGTCAATATTACTGCTGCTGTCATACGAAAAAAAAAATCTAAAATAAAATGCTTTGAAAAGTGGACCTTGACTCAACGGGGGGGGGGGGGGTGTTAAACCCCTCGCCCCTCTGGCTATGTGGCTGTACAGTCTCTTAACACGAGGAAGATAAGCACAATGAATGGGTGAAAAGCAAAACATTTGTTTTTTTGGGGTTTTTTTTTTGCTGGAAATCACTACTCAACTGGCCTGTAAGAAGGGTATGCACCTTCCGTCAAAAAGACAGTTGGTGCTTATTTGAAGCAAAGGAGAATGAACTACACTTCTTAAAACTGGCACTGTGCTGCCTCTTTCAAACTGTTTAAATATTTTCTAAATAAAATAATTATGTTAAACTGTAAGATGTACAGTACTAGTTAATAATAATAGCTTTGAATATCATAAAAAGTCACTGAACAAAGAAAGAAATACAAGTCTGGCCTGAGTTTATAACTTCAAATTCTTTTTCAAACCTTTTTCACACCTTGACGATTAAGCAGCGTATGCCGACAGCCCCGTTTCCACCAAGTAGTTGGGGTCGGTACTGCATGGTGTGGTGTGGGTCAGAAACAGAGTAATCTATTTTATCTTGGTGGATCATTTTCATCATGACCTGACCGCTGATGAGTTGACTGATGGCTGCGGTAAACGCTGCCATAAATTAATGAAAGTGCTATGACTCTTTAAACTCACGGTCTGATCGCAACCGGTAGAGTTTAAAGAGTTACAGCGCTTCACTCATTCATGGCAGACTGGGGAACAGGGCTGATCAGAAGGGGGAACCGATCAAAGCACCGGTCGTGATTTGATCGTGACACCGGCATGCTCTGAGAAACACACCTAGAGAAGAAAACCTACTGAGGGACTTGCTTTAAAATACTACATTTCCAGCCACGACAAGGAATTAAAGTATTTTCAAACATTGTTTTCCAAAATCAGGAGGCTTTATGTGGATACGTGTTCGTCAGACTGTGATGATAAATCCCACTGAAACGACTGCGATTACTCCGTGTGTGAATGAAAGTTTATTTGCATGAGGACTGCAGCTTTCAGCCAATCAATGGACAGGGACGTATTTGACTTATGAGTAAATTACAAGAAACGTGTGTCAACAAACAATAACTTACCTACAACCTTTGTCCCACATGTGTGGGAAGTATGCTGTCATGCTTTGAAAATTATCAGCATGCTCAAAATTTTCCTGAGATGCTCGTGTATATCTGATTGCTTCAACATGCTCTTAACTTAGAAACATATTAGACGTACACCAGCATTTTTTTTAAAATACAGTGATGATACAGTCATTTAGCCATACACTGGCTAAATCGTCAAGGTGCGACAGAGCCTTAAGACGTGCTCTAAATGTACCATCACAAATACAAACATTGTCACTAGGATGTAGGTGCTTAACAGTACACAAAAATCATGGTTCGGTACATACTGTGGCTCTGAGGTCATGGTTCAGTACATTTTCATTACAGTAGAAGCAAGAAATAAAGCAAACTGCCAAATCAGATGGTCACCCGTATGAATCCAGTGTGCTTGAGGTTTCTTCCGATAATCAAAAAAGGCCTTTAACACTGTTGCAAATGTGCTTGCTCATAGGGTGGGTAAAGTTAGACCTCATCGGTAAGATGCACCAAGGGGTGACCTATGTTGTGATTTTGCACTATATAAATAAACTTTGAAATGGGATTCAATTACTTTCAGCACGCTCTTAAAATCAGTCTTCTCAACAACAGAGTTTTGTTACATATCCATTGCCGTAAAATCACTGGAGGCCTTCGATAATGCTTGAACTCGCCTTTTTCTGACGTTCACTTTGGGTGATGTTCAACATGTAACCATCTACAAGTATATGAACAATGCTAGCATATTGCTTTAATCTGATCCATGTGTCTTTGGCCATTGTCATAATTATTAAATAAAGAACCATCAAGTTTCCACACAGTGCCACACAAATGGGGAGAAATAAAAAGAGTCAGTCCATTGTTGGTCCATTTCACATACACACACACAAAAAGGAGGCTCTGTAGATGCGGTTTCTCTATTTATGCGGAGCACGTATTCTACCGAAACTTTTAGTAGAATTACATGTAGCGTTACACCCTTACTAGGATGCAAGGTTAAGCATATCATGTTACATTTTTGTTGCGTTTTGAAGTAAAAGTGTTTACAACAGGCACTCACGCTGGCAATGATAAAAAAAAACACCCGTAAATATAACTTAACTGTTGCATATGCCGATGTTGCAGACCAGTTCTTCCCTAAAAATTGGTCTGACCTGCCTCCACTGCGCATGCATCATTTTGGAGCTCAGCAGCACATCTGACGACAAGGTAAAACCTCATAAAATCATTCTAAAGTCAGTTTTAAGCAGAAACGAATACTCAGTGACACTTTGAAATGACCAACGTACAGTGAACGAATTAGCTAGCAGCTCGTGTAGCTGCGGCACTCTGATCGCTTCCTCCGTCTTTTATGATGAAACAATGCTGAATTTATGTGGAAATGACTGTTGTACAAAAGCTTCAGATATCTGTCACTAAGACAGATGATGACTGGAGTGCAGTTTTAAGCAGAAACACGGTGATAATCCATGAACTGCAGCTAATGACGCGCAGTGAAAGCAAGGCAGATCAATTTTTAGGGGGGACCGTTCGTTCGGCGACACCGGATTGAGAGGTGGGAGGACTGCAATGCAAAACACCCAACCACAAAAAGGTATCACAGGCCAGAAATGTCTTTATTCATTAATATTTGTTCCTCTCAGACCTGTCATTATAATTACGATTTTTCTGGCCTCAATACTGCCTGTTGTAGTTACACTCGTGTTTGTTTTCATAGAAATGTCACCAATATGATCCCAGAATGGTTTTAACAACCATTAGAAGACACACACAGTCAAACAGTCACACAGACAGTCAAATGAATGCAAAACTTATGGAGACACTTGTCACACATGCTTTCCAAAAAAAAAAAAAAAAAAAAAAACCCTCAAACCCAGATTTCCTGTTTTCTTTTAAGAATTCTTTGTGTCACTTGACTGCAAATATGCCACTGGTGAATCAACAGGCAAAGTTTTTCTGGACAGATTCTCTCCAGTCACAGCCACTGGAGTTGGCTGCTCCTTCAGAGTTGTTATGGGTCTTTTGGTGGTCACCCTCATACAAAAGAATGCTGTTTTTGTTTACATCCGACTTTCACATGCATGTGCACAGACTAGTAGGTAGAAGCAGGTGCAGTGAGAAAACGCATGGGAAGATGACTTCTACTTGTCAGCTCTTGATCCCGAAGAGTGAAAGCGATATTCTGAGACATTAAAGCTTGAAGATGACGAAAGCATGACATTGCCAGACCCATACAGTGTCAATGGCTGGCTGGATGACAATGACTAATGGCCTGAGACTGATTATGATTGTATTTACAAGCATCTCATCAACACACCTGGGGCTTATGATGGTGAGGCCATGAAGGCTCTCAAGTCTTTGGAGGCGTACAATTATTTATCAGTGGTCACATAAGGGAATGCCGTTATCATCCTGTTGCTGCAGACATTGATGTTTGTCTGTGCTCTTTCTACTGTCTGGTCCCGTCGTTGTGAGGTGAGTACTATAACCATGTTATCGGGATTTTTATTACACACACCGATTTTATATATATAAACTTTCTTCTTTATTATATATTTTTTCTTTTAATCCAGACTAACTGCTCAGAAAAGAGAAGCTTTTGTGAGTAATCATGTGTCTCATACAGTAACATTTTCATAAATTGTTTTTAATATGATGTGTTTGTATAAGTGGCCCATGCCAGTTTCAGGAGAGGCTCATAAATGAAGACTATAAATGAAGTCCAAGACATATTCAGTGACTTGGAAATGTTCATGTATCCATCAGACTTGTCAAAAGAAGTGATGATTTGTAACAATAATCCATGTGTTAAGTTTGTGTAATTCCTTATGGTGTCTGAAAACTGAGCAACTTTGCAGATAATATTAAAGAAAAAGAACCAACTAGTCACACAGGTCATCCACCCAGAGCTACTGTACTCTGCTAAAACTCATACTCCAAATCAGCCTCTTGGCTGGCAAGCTTATAAATAACAAAACCTGCTCCTTGACTGAGGTGGCTGTGAGTTGCTGTTTAAAACATGAAGAAATATTTTGGGTCTGAGCAGCCACAGCCAAGACCAGGGGCTTCAAAGTATGTAATCACCAGCTGCACAGGCTGTGACAGGAAGTGGAATTTGTGGACATGAATAGAGCCCGACCAATATATCGGCCAGCCGATATAAGCCCTTTTCGAAGTACTCACTATCGGACGAAATTTTGCAGATAGAACTCCGATAATTTCTCAAACAGAACAATTACTGAAATAATGTTGTGTCGGCAATGTAAAATGTCCTTGCACCATTTGTCCAGTAGATGGAGCTCTGACTCCATTCAAGTGAGAGCTGCTTACACCCCTGCTTAAATGTGTTCATCACCGGCCCGTAGTCAATCAATCAATCAATCAATTTTTTATATAGCGCCAAATCACAACAAACAGTTGCCCCAAGGCGCTTTATATTGTAAGGCAAGGCCATACAATAATTATGTAAAACCCCAACGGTCAAAACGACCCCATGTGAGCAAGCACTTGGCTACAGTGGGAAGGAAAAACTCCCTTTTAACAGGAAGAAACCTCCAGCAGAACCAGGCTCAGGGAGGGGCAGTCTTCTGCTGGGACTGGTTGGGGCTGAGGGAGAGAACCACGAAAAAGACATGCTGTGGAGGGGAGCAGAGATCGATCACTAATGATTAAATGCAGAGTGGTGCATACAGAGCAAAAAGAGAAAGAAACAGTGCATCATGGGAACCCCCCAGCAGTCTACGTCTATAGCAGCATAACTAAGGGATGGTTTCAGGGTCACCTGATCCAGCCCTAACTATAAGCTTTAGCAAAAAGGAAAGTTTTAAGCCTAATCTTAAAAGTAGAGAGGGTGTCTGTCTCCCTGATCTGAATTGGGAGCTGGTTCCACAGGAGAGGAGCCTGAAAGCTGAAGGCTCTGCCTCCCATTCTACTCTTACAAACCCTAGGAACTACAAGTAAGCCTGCAGTCTGAGAGCGAAGCGCTCTATTGGGGTGATATGGTACTACGAGGGCCCCTAAGATAAGATGGGACCTGATTATTCAAAACCTTATAAGTAAGAAGAAGAATTTTAAATTCTATTCTAGAATTAACAGGAAGCCAATGAAGAGAGGCCAATATGGGTGAGATATGCTCTCTCCTTCTAGTCCCCGTCAGTACTCTAGCTGCAGCATTTTGAATTAACTGAAGGCTTTTTAGGGAACTTTTAGGACAACCTGATAATAATGAATTACACTAGTCCAGCCTAGAGGAAATAAATGCATGAATTAGTTTTTCAGCATCACTCTGAGACAAGACCTTTCTGATTTAGAGATATTGCGTAAATGCAAAAAAGCAGTCCTACATATTTGTTTAATATGCGCTTTGAATGACATATCCTGATCAAAAATGACTCCAAGATTTCTCACAGTATTACTAGAGGTCAGGGTAATGCCATCCAGAGTAAGGATCTGGTTAGACACCATGTTTCTAAGATTTGTGGGGCCAAGTACAATAACTTCAGTTTATCTGAGTTTAAAAGCAGGAAATTAGACGTCATCCATGTCTTTATGTCTGTAAGACAATCCTGCAGTTTAGCTAATTGGTGTGTGTCCTCTGGCTTCATGGATAGATAAAGCTGGGTATCATCTGCGTAACAATGAAATTTAAGCAATACCGTCTAATAATACTGCCTAAGGGAAGCATGTATAAAGTGAATAAAATTGGTCCTAGCACAGAACCTTGTGGACTCCATAATTAACTTTAGTCTGTGAAGAAGATTCCCCATTTACATGAACAAATTGTAATCTATTAGACAAATATGATTCAAACCACCGCAGCGCAGTGCCTTTAATACCTATGGCATGCTCTAATCTCTGTAATAAAATTTATGGTCAACAGTATCAAAAGCAGCACTGAGGTCTAACAGAACAAGCACAGAGATGAGTCCACTGTCCGAGGCCATAAGAAGATCATTTGTAACCTTCACTAATGCTGTTTCTGTACTATGATGAATTCTAAAACCTGACTGAAAACTCTTCAAATAGACCATTCCTCTGCAGATGATCAGTTAGCTGTTTTACAACTACCCTTTCAAGACTTTTTGAGAGAAAAGGAAGGGTTGGAGATTGGCCTATAATTAGCTAAGATAGCTGGGTCAAGTGATGGCTTTTTAAGTAATGGTTTAATTACTGCCACCTTAAAAAGCCTGTGGTACATAGCCAACTAACAAAGATAGATTGATCATATTAAGATCGAAGCATTAAATAATGGTAGGGCTTCCTTGAGCAGCCTGGTAGGAATGGGGTCTAATAAACATGTTGATGGTTTGGATGAAGTAACTAATGAAAATAACTCAGACAGAACAATCGGAGAGAAAGAGTCTAACCAAATACCGGCAATCACTGAAAGCAGCCAAAGATAACGATACATCTTGGGATGGTTATGAGTAATTTTTTCTCTAATAGTTAAAATTTTGTTAGCAAAGAAAGTCATGAAGTCATTACTAGTTCAAGTTAATGGACTACTCAGCTCAATAGAGCTCTGACTCTGTCAGCCTGGCTACAGTGCTGAAAAGAAACCTGGGGTTGTTCTTATTTCTCTTCTTCAATTAGTGATGAGTAGAAAGATGTCCTAGCTTTACGGAGGGCTTTTTTATAGAGCAACAGACTCTTTTTCCAGGCTAAGTGAAGATCTTCTAAATTAGTGAGACGCCATTTCCTCTCCAACTTACGGGTTATCTGTTTAAGCTACGAGTTTGTGAGTTATACCACGGAGTCAGACACTTCTGATTTAAAAGCTCTCTTTTTCAGAGGAGCTACAGCATCCAAAGTTGTCTTCAATGAGGATGTAAAACTATTGACGAGATACTCTATCTCACTTACAGAGTTTAGGTAGCTACTCTGCACTGTGTTTGGGTATATGGCATTAGAGAACATAAAGAAGGACTCATATCCTTAAACCTAGTTACAGCGCTTTCTGAAAGACTTCTAGTGTAATGAAACTTATTCCCACTGCTGGGTAGTCCATCAGAGTAAATGTAAATGTTATTAAGAAATGATCAGACAGAAGGGAGTTATCAGGGAATACTGTTAAGTCTTCTATTTCCATACCATAAGTCAGAACAAGATCTAAGATATGATTAAAGTGGTGGGTGGACTCATTTACTTTTTGAGCAAAGCCAATAGAGTCTAATAATAGATTAAATGCAGTGTTGAGGCTGTCATTCTCAGCATCTGTGTGGATGTTAAAATCACCCACTATAATTATCTTATCTGAGCTAAGCACTAAGTCAGACAAAAGGTCTGAAAATTCACAGAGAAACTCACAGTAACGACCAGGTGGACGATAGATAATAACAAATAAAACTGGTTTTTGGGACTTCCAAATTGGAATGGACAAGACTAAGAGACAAGCTTTCAAATGAATTAAAGCTCTGTCTGGGTTTTTGATTAATTAATAAGCTGGAATGGAAGATTGCTGCTAATCCTCCGCCCCGGCCCGTGCTACGAGCATTCTGACAGTTAGTGTGACTCGGGGGTGTTGACTCATTTAAACTACATATTCATCCTGCTGTAACCAGGTTTCTGTTAGGCAGAATAAATCATATGTTGATCAATTATTATATCATTTACCAACAGGGACTTAGAAGAGAGAGACCTAATGTTTAATAGACCACATTTAACTGTTTAGTCTGTGGTGCAGTTGAAGGTGCTATATTATTTTTTCTTTTTGAATTTTTATGCTTAAATAGATTTTTGCTGGTTATTGGTAGTCTGGGAGCAGGCACCGTCCTCTACGGGGATGGGGTAATGAGGGGATGGCAGGGGGAAAGAAGCGCAGAGAGGTGTGTAAGACTACAACTCTGCTTCCTGGTCCCAACCCTGGATAGTCACGGTTTGGAGGATTTAAGAAAATTGGCCAGATTTCTAGAAATGAGAGCTGCTCCATCCAAAGTGGGATGGATTGCCGTCTCTCCTAACAAGACCAGGTTTTCCCCAGAAGCTTTGCCAATTATCTATGAAGCCCACCTCATTTTTTGGACACCACTCAGACAGCCAGCAATTCAAGAACATGCGGCTAAACATGTCACTCCCGGTCCGATTGGGGAGGGGCCCAGAGAAAACTACAGAGTCCGACATTGTTTTTGCAAAGTTACACACCGATTTAATGTAATTTTAGTGACCTCCGATTGGCGTAACCGGGTGTCATTACTGCCGACGTGAATTACAATCTTACCAAATTTACGCTTAGCCTTAGCCAGCAGTTTCAAATTTCCTTCAATGTCGCCTGCTCTGGCCCCCGGAAGACAATTGACTATGGTTGCTGGTGTCGCTAACTTCACATTTCTCAAAACAGAGTCGCCAATAACCAGAGTTTGATCCTCGGCGGAGTGTGTTGTCAAGTGGGGAAAAACAGTTAGAGATGTGAACGGGTTGGCGATGTACACGGGGCTTCTGTTTAGGGCTACGCTTCCTCCTCACAGTCACCCAGTCAGCCTGCTTTCCCGGCTGCTCGGGATCTGCCAGGGGGGAACTAACGGCGGCTAAGCTACCTTGGTAGTTCGCTGTCAGAGTGCACTGATCGGCTGACAAAAGCATACAAATAAGTTTATAAGGATCTATATCCCTATCCTGAACCTAAGTTGAGCAACAAGAGGTACAAGATCAGATGTAATTTCACAACTCTGTTTAAGGATATATATTTGCTAATTTCACAAAGGTTTAATTCTTGATTACATTTTTTTTAACTTAAAAAATTCTGTTATAAAGTTAATCAATGAGGACCAAGCTTCAGCTTTTAGCTCATACCTTTTTTGTTAAGGGTCCAAAAAAGAACATATTATTCATTAAAAAAATAATAATATCTGCTAATTTATCGTTTATTCGGCAAATCAGCCAATTTATCCATTATTGCCATTTTTTTTTCATCCAAATATCGGCATCGGCCTCAAAAAAATCCATATGGGTTGGGCTCTAGACATGAACCTTCCCCAGAGCAACTTGTTCCCGGTGCGACCTTCTGTATTCCTTTAAAGCTTGTCTATGGAACGTATGACGTTATAAACACCAAATGCATTTTGGGTCAGCAGGGTGGCCAAGTGATCCTTCTGCAACTGAAGGAGCCCCCTGCAGGGGTAAGAACCCACCCTGCTCCTTGACGGTGTTCAAACAAGGCCACCCAATCATTTCAACAACCTCAACAGAAGATCCCGATCCCAGTTAACAGACTCTTCCATTAAAGCAAACTTAATGTACTTTAAACTATGTTGCTGCCATCTGACCTACTCTGCCCACCAGCCTCTAAAGACTCCTCGAAGGCAGAAACATTTTGAACAGGTAGAACTGGGATCGCTGGAAACTCGCTTCATACTTGTTCACTTGTAAAAGGAACATATTAAACCTGCTGCACGCTCCAATGCCAATGTCCTACTTATTGGCGAAATCCTTAAGTTACTTGAGTTTAAGGAGGGGAAGGATAGGCCGTTTGGAGCGGCGGTTAAACTTCACCAGAATAGTTAGTGTTTAACAGTCGCCTTTAGCCTGAACACAACATGTAGCCGTCAAGCACAATGAAGGGATTTGAGCCACTTTACTCACCTCATTGTTCGCCCTGAGCGGACCCACTCTCCTTCCAGGCAAGTTCGGCCGACTTCAGAGCAAAAGCTCCGATTTAAAAGTCAAATTCCGAGTGAGAAATAAAGGGGGGGAAAACCCGGAGAGGAAAAAATATCGCATCCACAGAGGGAGAAGCGGGATAAAGAAGCACACCTCAACGATTTCCTGGTTGGGTGGAGAGAGAGAGAGAAGAGAGAGGAGAGAGAGAGAGCGCGCGCGCGCGCGCGCACGGGGGGGGGGGGGTTGTAAACTAAACTCAATCACTATTCCCACGTCGGCCTCTGCGAACCACACAAAGCGCTGTAGCGGAAGATACAGTTCTCTTTTTGCATTTTGTGTGGGCTTCTGTACCGTTTGAGCCGGAGCCGTCGTTCCGGTGTCCGAAGCTTCGCTGGAGTTCCGTCCTGCCCAACCACAGCCCAACCCGCCGGCTTCAAAGAGGGCGACGATCCCATGCAGCCTTCGCGTACGCCTCGGGAAAAAGTTTATTTCACCGGCGCACAGGAGGAATTTGGGAATTTCGCTTTGTCTCTCCGCGTTAGGGAAAACAAAAATGAAGTTAATAAAAATAGATTTCTCTTTCATACACACATATATAATAATTCACAGCACTTCACTGTTTCCACATTTTAGAGTTGGGCTATACTGGGAATTTTGGTATTGATCCGATACCAAGTAAATACAGGCCCAGTATCACCAATATCGATACTGATACTTTTTCATATTTAAGCTTCATAGATCCAAAGGATCCAAAAGGGTTCATCTGATCATCTTCATACTTCATCTTCATTAAATTCCCAGTATTAATATATGTCTCACAATTCTATCTAAATTCCTATAAACAAGAGGTGGGGGGTGGCTGATGCTGTTCGGCTCAGAACCATCATGTCAAACCCTTCCTCTATATGTGCTTACAGTCAGAACCAGATAATTACAATATAGGACGGGACCGGGGCTCACCCGCAGGTCGGCACAGACCCGGTTACAGCCCTGAAGCCTATCCCTTTCATTGTATTCACATCAACAATCCCAAATTTGGACTTAATAACTGTTATATATTCGAGAACATATACTTATAATGGGAGTTAATTTGATCATTGTAAAAAACTCAAAAAGTTGTATTAGGCCTATATCACTGTTGAATTTCTTGGTGACAGATGCACTATGATGAATTTGTTTAATTAAGCACAGGCACTGTATATATGCACGTCCGCTCACCCAGCTGCATGTATATTTATATTACTTGTTACAATTTTTGTTGGATTATTGGGAAGTCAACAACCCTGGAGGTTACGGCCTAAAACGACTATGACTACGATGACGAAAAGACCTAGGATAGAATTTCGCATTGTACGTGACAGCGAAATACTTTATTATCACAGTCAACATTTTTGTTTAAAAACATATCACTCAACACAACTTAAAACAAAATCTCCTGAGGTAGAGTCAGCCAGTCAGTCAGTCAGTATTGTGGTTTGTCAGCCGACAAACCACAATACAACAAAATTAACACACCACAACAAACACTAAACAGTTTCAAACTTATTCTGTTTTTCAAGTCAAGCAATACAATAAATAATACAAAAAATAAGGAATTTCTTCCCTTCAGTGCACTTCTCTACATTGTTTCTTAAATAAAGAGTGTAAAAAAATAGAACTTAAAGCAAATTAAAACAATCTTCTGAGGTTAGAGAGCTGACAAACCACAATAGAGAAAAACTAACACACCACAACAAATATTGTAAACAGTTTCAAACTTGTTAGTTTTTTTTTCAAGTCGAACAATACAAGAAAATAATACAAAGAATAAGGAATTTCCTCCCTTTAGTGCACTTCTGGCTTTAAACAAAATAAAAATATTAACTGAAAATTAAATAAAGAAAGTATAAATAAAGAAAGAGCCCTGCTCTTACAGACAGAGAGTAGACTTTGATGAATCGGCATGCGCAGCAGTCAGTGCGTGCGGGAAAGAAAAAAGCTTGAGTATCGATCTTTTTACACGAGGATCGTTCAATATCAATATCAGCGTTGGTATCGATATTATCAATATGAGGATTGATTCGCCCACCTCTACCACATTTTATGTTCCAGCCGTATTCCAAAATGGACAAAATTTATTTTTTACCTCAAAATTCTACGGACAATACCCAATAATGATAATGTGAAAAAGTGTTGTTTATTTATTTAGCTAATTTATTAAAAACTACAGCACCATGCTCATAGAGTGCACACCTCTGCCAACACAAGTTTCCAGTTCCACAAATACAAAATATAGATCAAAAGGGCTGTTCAATGTTAAAAAGAATCAAATATCCACTAACAATACGGACCAGATGCAGATCAAACTTAATCTATTCATTGAGAGCGCCAGTTTGCACTTCACTGTCACAAATAAGACTGATTGATGCACTTTTGATTTAGATTTTTCCTTACCACTGCTGCCTGTGTGCTTGCTCTAGGGTTAGTAAGGTTAGACCTGACTTATGTGAAGCGCCTTGAGGCAACTTTGTTGTGATTTGGCGCTATATAAATTAAATAAATTGAATTGAAATTAAATTGAGATATAATGTAAAATGTCCACCAAATGGGCTTTTCAATATTAGATTCAAATGTCCACAAAATCCACAATCTCAATCAGATCCGGATCAAACTTTGTCAGGTGATAGTGAATGCCAGTCTGCACCTCATTATCAAATATGAGAGTGATTGGGGCATGATTTTGAAAATTCATTGTTAATGATATGGATTTTTCCAATTTTACAATATTTTTTTCCTGACTTTGTCCTTTGACCTGTGACCTTGAAAATTGAATCAGTTCTTGCCTATCTGGACATGAATCGTCAGTAATAATTCATCCTGATATGTGAAAATCTGTGGTGTTCACAAACAGCCAAACAAACAAACAGGGGCGATAACATACCCTCCTCCAACTTTGTTAGTGGAGGTAATAAAAAAACTAAGAAATCACATGTTCATCAGTATTCACAGCCATTGCCATTAAGCTCAAAACTGAGCTCAGGTGCATCCTGTTTCCACTGTTCGTCTTTGAGATGTTTCTACAGCTTAATTGGAGTCTACCTGGGCAAATTCAGTTAATTGGACATGATTTGGAAAGACACACAGCTCTCTGACAAGTCAAGATAGAACGATAGAATTCAGTCTGAATTAATAACTTCAAAGCGAAACACAGTTTTGTTTATTTTTATTTATGTCCAGAGATCAAGGATACAGTGACTAATTTCATATTTATTTACTTTAAGACTCAAGGAAATACATAGAAAACCTGTAAAGCCTACTTTTAGTACAAAACTCACGAGGTATCCATAAGGGAATCGATAAGGAATCGGATCGATAAGCAGAATCGATAATTGCATCGATAGATAAAACCTTATCGATACCCATCCCTAATCAGAAGTGTTGCGTCAAAAGCCGAGCTAAAGTGACGCTTCTGACTGGAGCGTGCAATACCGCTTGTCGGCAGGGTGACGCGGTCAAAGTTCAACCCAATCCAACTTTCGACGCGCTGAGCTGTGACGTAGTTAATTTGATGCTTCCGTTACAAGTCTGTATATAAAACTTTCAAATAAGTTCTCATTTCAAAAACTTGTGTACGATCAAGAAGTGGTAACATTTATTGGCCCACCATGTATATAGGTTTGTTTGTTTTTTTGTGTTTTTTTTACATATCTCCTTTTTAAATATAGGAATAACTCATAATACCAACATACCGACCAGCCCAAACCACAACCGTCTCCATGGCCTCACTCTTCTCCTCCTTCCTGGAAGCTAGAACCTCAGCATCCTTCCCCCTGTATACCCTGTGCCCCTCTTCTACACATGTCCAAACCACTGCAATCTCATCTCTGACTTTATCACCAAATAATATCCCTGTGCTTTCCCTGATATGTTCATTCCTCATCCTGTTCATCTTCATCACTCCTAGTGGAAAATATAAATAAATACAAAGAGAGTGGGGGGGGGACTTTCAGCTTCACCACATTCAACTCTATGCGTACACCATCACTTTTATGACATAGAACAAAACTGGTTTGACCACAGTCTTGTAGACTGGCATTTCACATACCTTTCTATCACATATCAATCATGACACTGTTCTCCAACAATCTAAGAGGTGTCAGACTTTGATATACTGCTACAGACTCCAAGGATAAGTAGCCTCACCAATGTCCCTCAGTGCTTTATAGGAATACATTTAAAATACATTGCATTTATTAGTAGCCAACCTAAATCTAACTTTTACCAGGTTTATTAAGCTTGACTGACACCTCACATTAGCTGATAAAATTTTATATTAAAAATACAATCCAAATGAAGGGAAATTTTATGTAATTAAAATGGATGCATTAGTCATTGGTATCTCTTTTTTTTTCTTTTATTGCAAGTGATAATTTTTTTTTGCATAATGCAAGTGATAATCACATAAATATCTTCTTACCTCTGTGTTTGTTTTCCTGAGAGTTAAACACTCATTTATGCCAACAGCATTAGCATTGTTAGCAGCTTCGGTAGCGTCATCCATTAACGCCACTTAATGTAGGATTACTGGAAAAATATGCAGCTCATTACTTTTAATGTCCACAACAAACAGTAAACCGTTAGGAGAACCACAGCACTGTCCCCAAAAATATGATTTAATAAACATGAACCTAAACCAAAAACTAGAAGCACTCGGAGAGCGCAAACCTCCGCCAAGGCCATAGGGTCACTGAAGTCACATGGAATACTCTTTGGCAAAGAGACTTATTCCACGTAATTTCACGCATCTACCATCATGTTTCAGATTCAGTAGTTAACCCTCTGGGGTCCGAGGGCATTTTTTGGACAGTTCACTCGCCTGGCATAAATGTTTTATTATTGCTGTTAGTCTGGGCCCCAGGCACTGAAAATCTGAGAGGACCGGTCTCGACTTGCTACACTTTTTCTTGTTTTTTTTTCTTTTAGTATGACCCCTAAAGACACGTGAATAATTGGTCTGCTTTGCTGGAAATATCGCAAACTGAAACTGTGGCCATTTTTGTATATGCACCTTTGGTCGCTTCACCAAAAATAGAGACAAATGGTATTTTCTTTTAAACTCTTTAGTGGGTTGGGTAGGCTACCAAAAAAAATGCACCCCAGGCACACACAATACATGTACTGACATCATCAAGTTCAAATATGCATTTAAAGACCTTCACATGTACTTCATTTGTAATAAACTTTTCCTTTTAGTAATCATATCAAGCAATGTGTCATTCTTTCATGTGCAGAATGTAGACTCTTCTGTGAAAAAAAATGTGAAAAATTGACAAAAAAATAAAGGATCAGTGATGATTTTAGTGAGCCTCACCCTCAGGCCACATACTGCAATTTGACCAAAACTATTGCTGTTAAGAATAAATAAGAGGTAAACAGGAGAATTCCAGCTAATGAATAGCAATAAACATACATGAGGGCTACTTCAATGTAATACAAATTTGTATAAATTTAAAATATTTTATAATTATGGTATTTTATGCTATTTACACTTGTTTCAGGAACTAGCAGCTACATATTGGAGACAATGTTTTCTAAAATACTACAGAATAGGCATGAGGCAAATGCCCTGTCTTTCACTTACCTTGCTAGTTGCACTGTACAATGTACCTATAAAACACTCAATTTATACGTATATACTTTGTGTTCTGCAGGTTTCTGGAGCTGTGCTGCAATTAGTGGTAAGAAACAGTAGATAAGGATCCGGCTTGCCTGTCTTATATAATATTCACTCATTATATTGCAGGTAATGAAGACAGGTGAAAATCTGAAGACCTGCTTCCTGAATCATCGAGCCAGAATTTTCAACAAAGCAACCAAGAAAAAGTGTAGCAAGTCGAGACCGGTCCAACCCTTTTTTTTGAGCTTTCGAGTCAGTGGGGCCCAGACTATGTTAACAGCTCTCCCTACATCCCACAATCAAGTTTAATGTGTCTTTTTTTTAGGACAACCTGCACTTTCAAAATATATATGCTATAGTTGTGTTTTATAGTGTAATAAAGGTTTACAATCACAAATAAGAAAGGAAAAATAAAGCGTAAATAATTTTCCACACACGTTTATTCAAAACACACAGCAAACTATAATAAATCAGTAACACATCACTCCTAAAAACAATCTTTGGTGTGTCACGTGAGGTGAATCTGCTCTACGATTGGATTTTGGAAAACCATGTGACGGTGAACCAATTCCGATTGGACTCTCACATTGCTCACGTCATCACACAGCTTCTATGAGGAGTACAAAGATGGTGGACGGTGGCTCGAAAGTTCGCGGAGTTAACTTTTCAGCAAAAAAAAAAAGTATTTCTATCTCACATCATTAAAAAGTTATTTATAATTTAGTAAAGCTTGGTCTCAGCCGTCGTATATGACGGCATCGGCCCTGGAGGGTTAAACCCTTAGATCTTCAGCAAATGTATTTATAGAGAAACTGCATGAACTACACAAGTTTTTTTTTATTTCTAATAAGTTTATTCAATGAAGAGAACAAATATTAAATTATTGTTGTGTCGTAACTTAATTTTTGTTCAGCCTTTGTGACCTGTCTTCATGAGTTATATGCAAAAATGTTGAAATTGGCCATATCTTGCAATGATAAAGAATCCTTTAAAAAAATTACTGGATCCGGATCATGTTCCGGATCATTACCAAAATTTAATGACTTCTAAGTTAGGCCAAGATACACCCCTGGTAAAAAATTTCATTGAAATCCATTGAGGATTTTTTTGAGTAATCCTGCTAACAAACGGACGCAACCAAAAACATAACCTCCTTGGCGGAGTTAATAACCCTCCTTCGCTGGATTTTATTGGCAGCTTGCAAACCAACATGGAGCAAACAACAGTTTGGGCATGGAACATGTAATGGATTCTGATGCATGTTGTCAAATAACCCAGAAATGTTCATCACATAAGAAAAACCCAGATTTCCAGGAATTTCGGGTGACCATTTCAGTGACCAAGACTCACCAGTGTCCCTCACACTGTATCTTATCTTAGCATGATGGGACTCCACTTCATGCGCTAGGAATCTTGTCCTGGCCACATGAAAGGAACAAAAATCTGTGGTTAGAGCCATGTTTTGGAGACCATTCTCACATTGTGCTGGGCTTCACTTCTGCTGTTTCTACAAAATGCACAATTTAAAACAAAACCTCTAACTTTCCTCCTCAAAATACAACCTTTGGAAAATCTGTCCACCCAATAAGCAACAGTAGTCATGTGACTACATCCTTGTAAAATACTCATTTTAACATATTCACCGTCAAAGTCCACACGGAAAAAAAAAACAAAACACTCATTTCACACTGTCAAAAATAATGTTTTCCCCCATTTATTTAAGGGGCGTAGCTTGAGATTCACATTCCTCACAGCTTGAGTTTTCTGAGCATTTATAAGAGGCCCTCTCTGTCTATTTAATCAAACAAGTTTAAGAATGAGAGAATTTTGAAAATAATTTTAAATTATTATAACAAAAGTACTGGAATAACAAACCATCTTCCACATAGACTTCACAAAGGTTAACGTGAATTGGACAGTGCACTGGCCAAACCACATATAAAAAAAGTCAAAGACTAGCAGCTTTAAAGCATGACTGTGTCAAAGACAGACACACAAACCGATTCAGTAAACAATATGTGTCACTACTCAACAATGTCAACCACAAAACAGTTCAGTCATCAACTCAAGAATCCACATTCTTCTCCTCAGCATGATTTTTCCACTTTAGCAAGACACCAAATTCTCCTGATTCAGTCTTTTTAGTGATTACTACCCACATTTGCAGACGTGTCCAATGACAATGTATGAAAAGTACCAACAATTTTGTGCAACACTGTTTAATCAAGTAAAACCTTTGTACAAATACCATCCCCCAAAAGATGTGGTTAAGAGAGCAGGATCTGATACATAGAAATGTTTCAAATGATTGACAGCGTAAAGTATTTCTTAATATCAACAGGCATCCATTAGGCTCCATTATGGAGCAGACCTCAGATGATGCCAATGGATCTTTGTGGCCATTAGCACTGCTGACCATATGAGATATCACTACAGCAACTGTGCATATACGCTTTGGTTTCACGACAGTTTTATACCCAGCCTCTCCATCAGCTGGGATGATGATACTCTGCTTGGATAACAGACAACGATTTCTAGATGAGCCATTAACTTCTAACATTGCAAAGTCACTTGCTCTGCTTAATTTCCAAATGATGATAGACCAGAATTTTACAAAAACAGAAGCCATATGGGATAAACTATAGAAACTGAAAAACAAACAAACAAACAAAAAAAAACAATAGTTTTAGAGATAATATTCATTACAATAGATACAATCAATACAATATTCATCTATGTCTGGATTAAGCATCCACTCCGTGACAGACTCGGATTCATGAAAACTGGGCCAGTTGTGTGAGTAATCCAGATAACAGACCAACAACTTAAGTAACTCGCAAACAAAATATGGTCAAAATAGGCCTGGGCGATTTGGCCTAAAAATAAAATCTCCGATTTTTTTCATAAAAAAATTTGACTTTCGATTCTTTCCGATTCCCCCCTACTTTTCTTTAAAGAAAACATTTGGTACAAATGACCCGGGCCATACTAATATACGAAATAGGCAAAATGGGGACTGATAATCACGAAATGGGGGTAAAATGTAACGAAATGGAGCAGAGTGAACCAGACTGACTCCAAATAATTACTTTTAACTGTTTAGCTTTTGTTTTATGTGAGATGCGCTCAGTACATGTAGTAGGGGCAGGTGCGCATCTGGCGTTCGATAAAAGTAAGTACAATTAGTACTTAAAAGTACTTAACTGAATCATATTTAGAGTCAGTCTGCTCCATTTCGTGACGTTTTACCCCTGTTTCCTTATTATCAGTCTCCATTTCACTCCATTTTGCTTAAAAATAATTAAATAAAAGTAATTAATTGAATCATATTTGGAATCAGTCTGGGTCAATCTGCCCCATTTCGTTACTTTTTACCCCCATTTCATGATTATTAGGCTCCATTTTGCTCCATCTGGGCAATGATTCCACCAGAGTAAGCTGCTTTTCAGCGGGAGTTTGCACTCTTGTTCCCCTCGTAAAGTTTGGCATTTTTCCCACGCAGCTGGATGCCTCTGTTCTAGATGCTGGAATAAGTTTATTGTGCAGCTGCATTTTGTTGCAATGGGATTTTGACAAACTTTGCAGCGTGCAGTCACTTGTTCCACATCTGTCGCAGCAATCCCAAACCACTAATGAAACTCGCTCTTAATTAGCGGTTAGCCATATTTGTTATTGTGTGAAGGAAACGGGACGGGGAGGGGGGAGCTGCGGAAGGTCCCGGAGCTTAAGCTTCACACAGGAGCCGCACAGCGTCGCCGCAGCAACCAACCATTCTCACTTTACGACAAATGTTGCAACAGCCAGGCTTTTTTCTCCTCGAACCTCCGCGGATCTGAGGACACTGATTTGTACAGATCAGTGTGCACGGACCGCCGCGGTCTTATGAAACTGGCACGATCATAAAAAAGAACACTTTGCGATAGACATTTTAAAAACTCAGTGACAATCACAATTACAGAGTTAAACACTAACACCCCCCACCCCCACATGATGAAATCCGCAGAATTTTGTGGATCCGCGGAGTTTTCGCAGCCCTGGTTAACAGTTTTCTGATCAATGATAAAACATTAATGCAAACCTAGATTGTCAATCTAACACACTAGGAAATGTTTTTAAGTGCATATCAACATGCATCTTTTCATGATGCATGAAATAAAACCATTTTTCTTAATCCAATCTTACAGATAAGAATCCCCACAAGCACATCCCAATTAGCTCAAGCCTGTTATAGCTTCTAAGGCCTAGAGGTAAACATAGATATTCTGAATGTCTTCACTGTAAAGTAACATTTAAAAAACTACTAATGTAGATGCAATACAGTTTATTAAGGTTAACCATTTCCAAAAGACCCCCTGGAACTCTCTGGAGCCATTCAACGCACATACACATCGAAGTCACATGACCAAATTAAGCGGTTCGCCCATCAAATTCCCCACATTTTCGTTTGAATGTTTTGTTGAAAGTGCAGACTTCAGCCTATATACCAGTTTTTTAAATTTTGTTGATAGACCCAATAAAACCTGAATAATGATTAATAAATTTCACCAGGTATTTTCCTGAGTTTTTAATGGTAAATGTGTGGAGCGCTGCTCCGTCGATCACTTTGTCCAGCGTGCACGAATGGCAGGTCTTCACTCTCTTTCTCTCTGCTCCAAGCAATTGCAATGGGAAAGAAAAACCATGATTTATCTATTTATCTATATGTTTTGGTGGGAAAGCCCATCCATTTGACAGGAAATGGCACACTCAATGGCTGCTCTGATCTCAGAGCAGCGATTGCTTTGTCCAGCGTGCATGTGCGAACGGCTGGTTTTCCTCACTTTCGTTCTCTCTGCTCTGAGCATTTAGAATGGAAAAGAACAACCCTGATTTCCCCTTTTTTTGGTGGAAAATACCAGCCATTTAGCAGGAAAGGCCAAAGACAAATAAAATGCTCACAGACCCACATGGTTATGGATGCACGCTGCCTTCGCGGGCGTGAACATCAAGCCATTTTGACACCTCTGGCTGGTAGAAAAAAACTTCTTCCCCTTACCATTGGTGGAAACGCACAATGTCAATGTGCACTGACCCTCCTCACCTCCCCACGTGGGTCCAGATGTCACTCAGACTGAGAAGAGGGAAAAAAATGCCTCCAAGGGCACAATACTGCCTCCGATTGGCAACAGGAGTAAGTGTCAGATCTGTGACATGTCCAACACAAGTCAGACAGGTCTCATTTTGGACAAGAACTGTTTTTCTGAGTGACACAAATATAACTTGTGTGGCATCTTATTGTTTTGCAAACAGTTGTTTAAAAAAAAACACCTGAAGCCTGTAACTGTTTCCTACATTTCAATGTATGTTTTCGAAATTTACATTTATATTTGCATTGTAATTTATAAAAATTTGTTAAACATATTTGGTTTTCACAGTTAAAATTTTTTTTTCTATTCAGATTTTATGTTTTTGTGTGAATATAGGTTCACTGTGCAAATGCTGTATGTCAGAATGAAAGAAAAATAGTCAAGTCACACAGGTGAGGTTGTGCTGACAAAAATGATACCAAACAGGCAAAGAAAACAGTTTTCTTTTAGACAAATTATGAAGGTAAAACCAGAAGTATTCAAAATGGCCAATTATACCCTAGACTCCAGAGGGTTAAAAAATTGCTAAGATGAAAGTAGTTTTCACTGTGATGATCCTATTCAGAATATTAAAAGTAAGTAAAATTTACTTATATACACTTCTCACAGATTAAAAAAAAAAAAAAAAAAAAAAAAATCACAAAGTGCTTCACAAGAAACAGTAAAAAAACAAACAAACAAACAAAACAAAACAAACATCTATACATTCAGAAAGAGTTGAATTGAGCAGAGAAGGATTTTCATCCAACAAAACAGATCAAATCTAGGCTTGTATCTCTCATCTGTCTCCTGGCAAACTCACTAAACTTGCATTTCTTTTTAAGAAATCCTTCTCTATAACCATTTCATGATGAAGCTGGATAACTGGTGAAGTAAAATGCAAAACCTGCACTACAAACAATTTCTACAATTGCAAGCACAGAAGCTGATAACATCTTCAGGGCTGTCTTATCGTCTTGGCGGCTTTTCTGACACCTCCTGATTAAAACCTAAAAACTCTGAAGGATTGTGAGGCCCCTCTTTCACAGTCTGTCATGAGCGGCAACCAGGAGGGTGCTAGAGCTCCCCCTGCATTTGTCATAGCACCCCCATAGAACCCCCAAGAAAATAATTCCTCATTACTATTTTAATTTAATCCCATGTTTTTAAGGCATTGTCTACACTGAAACAGAACCTTCTACTATACAATCTTTTTCTTTGTCATTTTCAAAAAGTGCTCCATTCAAGAAATATCAGGGTTCTCACAGATCCAATGAAACCATGTGAAAATGCTGTAGTACACATGCCAGACCTGTACGTAGCGCTGTAATGCTTCTACCAAAAGAAAAAAAAAAATTGAGAAGACGACGTGGGGCTAATCAATATAGCAATGGATGCTAAAACTTTACAAGGCGGTACACATATTAAATAAAGTCTTTTAATTTGACCTGTTGCCAGAATTCATCATCACAGATGGAAACTGTTCTGCACACGACACCCTTGTTTTGGAAGATGACGCCTGGAAATGTGTTAATTCGTTATGAGGAAGTTAATTGTTAAGGGTATTTTTAAAAAAGTCCCTCAGCGTCCATCTGCTCTGAGTGTGTTTCTCAGACTGAGCTGGAGGACACCAGCACTTTGTCCCACCACCACCAAAAAGAACAAAATAATATGCTAAATTAGACTGTAAAATTACACTGTTAACAACATGTTACAGAGGCAGGGTGATGACATCATCCTTTCAGTTTTCCACAGTATGACACTTCTGGCATTTTCAGATTTATGTGATAAGATAAATATTCCACTCATAAAAGAAAATCAGTTCTGTTCATGAACAGTACATGTACAAAAAATGAGTGTAACGTGACGTTCAATGACATCACGTTCAACAATGTCATGATAATATTAATAATACTACTACTAATAATAATAATAACAACAACAATAATAAATTTCATTTATAATGCACCTTTCATTAATAAAAATCTCAAAGTGCTACGAGAAAAAAAAAAAAAAACAAGGATAAATGAGAATAAAAACAGAAAATATTAAGATAAAAACAGTTAGCAGAACAGAATAAAACCAAAATAAAATAATAAAAAGACTAAGAGGCAACAGATTCAAATTATTGAGACCTGTGATAGGCCTGTCTAAATATGTAGTTTTGAGGCTTTTTTTTAAAAGCTTCCACAGTTTGTGGAGCCCTCTGATGGTCAGGGAGGGAGTTCCAAATATGAGGGGCAGCTGAACAGAAGGCTCCATCTCCCATGGTGTGAAGCTTGGTGTGAGGGGGATGGAGAAGATTAGTGTTGTATGCACAGAGGGAATGGGAGAGTGTGTGGGGAGTGAGGAGGTCTTTGAGGTATGTGGGTTGCATTCCCATGAATGCATTGATGGGTGATTAGAGCAATCGTAAAATGGATTCTGTAGGTGATGGAGAGCCAGTGAAGGTTATGGAGTATAGGTGTGATGTGTTCCAGTTTACATACTCTCATCAGAATTCTAGCTGCACTGTTTTGAATGTATTGGAACCTTTGAAGTTTTTTCCAGCGATCCCAAAGAGCAGGTAGTTACAGTAATCAAGCCTAGACAAAGGCATGGACGAGTTTTTCAGCATCAATGATGACGTCGTACTGCAGTGAGTGTAGTTTCAAGTTGCTGAATGGTTCGGTTTTTGCTGCCCAAATATCCATGAGTGGAATTGGAAAGAAGTGAAATCTGTGTCGCCTAAAGAACTACCTGAGGAACAGCAGTACACACAGACGAACCAGTGAATCCTGGCAATTACCCCTCAGAGAACACGGCCTTGATGCTTTTTCCTCTTAACCACAAACAACAGGCACATTGTGCTGTTATGAAGACATCAATGGTAGGTGAAAGATTTTCTCTCTGCCTGCTGTTGGCATTTTTCCCCTGAGGCTACAGGCTACATGTGTAGGTCTGTGAACATCTGTATTGAACAGTAGCCTAGGATTATACGTGTGATTTTGGTCAGTCTGCATGTCATTAGTGACTGTCGCAGATGAGAATGTGGCTATGTGTACGCATGTCCATGAATGTGGCAAAAGTGTAGCAGAGAGCCGTTGTGACACGAGCCCATAGCACCCTCATAAAAATGCCGAGCTCCCCCATACCGCCTGCAGAAAAAAAAAAAAAGAAATCTCTGGAGATGCCAGTGCAGTTTGTATTCATACTGTAAATCAAGATCAAGGGAGGTTTGCTCTGCTGCTCCACGAGAGATTTCTGAGCTGGCCTTAGGACACCTCTGTCTTTTGAAATGTCTTTCGCCCATCTTGGTGGCTTTCCTCACTAGTCACCTCCTTGCACATTCACTGAGATTTTGGGAAATGCCACCTCAGGACAGATTTGCCATACAGTACCACAGTGTCTGTATTTCTTAATAACTGAGGTAAATGAAGTCCAAGACATGAATAATCAGTGTCTCAGAAATGTTCATATATCCATGCCCTGACTTGTCTGAAGAAAATCTGATATAGAAATGATGGTTTGCATGTGTTCTAAAGGGTGCATTTATTTACACCATCATTTTGGCTTTCAGGGATTTTTTTTTCTGTTAATCCATAATACAGAGATTACTTTTCATTGATAGTTTAATGGGCATCATTCCAGAAATGTTTTTATAAAAAGCCTGATTTTTTTGTTTGTTTGTATGTTTTATGACATAAAAATTCAAACATGTAAAAGCTAGAGGGTGTAGGCACAAACCTTTTCATATCACTGTACGAGTCTGTTGAGTGGATTAAAAAGTAGTTTACTTGCGTTTTGCAGTCATTCCTAAAACATTTAGCTCATAGCTTCTGATCATTAAAGCAGTGTTTGTGTTATAAATAAATTATGCAGCTAGTTTTCAAAGTTTAAATGCATTGCACATTTGCCTCACATATGATCATCTCTTCAATGGCTTAAAGAAACAGTTTATTCTCATTTTGTGCCTGGTAGAGTAACATTAATTAACTAACACCATGTGTGCCTTATAAATAAATAATGTGGACATTAAATTCATTTTGCTTCTTGATGCATGAAATGGTAAATGCGATATACTTATACTCCAGAAAATGATAAATAATATCAGAATACTTTTTTTTTAAGTCCTCAGTATGTTAGTGGTAAAACAATGCCTGAAGAGGTATGTTCAGTGCTGTTTATACCCAAATACAGTAGTTCAGATCAATCCTGTGCCATTTTTAGACAATATGTATGTAGCACATGGTCTCACTAGCAATTCGCCCTACTGACGTTTCAAATCCCGCAAAACTTGGAAGAGGTCGCCGCGCTGCAAGATCTCAGTAACATTGAGAACTGCATTGAGACGCTCTGATCGGGCTGCACTTTAACCGCTGCACACGGACAACACCATTAACATCGCAACATAAAACTATTTTTATATTGTGCCTAACACGCTCATGAATATATTCTCTGGGTTATAGACGTTATTGCGTTTATTTTATGTAAACGTGAGAATCACAGGCTGTCTTCTCCGTTTATTTTTAATGGGAGCTGCTGTGAGCTACAATCGCTTCCTGATCGTGTGATTCTGGGGGAAAGTGAAGTTTGCTCTTTAACGTCTTCATTATTGTTCTTTACAACAGTTTGTCCTCTTTGTTCCAGACTAATATAATATGTCTGAAATTTGGTTTGCATTTATTAAATTCCACGGAGATTAAACGTAGCAGACACGGATTATTTGTTATAATTGTTTTAGCAAGTTTTCAGGGTATCATGGCAGCAGTCTCTTATTAACGTGATGAAAAGCATAAAAAAATTACATTTTTGTAGTATAATATTCATTTACAATGGTCATCATGTGGATTCTCTATGTTGTTTAACTGCAGCGACTCTCTGGCACGCAAGGGATTATGGGATACATCAATAGGGCGAATGCATGTTGTTCAGAAATCATAAAATGCAAGAACATTAATAACTATGGTGTGCGTTTTTCATTTTGGAAAAATAATAGGAGATGAGTTACTTAGGGCCATGCTGTCTTTGCACAATTGAAACTTCTGCATTTCCTGGTCAGCAATTTATGCAAAGAGATACTTCTCTCATATCAATTACCAAACATGAAAGCACTCAGAGGCTTTATTACTAATTATTTAATATGATCACTGCTGTAAAGTGAATCTGTCCTTTTAAGAGTACACAGGCATTTAACATTAAAGTGCCATATAAATAAATTTTGAATGACACAGGCTAAAACTATCTTTTGACTATACTGCTGATACACTTCAATAGGCAAAGAAAATATTATCAAGAAATCAAGACAAGTGGAGACATGAAACATCAGGATTCCAAAACAAGAGAGACAAACATTACACAACACTGGCATAAATGCACTGTTATCACAACAGTAAAGCCTTTTCATCGTATGTCCTCACACAGACACGTGAACAATACTGCTGCATGTCTTTAAAACTACTAGCGACACGTTGAAACATGCGGTCAAGAAGTCACATGTTTTGACAAATGAAGAATCCCAGAAAACTTGAAAAAGATTATTTTAATTAGTATGCTACTTTGCAAGAAAAGCAGAGAAGATTGGGCCAACTACAGAGTCTGGAGACTTTAAGATGACAAACAGAGGAGTGTCCACAGCACTCAGTTTGTCATCGCTTCCAGGCATGTAAAGCTTCTAAACCAAATGCATGGAATTAGTAGTGTGTTAACAGATGTGTTGCACCAGTTTTTAACGGCTGAGCATGTGCATGAATCATTGAGCCAACAAGCTGCCAGGCTGTTTGCATCAGGATGGCCGGTTGTTTCAGTCAGAGACCCAGTCACCAAGGAGACTGGGTCACCTCACTCACAACATACTCATCATGCAGACAGACACACATTCTGTTCCTGGAGCTCGGGATGTCCCAGTCACGTTTTTTTTTTTTTTTTGCCCCCAGTCCAGATCAGACTCATTTAATAAGGAGTATCTGCAGATACAGATTCCCAATCCAATACTTGTATTTTATTACAAGTATTGTATTTTTTAAAATACATGAATATAAAGATTAAGCAAACAGATTTTTTACATGGCTCATCAAGTAAAAAACTGTAATAAAACTAGTACACGCAGAGTAATAGTGACTGAACAATCTTTTCAAACATTCTTTGTCAATATTACTGCTGCTGTCATACGAAAAAAAAAAATCTAAAATAAAATGCTTTGAAAAGTGGACCTTGACTCAAGGGGGGGGGGGGGGGTGTTAAACCCCTCGCCCCTCTGGCTATGTGGCTGTACAGTCTCTTAACACGAGGAAGATAAGCACAATGAATGGGTGAAAAGCAAAACATTTGTTTTTTTGGGGTTTTTTTTGTTGCTGGAAATCACTACTCAACTGGCCTGTAAGAAGGGTATGCACCTTCCGTCAAAAAGACAGTTGGTGCTTATTTGAAGCAAAGGAGAATGAACTACACTTCTTAAAACTGGCACTGTGCTGCCTCTTTCAAACTGTTTAAATATTTTCTAAATAAAATAATTATGTTAAACTGTAAGATGTACAGTACTAGTTAATAATATAGCTTTGAATATCATAAAAAGTCACTGAACAAAGAAAGAAATACAAGTCTGGCCTGAGTTTATAACTTCAAATTCTTTTTCAACCTTTTCACACCTTGACGATTAAGCAGCGTATGCCGACAGCCCCGTTTCCACCAAGTAGTTGGGGTCGGTACTGCATGGTGTGGTGTGGGTCAGAAACAGAGTAATCTATTTTATCTTGGTGGATCATTTTCATCATGACCTGACCGCTGATGAGTTGACTGATGGCTGCGGTAAACGCTGCCATAAATTAATGAAAGTGCTATGACTCTTTAAACTCACGGTCTGATCGCAACCGGTAGAGTTTAAAGAGTTACAGCGCTTCACTCATTCATGGCAGACTGGGGAACAGGGCTGATCAGAAGGGGGAACCGATCAAAGCACCGGTCGTGATTTGATCGTGACACCGGCATGCTCTGAGAAACACACCTAGAGAAGAAAACCTACTGAGGGACTTGCTTTAAAATACTACATTTCCAGCCACGACAAGGAATTAAAGTATTTTCAAACATTGTTTTCCAAAATCAGGAGGCTTTATGTGGATACGTGTTCGTCAGACTGTGATGATAAATCCCACTGAAACGACTGCGATTACTCCGTGTGTGAATGAAAGTTTATTTGCATGAGGACTGCAGCTTCAGCCAATCAATGGACAGGGACGTATTGACTTATGAGTAAATTACAAGAAACGTGTGTCAACAAACAATAACTTACCTACAACCTTGTCCCACATGTGTGGGAAGTATGCTGTCATGCTTTGAAAATTATCAGCATGCTCAAAATTTTCCTGAGATGCTCGTGTATATCTGATTGCTTCAACATGCTCTTAACTTAGAAACATATTAGACGTACACCAGCATTTTTTTAAAATACAGTGATGATACAGTCATTTAGCCATACACTGGCTAAATCGTCAAGGTGCGACAGAGCCTTAAGACGTGCTCTAAATGTACCATCACAAATACAAACATTGTCACTAGGATGTAGGTGCTTAACAGTACACAAAAATCATGGTTCGGTACATACTGTGGCTCTGAGGTCATGGTTCATTACATTTTCATTACAGTAGAAGCAAGAAATAAAGCAAACTGCCAAATCAGATGGTCACCCGTATGAATCCAGTGTGCTTGAGGTTTCTTCCGATAATCAAAAAAGGCCTTTAACACTGTTGCAAATGTGCTTGCTCATAGGGTGGGTAAAGTTAGACCTCATCGGTAAGATGCACCAAGGGGTGACCTATGTTGTGATTTTGCACTATATAAATAAACTTTGAAATGGGATTCAATTACTTTCAGCACGCTCTTAAAATCAGTCTTCTCAACAACAGAGTTTTGTTACATATCCATTGCCGTAAAATCACTGGAGGCCTTCGATAATGCTTGAACTCGCCTTTTTCTGACGTTCACTTTGGGTGATGTTCAACATGTAACCATCTACAAGTATATGAACAATGCTAGCATATTGCTTTAATCTGATCCATGTGTCTTTGGCCATTGTCATAATTATTAAATAAAGAACCATCAAGTTTCCACACAGTGCCACACAAATGGGGAGAAATAAAAAGAGTCAGTCCATTGTTGGTCCATTTCACATACACACACACAAAAAAGGAGGCTCTGTAGATGCGGTTTCTCTATTTATGCGGAGCACGTATTCTACCGAAACTTTTAGTAGAATTACATGTAGCGTTACACCCTTACTAGGATGCAAGGTTAAGCATATCATGTTACATTTTTGTTGCGTTTTGAAGTAAAAGTGTTTACAACAGGCACTCACGCTGGCAATGATAAAAAAAAAACACCCGTAAATATAACTTAACTGTTGCATATGCCGATGTTGCAGACCAGTTCTTCCCTAAAAATTGGTCTGACCTGCCTCCACTGCGCATGCATCATTTTGGAGCTCAGCAGCACATCTGACGACAAGGTAAAACCTCATAAAATCATTCTAAAGTCAGTTTTAAGCAGAAACGAATACTCAGTGACACTTTGAAATGACCAACGTACAGTGAACGAATTAGCTAGCAGCTCGTGTAGCTGCGGCACTCTGATCGCTTCCTCCGTCTTTTATGATGAAACAATGCTGAATTTATGTGGAAATGACTGTTGTACAAAAGCTTCAGATATCTGTCACTAAGACAGATGATGACTGGAGTGCAGTTTTAAGCAGAAACACGGTGATAATCCATGAACTGCAGCTAATGACGCGCAGTGAAAGCAAGGCAGATCAATTTTTAGGGGGGACCGTTCGTTCGGCGACACCGGATTGAGAGGTGGGAGGACTGCAATGCAAAACACCCAAACCACAAAAAGGTATCACAGGCCAGAAAATGTCTTTATTCATTAATATTTGTTCCTCTCAGACCTGTCATTATAATTACGATTTTTCTGGCCTCAATACTGCCTGTTGTAGTTACACTCGTGTTTGTTTTCATAGAAATGTCACCAATATGATCCCAGAATGGTTTTAACAACCATTAGAAGACACACACAGTCAAACAGTCACACAGACAGTCAATGAATGCAAAACTTATGGAGACACTTGTCACACATGCTTTCCAAAAAAAAAAAAAAAAAAAAAACCCTCAAACCCAGATTTCCTGTTTTCTTTTAAGAATTCTTTGTGTCACTTGACTGCAAATATGCCACTGGTGAATCAACAGGCAAAGTTTTTCTGGACAGATTCTCTCCAGTCACAGCCACTGGAGTTGGCTGCTCCTTCAGAGTTGTTATGGGTCTTTTGGTGGTCACCCTCATACAAAAGAATGCTGTTTTTGTTTACATCCGACTTTCACATGCATGTGCACAGACTAGTAGGTAGAAGCAGGTGCAGTGAGAAAACGCATGGGAAGATGACTTCTACTTGTCAGCTCTTGATCCCGAAGAGTGAAAGCGATATTCTGAGACATTAAAGCTTGAAGATGACGAAAGCATGACATTGCCAGACCCATACAGTGTCAATGGCTGGCTGGATGACAATGACTAATGGCCTGAGACTGATTATGATTGTATTTACAAGCATCTCATCAACACACCTGGGGCTTATGATGGTGAGGCCATGAAGGCTCTCAAGTCTTTGGAGGCGTACAATTATTTTATCAGTGGTCACATAAGGGAATGCCGTTATCATCCTGTTGCTGCAGACATTGATGTTTGTCTGTGCTCTTTCTACTGTCTGGTCCCGTCGTTGTGAGGTGAGTACTATAACCATGTTATCGGGATTTTTATTACACACACCGATTTTATATATATAAACTTTCTTCTTTATTATATATTTTTTCTTTTAATCCAGACTAACTGCTCAGAAAAGAGAAGCTTTTGTGAGTAATCATTGTGTCTCATACAGTAACATTTTCATAAATTGTTTTTAATATGATGTGTTTGTATAAGTGGCCCATGCCAGTTTCAGGAGAGGCTCATAAATGAAGACTATAAATGAAGTCCAAGACATATTCAGTGACTTGGAAATGTTCATGTATCCATCAGACTTGTCAAAAGAAGTGATGATTTGTAACAATAATCCATGTGTTAAGTTTGTGTAATTCCTTATGGTGTCTGAAAACTGAGCAACTTTGCAGATAATATTAAAGAAAAAGAACCAACTAGTCACACAGGTCATCCACCCAGAGCTACTGTACTCTGCTAAAACTCATACTCCAAATCAGCCTCTTGGCTGGCAAGCTTATAAATAACAAAACCTGCTCCTTGACTGAGGTGGCTGTGAGTTGCTGTTTAAAACATGAAGAAATATTTTGGGTCTGAGCAGCCACAGCCAAGACCAGGGGCTTCAAAGTATGTAATCACCAGCTGCACAGGCTGTGACAGGAAGTGGAATTTGTGGACATGAATAGAGCCCGACCAATATATCGGCCAGCCGATATAAGCCCTTTTCGAAGTACTCACTATCGGACGAAATTTTGCAGATAGAACTCCGATAATTTCTCAAACAGAACAATTACTGAAATAATGTTTGTGTCGGCAATGTAAAATGTCCTTGCACCATTTGTCCAGTAGATGGAGCTCTGACTCCATTCAAGTGAGAGCTGCTTACACCCCTGCTTAAATGTGTTCATCACCGGCCCGTAGTCAATCAATCAATCAATCAATTTTTTTATATAGCGCCAAATCACAACAAACAGTTGCCCCAAGGCGCTTTATATTGTAAGGCAAGGCCATACAATAATTATGTAAAACCCCAACGGTCAAAACGACCCCATGTGAGCAAGCACTTGGCTACAGTGGGAAGGAAAAACTCCCTTTTAACAGGAAGAAACCTCCAGCAGAACCAGGCTCAGGGAGGGGCAGTCTTCTGCTGGGACTGGTTGGGGCTGAGGGAGAGAACCACGAAAAAGACATGCTGTGGAGGGGAGCAGAGATCGATCACTAATGATTAAATGCAGAGTGGTGCATACAGAGCAAAAAGAGAAAGAAACAGTGCATCATGGGAACCCCCAGCAGTCTACGTCTATAGCAGCATAACTAAGGGATGGTTCAGGGTCACCTGATCCAGCCCTAACTATAAGCTTTAGCAAAAAGGAAAGTTTTAAGCCTAATCTTAAAAGTAGAGAGGGTGTCTGTCTCCCTGATCTGAATTGGGAGCTGGTTCCACAGGAGAGGAGCCTGAAAGCTGAAGGCTCTGCCTCCCATTCTACTCTTACAAACCCTAGGAACTACAAGTAAGCCTGCAGTCTGAGAGCGAAGCGCTCTATTGGGGTGATATGGTACTACGAGGTCCCTAAGATAAGATGGGACCTGATTATTCAAAACCTTATAAGTAAGAAGAAGAATTTTAAATTCTATTCTAGAATTAACAGGAAGCCAATGAAGAGAGGCCAATATGGGTGAGATATGCTCTCTCCTTCTAGTCCCCGTCAGTACTCTAGCTGCAGCATTTTGAATTAACTGAAGGCTTTTTAGGGAACTTTTAGGACAACCTGATAATAATGAATTACAATAGTCCAGCCTAGAGGAAATAAATGCATGAATTAGTTTTTCAGCATCACTCTGAGACAAGACCTTTCTGATTTTAGAGATATTGCGTAAATGCAAAAAAGCAGTCCTACATATTTGTTTAATATGCGCTTTGAATGACATATCCTGATCAAAAATGACTCCAAGATTTCTCACAGTATTACTAGAGGTCAGGGTAATGCCATCCAGAGTAAGGATCTGGTTAGACACCATGTTTCTAAGATTTGTGGGGCCAAGTACAATAACTTCAGTTTTATCTGAGTTTAAAAGCAGGAAATTAGACGTCATCCATGTCTTTATGTCTGTAAGACAATCCTGCAGTTTAGCTAATTGGTGTGTGTCCTCTGGCTTCATGGATAGATAAAGCTGGGTATCATCTGCGTAACAATGAAAATTTAAGCAATACCGTCTAATAATACTGCCTAAGGGAAGCATGTATAAGTGAATAAAATTGGTCCTAGCACAGAACCTTGTGGAACTCCATAATTAACTTTAGTCTGTGAAGAAGATTCCCCATTTACATGAACAAATTGTAATCTATTAGACAAATATGATTCAAACCACCGCAGCGCAGTGCCTTTAATACCTATGGCATGCTCTAATCTCTGTAATAAAATTTTATGGTCAACAGTATCAAAAGCAGCACTGAGGTCTAACAGAACAAGCACAGAGATGAGTCCACTGTCCGAGGCCATAAGAAGATCATTTGTAACCTTCACTAATGCTGTTTCTGTACTATGATGAATTCTAAAACCTGACTGAAACTCTTCAAATAGACCATTCCTCTGCAGATGATCAGTTAGCTGTTTTACAACTACCCTTTCAAGACTTTTTGAGAGAAAAGGAAGGTTGGAGATTGGCCTATAATTAGCTAAGATAGCTGGGTCAAGTGATGGCTTTTTAAGTAATGGTTTAATTACTGCCACCTTAAAAGCCTGTGGTACATAGCCAACTAACAAAGATAGATTGATCATATTTAAGATCGAAGCATTAAATAATGGTAGGGCTTCCTTGAGCAGCCTGGTAGGAATGGGGTCTAATAAACATGTTGATGGTTTGGATGAAGTAACTAATGAAAATAACTCAGACAGAACAATCGGAGAGAAAGAGTCTAACCAAATACCGGCATCACTGAAAGCAGCCAAAGATAACGATACATCTTTGGGATGGTTATGAGTAATTTTTTCTCTAATAGTTAAAATTTTGTTAGCAAAGAAAGTCATGAAGTCATTACTAGTTCAAGTTAATGGAATACTCAGCTCAATAGAGCTCTGACTCTGTCAGCCTGGCTACAGTGCTGAAAAGAAACCTGGGGTTGTTCTTATTTTCTTCAATTAGTGATGAGTAGAAAGATGTCCTAGCTTTACGGAGGGCTTTTTTATAGAGCAACAGACTCTTTTTCCAGGCTAAGTGAAGATCTTCTAAATTAGTGAGACGCCATTTCCTCTCCAACTTACGGGTTATCTGTTTTAAGCTACGAGTTTGTGAGTTATACCACGGAGTCAGACACTTCTGATTTAAAGCTCTCTTTTTCAGAGGAGCTACAGCATCCAAAGTTGTCTTCAATGAGGATGTAAAACTATTGACGAGATACTCTATCTCACTTACAGAGTTTAGGTAGCTACTCTGCACTGTGTTGGTATATGGCATTAGAGAACATAAAGAAGGACTCATATCCTTAAACCTAGTTACAGCGCTTTCTGAAAGACTTCTAGTGTAATGAAACTTATTCCCCACTGCTGGGTAGTCCATCAGAGTAAATGTAAATGTTATTAAGAAATGATCAGACAGAAGGGAGTTTTCAGGGAATACTGTTAAGTCTTCTATTTCCATACCATAAGTCAGAACAAGATCTAAGATATGATTAAAGTGGTGGGTGGACTCATTTACTTTTTGAGCAAAGCCAATAGAGTCTAATAATAGATTAAATGCAGTGTTGAGGCTGTCATTCTCAGCATCTGTGTGGATGTTAAAATCACCCACTATAATTATCTTATCTGAGCTAAGCACTAAGTCAGACAAAAGGTCTGAAAATTCACAGAGAAACTCACAGTAACGACCAGGTGGACGATAGATAATAACAAATAAAACTGGTTTTTGGGACTTCCAATTTGGATGGACAAGACTAAGAGACAAGCTTTCAAATGAATTAAAGCTCTGTCTGGGTTTTTGATTAATTAATAAGCTGGAATGGAAGATTGCTGCTAATCCTCCGCCCCGGCCCGTGCTACGAGCATTCTGACAGTTAGTGTGACTCGGGGGTGTTGACTCATTTAAACTAACATATTCATCCTGCTGTAACCAGGTTTCTGTTAGGCAGAATAAATCAATATGTTGATCAATTATTATATCATTTACCAACAGGGACTTAGAAGAGAGAGACCTAATGTTTAATAGACCACATTTAACTGTTTTAGTCTGTGGTGCAGTTGAAGGTGCTATATTATTTTTTCTTTTTGAATTTTTATGCTTAAATAGATTTTTGCTGGTTATTGGTAGTCTGGGAGCAGGCACCGTCTCTACGGGGATGGGGTAATGAGGGGATGGCAGGGGGAAAGAAGCTGCAGAGAGGTGTGTAAGACTACAACTCTGCTTCCTGGTCCCAACCCTGGATAGTCACGGTTTGGAGGATTTAAGAAAATTGGCCAGATTTCTAGAAATGAGAGCTGCTCCATCCAAAGTGGGATGGATGCCGTCTCTCCTAACAAGACCAGGTTTTCCCCAGAAGCTTTGCCAATTATCTATGAAGCCCACCTCATTTTTTGGACACCACTCAGACAGCCAGCAATTCAAGAACATGCGGCTAAACATGTCACTCCCGGTCCGATTGGGGAGGGGCCCAGAGAAAACTACAGAGTCCGACATTGTTTTTGCAAAGTTACACACCGATTTAATGTTAATTTTAGTGACCTCCGATTGGCGTAACCGGGTGTCATTACTGCCGACGTGAATTACAATCTTACCAAATTTACGCTTAGCCTTAGCCAGCAGTTTCAAATTTCCTTCAATGTCGCCTGCTCTGGCCCCCGGAAGACAATTGACTATGGTTGCTGGTGTCGCTAACTTCACATTTCTCAAAACAGAGTCGCCAATAACCAGAGTTTGATCCTCGGCGGGTGTGTTGTCAAGTGGGGAAAAACAGTTAGAGATGTGAACGGGTTGGCGATGTACACGGGGCTTCTGTTTAGGGCTACGCTTCCTCCTCACAGTCACCCAGTCAGCCTGCTTTCCCGGCTGCTCGGGATCTGCCAGGGGGGAACTAACGGCGGCTAAGCTACCTTGGTAGTTCGCTGTCAGAGTGCACTGATCGGCTGACAAAAGCATACAAATAAGTTTATAAGGATCTATATCCCTATCCTGAACCTAAGTTGAAGCAACAAGAGGTACAAGATCAGATGTATTTCACAACTCTTTTTAAGGATATATATTTGCTAATTTCACAAAGGTTTAATTCTTGATTACATTTTTTTTTAACTTAAAAATTCTGTTATAAAGTTAATCAATGAGGACAAAGCTTCAGCTTTTAGCTCATACCTTTTTTGTTAAGGGTCCAAAAAAGAACATATTATTCATTAAAAAAAATAATAATATCTGCTAATTTATCGTTTATCGGCAAATCAGCCAATTTATCCATTATTGCCATTTTTTTTTCATCCAAATATCGGCATCGGCCTCAAAAAATCCATATGGGTTGGGCTCTAGACATGAACCTTCCCCAGAGCAAACTTGTTCCCGGTGCGACCTTCTGTATTCCTTTAAAGCTTGTCTATGGAACGTATGACGTTATAAACACCAAATGCATTTTGGGTCAGCAGGGTGGCCAAGTGATCCTTCTGCAACTGAAGGAGCCCCCTGCAGGGGTAAGAACCCACCCTGCTCCTTGACGGTGTTCAAACAAGGCCACCCAATCATTTCAACAACCTCAACAGAAGATCCCGATCCCAGTTAACAGACTCTTCCATTAAAGCAAACTTAATGTACTTTAAACTATGTTGCTGCCATCTGACCTACTCTGCCCCACCAGCCTCTAAAGACTCCTCGAAGGCAGAAACATTTTGAACAGGTAGAACTGGGATCGCTGGAAACTCGCTTCATACTTGTTCACTTGTAAAAGGAACATATTAAACCTGCTGCACGCTCCAATGCCAATGTCCTACTTATTGGCGAAATCCTTAAGTTACTTGAGTTTAAAGGAGGGGAAGGATAGGCCGTTTGGAGCGGCGGTTAAACTTCACCAGAATAGTTAGTGTTTAACAGTCGCCTTTAGCCTGAACACAACATGTAGCCGTCAAGCACAATGAAGGGATTTGAGCCACTTTACTCACCTCATTGTTCGCCCTGAGCGGACCCACTCTCCTTCCAGGCAAGTTCGGCCGACTTCAGAGCAAAAGCTCCGATTTAAAAGTCAAATTCCGAGTGAGAAATAAAGGGGGGGAAAACCCGGAGAGGAAAAAATATCGCATCCACAGAGGGAGAAGCGGGATAAAGAAGCACACCTCAACGATTTCCTGGTTGGGTGGAGAGAGAGAGAGAAAGAGAGAGAGAGAGAGAGAGAGCGCGCGCGCGCGCGCACGGGGGGGGGGGGTTGTAAACTAAACTCAATCACTATTCCCACGTCGGCCTCTGCGAACCACACAAAGCGCTGTAGCGGAAGATACAGTTCTCTTTTTGCATTTTGTGTGGGCTTCTGTACCGTTTGAGCCGGAGCCGTCGTTCCGGTGTCCGAAGCTTCGCTGGAGTTCCGTCCTGCCCAACCACAGCCCAACCCGCCGGCTTCAAAGAGGGCGACGATCCCATGCAGCCTTCGCGTACGCCTCGGGAAAAAGTTTATTTCACCGGCGCACAGGAGGAATTTGGGAATTTCGCTTTGTCTCTCCGCGTTAGGGAAAACAAAAATGAAGTTAATAAAAATAGATTTCTCTTTCATACACACACATATATAAATAATTCACAGCACTTCACTGTTTCCACATTTTAGAGTTGGGCTATACTGGGAATTTTGGTATTGATCCGATACCAAGTAAATACAGGCCCAGTATCACCAATATCGATACTGATACTTTTTCATATTTAAGCTTCATAGATCCAAAGGATCCAAAAGGGTTCATCTGATCATCTTCATACTTCATCTTCATTAAATTCCCAGTATTAATATATGTCTCACAATTCTATCTAAATTCCTATAAACAAGAGGTGGGGGGTGGCTGATGCTGTTCGGCTCAGAACCATCATGTCAAACCCTTCCTCTATATGTGCTTACAGTCAGAACCAGATAATTACAATATAGGACGGGACCGGGGCTCACCCGCAGGTCGGCACAGACCCGGTTACAGCCCTGAAGCCTATCCCTTTCATTGTATTCACATCAACAATCCCAAATTTGGACTTAATAACTGTTATATATTCGAGAACATATACTTATAATGGGAGTTAATTTGATCATTGTAAAAAACTCAAAAAGTTGTATTATAGGCCTATATCACTGTTGAATTTCTTGGTGACAGATGCACTATGATGAATTTGTTTAATTAAGCACAGGCACTGTATATATGCACGTCCGCTCACCCAGCTGCATGTATATTTATATATTACTTGTTACAATTTTTGTTGGATTATTGGGAAGTCAACAACCCTGGAGGTTACGGCCTAAAACGACTATGACTACGATGACGAAAAGACCTAGGATAGAATTTCGCATTGTACGTGACAGCGAAATACTTTATTATCACAGTCAACATTTTTGTTTAAAAACATATCACTCAACACAACTTAAAACAAAATCTCCTGAGGTAGAGTCAGCCAGTCAGTCAGTCAGTATTGTGGTTTGTCAGCCGACAAACCACAATACAACAAAATTAACACACCACAACAAACACTAAACAGTTTCAAACTTATTCTGTTTTTCAAGTCAAGCAATACAATAAATAATACAAAAAATAAGGAATTTCTTCCCTTCAGTGCACTTCTCTACATTGTTTCTTAAATAAAGAGTGTAAAAAAATAGAACTTAAAGCAAATTAAAACAATCTTCTGAGGTTAGAGAGCTGACAAACCACAATAGAGGAAAAACTAACACACCACAACAAATATTGTAAACAGTTTCAAACTTGTTAGTTTTTTTTTCAAGTCGAACAATACAAGAAAATAATACAAAGAATAAGGAATTTCCTCCCTTTAGTGCACTTCTGGCTTTAAACAAAATAAAAATATTAACTGAAAATTAAATAAAGAAAGTATAAATAAAGAAAGAGCCCTGCTCTTACAGACAGAGAGTAGACTTTGATGAATCGGCATGCGCAGCAGTCAGTGCGTGCGGGAAAGAAAAAAGCTTGAGTATCGATCTTTTTACACGAGGATCGTTCAATATCAATATCAGCGTTGGTATCGATATTATCGATATGAGGATTGATTCGCCCACCTCTACCACATTTTATGTTCCAGCCGTATTCCAAAATGGACAAAATTTATTTTTTACCTCAAAATTCTACGGACAATACCCAATAATGATAATGTGAAAAAGTGTTGTTTGTTTATTTATTTAGCTAATTTATTAAAAACTACAGCACCATGCTCATAGAGTGCACACCTCTGCCAACACAAGTTTCCAGTTCCACAAATACAAAATATAGATCAAAAGGGCTGTTCAATGTTAAAAAGAATCAAATATCCACTAACAATACGGACCAGATGCAGATCAAACTTAATCTATTCATTGAGAGCGCCAGTTTGCACTTCACTGTCACAAATAAGACTGATTGATGCACTTTTGATTTAGATTTTTCCTTACCACTGCTGCCTGTGTGCTTGCTCTAGGGGTTAGTAAGGTTAGACCTGACTTATGTGAAGCGCCTTGAGGCAACTTTGTTGTGATTTGGCGCTATATAAATTAAATAAATTGAATTGAAATTAAATTGAGATATAATGTAAAATGTCCACCAAATGGGCTTTTCAATATTAGATTCAAATGTCCACAAAATCCACAATCTCAATCAGATCCGGATCAAACTTTGTCAGGTGATAGTGAATGCCAGTCTGCACCTCATTATCAAATATGAGAGTGATTGGGGCATGATTTTGAAAATTCATTGTTAATGATATGGATTTTTCCAATTTTACAATATTTTTTTCCTGACTTTGTCCTTTGACCTGTGACCTTGAAAATTGAATCAGTTCTTGCCTATCTGGACATGAATCGTCAGTAATAATTTCATCCTGATATGTGAAAATCTGTGGTGTTCACAAACAGCCAAACAAACAAACAGGGGCGATAACATACCCTCCTCCAACTTTGTTAGTGGAGGTAATAAAAAAACTAAGAAATCACATGTTCATCAGTATTCACAGCCATTGCCATTAAGCTCAAAACTGAGCTCAGGTGCATCCTGTTTCCACTGTTCGTCTTTGAGATGTTTCTACAGCTTAATTGGAGTCTACCTGGGCAAATTCAGTTAATTGGACATGATTTGGAAAGACACACACCTGTCTACATACAAGTCCCCACAGCTGACAGTGCATGTCAGAACACAAACCAAGCATGAAGTCAAAGGAATTGTCTGTAGACCTCCAAGACATGATTGTCTCAAGACACAAATCTGGGGAAGGGTACAGAAACACTGTTGCTTTGAAGGTCCCAATGAGCACAGTGGCCTCAATCATCTGCACTGTAAAACTCAATGAGTCAGTTGAACTCAAACCATTTGAGGAAACTGATTGCCTTAAACCATTTGAGTTTGCCAACTTAAATAAAATAATTTTCACAAATTTAATTGTTAAAGTTTTAGTAACTTAATTTATAATTAAACTTATGTAAATCTAGTTTATGTTTTTCAATAAAAAGTGACATTTCTGCGTAAAAAAATTTGCATTACCTTTTGGATTAGATTTGTTGATGCATTCTTTGGTTTACTTGTTTACTCTGTGTTGTGTTATGACTCTGCCCATTTGCTGCCCTCGGGACACGAACTCAGAATCTCCAGCAGTCGGACTCAGAAGGCTAAACCCCAGGGTTCTGGTCTTGTGATTAGAGAATTGTTTTGAGCTGTTGGGAGTGAGGTTTACTAACTACATATGCACAGCGACACCTGCTGGCCTCCGTTATATAAACTCAATTAAAATGAGTGAATGGAATGCACTGGAAATACATCAACACTTAAATGCCCCAAAACTTTAAATGCACTTAATGGAACTGAGTTGTTATGACAACTCATTTTTGAGTCAACTTAATTAATGAAAATGAGTGACTATAACTTTTCAAAGTTTGCGTTACATCAACTTAATTATTGTATTAAAATGGAGTGTTCAGTTTAACAGTGTGTAAATGGAAAAAGTTCGGATCCACCAGGACTCTTCCTAGAGCTGGCCACACGTCTAAACTGAGCGATTGAGGGAGAAGGGCCTTAGACAGGAAGGTGACCAAGAACCTGATGGTCACTCTGTGAGAGCTCCGATATTCCTGTGTGGAGAGAGGAGAACCTTCCAGACTGACAACCATCTCCACAGCAAATCACCAATCAAGCCTGTATGGTAGAGTGGCCAGACAGAAGCCACTCCTTAGTAAAAGGCACATGACAGCCCACTTGGAGTTTAACAAAAGGCACCTGAAGGACTCTCAGACCATGAGAAACAAAAATTTTCTGGTCTGATGAGACAAAGATTGAACTCTTTGGCGTGGATGCCAGGGATCATGTTTGGAGGAGACCATCATCCCTACAGTGAAGCATGGTGGCAGCAGCATGTTGTAAGGATGTTTTTTTCAGTGGCAGGAACTGGGAGACCAGTCAGGATTGAGGGAAAGATGAATACACCAATGTACAGAGACATCCTGGACGAAAACCTGCTCCAGAGCACTCTTGACCTCAGACTGGGGCGACAGTTCATCTTTCAGCAGGACAATGACTCTAATAAATAAAATATATATAGTTATTGTCAGTAGATAATTTACTTCAGGATAAATAAAGTTGATCTTATTTTACATTATATATATATATATATATATACGAGGTCCCCCCATAGGGGTGGTGGCCAAGTGGTTAATGCGCTTGGTTTCAGTGCAGAAGGTTCCGGGTTCAAATCCCACCCCTGCCACATTTCTCCATGTAAGGTGGAGTTGCGTCAGGAAGGGCATCCGGCGTAAAACCTGTGCCAAATCAACTTGCAGATCCACCTTGGATTTGCTGTGGCGACCCCGAGTGCAAACAAGGGAGCAGCCGAAGGGACTTACTTATATGACGTCTGTCCATAAAGTATCGTACCTTTTTATTTTTTTTTAAACTATATGGATTTGATTCATATGTTTTCAAGTCAGACAAGTTTGAACCCTCATGCGCATGCGTGAGTTTTTCCACGCCTGTTGGTGACATCATTCGTCAGTGAGCACGCCTTGTGGAAGGAGTGGTCCCGCCCCGTCGTCGGATTTTCATTGTCTGGAAATGGCGGAATGATTTGGGGGTTTTTTCCATCAGAATTTTTTCAGAAGCTGTTAGAGACTGGCAGCTGGAAACCATTCGAAAAATTGATCTGGCTTTCGGTGAAAATTTTACGGGCTTCACAGAGAATAAGGACTGTTGTGTGGGCCGCTGAAGAGGAGGTACTGCTGGCCCACCACCACCAGAGGGCGCCCTGCCTGGAGTGCGGGCTCCAGGCACCAGAGGGCGCTGCCGCCTCACAGGAGCAGCCAAGGTGACAGCTGTCATCTATCAACCGAGACAGCTGACATCCATCAGCAGAGGGGTATATCAGCTGGACGGCATCTCCACCTCATTGCCGAGATATCGCTCTACCAAGGAGGTAACGTATCCAGCCCAACGAATTGTCTTCTGACTATTGAATACTTTTGCCTTTGCACAGAAAGAGAGAAGAACAGCAGGAGACTGTATTTTGGGATAAGTACTCGCATTCCTGCACTACAGTGTTGTTGTTGATTAGAGGTGGAGGTGGTGTTTCCACCCTACGTGTTGCTGGGTGCAGCCGCACCCACATCTGACTGTTTCTGTTCCTCGCCAGCAGTACCGGATCCGACGAGCGGAGGCAGTGGCCACCTGGGAGTTCGGGACTTGGCGGCTCCAGTATTCCCGGGGTTCGGTGGCAGAGGAAATCGGGTGGTTCCGGTTCGACTCGGACAGACGTCTCCTATCGTCGAGCCTGCCCACACGACACCATTGGAATTGGTTATAACCACAATTGTAATCTGTTGTGTTCGTTGTGCGTATTCACAACAGTAAAGCTTTGTTATTTGACTTTCTCCATTGTCCGTTCATTTGCGCCCCCTGTTGTGGGTCCGTGTTCCTACACTTTCACAACAAAGGACTATTACTACAGCTTTAAGGACGGCCCACAATGGCGCTCGGCGCGCCGCGCTCCGAGCCACGATGACAGGCACGAACCACCGGATTATTTCTAAACAGATGGGTGTGTGGAGCTGGGACCGTCGTGTGCACTTTCTCTGGTTATCACAAGAGCTGGACATTTTCCTGCAGATTTCACTTTTAACAAGAGATTTTGTCGTGGAAAGCCGCGTGGAGGCTTTGTGCGTCACGACCGATTCGCTGTTCGAGCGAGACAAAGAATGTCGCAACTTGTCCTCTAACACGCCGAAACGGAGGTGTTCTTTGTCTCGCTCGAACAGCAAATCGGTCGTGACGCACAAAGCCTCCACGCGGCTTTCCACGACAAAATCTCTTGTTAAAAGTGAAATCTGCAGGAAAATGTCCAGCTCTTGTGATAACCAGAGAAAGTGCACACGACGGTCCCAGCTCCACACACCCATCTGTTTAGAAATAATCCGGTGGTTCGTGCCTGTCATCGTGGCTCGGAGCGCGGCGCGCCGAGCGCCATTGTGGGCCGTCCTTAAAGCTGTAGTAATAGTCCTTATTCTCATGCGCACGAGGGTTCAAGCTTGTCTGACGTAAAAACATATGAATCAAATCCATATAGTTAAAAAAAAAATAAAAAGGTACGATACTTTATGGACAGACCTCGTATATATATATATATATATATATATATATATATATATATATATATATATATAAGCTGCTTGGCCTGCTGTCGCTGCGACCCGGATAAGTGGCAGTGAATGAATGCAGGGGACCACCTAATTTTTTTTTTTAATCACCAAAATCTACTTTAAAGATTTGAACTGGTTACACAGCTTACTATTTTACGTTTGTTTGAAAGTTTTCAGCACATTAAATGTGCTTGAAATTTTGCACAGCCCTGTGTTGCACAAATAAACTTGGAAATTATATTTACTAGCTCTGCCACGGAGTTCATGTTCTCCATTTTCCTGACTGTTGGCTTGTTAGCAGGATTATTTAATCAGTAATGAGTAAAGAGCCCAGGTTCTGACCGATTTGTTCTCTGTGTTATGGTTAGAGGTCCGGACCAGTACAGGCGATGAACTCAAATGCTGGGAGCAAGGAAGAGAACTGGTTGTGAATGAAAAGATGTTTATTTACAATAACTGGATAAATAATATTGCTGTGCTGGGGGTGCCTGCCGAGTGGAGAGTCAAGCCGCTCATAGTGGTGGAAATTAGGGAGCTACAGGTTCCCGAGCCAGTCTTGTAAGAGAACTGAAATCCTGGAGTATATGGGACTGGAGCCGGAGCCAGGTGGGGCGCACAGAGCCGAGGAACTAGGAAAACAGAGGTGAGTGACTGCACTCATAACACTGAAGCCTTTAACAACAAGCAGTTCACCGAAGGCTTAAAACAGGACTGTTCACAGTTCTGGAAATAAGGTTCACTGCTGAGGAAATGAGGTTCACTGTTCAGAAATCGTTCACAGTTCATGAATATCTTCAGAGGTCAGGTGCTGCGCATTTTGTGACGCAGTTCCAATTAAGCTGGACTTGACATTAGAAACCGCTTGGAAAGTTCTTAGTGGTTCAATATCAGTATTCAATCACTTCTTGGAACTAGTTCTTCAAAACAGTTCATGGTCATGCACAGTCACCAACAGAAGCGAGGTGAGAACGGGATCTCAGAGACATGCAAGAACTTAGCTGAATGTAGCACAGCTGTGCGCTTTGAGACAGAGAGCAGATGAGTTCCAAAGTGACATCGTGCAGAGAGTGCAGCGTGGAAGCCGTACAGGAGGGCGTCTGGAAACACCAAAAGATCAACAAGCTCTAATATGGAAATTAGAGTTGGCCAGGTTACCTTGAGATGCTGCAGACAGCTCAGATTTCATTCTGAGATTTTGGCAAAGTCAAGGTCATGGATTGCTCATGGAGAGTCATGTGGTCAGATGAGACCAGAATAGAGCTTTTTGGAATCAACTCCACTTACCATGTTTAGAGGATGAGAACAACCCCAAGAAAACCATCCCAACCATGAAGCATGGGGGTGGAAACATCATACTCTGGGGGTGCTCTTCTGCAAAGGGGACAGGACGACTGCACCGTATTGAAGGGAGGATGGATGGGGTCGTGTATTGCGAGATTTTGGCAAACAACCTCCTTCCCTCAGTAAGAGCATTGAAGATGGGTCATGGCTGGGTCTTCCAGCATGACAATGACCCCAAACACACAGCCAGGGCAACTAAGGAGGGGCTCCATAAGAAGCATTTCAAGGTCCTGGAGTGGCCTGGTCAGTCTCCAGACCTGAACTCAATAGAAAATCTTTGGAGGGAGCTGAAACTCCAAACCTGAAAGATCTGGAGAAGATCTGTATGGAGGAGTGGACCAAAATCGCTGCTGCAGTGTGTGAAAACCTGGTGAAAAACTACAGGAAACGTTTGACCTCTGTAATTGCAAACAAAGGTTACTGTACCAAATATTAACATTGATTTTCACAGGTGTTCAAATACTTATTTGCAGTAGTAACATACAAATAAATTATTTAAAAAATCATACATTGTGATTTCCGGATTTTTTTTTTTTAGATTATGTCTCTCACAGTGGACACGCACCTAAGATGAAAATTTCAAACCCCTCCATGATTTCTAAGTGGGAGAACTTGCAAAACTGCAGGGTGTTCAAATACTTATTTTTCTCACTGTACATACATATATACATACTACATACACATATGCTGCAATAGTTACAGTGTGATTTGAACCTCCTACAAAAGAGCAGACTGTCGAGTGAACCCATGTTTTCCACTGCTGAGTGAGCAGATTTGTAAATTTTAACAACAGATCCTGAGTTTAGGCCCAACTGAGCATTCCAGGAGTGTGTTTGTGTAATTATCCACACCAAGCAGGCTGTGGCTTTTACTCATTTTTGCAGGATTACTCACATTTAATTATAACTTTCTTTAACGCTGTGAGGTGGCTGATGGTCCAAATGCAATTTAGTTCAGATCTGCACACGGTGCCAAATCTGGTGGATTATTGGACCTTTGCTGATGTGAAAACTCAGATGAGTGCTGCTTTATGTTTGTTAAGGAAAAAAATTGGCAGTGTTCCCAAAATTTGAACCCAAAATAATTAGAAGCACTCATGCAAGTAATTTTAGGTTTCTCCTATTCGCTTCTCATTTACCGCAGCTTTATGTCCGAAGCTTGACGTCAGTCGGTCAGCGGCAAGAAGTTCTGCTCAACAGCAAACTCGGGATGATCTGTCCATGATGAAGCAGTTTGAGATGTGCAGAAGTGTTAAATATCTTAACTGCATCAGAGGCGTGTGTGCACACAAAGAAGCAGCGAGCAGCAAGATCTTGACAAAGTGGACAAATGTTTGTTTAGCCAGGTTAACCCCCCACCTCCTCCTTCCATGTCTGCAGAAAGGCTGTTATTCACATAAGCTACATTTATATCTGACATCAGCAAGGCCTGGACCTGCTGCAGCGTCACAGGTCCAGAGGCAACGTCTGAAAACTGCAGCCTCCTCCGCTGCTATTGGTTGAATGACAGACATGCAGAGAATTACACAACTGAACTTAAACCAAGGAAACAAAATGTCAGCCTGTAAGTCGGGGTTGGCAGCTTTGAGCAGGACAGGGATTAATGCAAAGACTGCACAGGAATTTATTAGGTGGAAATAATTCCTGTAATGACTGCATTTTTAAAATCATGTGCCATGTTTATGAGTACACGTAAGGAACTGCAATGCACACAGTGAATGAGCATTACTGTAACATATCTCAGTTATAGAGACAGAGAGACTCACTCTGCTAAGAGGTCTGGGCTACAAGCCATTTGAGCAAAAGGGAAGCAGAAGGATTTAAACAAACAAATGGCCTGTGCTGTTGAACCCAAGGCTCCTGAACTCACCATAATGAACTGCTTATAATGTAGGCAAGTATCAGCATTTTTTTTTTTTTTTTTTGGGGGGGGGTCCTTGTGGATATTTGACAGAATTGGTGGTAAATGTGCATATTAAAATAAATACAAAATGCATCAGATGGCTGCTGTATACGCTGTGAGATTGGGTTGACTCTACACACCATAATAACATAAGATAAACTTTATTGATCACAGAGGAGAAATTCACATTTTACGTCAGCTCTTAAAAAACACACAAGATGGGTGCAAGTAGAGGAAAATGTTCATCAAACAGCGTGTGCAAGGATAAGCAATGATAATAATACTTGTAACAGTACTAAACATAAGAAAATTAGGTAGAAATAGAATATGTATATATATATATATATATATATATATATATATATATTCACACACATACACACATACATGCATACAGTAGTGTTCAGAATAATAGTAGTGCTGTGTGACTAAAAAGATCAATCCAGGTTTTGACTATATGTCTTATTGTTACATGGGAAACAAGGTACCAGCAGATTCAGTAGATTCTCACAAATCCAACAAGACCAAGCATTCATGATATGCACACTCTTAAGGCTATGAAATTGGGCTATTATTAAAAAAAAGTAGAAAAGGGGTGTTGTGGCATTCAGTCAGTGAGCTCGTCAATTTTGTGGAACAAACAGGTGTCTCAGGTGTCCCCTATTTAAGGATGAAGCCAGCACCTGTTGAACTTGCTTTTCTCTTTGAAAGCCTGAGGAAAATGGGACGTTTAAGACATTGTTCAGAAGAACAGCGTAGTTTGATTAAAAAGTTGATTGGGGAGGGGAAAACGTATACACAGGTGCAAAAAATTATAGGCTGTTCATCTACAATGATCTCCAATGCTTTAAAATGGACAAAAAAAACAGAGACGCATGGAAGAAAATGGAAAACAACTATCAAAATGGATAAAAGAATAACCAGAATGGCAAACCCATCGATCCGCTCCAGGATGATCAAAGACAGTCTGGAGTTACCTGTAAGTGCTGTGACAGTTAGAAGACGCCTGTGTGAAGCTAATTTATTTAAAAGAATCCCCCGCAAAGTCCCTCTGTTAAATAAAAGACATGTGCAGAAGAGGTTACAATTTGCCAAAGAACAAATCAACTGGCCTAAAAAGAAATGGAGGAATATTTTGTGATGAGAGTAAAATTGTTATTTTTGGGTCCAAGGGCCGCAGACAGTTTGTGAGACGACCCCCAAACTCTGAATTCAAGCCACAGTTCACAGTGAAGACAGTGAAGCATGGTGGTGCAAGCATCATGATATGGGCATGTTTCTCCTACTATGGTGTTGGGCCTATATATCGCATACCAGGTATCATGGATCAGTTTGGATATGTCAGAATAATTGAAGAAGTCATGTTGCCTTATGCTGAAGAGGACATGCCCTTGAAATGGGTGTTTCAACAAGACAAATACTAAATACTAGTTTAGTGATTCACAGGATTGCTAAAAAAAAAAGCAGTTTTTCAAAAAATAGTTTTGAGTTTGTAGCGTCAACAGCAGATGTTACTATTATTGTGAACACCCCCTCTTCTACTTTTTTTTTTACTAATAGCCAAATTTCATAGCCTTAAGAGTGTGCATATTATGAATGCTTGCTCTTGTTGGATTTGTGAGAATCTACTGAATCTACTGGTACCTTGTTTCCCATGTAACAATAAGAAATATACTCAAAACCTGGATTAATCTTTTTAGTCACATAGCACTTGTTGGGAAAGTGTAGTGACACGGACCCACAACAGGGGGCGCAAATGAACGGTCAATAGATGAGCCAAAATATAACAATTTAATGTTGTGAATGTGCACAACGAACATACAGACAATCTCAGAATATCATAACAGTCAGTACACAAAGGTGACGTGTGGGCAGGCTCGAGGATAGAAGACGTCTGTCCCAAGAAGAGCCGGAACCACACGATTTCCGCCGCCCCAGAACCTGGTGAATACTGGAGCCGCCAAGTCCCGAATTCCCAGGTGATCACCGTCCCCGACTGTCGGATCTGGTACTGCTGGCGAAGAATAAATACAGTCAAGTGTGGGTGTGTGTACACCCAGTAACAACAACGGTGGGAATGCCACCTCCACCTCTCACTCAGAATGCTGAGGTATTTACAGTGATCCCTCAGAGGAAAAGAGTGCCGTCCTGCACTCACTCAGCCTCCACAAGAAGAGGGACCAGTACTCCTGCAAACACTCACAATATACAGCTTATTAGAAACACAAATGGCTGAGGATATTACCTCCAATGAAGTATGATATCTCGGCAACGAGGTGGAGATGACGTCTGGTCTTTATGGAGTGAGATGATGTTGAGTAGATGGGCGACAGCTGTCACCCCCGGCTGTGTCCATGGCGGCAGCGCCCTCTCGTGCCTGAAGCCCGCACTTCAGGCAGGGCGCCCTCTGGTGGTGGGCCAGCAGTACCTCCTCTTCTGGCGGCCCACACAACAGCACTACTATTATTCTGAACACTACTGTATATATATATATATATATATATATATATATATATATATATATATATATATATATATAGAGAGAGAGAGAGAGAGAGAGAGAGAGAGAGAGAGAGAGAGAGAGAGAGAGAGAGAGACATACACGCATACACATATGCATATATATACTCAACAAAAATATAAACGCAACACTTTTGGTTTTGCTCCCATTTTGTATGAGATGAACTCAAAGATCTAAAACTTTTTCCACATACACAATATCACCATTTCCCTCAAATATTGTTCACAAACCAGTCTAAATCTGTGATAGTGAGTACTTCTCCTTTGCTGAGATAATCCATCCCACCTCACAGGTGTGCCATATCAAGATGTTGATTAGACACCATGATTAGTGCACAGGTGTGCCTTAGACTGCCCACAATAAAAGGCCACTCTGAAAGGTGCAGTTTTGTTTTATTGGGGGGGGGGATACCAGTCAGTATCTGGTGTGACCACCATTTGCCTCATGCAGTGCAACACATCTCCTTCGCATCATCCGTGAAGAGAACACCTCTCCAACGTGCCAAACGCCAGCAAATGTGAGCATTTGCTCACTCAAGTCGGTTACGACGACGAACTGGAGTCAGGTTGAGACCCCGATGAGGACGACGAGCATGCAGATGAGCTTCCCTGAGACGGTTTCTGACAGTTTGTGCAGAAATTCTTTGGTTATGCAAACCAATTGTTCCAGCAGCTGTCCGAGTGGCTGGTCTCAGACGATCTTGGAGGTGAACATGCTGGATGTGGAGGTCCTGGGCTGGTGTGGTTACACATGGTCTGCGGTTGTGAGGCTGGTTGGATGTACTGCCAAATTCTCTGAAACGACTTTGGAGACGGCTTATGGTAGAGACATGAACATTCAATACACGAGCAACAGCTCTGGTTGACATTCCTGCTGTCAGCATGCCAATTGCACGCTCCCTCAAATCTTGCGACATCTGTGGCATTGTGCTGTGTGATAAAACTGCACCTTTCAGAGTGGCCTTTTATTGTAGGCAGTCTAAGGCACACCTGTGCACTAATCATGGTGTCTAATCAGCATCTTGGTATGGCACACCTGTGAGGTGGGATGGATTATCTCAGCAAAGGAGAAGTGCTCACTATCACAGATTTAGACTGGTTTGTGAACAATATTTGAGGGAAATGATGATATTGTGTATGTGGAAAAAGATTTAGATCTTTGAGTTCATCTCATACAAAATGGGAGCAAAACCAAAAGTGTTGCATTTATATTTTTGTTGAGTTTAGATGTGATAAGATGACACTAGTGCAGGGATTTGTAAACGAGTTGTTATTGCACATGATTTGTGGACATATTATTCCATGTGGTTATTTCACAGTGTTATTGTACAGTCTGACAGGGACAGGGAGGAACGACCTGCGGTATCGTTCCTTCTTGCACTGAGGGTGCCTCAGTCTGTCATTGAATGAGCTGGTCAGCTCCACTACAGTCCGGTGCAGAGGGTGAGAGGAGTTGTTCATGATGGATTTGAACTTGGTTAATACCCTCCTCTCAGCCACCTCCTCCAGAGACTCCAGAGGACAGCCCAGGACAGAGCTGGACTTCCTGACCAGCTTATTCAGTCTCTTTCTCTCACGCTCTGTGCTGCCCAGGGCCCAACAGACAACAGCATAGAGGAGAGCTGAGGCTACAACAGAGTCGTAGAAGGTCTTAAGCAGAGGCCTGCTCACTCCAAAGGATCTCAGTCTCCTCAGGAGGCGGAGGCGACTCTGACCTTTTTTGTACAGGGCGTCAGTGTTGTGAGTCCAGTCCAGTTTACTGTTGAGGTGAACACCCAGGTATTTGAAACTGTCCACAGTCTCTATGTCCTCCCCCTGGATGTTCACCGGTGGATGAGGTGGTGGTTTCCTCCTGAAGTCGATCACCATCTCCTTAGTCTTACTGGTGTTGAGACACAAGTGGTTGCGCTCACACCAGTCCACGAAGTCTGTGATGACCGCCCGGTACTCCAGCTCGTTCCCCTCAGAGACGTGACCCACAATGACGGAGTCATCAGAGAACTTCTGGAGGTGGCAGCTGTCTGTGTTGTAGGTGAAGTCCGAGGTGTAGAAGGTGAAGAGGAAAGGCGAGAGCACAGTGCCCTAGGGGGCCCCGGTGCTGCACTACCATCTCAGACTGCCACGCAGCCGCACATACTGCGGGCGGTCAGTGAGGTCGTCGATGGTCCAGGCGGCGAGATGTCCATCCACACCTGCATCCTCCAGCTTCCCCCGCAGCAGCGCCGGTCTGATGGTGTTGAAAGTCGCAGGTCCACATATTGACAAGCAAACCCCTTCACATGCACCTACGGACATTTTAAAGTTTCCAACCCACCTAACCTGCATGTCTTTGGATGTGGGAGGAAGCTGGAGCACCCGGAGAGAACCTACACAAACATGGAGAGAATATGCAAACTCCACACAGAAAGGCCACAGTGGGAATTGATCCCATGACCTTCTTGCTGTGAGGCAAAAGTGCTAACCACTAAGCCACCATGCTGCCCCCAATTCAAAACATGGAAAAAAATTTTGAAATTTTTATCACTTTCCAGAAAGTGAAGAAAAATTTATATTATGCTATACCTGAATTTTTCTCTGCAAACTCAAACGCTTGTTGTATAAACTGAAAAATGCTTGGAAGATTTAGCTTTCCGGATTTAGTTGCATAACCACTGCTTCTGAGAATTGCTTCACATCATGTGTTGCATGGAGTCAACCAACTTCACCTGTGGCACCTGTGAACAGGTATTCCAGCCCAGGATGATTGGACTACAACATAGTCTAATTATCCTGGGCTGTAGTCACTAAATTCCTATTGTGGAATGTAGTGACTCTATTCCATTTCTGCATTTCTTGGTTTTGTCTCAAAAACAGCATTTTTAATGTCACCCCACAGGTTTTCTGCAGGATTAAGGTTCCGGGATTGGGCTGGAAAATCAATAACTTTAATCTTGTTGGTCTGGAACCAAAGTGCTGCTCGATTGCTGGTGTATTTGGGGTCACTGCCTTGTTGAAATTTCAAGGGCATTTCCTCTTCGGCATAAGGCAACATGACCTCTTCAAATATTTTGATGTATTCAGACTGATCCATGATGCTTGTTCCACCATGCTTCATTGTCTTCACAGTGGACTGTGGCTTGAATTTAATTTTTGGCGGGCGTCTGACAAACTGTCTGCCGTCTTGAGATCCTAAAAGAACAAGCTTGCTTTCATCAGTCCACAAAATGTTTTTCTTTAGGTCAGTCAATGTGTTGTTTGGCAAACTAATATTTATATGTCATGGACATGAACGAGCGAAGTTCTTCACCATCTCACCGTGCCATTTAAGTCCTTCAGACTTAATGTTTCAGGGGAGCATTAGCATGGCTAAAAACTTTCAGCGTCTGGTGGGAGAGCCTCTGTTGTAATGGGGGGGGGGGGGTCTGTAATTAGGGCTGTAATTACAGCCCTCTTAACCCCCTGCCACGTTGAGCATGTTTTTTTATGTAGATGTAAATCAATATCCAAATTTTTCAGCTAGTTGACAGAAGGTCTGCACAATATGGCCAAATTATCATATCTCAATATTGTCATACCAATATGATATGACTATGATCTGACACAAAGTGCAGCAACAGTGAAAATTAAACATTCTTTAAAAAAAAAAACAGTAATAATAGCACACTCATTTTGCACTCATCATAATGTTAGGATACTGTGCCCTCCAAAAGTATTGGAACACTTCGAATTTCACACATTTTAATTTGTTTATGCCATTTCAAATACAATAAATACAAAAAATATAAAGAATAAAAAATTCTAAAATTATCTTCCTCAAACTCAAACTGAAAGCAAATCTCTAAAACTTAATAAAACCTGTAAATAATAATCAGTTTTATTGCCAGTTTTCTTCAGACAAGTCAGGGGATGGAAACATGAACACATTTCCAAGTCACTGAATATGTGTTGGACTGTATTTACATCAATTATGAAGAAAAACAAAAGTTTCTTTGACCACAACATCAAATCTAGGCTTGCATCTCAGATGTACTTTCTGTCAAATTGTAGCTGAACTTTCGGGTCTTCTTTTTAAGAAAATCCTCCTCTACACCACTTGGTCAGGAAATTGGAATTTATATTTTAATTCATTTATATGAAGTTGTAGAGATTTGCTTTCATTTGTGTTTAAGGAAGATAACTTTAGAAAAAAAATTGCATTTGAAATGGAATAAACAAATTAAAATGTGTTAAATACCAAGTGTTCCAATACTTTTGAAGGCAACTGAGAAACACTGAGGAGCAGCATCTTACATCTCATATATAGTGCAGCAGCTAAGAGAATATTTAGAGTGGAATCCTGCAAATGGTGATAGAAGCATCAAATTCAGCACAAATAATCTATAGACATTAACTCTTTTGAAAAAACTGATTGGCCACTTGAATTTTCAATAGGCAGCCAAGTAGGGGTCAATTGAAGAATTACACAGGGGTCTAAATTAAAAGATGCTCCAATCATATAGAAAATGACACATTATTTGCCTGATCACAAAGATTCCAAAAACGTATAGTTTGGACTGTCTATGACTGAATGTTATGGAGTTATGAGGTAAAAGATTTCAAAATGCAGGTCTTTCAACCAGATGTGTGGTGCTGTGACATGCCAATCATCTGTGTCCAATCAGATTTCAGGGGAGTCCAGTGCAACCCTGGCCTCCGCTCTAGCTACACCCATGCCAGGAATTGTTCAACATGTGACATTTCCTGTTTCACTGTTGACTCAAAATTTGGCACTTCCTGTTTGGGCCACAGTGTACCATGAGTGAGCTTCGCGCTTCTGCGCAGCGCTTCACTCATATAAATAAATGATGTTCTCTAGATATGTGTCTGATGAAGAAAGATGACTTTTGTGCTTTATGTGTTGCTATATTGTAAATGTAAATTGTTTGGTAGCATTCGGATTGTGTCCTTTAAGTTGAAGTGGTTAAAGTGATTGAAAAATGGAGTAGGAATAAATAAGTTTTACTTCTCCCCACTCCTTTTCGGACTAGATTAAACTGGATGTATAATCCAGAAATATAAATTGTCACAGTATTGAGCTGTATATTGTTTGAATGCTGTAGGCTTATGGCAGATTGTATTTTTAAGTTGTGTGCATATTATGTTATCTTTTCTTCACTTTTTCTGTGGTCCAAATAAACCATTCATTCATTCATTCACTTCTGAAAATGTTTTTCTCATGTACACTTAACTTAAACAGACAAACAGCCCTTGACATATCCTTTAAAATAATATTTCAGACTCTATTTCAAACAATGACCACAAGCCCCCAATTTTGGGTTCTCGCTCCTGGACTCACAGCCGACAGGTTTTCTAAAAAGGTTTCAACTGAGATCCCAGTAGGACTGTTACTGTCCAGAGACCAACAGCTCAGAGGTGTGAGGAAACAATGAACTTTTTCTGTCAGAGGTGAAAGTCACCTTCTCTTTCCTCTTTTGTTAATTCGTGCACTTCATGTGAAAATGGATTTTCGATATAACAAAAAAGAGGGCATGCTTGGAATTAGGGTTCCAGATCATGTATTTTCTGCCATGGAATGATGTTTGCCGTGTTATAGCTTTCATGCTACAACATGTGTACTGCCACTGTGGAAATGTGCTGTCAGAAAAACATCAACGGTTCACATTTTCTAACCGCTAATGTATAAACGCAGTATAAATCACTTTCCCACTGACCGTGTGCACATGGTCAGTGGCCATGGGCGTGTCCCACATCAAGCAGACCAGCTCAGTGAGTGTGTCTGAGGAAGATGGTGTCCAGATATGGACTTCTGTGACATATGTCACAAAACGGTAAAACAAGCTGTGTCAGGGATGCATTTGTTGAAGAACTGGAGATGATGAGGATGTTTAGTATGAACCCCAACTTGATATAACTATAAAAGGCCAATGTGAACCACTTAAAGCTACACTGCGTAGAATTTAATGTCATCTGCTGTTACAGATTGTTCATGGTAAATGAACTGTATTCATATCGTGCTTTTCCATCTATATCAGAAGCTCCTTCACACACTCACACTGATGTCAGGGTGCTGTCATACAAGGCGCTTACTACACACTGGGAGCCACTTGGGGATTAACGACCTTGCCCAAGGGCCCTTGTGATTTTCCAGCCAACGGGGTTTGAACCGACCTCTGGTCTCAAATCGACTGTTTAATCATGAGACCAATAAGCCGCCACTCTTGATGTTTTCACTTCTTTGGTGACAGGGATTCATGCTCCTTTGCCTTCTCTTGTGGTAACCAATATGTATGCAGATACGAATGCCTCATTCTAAACTTATGAAAACACATTATTTCATGGTTGCAGGTAATTTATACACTAATGAACAGATGTTATGAATGCTATATCCCATTTATGCTAATAAACACGCTTAAATCCTACACACTGCAGTGTTAACAAAATAACATTAACCTCCCCAGAGGCTCATAGAACTTAACATAATTAAGTTTTGCTCTAAAGATCACTGAAAATGTTCCTGCTGAACGTGTTTCAGTTCACCTTACAGCCTGTTTGTCGACACATGGAACACCTGATCTCTTCTGTTTTGGCTCTCACTGGATTGCTCACACTTAAACAGAGAAGACTCAGGACAGTTTATGCGGCGGACACCCTCTCATGTCCTCTGTCCGCCTGGCACTGCCGGCTCTGACACACGGGGCCGCGGCTTTGCTTGAAAACAAAGTGCAGCAGTGGCTCCGGTTACGTGGCATGATCGATGCTCTGCAGGGTGTCGCGTTGCTCAGAGGGGGTTGAGAATCGACGCATGGCTGATTGCTATCATAATCACACTTCCCCCCTGTTATCGCTTACCTCCTGAATAAAACATCTGCCTTCCTGCCACTGGATCACTCACCCACCCAAATCTGGAGGGAAAGAGACTTTTGGAAATATCTTTCAGATGAGTGAAGTAACATGAGAAAAGTGCATTGTGATATCCAGCAACTCAGGTCCCCAAAGTTGTTTTTACCTCAGCGTTTTCGAAATAGACCTATTTAACAGCACTTCGTCTCATAAAAGCTTATGAGGTTTTGTTTCAGGGCTTCCCACATGGTCACCAGGCCCATCCTGAAGATGATGGAATAATTCTAGTGTTGCAAGAGCTTTTCCATTATTTTAAACTCAGAAACATTCCTTTCCTTTCCTTTGTGAATCACTCAGGTCGCTGATCACTGTAAAGCCACAAGGTTTACCAACCAACACCATACACCTCACACAACACCACCGACAGCAGCATAGAGGAATCTAAAAACGATCAAAAACTAGTATAATTACACAATGAAGGCATCCTTGGGCCAATGCTGAACAATCCTGGAAATGCTGAACTGGGATTATCAACATTATTTTATGTTATTACAGTGGCTTCACAAACATCATCTCTACTGCTTAATTGTACCAGATGTGGATCCTTATCTGGATTGCATGAAATGACTGACTAGCAAATTCAGTGTCTTCATTCTTCAGAAATTGGACTAAATGTGGAAAAATGTAAATCATAGGAAAATACATTACAAAAGACAGGCTCCTTTCCCTGGGCAGATCATTCGTCATGTTAAAAGATGCTCCTTGCAATAGATAGGTACCCTGCCTTTTGCCCAATGACCACTGGGATAGGCTCCAGCTCCTCTGTGACCCTTAAATGGAATAAGCAAGTTCAGAAAATTGATGGATGGGTGTTAAAAGGTGCCAACATGCTTCACATTAGGAGGCTCACTGGTGCTCACCTGTAGCTGTTTCCGAGGTGAATATGCTGTATTTTTTTTTTTTTACAAAGTTACTTATTGAAATTTTGCAGATCCACTATAGTTGACTCAACAACTCCATTAATCCTATGCATACCCTGGAATTTGCATCCAACATTTGGCATAAAGATCATGTGAAAAATTTTTGAAGTAAACATGTTTCCAGACAGAAAAACAAACACATACGTACAAAGACTGGAAACAGCACAATGCTTATGGTAGCGGTAATGAAACAAAATTACACGTCAACATTGGAGTCAACAACACAAGCAAACCCCCACAAAACCAGTTTTAAGCAAACATTACTCGACTTGCTGATCTGTGCGGAGCTGCATGTTAACCTCCCCCTTACCTCCAATACTTCGCTATTATCAATCTGAGCACCCGTGTTACCTTATCCTTACCCCTGCAAATCTTAGCATGATCACTGGTGTTAGCATATTCTCATAAGCCCGACTCCCTGCATTAACCCTTTACTGTGTTCTGCTGCTGGTCTAATCTTAAAACATGTTAAATAACTACATTCAAGAGAATGTAGGAGGTGGTAGAGCTGTGAGCTTAACATCTACATTGTGTATATTGTCTCCTTTGCTCCACTCTTGGGATGTGAACTTACAGGCTCCAGCACGGGAGTCGGGCACTCTAAGCAAGAGGCTAAAACCCATGGGCCCATGCTAAGGTTACAGATATGAAAATGGACGCTTGAGGTTCTGGTGATGTCATCGTTCCGAATGGCAGCCTAAGTTAAGAGCTCCCTCCGAAAACATAATAAATACTCCGCAAATAGCTCAATTTGAAGCATTTCTACCATAAATAAAACGAGCTTAAGTCGGAGTAACGATGGGGAAAAAGGACACAAAACAGAAGTCATTAAACAAAGGACGGGCAAATGAAGAAAGCCTGGCGACGCAACATGCGGATGGGGCTGAAGCTAATGCTAGCATGGTCCAGGAGGCAAGTTTAGCTACGGTGCTACAAGAAATACGGGACTTTCGGGCAGAAACAAACCAACAACTGAATGATATCAGGTCAGAGCTGACTACAACAAATAATAAAATACTTGAAGCAGAAGCTAGAATTAGCAAGGCTGAAGATCGGGTTCAGAATATAGAGCAAGTGTTGTGAAAATGATCAAAGTTATGAACCAACAAGAAAGTAAGCTACTGGACCAGGAAGCAAGATCGCGACGGGAGAATTTGAGGATTTATAATGTTCCGGAAGGTGCAGAGGGAACGTCAATGATTACTTTTATTGAGAAACTTCTTCATGACTCTCTGGGCATCCCCCAAGGCACAAACCTCGACACTGAGAGAGCACATCGAGCCCTAGCTTGGAACACGTCCGGAAATTTACAGGATAAACCAAGATTGATAGTGATTAAATTCTCACACTATACAACTAAAGAGGAAGTTCTGCGCAAAGCATGGGCTTTGAAAAAGGTCTTTCTGGATGGGAGACAAATATACTTTGATCAAGATTACCCCGCGGCTATATTAAAAGAACGCCGAGACTACGCTGAAGCTAAACGAGTGCTGAAACAACAGAATATCAGGTTTCAGACGCCATACCCTGCCAAACTCCGTGTATTCTATGAAGATGGGCCCCGGCTTTATGAAACAGCAAAGGAAGCAACTACAGACATGAACACCAGAGGGCTGTCAGTCACCCTGATAACCCCCAAAGAGAGCTTGGCGGAGCAGCTCTCCAAATCAGCGTGGAAAGTGGTGGGAACGAAGCGGGGGATGGCAGATGAACGGGAGAAAGGCATCAGAAAAAACTTCAGGTCTACAGACGACAAAGCCCCTCTAACCCAGAAGAGGCATGAGATTAACATGCACAGTTTTTAGGAAGGATAAGAAAAACATTTTATTGTGTCCTAATTCCAAATTTATGAGTAAAGACAATTAAGAGGGAGAAATTGTTTGTCGGATAGAGAACCAAGCCATAGGGGCCCTCCACTCATTCCAGAGAGAGGCTTTCCCCTACATTTTGACACTTTTCCACCATGTTACAGGGTCCTTGGTTACAAGAGACCCCAACCTTGGAATCACTCTGTTTTTGTTTTTGTTGTTAATAAGTTCTGTTATATTGTTGTTCAGTCGGGGTGTTGACCTAAGTTACTTTTTACCACTGCTGTTAGATTTGAGTAAGACAAATATTTTATATGGCTAACGTTAAGGTAAAAGTTATTTCTTTTAATGTAAACGGTTTAACAAATCCAATCAAGCGTAGTAGAATACTGACTAAAATGAAAAAAGAAAGAGCTCATATCGTGTATCTTCAAGAGACCCATTTAAACAAAAGTGAACATGAGAAGTTAAGACGAATGGGGTTCACAGAACTTTTTTTCTCCTCATATAAATCAGGACATAGAAGAGGAGTTGCTATCCTCATTTCAAATAGACTTAACTTTGAGAAAACAGAAGTGATAAAGGACAAGGATGGAAGATACATATTGGTACGGCGGAGTATAGATGGGAATTTAGTTACTCTGATGAATATATATATGTACCCCCAGGAAGTGATTTTAGTTTTTTCCAGAAAATTATTAATTTAATGGTTACTGAAACCAGAGGTTTATTAATAAGTGGAGGAGATTTAAATATATGTTTAAAACCAGAATTAGATAGAATTCGGACTCTAATACTCTACATAAAAAAGTTAATATGCTTTTTAATGAGGTCGGGTTGATTGGTATATGGAGAAAATTTATTCCCTACAAGAAGAGACTATACCCATTACTCTCCACCCCACCACCTCTACACAAAGATAGATTATTTCATAACTTTCGGGAAAGACAAGGATAAGATTCAGACATGTGAAATTGGGACAATAGATGTAAGTGACCATGCCCCTGTATATTTGTTGGTTGATCTAAATCTGCAACCCAAAATAACCACTTGGAAATTAAATTCAAGTCTACTAAAAGATGATAACATTAAGGAACAAATAAAAAAGGAACTCCAAGAGTTCTTAGAGATTAACGACAATGGGGAGGTATCTCCTCCTATACTCTGGGACACAATGAAGGCCGTGCTTAGAGGTAAGGTTATAGCAATAGCATCTTATAAAAAGAAAAAATGTATCCAAAAAAATGGAGAACTTACAAAAAAGGTTGAAGCAACTGGAAAATGAACATAAATTTAAATACTCACAAAAATTTTTGGAAGAAATTAAAAAAATTAGGGAACAGGTTAATGAATTGGAAACACAAGAAATAAAGAGAAAATTAATGTTTTTGAAACAAACGTATTATGAAAGTGGGTCAAAATCTATAAAATCTTAGCATGGAAACTTAAAAAGAAAATAGCTGAAAATACAATAACTAAAATTAGACACCCTCAAACGGGACAGATAAAAAATAAGTTACAGGAAATTCACGATGCCTTTGAGGAGTTCTATAAGAAATTATACGTCCCAGGAGGAAATGAAAATGAAATCGACATTTTTCTTGATTCACTGAATTTACCAGCTCTAAGCGCGGCCCAGAGCGAAAAGATGATAGCGGAAATCACTGAAACTGAACTTAAAAAAGCTATTAGCAGACTAAAAATAAATAAATCACCAGGTTCAGATGGATATACAGCGGAATGGTACAAAGAATTTAAAAGTGAACTGATTCCTATAATGCTAGTTACATTTAATTGGGTCCTTAAAAAAGCACAAACCCCACCTACTTGGAAAGAAGCAATAATATCTGCTATACCAAAAGAGGGTAAAGATAAAACTGACTGTGGTTCATTTAGACCTATATCTGTTTTGAATTTAGACTATAAGCTCTTCACCTGTATTATGGCCAGACGCTTGGAAGAATTTTTACCCATGTTAATACATAATGACCAAACAGGCTTTATTAGGCAACGTCAGACCCAAGATAATATTCGTAGAACTCTTCACATTATAAATCATATACAAAAAAATAAAACTAATGCAGTACTTATGAGTGTGGATGCTGAAAAGGCATTCGATGCCGTTAACTGGGATTTTCTTTACAAAATATTAATTAAATTTGGCTTCCATGATGTAATCATTGGGTCTATAAAAGCAATATACCACAAACCTACTGCGAGAATAAAGGTTAATGGAAGCTTATCAAATAGATTTATATTACAACGCGGAATGAGACAGGGCTGTGCATGGTCCCCTTTATTGTTCTCCCTATATCTGGAACCGCTAGCGCAGTCAATAAGACAAAATGGGGATATCAAGGGAATTACTATTAAAGGCCGAGAACATAAACTAGCCTGTTACGCAGATGATATATTGATATATTTAGATCAGCCAACAGACTCTTTATCAAAATTGATGCAGTTATTTGAACAGTATGGTAGACTTTCAGGATATAAGGTCAACATGACTAAAACTCAAGTACTAACATATAATTACAACCCCCCAAATGAAGTATTAATCAAGTATCCAATGATATGGCAAGCCAGATCACTCAAATATTTAGGTATTGACATACCGAAAGACTACACAAAACTCTTTGACTATAATTATATACCCTTAAGTAAAAGAATAATTGAGGATATAAATAGATGGAAATTAATACCTTACTTTTCTTTAAGTTCTAGAATTGACTCCATAAAAATGAATATCTTGCCTAGACTTCTCTATTTATTCCAGACATTACCAATAGAGATTGAACAAAGCAAATTTATAGAATGGGATAAAATGATATCAAGGTATATATGGCAAGGCAAAAAACCTAGAGTGTGTTTTAAAACTTTACAACTGGCCAAGGAAACGGGGGGGGGGGGGGGGGGCTACCATCTCTGAGGGAATATTATCAGGCAGCTCAGATTAAAGCAGTGATAAACTGGTGTGACAATTCATATACAGCACAGTGGAAGGACATTGAGGAAAGTATATTTCCTTTTCCAATACAATCTATTTTGGCTGATAATAATATTCAAAAATATATAGATGAGGCTAATAACCCATGGGTAGAATGTACTCTTAAGGTTTGGAAAACTGCGGTGATGGAATTTAAATTGGATAAAGACATTGTGGGTTTTAAGTGGTACGCCTACGATTCTGACTTTCATCCAAACAAAAATGATTCACGTTTTAAGTCATGGACATCAAAAGGACTAACAGTAATATTCAAATTCTTTAAGAATGATATTTTTGTTGAATTTGAAACACTACAAAAAGAGTATTCTCTGGAAAAGCAAGATTTCTATCGATACTTACAGTTAAGACACTATGTGGATACTAAAGTTAAGAATAAACCTGTAACTAATGTGAATTTTGTGGAAATGCTCAAGAAAGCATATAATGGTAATATTGGTAAGGGGATTATCTCACAGTTACACAAATGTTTAGTAAATGCTAAAACACATTCTACATTGTATGTGAAAGCTTTATGGGAAAAAGAGGGAGGTATATATATAACAGAGGAGGAATGGGCATCGATCTGGAAAGCACAATGGAAATGTACAAATTCACTAAGATGGAAAGAGTTTGGATGGAAGGTATTTTATTAATCCATGTCAGAAAACGCATTATGATGGGACCCCTCCGGACTGTTGGAGAAAATTTGGAAACCAGCGTGCAAACCATTTTCACATTATGTGGGATTGTCCTCTCATTAAACAATATTGGATGGACGTACATGTAGCTCTACGAGACATCTTTAATTATCCCCTTCCATTTGATTTCAAAACGGTTTACTTTGGATGTCTACCACATTTACAAGACTGGAAAAAAATGGACAAACGCTTGTTTATTATTTTATTAGCGGCTGATAAGAAGGCAGTGACTAAAAACTGTCTGTCGCAGAAGAAACCAACTTTGTCAACCTGGATGGATGTGACACTGGACATTTACAGACTGGAAAGACTAACAGCTGTAGTAAACCAAAAACTGGATTTGTTTGTTTCTTTTTGGGAAAAATGGGTTCAATATATAACCATTCAGAGGCCCAACATAGGGCTTTAATATATGACATGTAGATAACAGCTATTTTATTTAATGGTCACCCCCGACAGTTCTGTGTTCTATTTTTATTTTTATTTTAATTTATATTATTGTTTTTTTTTTGTTTGTTTGTTTTGCTCTTCACTGATGTGAAAGTTTAAAATATGTATTCACATGCTTGTAACCTCACATACTGTGTGTGTGTTTGTAATGCATCATGAGTGATGTTTTGTTAAAAAGCAAGAAATAAAGAATAAAAAAAAAAGAAAAAGAAAATGGACGCTCACCAAGCTCCTCAGGGTCACTATCACCACCCAAGGAGTTGTATATTTAATTTTGAAAAAAGCATTTAGTTATACTTACAGCTTTATTAACACAAAACTGTTAATGATAAACTATGCAGTCACTGAAGTGTGCATTGATAAACATAAATATTAAGGAAAACAGATCAATAATTTTAATCTTTAAAGTGAGGACATTTTACTTTAAGAGGAAATAAAAATAACAATACTTGTTTGCCTTCTACAGTTTGCCTTGTGCCCATTGCCACTAACGCTGTCAAGCCAGGGGTTCGACTCTTCCCACTCACATCTGTACATTTACAAACATTTTTTGCTTCTTTGGATGTGGTGGAGTTTCCTTGCTGTAGTACTCAACGGGAGGTACAGAGATGACATTGGCAGCCCTTAATATTTCCTGTGTTTTATTTTGTTCATTATACAGTTTTGATGAGTGTGTGAGTGAGATTTATGAAAATACGGAACAATTTACAATTAATACGGGAAACAACAATTAATTGTCAAATAAAGGACAATTCTGTATTTTAAGGGACAGGTGGCAACCCTAGCCCTTGCGTCTGTAGCCAGAGTGTTTTTGGCATTGGGGAGTAAGGTTTACTAACTACCATATGCACAGCAACTCCTGCTGGTCTCCATCACATTAGGAACCCTGCCAACCTTATGGATGGGTTGAAAAAAATGGCCATCATGCTCTCAAAAGTGTCTGTGCACACTTATTTTTCAAACTCTCTTAAGATGAGTAAACTGGAAAATTTATTCTAATTCTATTCAGTATTTTATGTTGTAACTTATCTTTGTCTGGGTGGAAATGTGAACAAGCAAACATGCATATGAAGGAAAACCATTCCAAAGTTGTAATTCCACACTTCTCAGCTTTCCTGGGAAAGCCTGTGCCAGGGTATGAGAAAGGAGACTTAGACCGTACCTCAGATTTAAGAGGGGCAGTGCAAGTTCAGTCCTGGTTGTGGAACTGTGGACCAGCTCTTTATCCTGACAAGGATATTCAAAGGGCCTTGGAAATATGACCAACCAGTCTACATGTGCTTTGTGGACTTGAAAAAGGCATACAACCAGCTCCCTGGAGGTGTCCTGTGATGGGTGCTGCAGGAGGATGGAGTACCCGAACCGGTGCAATGCACTATTCGGTCTCTGCTGACAAAAGTAGGAGCTGGATTTCTCTGCATCACATCAAACTTATTCCCAGTGGGTGTTGGACTCTGCCAGAATTATCCCTTGTCACCAATCATGTCCATGAAGCTCATGGACAGGATTGTAAGGCACAGTCTGGAACTGGAGAGTGTCCACTTCGGTGACCTTGGAATTGCATCTCTGTTTTTTTTGTTTTATGTGGTTTTGTTGGCTTCATCAGACAGTGACCTCCCATGAAACTAGGATGAGAATCAGCACCTCCAAATCTGAGACCATGAACCTCTGTTTGGAAAGGGTAGATTGTCCCCTCTGGGTCAGGGAAGAGTTACTCCCCCAACTGGAAGAGTTTAAGTATCTCAAGGTCTTGTTCACGAGTGGGATTGTAAATCAGACAGATTGGGGCTATGTCTCATGGTTTATAGATACTGGACCAGACCATCATGGTGAAGGAAGAGCTGAGCCAAAATGCAAGACTCAATTTATGTTCCTATCCTCAACAATGGTCATGGACCTGAAGTAATGACTGAAGAATAACGTCACAGATACAAGCAGCAGAAATGAGATTCCTCCTTTGGGCATCAAAGTTTACACTCAGGGACCGGGTGGGAAGTTCAAATATCCATGAGCAACCTGGAGTAGAGCCGTTGCTTCTTCGCATCAAAGAAGCCAGCTGAGGTGGTTTGGACATCTGGTTGTCGCCTTCTTCCCTCAGAAAGTGTTAACAGACTTGGCTGAGGATAGGAACGTATGGGATATGGAAATGGGACTTGGTCTATTGTCACCGCGACATGGATTCAGGCAAACTGCAGAAAATGAATGAATCTGGAGCAAGTGAAGCACTGTAACTGCCGCTCTATCATATACAGTAAGTGTGCAAACCAAATTTTTGTTTTTATTCTTCAATCCAAATTAGTGGTCTATACTGGTTCACAGTATTATCAAAGCACAGTACAAGATGTCCGGTATGCATACAGGCATTCCCACTCCTATATTTTACATATATCAGAGCTAGAAATAGAACCCCTGGCAATAATTATGGACTCACCAGCCTCGGAGGATGCTCATTCAGTTGTTTAATTTTGTAGAAAAAAAGCAGATCACAGACATGACACAAAACTAAAGTCATTTCAAATGGCAACTTTCTGGGTTTAAGAAACACTATAAGAAATCAAGAAAAAAAATTGTGGCAGTCAGTAATGGTTACTTTTTTAGACCAAGCAGAGGGAAAAAAATATGGACTCACTCAATTCTGAGGAATAAATTATGGAATCACCCTGTAAATTTTCATCCCCAAAACTAACACCTGCATCAAATCAGATCTGCTCGTTAGTCTGCATCTAAAAAGGAGTGAACACACCTTGGAGAGCTGTTGTACCAAGTGGACTGACATGAATCATGGCTCCAACACGAGAGATGTCAATTGAAACAAAGGAGAGGATTATCAAACTCTTAAGAGAAGGTAAATCATCATGCAATGTTGCAAAAGATGTTGGTTGTTCACAGTCAGCTGTGTCTAAACTCTGGACCAAATACAAACAACATGGGAAGGTTGTTAAAGGCAAACATACTGGTAGACCAAGGAAGACATCAAAGCGTCAAGACAGAAAACGTAAAGCAATATGTCTCAAAAATCGAAAATGCACAACAAAACAAATGAGGAACGAATGGAAGGAAACTGGAGTCAACGTCTGTGACCGAACTGTAAGAAACCGCCTAAAGGAAATGGGATTTACATACAGAAAAGCTAAACAAAAGCCATCATTAACACCTAAACAGAAAAAACAAGGTTACAATGGGCTAAAGAAAAGCAATCGTGGACTGTGGATGACTGGATGAAAGTCATATTCAGTGATGAATCTCGAATCTGCATTGGGCAAGGTGATGATGCTGGAACTTTTGTTTGGTGCCGTTCCAATGAGATTTATAAAGATGACTGCCTGAAGAGAACATGTAAATTTCCACAGTCATTGATGATATGGGGCTGCATGTCAGGTAAAGGCACTGGGGAGATGGCTGTCATTACATCATCAATAAATGCACAAGTTTACGTTGATATTTTGGACACTTTTTTTATCCCATCAATTGAAAGGATGTTTGGGGATGATGAAATCATTTTTCAAGATGATAATGCATCTTGCCATAGAGCAAAAACTGTGAAAACATTCGTTGCAAAAACACACATAGGGTTAATGTCATGGCCTGCAAATAGTCTGGATCTTAATCCAATTGAAAATCTTTGGTGGAAGTTGAAGAAAATGGTCCATGACAAGGCTCCAACCTGCAAAGCTGATCTGGCAACAGCAATCAGAGAACATTGGAGCCAGATTGATGAAGAGTACTGTTTGTCACTCATTAAGTCCATGCCTCAGAGACTGCAAGCTGTTATAAAAGCCAGAGGTGGTGCAACAAAATACTAGTGATGTGTTGGAGCGTTCTTTTGTTTTTCATGATTCCATCATTTTTTCCTCAGAATTGAGTGATTCCATATTTTTTTCCCTCTGCTTGGTCTAAAAAAGTAACTGTTACTGACTGCCACAATTTTTTTTTTCCTGATTTCTTATAGTTTTTCTTAAAGCCAGAACGTTGCCATTTGAAATGACTTTAGTTTTGTGTCATGTCTGTGATCTGCTTTTTTTCTACAAAATTAAACAACTGAATGAACATCCTCCGAGGCCGGTGATTCCATAATTATTGCCAGGGGTTGTAGCAAGCACTTAGTCCACTATTTTGTGCAGTAACTTTGAGCACTTTAACGCAGTTCACACCGGCTACCTGTCTGTCACAGTATGGTGGCAACACAACAAACAAGAACAGCACACCCCCGGTGAGTTTTAGAACCATATTTAATCTTTGTTTTTATTTCAGTATCTGAGAGTGTCATCTGGCTGTATTAGTGCAGAGCCCACAGCAGCTAAAACAGCAACAGCACACCTGTGGCGAGTAAAAATAAAGTACTGTAATGGTGTGCCCCCCACCAAAAAAAAAAAAAAAAAAAAAAAAAAAAAATGCAGTCTCTGAGGATGTCATGAGATAAAAAACAGGTAAAACGTTACCTGTCAATAATGTAGCACTTCCTCTATAGATAGGAGTTCCCCATTCTTCCCCCTCAGACTGTGATGGGTAAACCAGGGGTGCAGCCAGACAGACTGGAATTCCCCCCACCAGTAAAGGTCAACTTTTGACTTTTTTTTTTTTTTTGCATATACTACCACTACTACTATTACTACTACTAATGATGTTTTTTGAACAACTTAAATGTTTATCAATATCACTATGTGCTTATGTTTTTGACAGCTCTGCATTAAAAGGGATTGATGAACCATAGCAATATAGGTTTTGATTTCGTTTGACATCTAGGAATGTCAACCAGAGCTGTTGCTCGTGTATTGAATGTTCATGTCTCTACCATAAGCCGTCTCCAAAGGCGTTTCAGAGAATTTGGCAGTACATCCAACCAGCCTCATAACCGCAGACCACGTGTAACCACACCAGCCCAGGACCTCCACATCCAGCATGTTCACCTCCAAGATCGTCTGAGACCAGCCACTCAGACAGCTGCTGAAACAATCAGTTTGCATAACCAAAGAATTTCTGCACAAACTGTCAGAAACCATCTGAGTGTAATTATGTTTGTGTGTAATTGTTTGTAGTTGTATTGTTGCCTTTGTTTGTATATTTTGTTATGTATGTACTGTTGTATGTGTGACACAGAAATGTGTGATTGTTTCTTTGAAAATTGTGAAAGGGAGTGAGGTTTTGTGAGAAATTTGGCTTTAGTGTAGTTCCACATTTTGCCAGCAGGGGGACAGCCTCCTGGTGAGACAGCTCAGTGTGTTCAAAAGCCCCCGTCTTCAGAACGGCAGAAGCGAGGGAAGGAGACACACTTTCTCTGCTTGTCTCATTATTTTCCTGTTATTTACCGGTTAGTATGTGTCACTAAGCACACCTTTTGTAGTTAAATTAAAGCAGCATCCTAACGTGCTATACCAGGAAGTGTATTTTGTTTACTTAAGAGTCCGTGAAATACTTTTGGTTGTGATGCTAATTAGTGTTGGCTTAGCTCATGTGAGTAGTGGAAGATACTAAAAGTCCACCATAGATAGTTCTTAAACTCCCTTTATCTATTGGTTAACTGTAAAAGGCTCCTGTACATCCCTTACAACAGTCAGAAGTTGTGAGAAGCTGTTATTCACATGTGTGTTTATACCGGTTAAAAAAGTAGAAATGCTAACTCCGCTAGCTAAGCCGTTTTTCCATTGGTTTCCTCTTTAATTAAGCTAACAATGCTAAGCGAGGATTAGCATCCTCTTTGCCAGGTTAACTGGAAGTCTGTAAAGGGCTTACATGCAGCAAATAAGAGCATTTAAGTTTGCCCAGAAATGCATATATTTTATTGAGCCTGTGTCATGGAAAAAGAAGACAGTTTTGGACCGCATTGGTATGCATTTTTATTTGTTTTCAAATTAATTTACATATGTTTTGGCAAGTGGATAATTTTGTATTTTTTTAAGGCAAACGTTACAAACCGTGAACACGTAGCTGGAATACAGTTTATTGTATAAAGAAAATACATTTGATTGTATAAAGAAAATAAAGAACGGCAGAAGCGAGGGAAGGAGACACACTTTCTCTACTTGTCTCATTATTTTCCTGTTATTTACAGGACAATTAATCTGGCAACAGTCCTCTCGAATGGGGCCTGTTACAGATTCTTGGTGGCCCGTACGGGGATTGGCTGTTCATATTTATTAAGGGCTGATCCCAAAAATCCTGCGATATCTGCGATGAGGAGGAATTGTCGGCACAATGTCTGATGGGAGACGGTGAGCTGGTGGCAGGAGACGGTGAGCCGGTGGCATGATCCAGGGGAGTTGTGACCCACTACGAGCAAACGGGTGGCTGAGAGGGACCAGTGTTCGGAGGACTGGAGAATCATTGCCATGGCGGACGGTGAACGGAAGAGCCTGGTGTGGGACATCAGGAAAGGCCTGTTTTCTCTCTCTGCGAGCAATCTTCTCCAGGTAGCAGTTGACAATGGCCCCATCACGGGCAAAGATTCAGCAGAGCTGTAGAGTGACGACGCCGAGGGGTGTTTCGAGTACATCAACGCCTATATGTGCAGTAAGGAGCTTCTAGAGGCTGAGGACAGTGGGATGGGAAAATTATTGTACCTGAAGGATGTTGTTGATGGCTTTGTGAAGGCCCAAAATAGCGTTACAATAACTACTGATGCTGGTGACAGTACAGACAGCGCCACAGTGATTGCACCATCACCTGGTGCAGCCAGTGTAAACCGGACTGCCCCAGATAACCCGCAGTTAGTTACTTTGACAACGGGTGATGTTACCTTGGACCACGATGGTGTTTTACCAGACGATGTACGAAAAATGATCTGAGTATGAAGAATTAGGAAGGAGGTTACGCGCCTATGCAAGCATTCCTACCTCACGAGTAAATACACAGCCCAGGTTAACACAACTTACTCATGTTGAGCAGCGCCCTCAGCCAGACGCTGTTATACAGCCCAAACCTGAACAAGTAGTGACCCTGATAGAACCTTCCCTACATTCAGCGTCATGAGTTTAAAAGTTCATGGGGGCCAAATTGGAGATCAGTCATCGGACATCACCTATAACAGCGTGTGCAGGCAGATTGAGGAGGGGATAAAAGACACTTTTACTGATTCTGAGATTGTGAGAGGTGTGTTGAGAATCATAAAACCAGGAATTTTCAAAGACATGTTAGTAAATAAGGAAGACATGACTGTAGTTGAGTTGAAGGGGTTCCTCCAGTCACACTTAGGGGAGAGAAATAGCACAGAACTATTTCAAGAGCTAATGTGCGCAAAGCAGAATGAGCATGAAACACCCCAACAATTTCTCTATCGTGCCATTGGTCTGAAGCAATGACTCTTTTTTGGTTTGAAACAGTCAGGCAATGGAATCAAATATAGCCCAGACACAGTACAGGATGTGTTCTTGCACACAGTGTATCAGGGAATTGGACACAAACACAATGACATTCGCAGAGAACTGAAGCCCCTACTCTCAGACCGTACAGTTACTGATGAAACAATTCTGAAGCATGTCATGAGAGTAATGAATGATGAGAATGAGCGACAGCGTAGGCTAGGGTCAGCTCATCGCCCAAAGTATACTACCGCACGTGGTGCACAAGTTGAAGGAAGTAAAGACTGTAAAGCAGCCAAACATGGGGAGATGTTTGAACAGAAAGCTAAGACAGATACAGTACAGCAGCTTTCAGAGAAAATAGATGTTCTCACTAAGTTAGTCGCCTCATTAACAGACACAGTACAAAAGGGACACGCATGCCACTGTCCCGCTGACAGACCCAAAGTAATGACAAAAGAGAAAATTTATGGTTGCCCAAAGTGTGTGCAGGACGGTGTAAGAGACTGCAAACACTGCTTTTTTTGTGGTGAGCAAGGCCACAGAGCTATAGGTTGTCAAAAACATCCGAAACAGCAGGGAAATGAGAACCGGTTGCTGTCGGGGGACAAGCAGTAACCGATGCCCTTTCCAAGTCCCACCAAGCAGAGGCGCAAGCTATATTAAGCAGTGGCCGCACCACTAGTGAGACTAACAGGCTGGGGACAGCCTATGAAACGAGTAATGGCAACAAAAGATGCGGACATGAGAAAACTGCTGTCAACTTGGTGCGTAATGTCACACCAACTACCAACGATCCTCTCACTAAACTGATAGGCAGGAAAGCTTTAGCTAAGTGTATCCTCAATGGCCTTTCCGTAAATGCTCTTGTGGACACTGGCGCTCAAGTCAGCATGATAGGCAGGTCCTGGAAAGATGAGTATCTACCTGACCTAAACATTCACCCCCTGTCTGAACTTGATGAGCTCATGGGAGACAAAGAGAAGTTAGAAGTGTTTGCAGTTAATGGGGAGCTTATTTCCTTCGATGGTTGGGTAGTCATAACTGTAAACTTACCAGGAAACGAGGACCCAAACTTATCGATTAATGCACCTTTCCTTGTGAGTTCTGCACCTCTGGAAATGCCTCTCATAGGGTTTAACGTCATTGAAGTAGTGATACAAGGAAAGCCAGAAAGACTGGCGCCCACTTTAATTCAACTGTTGAGTGGAGCCATGTCCATCTCTAGTGACACAGCAGATAACATTGTACACTTTGTCCAGACCAAGCAGACTGTTTCAGCTCAGGGACGTTTGAGGATAGGTCAGAAGGACAAAATTATCCCTGCAGGCAGTGTAACTTGGGTAAAGTGTAGGGTACCTCCCCAGCTGGACCCCTCTGACCCATTGGTGTTGTTGAGCCTGAGGAAGGGTGTGTACAGCTACAACAGCTTGATGTGGGTGAGGGATTACTTGAAATTCAAGCAGGTAAAGTTCCTCTGGTAGCTGTCCCCTTAGGTAACCATACAAAGCATGACATTACCTTGCCTCAAAGATCTGCCATCGGTAGCATTCAGCCAATCAAAAAGATTGTCAAGACTGATATACCTACTGACAGAGACATTAAGGTTCAGAGTGCCAGCACCCCCTCAGTTGCCCCAAATTGTTCTTCACAGTGGTACCCACCAGTTGATGTGAGTCACCTTAAGGAAGACCAACAAGAGATTGTGGAAAAAAAAGCTGTTTGAGGAGTCATCCGCTTTTGCAAGAGATGCTAATGATATTGGTTGCGTTCCAACTTTGCAGATGTCACTGAATCTCAAAGATGACATCCCAGTGCAGAAAGCCTACTCCTCTGTACCAAAACCATTAGTTGCAGAGGTGAAGGAGTACATCCAAGATCTTTTAGCTAAAGGTTGGATCATCAAGTCGAAGTCTCCTTATGCAGCCCCTGTTGTATGTGTCCGCAAAAAGGATGGCTCGCTACGCCTTTGTATTGATTATAGATTACTGAACCAGAAAACCATCCCTGACAGGCACCCATTGCCCCGGATCCAAGATCTGACCGATATGCTGGGAGGGCATACATGGTTCAGTGTCCTTGATCAAGGAAAAGCGTACCATCAAGGGTTCATGGCGGCTGTATGAGTGGGTGAGAATACCTTTTGGTCTCTCAAATGCATCTGCAGCCTTCCAACGGAGCATAGAAGAGATATTGAGCTCGCTCAGAGATGATTGCTGTATCCCCTATTTGGATGACATTCTTTGCTATGCGAAGACGTTCGAGGAACATGTTGAGGGTGTTCGCAAAGTCCTGAGAGCACTCCAACAGCATGGGGTAAAGTTGAGACCTGAAAAATGCGAGTTGTTTCAAAGACAAGTGAGGTATGTGGGTCGCCTTGTCTCTGCAGAGGGTGTGCACATTGACCCAAGTGACATAGAGGCAGTACAATCCCTCAAGGTCAAAACACCCCAGACTGTTGGTGATGTGCGGCGGTTGTTAGGCTTCCTCAGCTACTACCGCAGCTACGTACAAGACTTTGCACGCATTGCAAAGCCAGTGTATGAGCTTCTCCAAGTCAAACCAGGCATGTTACCAGTCCAGACAAACAAAGCAAAACCAAAGGGCCCTCAGTTGCCCTCCAAAACCCTTGTCGAGTGGACCAGTGAACACCAGGGGGCGGTGAACCAACTCATTGACATGCTCACGAAACCCCCAGTCCTCGCATACCCAGACTTTAACTTACCGTTTGTGTTACACACAGACGCCTCTGAGCGTGGCATTGGCGCTGTACTCTATCAGAAACAAGAGGGTAAGCTTAGAGTCATAGGGTATGGTTCCAGAACACTGACCCCAGCTGAGAAAAACTATCGTTTGCACAGCGGGAAATTAGAGTTTTTGGCATTGAAATGGGCTGTGTGTGAGAAGTTTAGAGATTATCTCTATTACGCTCCACACTTTACCATCTGTACTGATAACAATCCCCTCACTTACGTCATGAGCACTGCCAAGCTCAGTGCTGTGGGGCATCGTTGGGTTGGGGAGTTATCTGATTTCCGGTTCGATGTGAAATACAGACCTGGCAAGGCCAATGTAGATGCCGACACCCTGTCTCGTATGCCTCTTGATATCAACCGGTATGTGGCAGAGTGCACTGAAGAGCTGTCACGAGAGATCGTGGAAGCTACTTGGAATGGGACTAAAGCAGCTCGGGAAAAGGATGTGGCTTGGGTCGCTGCCCTCATTCTTGCCACAGCTACCGACCGAGATCCCCCGGCGCCCCTTCCGACCATCAGCAGGGGAGAATTGGTCAAGGCCCAAAGGGAGGATCAAGCAGTGGGTGAGATCCTTAAGCTAAAGCAGACAAATGCAGTAATGACCAGTGACATAAGGTGAACAGTTGGTAGAGCGGCGAGAAGACTTCTCCATGAGTGGAGTAAATTGCATATTGATACTGGGCTATTGTACACAGGCAGGTGAAAGACAACAACTTGTTCTACCAGGCAGATACAAACCCACAGTATTAAAGCACCTCCATGATGATATGGGGCATATTGGCACTGATAAAGTACTGTCTCTGGCTAGGGAGAGGTTTTATTGGCCATATATGAAGCAAGAAATTGAAGAGTATGTCACCAGGAGATGTCCCTGCATAAAACATAAAAAACCCACCGAGCATGTCCGTGCCCCGATGGGTACTATCACCTCAAACTCACCCTTGGACCTGATATGTATAGATTATCTTCACCTCGAGCCCAGCCGGAGTGGATATGAATACATTTTGGTCATCGTGGATCATTTCACAAGATTCGCTCAGGCATATCCAACCAAAAACAAATCTGGCAGGACAGCAGCTGAATGCATCTTTGGTGAATTCATTCAGCGCTTTGGTTACCCTGGCAGATTACATCACGACCAAGGTCGTGAGTTTGAGAACGACCTTTTCAGGACGTTGCGGGAAAAATCTGGCGTTGGGCACTCGAGAACCACACCATATCATCCCCAAGGCAATCCTGCCGAGAGGTTCAACAGGACCCTCTTGCAGATGCTTAGGACACTCTGTGAAAAAGAGAAGGAACGCTGGAAAGACCATCTCCAAGAAACTGTGCATGCCTATAATTGTACGCATCATGAGTCAACAGGGTACTCCCCCTACTTTCTGCTTTATGGGCACCCCCCCTCGCCTTCCTATAGACTTATTGTTTGGTCTGATTGGTGAGAAAACCAAAGTGTCACACAGCCACTATGCAGAAAAATGGGCAGAAAGAATGACAGAGGCGTACAAAATAGCAAGTGAAAACAGTAAACGATCAAGCGCACGGGGAAAATCCTATTATGACCAGAAACTCCGAGGTGTAGTGTTACATCCTGGGGATAGGGTCCTTGTGAGGAATTTCAGTGAACGGGGTGGTCCAGGGAAACTCAGGTCTTATTGGGAGAGGAGCATCTATGTAGTCAAGGAGCAGGTAGCAGACAACCCTGTGTATGTAGTTTATCGTGAGACAGGGGACAGACAAAAGACAAGAGTCCTCCACCGTAACTTGCTACTGCTTGTCAATGACCTGCCAGTTGAAGCTCCACCCCCAAAACCTGAACTCGCACCAAAGAGACAATCTAAACAAACCAGCAATCGTGACAGAAACAAAAGACACCAAAGTGAAACAAGTGATTCTGATTCTGAAGGGAGCACTGTAGGATATTGGTTGAGGGTCCCTACAACAGGAGGAGAGCCCATGCGTGCAAGTCCATGCTGTGAGGCATCAACCTCAGGACAAATGAATCTGGCCCCTAAACAAGTGAGCAGCCAGATCGGAGCACCAATAAGAGGAGAAGGGTGTGAAGAACAGGACCAAACATTTGCTCAGCTGGTAACTCGGTTGTCATCTGACTTAAATCTACCTGAAACCAGCAGTGAGGATGACAAAAGCCTAGATCCTAGGGAAGAAAGGGTTTCATGCACTCATGAAGCAGACACATCAAGCGAGGTTAGAAGGTCACTCAGAGACAGGAAGCCAAGACAGATGTTCACATATCCAAGATTAGGTGAGCCATCATTTCAGCCACAGCACACAGTAGCTACACTCGCCTCACCCTCCATATGTGCATGTATGGCTGCTCATTACATTCCACCACAAGCAAGCTTTGTGCCGTACATCCCATACACACACGCCTTACACATACACCACACCCCTGTTGTATTAAGTGTTCTTTCATGTATAGAAGCCTCTGTAAGAAGTTGGAGTTGCAAATGTCAGGAGCCATTTTATCTTGTCTGGGAGCGTGTGACACACAGAAATGTGTGATCACATTTTTGGATTGTTTCTTCGAAAATTGTGAAAGGGAGTGAGGTTTTGTGAGAAATTTGGCTTTAGTGTAGTTCCACATTTTGCCAGCAGGGGGACAGCCTCCTGGTGAGACAGCTCAGTGTGTTCAAAAGCCCCCGTCTTCAGAACGGCAGAAGCGAGGGAAGGAGACACACTTTCTCTGCTTGTCTCATTATTTTCCTGTTATTTACCGGTTAGTATGTGTCACTAAGCACACCTTTTGTAGTTAAATTAAAGCAGCATCCTAACGTGCTATACCAGGAAGTGTATTTTGTTTGCTTAAGAGTCCGTGAAATACTTTTGGTTGTGATGCTAATTAGTGTTAGCTTAGCTCATGTGAGTAGTGGAAGACACTAAAAGTCCACCATAGATGGTTCTTAAACTCCCTTTATCTATTGGTTAACTGTAAAAGGCTCCTGTACATCCCTTACAACAGTCCGAAGTTGTGAGAAGCTGTTATTCACATGTTGTGTGTTTATACCGGTTAAAAAAGTAGAATGCTAACTCCGCTAGCTAAGCCGTTTTTCCATTGGTTTCCTCTTTAAGCTAACATAATGCTAAGCGAGGATTAGCATCCTCTTTGCCAGGTTAACTGGAAGTCTATAAAGGGCTTACATGCAGCAAATAAGAGCATTTAAGTTTGTCTAGAAATGCATATATTTTATTGAGCCTGTGTCATGGAAAAAGAAGACAGGACTGTTTTATTTATAGTTTTGGACAGCATTGGTATGCATTTTTATTTGTTTTCAAATTAATTTGCATATGTTTTGGCAAGTGGATAATTTTGTATTTTTTTTTAAGGCAAACGTTACAAACAGTGAACACGTAGCTGGAATACAGTTTATTGTATAAAGAAAATACATTTGATTGTATAAAGAAAATAAAGAACGGCAGAAGCGAGGGAAGGAGACACACTTTCTCTACTTGTCTCATTATTTTCCTGTTATTTACAGGACAATCTGGCAACAGTCCTCTAGAACGGGGCCTGTTACACGTCTTGCCCATTGGATGTCTTGTTATTATTAAGGACCCCCTTGAAAATTAGATAAATCTCAAGGGGTTTATCCTTTCAAGCTAAATAAATAAATAAAATAGGTATGTTTACTTAATTTTATCCTTTCAAGTTAAATAAATAAATAAAATAGGTATGTTTATTTAATTTAACTTAATTCCTAAATAACTAAATTCAGACATGAATATCTTAGTTTTTTAAAGCAATGTCTAAGCTTTTGCAGAACTGGGTCTGTATGGGGTTCTAGCTTTATCATCAGGTCAGTTAAGGTTAGGGAAGCCATGAATATGTATTTTATGCTTTTTTTTGCAAAGAGTGCAGCCACCCTTCAAGAGAGACAAGTGCACTTTAGGCTAGTGTAGACCTGGGTAAAGGGATGACTCCAGCAAATTTTATACAATCCACTAAGTTCCATTCTCTTTATTTTAATTGTTGGTTGGGTTCTTAAAACATATGCTTGAAAATGTTGAACTGTGTGTGTACAATGTACAACACTGACAAGACTTTCATCGCTGTGAACCTGCTGGAGCCTGAGATCGATGAGCATGTCAGAGCCCTGGGGACAATTTGGCCCTGCATTTCTCAACATTTGTGACAAAAATAAATAAAGGATACTGCACAACTGACACTTTTAACCTGACAATACACAAAGTGTGTACTATAAAAAAGGCAAAAAAAGAAAAATGGAGTAAACAATTACATGTACTTAACAAAAAAAAAAGCAAACAAAAGGGCTAAACAAAGTCAAATGAATATCCCAAAATGGATCCCCCCTTCCAAAAGACTACAGTAAAAATGTGCATAACACTGAACTAAAACAGAAGAAAAATGTACAAAAAAGGACTAAAAGAAATGTGCAGACAAAAAAGGGACTAAACAATCAAACAAAAATATGTGCATACAAAAGGGATAAAGTAAAATGAGTATCCCCCCCCCCCCCCCCCCCCCAAAAAAAGAAAAATGTGCATAACAAAAGTGGACCAAAACAAAATAAGGCATATGAAAAACATGGCAGTGGTGGGGGAGAATCTGAGGACTCTTGAAGCAACCTGGAAACTGCAGGGCACTAAGTACCTGTTTGGATTACTCAGGCACCCATGCAAAAGCTTGGTAGTTTTTCCTGCTCCTGTAACATGACCCGCCTTAAAAACTCTGAGCAGAAGTCAAAGTTAGCCTGAAACTGGAAACAAATATCAATTTAGTGAGAAAAGTCCTAGAAGGAAACCTTGAGTTTTAAACTCTCTGGCCAGACTGATTGAGCCGCCTTCCAAGCTGGCAGGCTTCAGCTGAGGGTCCGAGATGCCCACAGACTCACCACAGCATCATCGGGTTCTACATGTTAACAACAGCCCCATGTTTAAAAAAAGTCCAGCCAGGCACAAAATAAATTATCATTACAGGGTAGCAGATCTGGTCAAGAGCCAGTGCCACAGAGAAGGTACGACTAGGTGTTAATATGACAATGAACAAAGTGGTCAGGAGGGGCCCGAGCAGCAGAGGAACAGGAGAGGGAGAGAGAGAGAGTGTGAAGTGACAGTCAGCACATCTGCTCTCATCAATAATGCAGGAAGCCTTTAAACGGCAGTTTGTTGCATATTGAGCGATGCTGACTGAAATCAAATCTGACACCCAAGATCCCGTCAGGGGAGGGGGGAGGAGGAGAGGGGCTCATAAGAATCCCTTGGTGGTGGTGGTGGGAGATTAAAATGAACATTTCACTGAGGCATTTCTTCTCCACACAGCATGTGATGTGCTGTGCACGAGGTGAAGAGAGAAAAATCACTGGTAAAGTCTACAAAGAATTATTTAATGATTTATCAGATGCTCTGTACTGAGTGACATGTCAAGGCTGAGTGAGGTGATAATTTTTTAATAACCATACCCATTGTTTGGCATGGTAAATCTTTTTTTAAAGTTCTGGTACATGATTCCTTTGTTGTCTTATTTCATTTTACTGAAGCTTTTCTTTTCAACCGCATTATGTTTAGTTTTATTTCTTTGAACATCATTCTGCGTAAGATTAATAAACATAATTTTAGGGCACGCACTCAAAAAAGACTGAATCATTACTGCATACGAGACAGATCTCATCTGTCCTCAGTACGTGCAAAGTCGCCATATTGGCTCTGGGGCCCATTGGTGGATTACGTAGCATGATGTGGATGAATCTCCCTGGACTGAACACTGGTCCATCACAGGTTACTTCTCCAAACATGGCTTGTTCTCATTTGCAGCTAGATGGACCGAGGCCATGTAAATCCAAATGTTACTACATTGGACTTAGGCCATGGGTTAAAGTAATAAATTCTCATCTGACTGAAATTTTTTCCTGGCAAAAATCAATGCCAGCAATTCCCTAAAATGTGGCGCAGTGGGGGCACACACTTTTTTCCTCAATAAATACAATAAACACATTATACAGCATACAAATCTATTCTAAATAGCCTCTAAGGAGAGACAGACAAAGCATAGAAAGAATACAAAACTTGAACATAAAGGTACGTAAAAGGGTGGTGAGGTTGGGGTGCAGTCTTGATTCTGGGGGTGCTCCCCCAGAATTTTTTTTAAATGAGCAAGTCAAATTTTGTATATTCTGGTGAATTTTAATGAGTATGAAGCCCACTGAAACAAAAGTCACTTCAATCTGTGAAGTAAAAACACAGTATTGATTATGGGGGGTCTGGGGGTGCTCCCCCAAAATTTTTTTAAAGTCAAATTTTGTATATTCTAGTGAATTTTAATGGGTATTAAGTCCTCCGAAACAGAAAACTCACTTCAAACTGTCAAGTAAAAATTCTTTGTCTTCTGTAGTATTTTGATCAGTTCTAATCTGGTGAATGCACCAAATAGGTGCTGTGTCGCTGACTGTGCAGTCAATAAAATACAAAATTAGAGCCTAAAGCAACTGATGTTGTTCTGCTGTGCACAAAGTAACACTGTCACCAGTTTTGAAAACGCATGCGCACTGAGAAACTCAAAACCGGCTTATTCACATTTAATCTGTAAAATGCTCTCAATCGTAAAACAAACTTGGGCTGCAACTAACGATTATTTTAGTAATCGATTAATCTTTTTTTGTTGTTTTTTTACTTACATGTGAGTTTTGCCATTATTTCTTTGAGTTATTATTAAAGGCCTTTATCACGCAACATCGTTTGAGCTTGTAATAAACTTGTTATATTCTTGTCAAAAACATACCTTGAATGTTTTGTTTTATTTTGCACATACATACATCACACACACACCAGAGATTTCCATCAGGTTTTACCCGATTATGAGCATTTTTAGATGCCTACAGCAACTATCTCAACAACATATTACAGCAAGAGTCCACAAAAGTATTTTAAAGGCCTGACTAAAGTGTAATATGTGATCTTTAATAAGATATTTTCATGAAAAAAGACAAATGTGCAGTTTACTGCATTTTATTTTTTTCTTGTGTAAAAACACAGATTTGGTATGACAAACAAATTGTCATTAAACAAACAGTTGCATATAATTCTCGTTTTACATTGCTTAGTCCACATTTCATTTTACCTTTTATTAGTTGTGCATATACTCTGAATAATTTACCGTTAAATTTCATTATCTTTTATTTGGCTAAAAATTACTCACACCACAGAAAGCACCTTTTTGGAGTTGCACTCAAATCTTGTAACGCAAATTACAATGACAATAAAGGCAATTCTGATTATTATTAATATATATAAATAAAAATAAATAAATTACAATTCGTAATACATTTGACTTTTACAAACACTAAGCTATTAATTATTTATTATACAGAAAACATGCAAACTGCTGAGATGCGAACAGCTTAATGCTAACTTTAATATTGAAAACGCCATAGACATGCTAAAGCGTTAGCATCGGCCCCGTTTTTAAGTTATAAAATACATCTATCAACTGTTTTAGAAGACCATAACAGGTCGGTTTAATATAAAAAAAAAGGTAAATATTACTCACAGACATATGCTCTTTAGGGTTTTCGCGGGGGAAAATTAAGATAAAGCGACAAGCCATCGAAGCTGAGTCAGATCATTGCTTCAAAGCAAAGCCACACCCCGCTCTACTTGGGGAGTGTCTGCCAATGTTCCCACAAAGACAGGGAGAAGAAAGACCATGGCTCATGGCAAGCAGTAAACAGAGCAGAGAGGAAGGAAACAGTCCCTTCCTCCGCAGTCCACGCTGACATTGCTGCTGCTTTGATTTGCGCAGAACGGGATGTTGCTTTGACAGTGAGAGGATCATATTTCAGCCCCAAAACACGCATGACACCACGTGCGCACGCGTATGTGGGGTTAAATTTTCCAAATGACGGAAATCCGTTGTGGTGACCGAGAACTTTAACCCATTATTTAGGCCTTTTTCCACAAATTACCCTTGATCTCATACATGGGACCTCTGGCAACGTTGACAAGTCAAATTTGATTAAACAGATCGTGCCATCAAATACCTAAATTATTTTTGCAACACATTTGTGTTTGAGAGGAACTTTCACCAGAACACACCATTATTGTATCCAACTATCCTGAAGTCACAGCAAAAGACCAAAGCAAAAGTAAATACCATCACACAACTTGAATCTATTCATCCTTTTTATTACTAAACTGAAAAAGATTTCTTGGGACAAAGCAAGCATCCAGACATCTATAGACCTGTTCCACTAGTACAGTAATCCAACAAGAAGTAAAACAACCAGGTTTCCAATAATCATAGTTCACTGCCCCAGAAAAACAAAGCAAGCAGTTCATTTTCCTGTGATCAAAGGATTTCTGAGCACAACGATGACTGAATCTCCTCTGAGGAACATCTTAGAAATGTATCGATCCTTATTCACTGGCTTAGACTTCTTCTTTCCCTTCCCACTCTTGGGAACTTCGGTCCACATCTCCTTGACATTCTCCAACACCATGTTACAATGCCTGAAACGACAGTGAAGCACCACCAGATGTCACTCGGGGAAAAACGACAGGTCATTTTTTAAAATTAATTTATCAATGTGGAGAGCATAGTGTTTGTCAACTTCAGGTAGCAAACAAGAACTAACAGCCACGTCACATTGATACCAGTTACACTGTGAAATAACACAATGATATGAACAAGAGCCTCAGTCTTTAAAAAAAAAAAAAAAAAAAAAAAATCCATATTGGAACTTATTTATCCCCACTGTGATGACAAACAGGCAGTTTGACACATAAAACCAAAACTGAAATGTATAATCCTGTTCAGAATCACTAGCATCCCTGAATTATAAAGTACAGAATTTAAAATATGGTAAGAAATAAATACAAATGAACCAATTTTGTATAACCATAATATTTAATAAAATGATCAAAATTACCAAATAGCACCAGAAACACCAAATATTTACAGTAAATTAAAAATAAAATAAATTCTGCTTACATTGTACCACCGGGGGCACAGCTCCATGGTGGAGTAACACACAAGGATTTTAATGTGGGAAAACAAACTCTCCCAAGTGCCTTTTGGCAACCCTGAGCTGAAATCTGACATCTTTTAAAGTAAATCCTTCTCTGTGCCACCCCACCATGAAGCTGGTTGTACAACTATTGATTGCATGATGCAGTTTCTGTTATCACAGCTACAAAAAGAAAAGTGGCTGTAAAAGTGATGATTTACTGTAAACTCAACAGGCATCAAATGTGTTGTATGTGTACACATCGTTTTATTTCACAATGTGAAATTATTTTCCATATTTTATCAAATATTCTGATTACACAAAACGAGTTAATTTGCTTTTATTAATGTAGTTTTAAAAATGTACCAAATTCAAGGGTATAAATAATTCTGATCAGAATTCTATTACCAAAAAATAAAAGGAAAAATGAATTAAGGCTTAAGTCTCTGGATGGGGGAACCCCTGATAATTTTCATGATTTTCTTTTATAAATCAATGGTTGTCGGGATCAGAAATTTCAGTTGAATGAATCATATAGCAGACGAACACACTGATATTTGAAAAGTGAAATGAAGTTTCTAGTATTTACAGAAAGTGTGCAATAATTATCTATCCATCCATCCATCTTCTTCCACTTCATCCGAGGTCGGGTCGTGGGGGCAGGAACTCAAACAAAGCCGCCCAGACCTCCCGATCCACACACACCTCCCCCAGTGGAGCCCAGAGGTGTTCCCAAGCCAGCTGCGAGACATAGTCCCTCCAGCGTGTCCTGGGTCTTCCCCGGGGCCTCCTCCCGATGGTACGTGCCCGGAACACCTCTCCAGCGAGGCATCCAGGGGGCATCCGACAAAGATGCCCGTGCCACCTCAGCTGGCTCCTTTCGACGTGGAGGAGCAGCAGCTTGACCCCGAGCTCCTGACCCTATCTCTAAGGGAGCGCCCAGCCACCCTGCAGAGGAAACCCACGTCGGCCGCTTGTACTCGTGATCTTGTTCTTTCGGTCATGAGCCAAATCTCATGACCATAGGTGAGGGTCGGAACATAGATCAATTGGTAAATCGAGAGCTTTGCCCCCCCTCAGCTCTCTCTTCACCACGACGGTCCAATACAGCGACCGCATCACTGCAGATTCTGCACCGATCCGTCTGTCGATCTCACACTCCATCCGCCCCTCTCTCCTGAACAAGACCTTGATAGTCCTCCACTTGAGGCAAGGACACTCCAAACGACCTGAAGATAGCAAAGCACCTTTGTCCGGTCGAGAACCATGGCCTCGGATTTGGAGGTGCTGATTTTCATCCCGGACGCTTCACTCTCAGCTGCAAATCGCTCCAGTGCACGCTGAAGGTCCTGATTTGACAAAGCCAACAGAACCACATTGTCCGCAAACAGCAGATACAAGATTCTGTGGTTCCCAAACCGGCCCTCTCTCCACCCTGACTGCGCCTAGAAATTCTGTCCATCAAGGTAATTAACAGAACCGGTGATAAAGGGCAGCCCTGGCGGAGGCCAACGTGCCCTGGAAACAGGCTTGACTTACTACTGGCAATGTGAACCAAGCTCCTGCTGTAGTCATACAGGGACCGGATAGCCCTTAAAGGACCCCGGACTCCCGGAGCACCCCCCACAGGGCGCCTCAAGAGACACGGTCGAACGCCTTCTCCAGATCCACAAAACACATGTGGACTGATTGGGCGAACTCCCATGAACCCTCAAGCACCCGATGGAGGGTGTAGAGCTGGTCCAGTGTGCTGAGACCAGGACGAAAACCACACTGCTCTTCCTGAATCCGAGGTTCGACTATCGGTCGAATTCTCCTCTCCAGTACTCTGGAATAGACCTTACCGGGGAGGCTAAAAAGTGTGACCCCCTGTAGTTGCAACACACCCTCCGGTCCCCCTTCTTAAACAGAGGGACCACCACCATCGGGGACAGTGCCTCTGCCAATCCAGAGGCACTGTCCCCGACCGCCACGTGATGTTGCAGAGGCGTGTCACCCAAGACAGTCCCACAACATCCAGAGACTTAAGGTACCCCGGACAGATTTCATCCACCCCAGGAGCCTTGCCACCGAGGAGCTTTCTGACCACCTTGGTGACTTCGGCCTGGGTAATGGATGAGTCCGCCTCTGAGTCCCCAGTTTCTGCTTCCTCTTCGGAAGACGTGACGATGGGATCCTCCAAGAACTCCTTCCACCGCCCGACAACATCTCCAGTCAGGGTCAACAGCTCCCCACCCGCACTGTAGACAGTGTTGGTGGAGAGCTGCTTCCGCCTCCGGAGGCGTCGGATGGTTTGCCAGAATTTCTATGAGGCCGACCGATAGTCCTCCTCCATGGCCTCCCCGAACTCCTCCCAGACCTGAGTTTTTGCCTCTGCGACTGCACAGGCTGCAGCACACTTGGCCTGCTAGTACCTGTCAGCTGCCTCCGTAGTCCCACCTGCCAACAAAGACAAGTAGGACTCCTTCTTCAGCTTCAGAAGGAGTGCAATTATTTAAACAAAAATTAGGTAGGTGCACACATTTGGGCACATTGTCATTTTATTGATGTGAATATATTTAGCACTAATTATTGGAACACAAAATTGGTTTGTAAGCTCATTGACCCTTGACCTCCTTACACAGGTGAATCCAATCATGAGAAAGGGTATTTAAGGGGGCATTTGCAAATGTTTCCCCCTCTTTGCATCTCTTCTAATGAGTGGCAACACAGGAGCCTCTAAACACCTCTCAAATGACCTGAAAACAAAGATTGTTCAACATCATGGTTTAGGGGAAGGATACAAAAAGCTACCTCAGAGATTTCAGCATCAGTTTCCACTGTAAGGAACATAGTGAGGAAACGGAAGACTGCAGGCACAGTACTAGTTAAGGCCTGAAGTGGCAGGCCAAGAAAAATCTCAGATAAACTGAAGCGAAGGATGGTGACAACAGTCATAGTCAACCCACAGACCTGCAACATGATCTTGCTGCAGATAGTGTCTCTGTGCATCATTCAGCTATACAGTGTACTTTGCACAATGAGATGCTGTAATGCAGAGGAAGACTTTTCTGCGTACATCCATAAAACAGAGTCCCTTGAGGTATGCTAAAGCACATTTGGACAAGCCAGCTTCATTTTGGAATAAGGTGCTGTGGACTGATAAAACTAAATGAGTTATTTGGACATAACAAGGGGTGGTATGTATGGCTGAAAAAGAACACAGTATTCCAAGAAAAACACTTGCTACCTATAGTAAAATCTGGAGGTGGTTCCATCATGCAGAAACTTGTTAAAATTGAGGGCCACATGCATTCCAGTCAATATCAGCAGATTCTTGAGAACAATGTTCATGAATCAGTGACAAAGTTGAAGTTGCGTCGGGCTGGATCTTTCAACAAGACAACGATCCTAAACAATGCTCAAAATCTACTGAGGCATTCATGCAGAGGAACAAGTACAATGTTCTGGAATGACCATCTCAGTCCCCAGACCTGAATATTATTGAAAATCTGGAGGGGGGGTTTTAAGCAGGCTGTCCATGCTCCAAAACCAACAAACCTGAGATGTTGTGTTTAGAAGATTGGTCCAAAATACCTTCAACCAGAATCCAGACTCTCATTGGAAGCTATAGGAAGTATTTAGAAGCTGTTATTTCTGCAAAAGGAGGCTCTACTAAATATTGATGTATTTTTTTTCTGGTGGGGTGCCCAAATTTATGCACCTGCCTAATTTTGTTTAAAGAATTATTGCACTTTCTTGAATTACCATGATGTTCAATATACATTTTTATAATGCACTCAAACCTGTCAAAAGCCTTGACTCTCCCGAGCAGCTTCTTGTTGTTGCGGCAGTTTATGAGGACCTGTGTGTTGTTCTTCACTGACTGAGTGAGCACAGACAGGGGCCCAGTGTTGAACTCCTCCTCCTCACGTTTCTGGAGCTCTTCAGGGGTCATCTCTGACTTGGGCTTTGTTAACAAACTCCTGAAACGTTTCACACCAGTAAAATGTTAATATCAGAATGTGGGCTGTCACAAGAAACTACGCCATCATTTCACCACTCCTTTGTTCAGTGTTTATCTTAAAGGAGACCTGCATTGAAAAAAATGCAGTCAGATTTTTTTGAACAAAAAATGACTTACATTTACACATAAGATCCTTCTGAATGTAGTAAAGTAAATCTGCAAGCCCAGATCGGTCATTCAACGGAGAAATCTTCATTTGAAAACGACAAATTTACAGCTAACATTTAGCCCTCCGCAAATTGTCCCTCTCATCATGGACGCTGCCGAGACGTCACGGACAAGACCCTCTCCCAGCATGCATTGTGCCAATTGTAATTAGTGGATTTATGTCACTTTGCATCGCTTACCTTTTTGTCTTATACAAAAGGATAGATGTTTTTTTAAAACTTCATATTGTCGTGCGGTACGTTTGGTGAGTATACATTTATTTTTATTTTTGCCTGAAAATTATTTTGGGGGACTTTTTCATACGCCTGTTTGATTGAGTGGTGTTGCAATGAAAATCTGTCTTTCGCCTCCGGTACCATCGCGGGATATGGAGGCGAGACCCGCAAAGAATCCCAGTCATTAAAAATATATAAACCTCTCTCAGTGTCCATGGAGCTCTGGGGCTCCGATTGCCGAGACGTGCGGTGCTGTGGATTTTGCCGCAAGAAGTCTGTCCTTGCAGCAACAGGTGTACCGGCCGCTTTGCATTAAAACAGTGAGCGTAATCGCAGGACTTGTGCCAAGTGTGCTGCAGCTCCATTCAGTAGACAGAGAGGTGATGCCGGTGTTGTGCGCTGACTCTGGCACAACACCGGCTGCAAAGCAGACACGGGCGGTGTAAGTGGCCCGCGTCGGCGGTTAACGAGCTCGTTAACGAGCCCGCAGACTTAATAATCGCAGCGGAGGCAGAGAGCGGGAGAGGAAGAATGGCGCCCGCTGTCGATGTCGTTGCTGATCTGAGCACACAGATCTGTATCTCACATTCATTGCAGCTTACTTTTGGATGGGCGGGAGCGCATCGTCTTGTCCCTGACGTCATGGAAATGATATGGCTGTACAAACTGTTTTCACAGAGGGCTAAATTTTAGCTACAAATTTGTCATTTTTAAACGAAGATTTCTCTGCTGAATTACAAATTTGGGCTTACAGATTTACTTTACTGCATTCACAAGGGTCTTATAAATACATAGCTATTTCTTTCTGAAATCTGACCACATTTATTTCAATGCAGGTCTACTTTAAAGATGCCGTCTGAAAGCAGAGGTGGTGGAAAAGCGGTTAGTGTGCTTGTTTCCAGAGTGAAAGATTTCTAGTTCAAGACCACCCCCACCCACTCTTCTTATAATATGGAGTAGCGGCAAGATGGGCATCAGGTGTAAAACTTGCGTCAAATCAACATGCAGAAAAAAGGGAGAAACCAAAGGAACTTATTATCGTAAAGTTGTCATCCTATGTATATAAACTTGGGTAACAGTACATATTATAACAGCACTTAGGTTTATTTGCCTTACTCAGTGATGAAAGTGAGCTATGGGAAAAAAAAAACCAAAAAAAAAAAAAAACTGAAATTGTTGGCAAGGGCCAAAGGCTGGCAGGGGTCTCTCAGATCTTTTTACACAACTTGTATTGTGCTACCAGCCTTTAATAAAAAAAAAAAAAAAAAAAAAAAAAAAAAAAAAAAAAAAAAAACATACATTGCAGTTCAGAAAAGTACACAGTAAATGACAATTCAAAGAACTCACTTATAATAATTCTCAGTATCAATTCAAATAGATCAATTAGAGTATTTCTGATGTATTAAAGCATCAATTTGTTCAACCTTCACTCGCTTCTCAGTTTTCGTAGTTTTGCCAGAAACTTCGGAGCCATTGATCTTTTTCAAATTCTTGGCCACCTTAAAATCCCTGTGTTTTTACTTCAAAATGATTGTGATTACTGTACATTTTTAAGTTAAAAACAAAAAACAAAAAAACTTTTCTTACATTAGAAAACTTGTAATTAAAATAGTTTTAATAACAATAAAAAAGATTCTTTAGAAATATTTTATGTTCACGTGTAAATTAAAACAATTTATCTGTTGTTGAGAATTTCTTTATTAACATAATGGGCATTCATTTTTAGACAAAAACAGCATGAAATATGTACATTAAATAAAAAGAGATATGAAACTGCACTGTGCTATTCTCTTTGATTATTTGATAGTTAACCCCCCCCAAAAAAGTTATTTAATGTTGAGACTTCTTGCAGTTATGGCCAACAATTAAAAAGCTGTGTAGCTTTATGTGGTAAAAATAAAAATAGGTCAAACAATTTACAAATACACGTTCACTTCCTGCAGCTAAAAGGCTAATGTTAGCTGATGAACTTCATCAGAACACCAACATCACGGATTATTTTCAATTACTCATTTACCTCTGACAATTTTTTTGTCCGTTGATCAAACTCATTCATCTTGTGGTTTTGACTCGCATCAGAGTTAAACTCTTGTCTAAATGCTAACAGCTGGAAGCTTCGCCCGTTAGGTTCACTTAATGCATCATTACTGGAAGAAATATGCAGCTTCTAACTTTTAATCTCCACAACAAAGTAAACCGTTAGGAGAATCACTGCGCAGAACAAAGTAAAGTGGCTTGCAAACCAACACGGCGCATTACTGCCACCAACTGTTTGGGCGTGGAACTGAATGAATGGATTCTGATGTGTTACCCAAAATAACCCGGAAACGTTCACCATGTGAGTAAAAACCCAGATTTCCGGTCATTTCCAGAAAACTTTCATCACTGCTTACTAAAGCGTGTAAATTAACCTTTATGCTTAGAATTGCCCAACACTTCCCATATGCAGCTCAGAATTTTCATTGTCATTTACAACCTTTTTACTAGAACCGCAAAACAATCACTTTTATTTAATTGAGATTTGTTTTTGCTGATTATATTTAGTTTGTAACAATCCCAGAAACTGTGAAACTACCATTATAATGTCAGTGGAAAATTAAGCTGTTTTGGTTCAAAGGCTACTCTGAACCCGAATATTAAAAAAATGAAAACAAAACAACCGAGACGCTCTTCCATTTTTAAAGCTGAGAATTTTAACATTTTTACCTGATAAATGATTTACCTGAATGATCCAATCAATACATAAATACATTCATTTTGGACAAACTGAATAACAAGTCACTACAGCACTACTGGGACCTGAGATGTGACAAAGAAGAAAGTTTGTGTGCGTGCGTGCGGGTGTCAGAAAGAATACAAAAGGTGTTTATGTGAGCTTTTTTTTTGGGTTGAGATTCTGTAGCCGCTGCTTTCTGTAGCCGCCAATCAATTCCTGTTGAGGTTTCAAATCCCGCAAGATCTCAGAGAGGTGGCTTTCACTGTGAGATATGTATATTATAAACGGTTTCACAACTACGAAGAACTGCCCTCCGAAGCCATAATCACTTCATTTTTGTTTTTTTGGCAACTCAATAAAATTTGTTTTGGTCACGGCAACACTACTCCAAATTCTGGTAGTATTGTAGATTTATTTCAAAATCTAGTGACTTAATTTACCTGCTTTCATTTACACATTACTGTTTGGCTTCTTTTTTTTTTTTTTTTTTAACTATTCTCCAACTCCAAAACAGTCAAATTTCATCCTTCTTTTCCCAGCTTTAAAAATGAAAACAATACATTTCAGCAAATAAATATTGTACATACAAGACAGCCAACATTTTGAACTGACGTTGTAAAGATATAATTTTGTTTGACAAGTGTAATTTATATCCACAAGGTTTTATATTCAGCTGTTCCTATATAAAGATTTTCCCAGCCTCCTTGTCAGTATTTCAGCTGCTTTTCTTGAGTTTGGCTTTGCGGTTGTGTTAACTGCCGACCAACAGCTTGCCATTAAAATTGGCCATCACTTATCAAAATAACATAACTTCTCAATGCCAGGGATCCTCAAAGTCTGGAGACTAGTCACAGCGCAGCAAACGAGGTAAAAGCTGGCTGAGGCTGAGTCAGGTTTGACAACAGCCGCGGAGGATTGTAGATATCCCTCCGCTCAGGGCTTTGCAGCAGCAGAGGAGGTGAGGAGACCCGCTGCCGCTCGGAGAGAAAGGAGACTAGAGCTGAGTTGCCAGACACCAGAAAAGTCTCAAGTGACGCCAGTAAAAGTAGCTAGATTTGTCACTAGTCGCTTTTGAGAAAATAAGTCAAAAGGGTATGGAATGTTGCCAGATTTAGCGAGAAAGTCGATAAGTTGGCGACACTCGTCACAAAGCAAATCATTACGGAATTGCTCTAAATGACTGAATCGGTGGTAATCACAGTACATGTAAACCCGCACAGCAAACGTATCACTTTATGGCACGTTCATGTAAATAGTGGTCTGCAATGCCATCTTTGCTGGTCGGCAATTAGCACGACCCGGCCTGTGGCTGTTCAGCTAACAACGTCTTTGTTTTATGCTCCGTGGTAATAGCTTGGGGTGAAAATATTTATAAAATATACACAAGCATATTACATTAAAACCGCGAAATGAATATTAGTAACATATCTGAATTATTTCTGTCCACCCATATCGCCATTTTGACAAAGCGTAGTCTCTTAGCATGTAGCTTACCGCCAACATACGAGTAAGAATATTTAATATAGCTGTACTATAGCTACCACAGCATGAATTAAAATAAATAACAGTAAAAGTCGATTCTAAAAGGTTCTAAAACGAGCCCGCTCTGGTGCCCGCCAGTGCTATGCTAGCTAGCCATCTGCCTAAATTGCTATGCATGTTAGCACTGTAACTAAGCGCCTGTATATTATTACTCACGTTTACAGTTCACATATTGTAAAGTACACATCAACCCACAGAAAAAGATCACTGAAGATACTTACATGGCTTCAGGTTCGGGGAAAAGATTATTTCAAATGCTTTTGTCGGAGCGTTCGTTTACGCTACGATTCACCAAGCTCACGTGGATCACAACGATTTCCGGGTCAACACATACGTGCGCGCTTCAAAATAAATAACGACCGGGTCAACAGAAAATCTGAGCGATTTCAAAACTCCATTTACGCTGTATTTAATCGCTTTTCTGTCTCTCAAGCTGCCCCGCTCATCACGCTCTCTATGCTTATGAAGCAAGAACACAAATAGTTAAAATTACTTATGGTAAAACAATCATAAATAAACATTTCGAATGAATACTGATAACACGTAATTCAACTTTTTTTTTAATGTATCCCATACAAGAGCACTGATCACTTCAAGATTCATATATTATTATCCGTTTGTTGCCTTTGTGAAATCATACATTGTTGGGCTGTGAACCCAAAAATATTTAAGGTTTTATTCTTCTGAAAATGTACGTTATTTTCTTTAACTTTATCTGTCATTTTTTTTAACGGGGGAAACTTCCAATTTGCTCCTTTACTGACATACTGATGAAGCCAAAAACAACACATTTATTCAGGGGTGTATAAATGTCTTGCACAGTAATTTGTTTATATACACAGTATATATAAGAACTTTTATTTAAAGTTATATTTGATTTTGTGTCAGTAAATTTGTATAATGTATATTATATATTAACTGCATTTTTACAGAGCCTGCTCTGGTTATGTGTATATAAATTTACATTATATTTTGCATATTTCCCCTCACATTATAGTGGATGATGCTAATTAAGAATTTCCTGACACTACAAAAGCCTATACATTTGTAAATGATTTGCTTGAGATATATATATATATATATATATATATATATATATATATATATATATATATATATATATATATAATATATATATATATATATATATATATATATATATATATATATATATTCGTTCACTGTTGCTTTTCCAGGTCCAGGTTGCAGTGGCAGCAGATTAAGCAGCTCATCCCACACTTCCCTGTTCTGTGCCAAGTCCTGTAACTCTCCCTAGGGGTTCCCCAGGCATTCCCAAACCATCTGGCCACTTTATTAGGTACACCCGTTCAACTGCTTGTTAATACAAATAGCTAATCAGCCAGTCACATGGCAGCAACGCAATACATTTAGGCATCTACATGTGGTGAAGCCGACTTGCTGAAGTTCAAACTGTTCATCAAAGTGGAGAATAAAGGGGATTTAAGTGACTTTGAACATGGCATGGTTGTTGGTGCCAGACCGGCTGGCCTGAATATTTCAAAAAATGCTGATTGACTGGGATTTTCACACACAGCCATCTCCAGGGTTTACAGAGAATGGCCCTAAAATGAGAACATATCCAGTGAGTGGCAGTTGTGTGGACAAAAATGCCTTGTTGATGTCAGAGGAGAATAGGCAGACTGGTTGAATGGGTGACTGCATAATGCTGTCATATCAGTATGGACCAACATCTCAGAGGACTGTTTCCAAGACCTTGTTGAATCTATGCCACAAAGAAGTAAGGCAGTTCTGAAGATAAAAGGGGCCCTGTACTGGAAAGGTGTACCTAATAAAGTGGCCGATGAGTGTAGATAGATAGATGATATAGTACACCAATATCCATTTTATCCATAAAATGCTAAGATTTATCTATAAACCAAACATAGTTGTACCTATAATTCTCACCTGTGCTTTTATTAATGTAATGTATTATACAACCCCAGTTCCAATGAAATTGGGACATTGTGTAAAATGTAAATATAAACAGAATACAATGATTTGCAAATCCTCTTCAACCTGTATTCAATTGAATACACCACAAAGACACGATATTTAATGTTCAAACAGATAAACTTTATTGTTTTGTGCAAATATTTGCTTATTTTGAAATGGATGCCTGCAACACGTTTCAAAAAAGTTGGGATGGGGCAACAAAAGACTGGAAAAGTTGATGAATACTTAAAGAACACCTGTTTGGAACATTCCACAGGTGAACAGGTTAATTGGAAACAGGTGAGTGTCATGACTGGGTATAAAAGGAGCATCCCCAAAAGGCTCGGCCCTTCACAAGCAAAGATGAGGCGAGGATCACCACTTTGTGAACAACCGCGTGAAAAAAATAGTCCAACAGTTTGAGAACAATTTGTCTCAACGTCCAATTGCAAGGAATTTAGGGATTCCATCATCTACAGTCCATAATATAATCAGAAGATTCAGAGAATCTGGAGAACTTTCTACACATAAGCGGCAAGGCTGAAAACCAACAATGAATGCCCGTGACCTTCGATCCCTCAGGCGGCACTGCATTAAAAACCGACATCATTGTGTAAAGGATCTTACCGCGTGGGCTCAGGAACACTTCAGAAAACCATTGTCAGTTAACACAGTTTGTCGCTACATCTACAAGTGCAAGTTAAAACTCTACCACGCAAAGCGAAAGCCATACATCAACAACATCCAGAAACGCCGCCGCCTTCTCTGGGCCTGAGCTCATTTGAAATGGACAGAAGCAAAGTGGAAAGGTGTGCTGTGGTCTGATGAGTCCACATTTCAAATTGTTTTTGGAAATCATGGACATCGTGTCCTCCGGACAAAAGAGGAAAAAGATCATCCATATTGTTACCAGCGCAAAGTTCAAAAGCTAGCATCTGTGATGTTATGGGGGTGTGTTAGTGTCCATGGCATGAGCAACTTACACATCTGTGATGGCACCATCAATGCTGAAAAGTACATCCAGGTTTTGGAGCAACACATGCTGCCATCCAAGCAACGTCTTTTTCAGGGACGTCCCTGCTTATTTCAGCAAGACAATGCCAAGCCACATTCTGCACGTTACAACAGCGTGGCTTCATAGTAAAAGAGTGCAGGTACTAGACTGGCCTGCCTGTAGTCCAGACCTGTCACTCACTGAAAATGTGTGGCGCATTATGAAGCACAAAATACGACTGTTAAACAACTGAAGTCATACATCAAGCAAGAATGGGAAAGAATTCCACCTAAAAAGCTTTAACAATTAGTGTCCTCAGTTCCCAAATGCTTATTGAGTGTTGTTAGAACGAAAGGTGATGGTAAACATACCAATGTCCCAGCTTTTTTGAAACGTGTTACAGGCATCCATTTCAAAATGAGCAAATATTTGTACAAAAACAATAAAATTTATCAGTTTGAACATTAAATATCTTGTCTTTGTAGTGTATTCAATTGAATATACGTAGGTTGAAGAGGATTTGGAAATCATTGTATTCTGTTTTTATTTACATTTCACATAACGTCCCAACTTCATTGGAATTGGGGTTGTATAGTAAAGATGTTGCTATTGGTAGTAGCAGTCGGCACAACACTAGCTGTTTTGAATAAGCACAGGGGGAACAAGGAAGACAAAAACCTAACTGATACCACAGACCCAAACAGATAAGTCTTTGTTTTGTTCTTTAACACAACAAGGTGTGTGTGTGTGTGTGTGTTACATTACCTGCACAGCAGACATTGAGAGATTGGCTTTCTGGCAAGAGACATAAAGACGCCAGCGGGTGCACAACCCACCCACCTTATTTCAAAGGACACAGATCTACCTGTGGAAGTCACTTGTTTCAGATAATAGCAGCCTGTGTGCCGTTGACATCGGTGAGTGTGTGGGATTGATTTTCAGAGATTTAGTATGTCTTTATGGAACACAGGTAAATCAGTCAAAAGACTTCCATCTTTAGGTCAGCAGCAGTGTGTCTGTAAAAAGAGCTCGGTGTGTTGGTCCTGACACTGTGTTACATGGGATAGGAGCAGCTTAATGTCAAAACACACAAACAGTGAGATTATCGTACAACAACTACAAATACTTTCCAGTAACCCGGCAAGGTTACTTAATTTGTTTTACTCATCATATTTTCATATTTTCTGATACTGTAATGCTGATTTAACAGATCTTATTCATCATATTTATAATAATAATGAGAATAATACTGCAAAGGCAATTTAACTGATTTTAATCATCATATTTGGAAAAAAATACTGAAAAGGTGAGATCTTGATATCATTAAAATTTTTAAATAACACTGTAAAGTTAAAATTTACAGTGTTATACTGATTTTACTCATATTATCTTAAAAAAGAAAATAAAACACATGAAAGTTTTGTGAACCCTAGAACATATGAATGAGAAACATAACTAAATTAGTACCTGTTGGATAGAACACAAACTAAGACCATGTTCTTCTCATTTTCAGGAATACTGATTTTGTGGTTTCAGTATTTGAGCTGCAGTCATTTAAATTTGACTATTGCATTAAAACAATTTAGGATTTTAAGAACATACTAATTTGTTGTTTTTGAATACACATTTAACACACTTAAGTTCTGATTTACTTGAATTTAAACTAACACAAATAATGTATTAAGCAAATTATAATGTACTTCTATATTATATCCACAAAGCAAAACAATAAGTCAGTTTGAACTGCATTAAACAGCTGATTAACAGATACATTGAAGTGCAATAGTAGTGTGTATGTACTGTTATGTAGGATTGCTTTTTCATTATGATGTTGTCATATGTATGTATAGATCGAAATGTGACTATATGAACCTGTGCAGGTTGCACTTATTTATGGACAGAAAAAGTTTTATCATTTTAACTGCACCAAGCACACTTTAATGACCTCTGCTAAGGAGGTCAACCATCCCTGGTTCTCAAGACCAGGCACCTAAGTGGCTCTACTCTACTCTTTTCTACTCTTCTATTTTACTCTTCCTTTTAGATATTTAAATATACCTTAGTATACTAGCATAGTTCCACCTTAGAATTGGAATATAATATATAAGATATACCTTACAGAATTTTCATGTTTTCATTATGGTGCGTCAGTTTGTTTATTCATCTGTCAGAAGGACTTACACAGGCTGATTTTCAGGAAGCTTGGTGAAGGGAAGTATTTTTGCACATTCAGCCAATCACCACTGTGCTACCCTACAGTAACTTTTGCTCCGAGTCTGTTTTGGTGAAGCTCCAGCCTGCATTTTGTTACCATATGTGCCTGTACATTGTGTTAATGACAATAAAATAGAACTGAATCATAAGAAATTTCATTAAATATTAGAGTGGAGCCAAATCAAGTAAGTGTGTTTTTTAAACTTTCATTAACATTGTGAGATAGGGATTTTTTTTTAAAGCATTTTCATTATGTTCTCAGAAAATATTACACATATCTTTATGAAAAATTCTGGCATATTCACAGTGATGAATGTGTAGGGTTTGTACAAACATTTCTTTGAGTCCCCTTATAGTTTTATGTGCATTTTAGTTGCAAAATACTAATCAAAACTAGAAAGACATTTCATAGAAACCATATTAATTTCAGCACATGATCAGACAGTGATCAAGTTCATCTGTGTGCAGCTATCTACAGGACATCAGCAGTGAATTGTTGAAAAAGAGAGATAATGACATCTACTATAAACAGAATAAAGTAATTTATAATCAATGAAGAATTTTTTTAAATTGCTGTCACGCCTTCTTTCTTCTGCCTAAGGTATTTGCAAACCTGTTGAGTCATGTCATCCTGCACTATAAGCCTAATTACATGACATTAAAGAAAAAACAAATGATCTTCTTATCTATCGACAGGCTGTTTGCCAGCATTGTTGAAGTTACCTGATCCTGCTTTGCAAAGGTGACAGACTGAGTACTTTTTTTTCCCTTCGTTTTGGTTTGTGAATAAAAGACTTGTGTTTGAAGCAGGCAGTAGTCCAAGTATTTTCCATATTCCACGTGATCATATTTATTTTTTAAATGAATGTAAACCTCTGATGGTGAAGGAGAGCTCAATGTGGCAAAACAGGAGACACACTAATAAGTGCAACAAGACTAAAAATGTTTCATCTGATTTCAAAAACACGATTATTTATTTGCAAATTAAAATGATTATTCGGAGAAAAAATAAAAAATTGGCATCTTGTCTGTGATTTCATAATTCAGTTTATAGAGGGGCATGTTTGTCCTATGTGGCCTCAATTCTCCAGAGTGAAAAATTTAATATCACAACCAAATGAGGACAATCACTTAGTATAGGCTTTAATTAAATAAAATTATTAAAAAAACATAAATAAAATACATTATTCATGCTTTTAATGCGTATGGTCTAATTAAAATAGGAATGCAATATTTTCATTTGCAAAATTAATGTAATGTTAAAAAGTGCCGCAAAAGACTTTAATTAAAATTAAAAAAAAAATTAAATATTCGTGAAATAAAAAATAAAATAAAATCTTTTAGATTTATCTGCCCTGTGCGCCGATCCGCTCTGTTTCAATTAAACCACAACTTCAGTATCTTTTAAATGTGTTTTTAAGGTGTTTGTCATCCCGACAGATAAAATGAGTCACTTGAGGCAATGCGAGTTTATTCATTAATTTTTGCTAAATATTTTATTCTGGGACATTTTACAATAGCACAGTTTCAGATGATATGCGTAAAACGTGCTCATGCGCGCAAACATCCAGGACAGGCCTATACTGACATACAAGTGCATAAAAGTATTAGAAACGATAAAAGCAAAGAAAGCCACAAAGCAGTCTCCAGTCAGAAGATGCAGATACATTCATTACATTTTAACGTTATTAGACATTTGATGCTGATTATAGTATGTTAATCCAAATACAGTACGCAGATAAGCACATTTTTGAAAAGATGTCACATGGTAAGTTGTTCACACGCCGATTTGTTTACATGAACTGACCTTGTTTTTACGCGTCAATCATGCTTTTATGTTAATTTGACACCAGGTTTGTAACTATAGAGCAAAACCAATGCCTTTCCATCGACAAAACAGAAACTACAAGACACTTTTAATTTGCAGAAGTGTTTTTTTTTTAAGAGATTTACTATTTGAACACAGCCTCTTGTTAGAGGAGGATCAGAGGTGGTTTAACTTCTAAGCATTGTAAATCTTATAATTTAAATTATTTTTCCACGTGCCAAGAAGAAGTGGGGCTTGACGTGACTTGAGGACAATTTGGAAAGTCACTACAGCATCCTCCGAGGTCCGAGTGCCCGCTCTTGGATACAAAATGTCCCAGAGACGTCTTGGACCTTGCGCACTCCTCCTGGCACGGGCTGTACGTGGCGGCACACGGTATTTGATGTGCGTAAAAGTAACTGGCTTGTCCAGATATCATCTTGAAAGAGCACGGATCTGACAGCGGTAGCGTGCACGCAGGAATGGACGCGGAGAAAGCGGCGCCGACGTGGTGGCGACGGGATTGCGCGCAGCTAACTCCAAAGTAGGACATCTCCTGGTGTGTCTGCACGAACCGGTCGGCATCAGCGGCACTTGTTGCGCTCAGTCGGGACCGCTGGGAGACAACAGACGTGGAGTGGTTGGAAAAACGGGATGGAGCGCTTATGTAAGATCCCGCGCCGAGCTGGGCGCGCACCGGCGTTTGGAGAGGCAGAAACGGCGGAACCGGCCAGTAAAACGAACCCGCTGCGGCTAAGGTGACGCTGGCCGCGGATCCGGAGGACATAAGGCGAGTTCCTCCTCTTTTCAGTGTAAGTTTGCTCCTGGAGCCGGCAGGGGTTCTGCGCCGGAGTTTCCCTGACGTGTTCCCGATGAAGACGTCCTCGCTGCAGGGGTCCAGCATCCAGTAGTTCCCTTTACCCGGGTCATCGTAGTGGCGCGGTACTTTGACGAAACACTTATTGAGGCTGAGGTTGTGCCGGATGGAGTTTTGCCAGCCCTGTCGGTTCTGTCGGTAGTACGGAAAGTTGTTCATGATAAACTCATAGATGCCGTTGAGCGTGAGCCGTCGGTCCGGGCTTTGGCGGATCGCCATCATGATGAGCGCGTTGTAACTGAAAGGAGGCTTCTCGGGTTTGACACTTCCCTCTCCTCCACCGCTTTTCTTTAATTCTCCCTTGCCCGCTCCTCCTTCCTTCACCGGTATACTTTCTTTTTTCGGGTTGTCGCAGTTTGTGTCACTCTCTTGATGAGATGCGTCCGGCTGCGCCTGCGACGCGGCACCAGACGTGTCGTTCACCATCTCCTCTCGTCTCCACAGCAAGCTGCTGATGCTGAATGAGGACTTGTGGAAAAGTCCGTCTGAAGTTTTGAAATCTGTCATCGTTAAGGTTCGAATCACTTGTAAAATCTTCAAAAGGTGTCCCGCGATCAGAGGACAGCGTGACTGAAGCCACAGAGCGAAGACGCGCTGCTCCAAAGTGCCGAGGAGCCAATTACGCACAACGTGGACACAGTTACGCACGATCACCAGCGCCGGGCGCGTCACCCGGGTAGTTATTCCAAGTACATCTCATTTTAAAAATGTTTGAAATATGACTGGAATTCTATTCCATAAAATAACGGCATTGGATTTTAAAACAAACCCCCAAATCAGCCAAAACAATTCAGCAAATACACGCATCATTCATACCACGAGACACCTTTTAAAGACCGGATAAAGGAGAGCAAAACAAAACGACTTAAACCTGTCACGTGTGTAAATTTGTTAACGCATAACTGCAAAATTTCCATTAAAAGAATGGACACAGAAGACAGATTAAAAGAATAAAATAAATAACACATCTAAAACCAAAAAGATTACAGACAACAATCATGTCACTTTCAATCAGAAGTTCTCAGTTTTCTATTTATTGCCACGAGCCTCTGGCCTACACTTTGTGTGGGCCCCTAAATCCACAAAAAACAAAATGTAGGCAAATAGCACCAGATTTAAGGGGATCCAGACATTTTCAAACTGAGAATATATTAAGATGTTTTTGGAGGGGTCATCTATTTCACTTGCAACAAAAAATTATTCAATACAATGCAAACACCTTCATAATGCAGATGAGGGCCTGTGTACGAGGCCCTCATCTGCATTGGACTTGGACTTGTAATGTCTTAGTGGACAACAGCACCAGGGTGACCTGCATTCCAGGGTGGTGATAAGGGGCTAACTATATCAGTCATTTTTAAATAAAGTTTATTTAGATCTCATACAATGAGCACTAAGTTGTGTGGGCATTCTAAAATTTTGCAGATTAGGCTAGTGAACATTTTGTGGGTGATTTACAAAGATTGTTTTGACAGTGTTGGCTGTCAGTTACAGTCATGACCTGGTGACACGTCTTACCTTACTTATAACCTCGTAACAGTAAAAGATATCCTCTGAAAATGTTACTTATTCAACACTTACCAAATCACAAATGAATGTGCCTTGAAAACAGTTTGTTTGCTATTTGATGGGAGGTGTGCGGTACCCCCCCAGGGGCGTACAGATGAAAAATCTAGACTCAACTTTTTTTAAACTGAGGACCACAATAGAAACAAATTTTGTACTTTTTGTGTTATCCTTGAAGATTTACATGTACTTGTGTAATGTGTTGTGTTTTTACATTTTGCATTCATGTTATATTTCCAAATAAGTCAAAGATGTTTTTGATTTTATTTAAGTTACCCTGTTGTGAATAGACTCACTATCCATTCCTTGTTTCTGTGTACTATGGCAAGCTTGGATTTTCTGAAGAAATATTTATTATTATTATTACTAAACTGTCAGTTTAAGGTGATGATCTTGGAGATGGTTTTCACAGCACGGGTGCTGAGACTGGTGTTAAATTTAATTTATTCAGCTCACATTCCCATAGCTGGAGTGAAGTATCAAAAAAAGAAAATCATATAGATTTTGTATACGTTTATGTATATAGGTTGAACTGTTTCAGCTGCCATGTGTGGCACTGGACAGACACGCAGATTGCAGGGACCCCCCTGTGTAGGCAAAAAGGGTGAATGATAAAGTGATAAAGACATGATGAATGTCACATTTAATTCTTAAGGCAGTGAATGTTGAATTCCCCTTTGTTATAAATTGGACACATTATATTTATGTTTAATCACAGTGTTATATGTGTTAAGGAAGATTATTCCATGAAAATAAAGAAACACATACCTCAAACAGCTCATGGGAAATGACTGAATCAAATGATTCCCACAACATGATTAGCACACTGCTTTCTCTCACTGCGGTATTGTATCACTTCCTGTTCCGGAGCACAGCGGTGTTTTGCTGTATCTGTTAGCTGTTTAATCTGCGTAGTTAGATTGATCTAGATAACTAGATAACGATTTGTTTCACAGTGTAATCTTCAGGTGCCTTAACTAAAGCACTCCCTCTGCTGAATCACCTCTAAATTATTTACACATTATTCACTTTGTGTGTTTTTAGGAATTCGCTAGCTTAGCACAGCTACTAGCTCTTAGCCGGTTTAGCATGGCGGCTTCTCCTGTCTCTCCCGCACTTTTCTGATCTGGGTGTGAAATGTTTAGTTATTCCTCGGCCTCCTTTAGCAGTAATGGTACTTGTAATAAGTGTAGCTTATTCGTAGCTTTGGAGGCCAGGCTGGGCGAATTGGAGACTCGGCTCCGCACCTTGGAAAATCCTACAGCTAGCCAGGCCCCTGGAGTTGGTGCGGACCAAGGTAGCTTAGCCGCCGTTAGCTGTCCCCCAGCAGATCCTGAGCAGCCGGGAAAGCAGGCCGGCTGGGTGACTGTGAGGAGGAAGCGTAGTCCTAAACAGAAGCCCCGTGTACACCACCAAGCTGTTCACATCTCTAACCGTTTTTCCCCACTCGGACGACACACCCGCCGAGGATCAAACTCTGGTTACTGGCGACTCTGTTTTGAGAAATGTGAAGTTAGCGACACCAGCAACCATAGTCAAATGTCTTCCGGGGGCCAGAGCAGGCAACACTGAAGGAAATTTGAAACTGCTGGCTAAGGCTAAGCGTAAATTTGATAAGATTGTAATTCACGTCGGCAGTAATGACACCCGGTTACGCCAATTGGAGGTCACTAAAATTAAGATTGAATCGGTGTGTAACTTTGCAAAAACAATGTGAAAGGTGAAACAAAGCAACCTTTACACAAAAGGCTATACCAGCACCGCAGAGAGGATGCCAGTGGACCTCAGTCTGCGGTTCATCTCCACCTTAAAGATACTAACCACACGTTTGAGGACAAGGAAGTTAAAATATTAGCCAGAGAGAAGAAATGGTTTGAGAGAGGGGTCAAGGAGGCATTCTTTGTGAAACGTTTGAAACCCAGCCTTAACCGGGGAGGGGGTCTGAGACACACTTTATCCCCTGTTTACAATGGGGTACTCAGGTCAAAGCAGTTTCAGTCTTTTATTCATGGTAATGAGTCATTCATGTCATCAAGGGAGCCATCACAAAGGCATCCATCCCATCATTAGAGGGAAAGCTGTCCTGTCATTAGGTGTGCTAACTAGAGCACAATAGTTGCTAATTAGAGCTATTGTTTAGTCACTAGCCTATAGCAGTCTGCCTCTCAGTAGGAGGGGTCTGGTTAGGTTTAAAACTCCAGCTTTTGTTGGCTTCTGTTTTATTCTTCTCTACAAGAGTCAGACAGAAGTCAGACTTCCAGAGCAAGAATTTTAGCTGAGGAAGCTTCTGCGATTTGAAGCGAAACATCCTCACGTCAAGCAACCCAGTCCAGTCGAAGATTCAACCTTCTCTACTATGGAAACCACCTAGACAACTGAAAGCCTACACAGAGACTTAGTGCTTAGCTCAGATAAGATAATTATAGTGGGCAATTTTAACATCCACCTAGATGCTGAGAATGACAGCCTCAACACTGCATTTAATCTATTATTAGACTCAATTGGCTTCGCTCAAAATGTAAATGAGTCCACTCACCACTTTAACCATACTTTAGATCTTGTTCTGACTTATGGTATGGAAATTGAAGACTTAACAGTATTCCCTGAATACCCCCTTCTGTCTGATCATTTCTTAATAACATTTACATTTACTCTGAAGGACTACCCAGCAGTGGGGAATAAGTTTCATTACACTAGAAGTCTTTCAGAAAGCGCTGTAACTAGGTTTAAGGATATGATTCCTTCTTTATGTTCTCTAATGCCATATACCAACACAGTGCAGAGTAGCTACCTAAACTCTGTAAGTGAGATAGAGTATCTCGTCAATAGTTTTACATCCTCATTGAAGACAACTTTGGATGCTGCAGGTCCTCTGAAAAAGAGAGCTTTAAATCAGACATACCTGACTCCGTGGTATAACTCACAAACTCGCAGCTTAAAGCAGATAACCCATAAGTTGGAGAGGAAATGGCGTCTCACTAATTTAGAAGATCTTCACTTAGCCTGGAAAAAGAGTCTGTTGCTCTATAAAAAAGCCCTTCGTAAAGCTAGGACATCTTACTATTCATCACTAATTGAAGAAAATAAGAAGAGTCAGAGCTCTATTGAGCCGAGTATTCCTTTAACTAGTAATGACTTCATGACTTTCTTTGCTAATAAAATTTTAACTATTAGAGAAAAAATTACTCATAACCATCCCAAAGACATATCGTTATCTTTGGCTGCTTTCAGTAATGCTGGTATTTGGTTAGACTCTTTCTCTCAGATTGTTCTGTCTGAGTTATTTTCATTAGTTACTTCCTCCAAACCATCAACATGTCTATTAGACCCCATTCCTACCAGGCTGCTCAAGGAAGCCCTACCATTAATTAATGCTTCGATCTTAAATATGATCAATCTATCTTTATTAGTTGGCTATGTGCCACAGGCTTTTAAGATGGCAGTAATTAAACCATTACTTAAAAAGCCATCACTTGACCCAGCTATCTTAGCTAATTATAGGCCAATCTCCAACCTTCCTTTTCTCTCAAAAATTCTTGAAAGGGTAGTTGTAAAACAGCTAACTGATCATCTGCAGAGGAATGGTCTATTTGAAGAGTTTCAGTCAGGTTTTAGAATTCATCATAGTACAGAAACAGCATTAGTGAAGGTTACAAATGATCTTCTTATGCCCTCAGACAGTGGACTCATCTCTGTCCTTGTCCTGTTAGACCTCAGTGCTGCTTTTGATACTGTTGACCATAAAATTTTATTACAGAGATTAGAGCATGCCATAGGTATTAAAGGCACTGCGCTGCGGTGGTTTGAATCATATTTATCTAATAGATTACAATTTGTTCATGTAAATGGGGAGTCTTCTTCACAGACTAAGGTTAATTATGGAGTTCCACAAGGTTCTGTGCTAGGACCAATTTTATTCACTTTATACATGCTTCCTTTAGGCAGTATTATTAGAAAGCATTGCTTAAATTTTCATTGTTACACAGATGATACCCAGCTTTATCTATCCATGAAGCCAGAGGACACACACCAATTAGTTAAACTGCAGGAATGTCTTACAGACATAAAGACATGGATGACGTCTAATTTCCTGCTTTTAAACTCAGATAAAACTGAAGTTATTGTACTTGGCCCCACAAATCTTAGAAACATGGTGTCTAACCAGATCCTTACTCTGGATGGCATTACCCTGACCTCCAGTAATACTGTGAGAAATCTTGGAGTCATTTTTGATCAGGATATGTCCTTCAATGCGCATATTAAGCAATTATGTAGGACGGCTTTTTTGCATTTGCGCAATATCTCTAAAATTAGAAAGGTCTTGTCTCAGAGTGATGCTGAAAAACTAATTCATGCATTTATTTCCTTTAGGCTGGACTATTGTAATTCATTATTATCAGGTTGTCCTAAAAGTTCCCTGAAAAGCCTTCAGTTAATTCAAAATGCTGCAGCTAGAGTACTGACAGGGACAGAAGGAGAGAGCATATTTCACCCATATTGGCCTCTCTTCATTGGCTTCCTGTTAATTCTACAATAGAATTTAAAATTCTTCTTCTTACTTATAAGGTTTTGAATAATCAGGTCCCATCTTATCTTAGGGACCTCATAGTACCATACGAGGTCTGTCAATAAAGCAACGGTCCTTTTTATTTTTTTCAAAAACTATATGGATTTCATTCATATGGTTTTACATCAGACATGCTTGAACCCTCGTGCGCATGCGTGAGTTTTTCCACGCCTGTCGGTGATGTCATTGGCCTGTGAGCACTCCTTGTGGGAGGAGTCGTCCAGCCCCTCGTCGGAATTCCTTTGTCTGAGAAGTTGCTGAGAGACTGGCGCTTTGTTTGATCAAAATTTTTTCTAAACCTGTGAGACACATCGAAGTGGACACGGTTTGAAAAATTAAGCTGGTTTTCAGTGAAAATTTTAACGGCTGATGAGAGATTTTGAGGTGATACTGTCGCTTTAAGGACTTCCCACGGTGCGAGACGTCGCTCAGCGCTCTCAGCCGCCGTCGTCAGCCTGTTCAAGCTGAAAACCTCCACATTTCAGGCTCTATTGATCCAGGACGTCGTGAGAGAACAGAGAAGTTTCAGAAGAAGTCGGTTTCAGCATTTTATCCGGATATTCCACTGTTAAAGGAGATTTTTTTAATGAAAGACGTGCGGACGGATCCGTGCGGACGGATCCGCGCGTCGGGACGCAGCCGACGCGGTGCGGCGGCACAGGAAAAACACCTCCGTGTTGATAACCATTTGTGTTTTGTGTTGTAAATCCAGACGGCTTTTGATGGCTTTCAGTGGAGTGAGTATATGAGAAATTGTTTAACAGCAGGACATGTTCCAACTTGTCCTTAAGGCTTTCAACAGAGGTGTTTTTCCTGTGGCGGAGCGTCGCGTGCCGACGCGCGGACCCGTCCGCACGTCTTTCATTAAAAAAATCTCCTTTAACAGTGGAATATCCGGATAAAATGCTGAAACCGACTTCTTCTGAAACTTCTCTGTTCTCTCACGACGTCCTGGATCAATAGAGCCTGAAATGTGGAGGTTTTCAGCTTGAACAGGCTGACGACGGCGGCTGAGAGCGCTGAGCGACGTCTCGCACCGTGGGAAGTCCTTAAAGCGACAGAATCACCTCAAAATCTCTCATCAGCCGTTAAAATTTTCAATGAAAACCAGCTTAATTTTTCAAACCGTGTCCACTTCGATGTGTCTCACATGTTTAGAAAAAATTTTGATCAAACAACGCGCCAGTCTCTCAGCAACTTCTCAGACAAAGGAATTCCGACGAGGGGCTGGACGACTCCTCCCACAAGGAGTGCTCACAGGCGAATGACGTCACAGACAGGCGTGGAAAAACTCACGCATGCACACGAGGGTTCAAGCATGTCTGACGTAAAAACATATGAATGAAATCCATATAGTTTTTGAAAAAAATAAAAAGGACCGTTACTTTATTGACAGCCCTCATATCACCCCAATAGAGCGCTTCGCTCTCAGACTGCAGGCTTACTTGTAATTCCTAGGGTTTTTAAGAGTAGAATGGGAGGCAGAGCCTTCAGCTTTCAGGCTCCTCTCCTGTGGAACCAGCTCCCAATTCAGATCAGGGAGACAGACACCCTCTCTACTTTTAAGATTAGGCTTAAAACTTTCCTTTTTGCTAAAGCTTATAGTTAGGGCTGGATCAGGTGACCCTGAACCATCCTTCAGTTACGCTGCTATCGACTTAGACTGCTGGGGGTTTCCCATGATGCACTGAGTGTTTCTTTCTCTTTTTGCTCTGTATGCACCACTCTGCATTTAATCATTAGTGATTGATCTCTGGTCTCTTCCACAGCATGTCTTTTTCCTGATTCTCTCCCCTCAGCCCCAACCAGTCCCAGCAGAAGACTGCCCCTCCCTGAGCCTGGTTCTGCTGGAGGTTTCTTCCTGTTAAAAGGGAGTTTTTCCTTTCCACTGTCGCCAAGTGCTTGCTCACAGGGGGTCGTTTTGACCGTTGGGGTTTTTCTGTATTTATTGTATGGCTTTTGCCTTACAATATAAAGTGCCTTGGGGCAACTGTTTGTTGTGATTTGGCGCTATGTAAATAAAATTGATTTGATTTGATTCAATTGTGCAAAATCCAGATGCAATTATTAGCTGCTTTAATTTCTTTTGGGCTCGTTTTATCACATTGTGTGTGCTAAATTTAATGATTGACCTGTTCTGATCCCAGTATTTTGCACAATTGATTACAAACACCTCAGATTACATATTCATGAGGCAAATATATTAAATGGACAATTGTATCAGTCCTACAGAACCAACAGAGATGATTGAACAAATTAAATCCATTTTCCTAAGTCAAGTCCTGGGATGCGCAAAAGTCAAATGAGAAATGGCTCCTGACTCAAACTCCCCAGAGAGAGTGAAATCAGGTGTGAGTGAGCATGTCCTGCCACTCTACATGTACAAATCAAAGGATATTTGTAAATCAACCTTTGTGCATTTACAAGTATTAATGAGACAAATTTAACTCCATAAGTGTCACCCACTGAACAGAAACCATATCATCATTTACAACTGGTCCTATAGCGTAACATTTGTGTGTCTGTAATCTGAAATTCAAAATCCTTTGGAAAAGCCTCGAAATGTGTGATGTAAAGTTATGTTGCTCATGAGTGAAATGTTGCTTGCATACTTTATGATACGTTTCATGTTTATTGTATTTATTGACCAAGTCATGATGACGACCACAAAACCTTTTGAATGATTTGAGGAGATGGTTTGTGGAATAGTCTTGTTAAGCTAATTTATTCACTAGCCAAGATCCTCTTTGAATATTTTTTTTGTGATCAGTTTTTTTATTGAAAAATGTACAATATACATATACATGCCCCCCCCCCCCCCCCCACACACACACACACACTTTTTTCCCCCCACAGTGACTGCAAATAGGAACAAAGTCATCTGTGCATTTGCAGAGAAGTAACAATATTAGAACCACTATACCCCTCACCCCCTCCCTGAGGTGACTGCCTGTGAACCCCCCCAGGATCTCTTCCCCCAATAAAAATATAACAGAAAACTCAACAGACCAGGCAACAGACCACTCCATCAGGACAGTTTAAGGGCCTCCAGTGTAGTTCTGGGCTTTCTCAGAATCATCTTTACCCCACGAGGCAAGGTCTTGCATGAAGCCCCAGACCGGGGAAGATTGATAGTCATCTTTTGTTTCTTCAATTTTCTAATAATTACATTAACACTTGTTGTCTTCTACCAAGCTGCTTGCCTGTTGTCCTGTAGCCCATCCCAGCCTTGTGCAGGTCTACAATTTTGTCCCTGGTGTCCTTTGACAGCTCTTTGGTCTTAGCCATGGTGGATAGATTGGAGTGTGATTGACTGAGTGTGTGGACAGGTGTCTTTTATACAGGTAACAAGTTCAAACAGGTGCAATTAATACAGGTAAAGAGTGCAGAATAAGAAGGCTTCTTAAAGAAAAATTAACAGGTCTGTGAGTGCCAGAATTCTTTCCGATTGGTAGATGATCATGTACTTATTTCATGCAATAAAATGCAAATTAATTATTTTAAAAACATACAGTGTGTTTATCTAGCAGCCGATCTGCTCTGTGTCAGCCTGATCCCATCAGATCTCAGAAGCTAAGCAGTGCAGGACCTGGTTAGTACTTGGATGGGGGACCTCTTTGGAACACCAGCGGCTGCGTGTGTTTCTCCTGGTAAAACGGGAGTTGCATCAGGAAGGGCATCCAGCGTAAAACTTGTGCCAACTACCAATGCGGATCTGATTGTACCCGCTGTGGTGACCCCGAACACAAAACGGGAGCATCCGAATGGACAACAACAACGACAATGTGTTTATCTGATTTTTTTTTTTTCAGATTCTGTCTTTACCAGTTAAACATTACAGACCTCTTCATTCTTTGTAGGTGGGAAAATGTGCAAAATGACAGTGGATCGAATACTTATTTGCATCACTGTAGCCTTGTGGACAGCTTAAACTCAGCGCTCATGAGCACATTGGACATGATCGCTCCACCTACACTAAAAGCATGCCCCCCCACCAAAAAAAAACATACGCTGCTTGGCTCAATGATCATTTGCATGACCTCAAGCATAAGTCTAGAGGTCTAGAGTGAAAATGGCCTAGCTCAAAACTAGAAGTGCTCCCCCTTGCGTGATGCGATGTTATTCTAGACTATAAGCATGCACTATAGAGGCTACAAAAATGGGCCTGCTACTCTGATTTGATCAACAATAAACAAGTATAATTCAAAGTTCTTGTTCAACATGGTGGGATCACTTATTCAAGGACAACCGCCTGTAAGTTGCTCTCCATTTACTGCTCAAGATTTCTTAGATTACTTCGAAAAAAAAAACATAGATGACATTAGGTCTAATATATCCCAGCATGCCATAGTCCAGGGGTGGGCAATTAATTTTTACAAGGGGCCACATAGGGAACCTGAATTATGTCCCAGGGCCACACCATCGATAACTCAGCTGTCTCCCATTACAAATTTGACAAAAAATTACCTATTTAATAGCTGTTATAGGTCATTTTTATTATTGTAATAATATGTAAATATTTAAATATACCAAAATAAACCTCTCTAATGATTTGCAACACACAAGCTTGACATTTTTAATATATGTAATAATAATCACAGACCTCATGAGGGCCGGACAGAGACATGCAAAGGGCCGCATGTGGCCCCCGGGCCGCGGTTTGCCCAGGTCTGCCGTAGTCCCATCACTGCACCCTGTTACTGATGTGGGTGCCCTCGCTGACACCTCACATAGATTTACTGAATTTGATATTATCTCACAGGGTGCGCTGATGAAACTTGTAATTTTTGCTAAATGCACGTCTTTTTGACCCTATACCAATGAAACTGTTTAAGGACCTGTGGCTTACACTTGGGCCTACTGTTTTTGGAAATTATTCACCTGTCACTAACCTCAGGATCTGTTTTTAAATGCTTTAAATCCACATGGAGTAAACCAATACTTAAAAAAAATCGAGCCATGACCCTGGTCTCCTGAAAAATTATAGGACGATATTATTACCTATCATTTTGTTCTAAAATCCTTGAAACAGTACCACCTTACTGAGAGTAACCTCTTTCAGCCACAGCAGTCTGCATTTAGAACACACCATTCCACAGAGACAGCTCTTATGTATTTGGACAACACTATGGTTCTGCTACTGTTAGATCTTAGCACTGTCTTTGATATGGTGGATCATACTCGATAGGTTGGAGATCACTTGCTGTGAATGTCCTTGTACGGTTGACATTTTGCCTAATCAGCCGCTCACACTGTGTCCTGTACAATAATGTCACCTCAAACCTTGTTCTGATTAAATTTGGGGTTCCACAGGGATCTATCTTAGGCCCCCTGCTTTTCTTCCTTTATATAGCACCCCTTGGGCATATACTGTGACATTATGGGATTACTTTTCACTGCTATGCTGATGATACTCAGTTGTACATGCTGATAACTCCTGGTAATCTCATACACATCCAGACTTAAAAGAATTGCCTTACTTCAGTGAAAAGCTGGATGTCTAGGAATTTTTTACTTTTAAATTTAGAGAAGGCTGAAATGTTGGTCCTTGGTCCACAGAAACACCGACATCAGTTTGACCAGCTAACGCTTAACTTAGACTTGTGCATCATACATCACTCTGACAAAGTGAGGAACCTTGGGCTGATTTTTAATCCCATGTTGTATTTTTGACCTACACTTCAGAGAACTCACAAGGACTGCTTTCTTCCACTTTCGTAACATAGCAAAGATTCGTCCCATCTTGTCTATGGTGGATGCAAAGACTCTGATCCATGCATTTGTCTCTTCTAGACTGGACTATTGCAATGTTCTATTCTCTGGTTAACCACAGTCCAGCATTAAGGGTCTCCAATTGGTTCAAAATGCTGTTGTGAGAATTTTGACTAGAAGCAGAAGGTTTGACCACATTACACCCATTTTGGCCTCCCTTCATTGGCTTCCTGTCTCTGAGGTCTGATTTTAAGGTTCTGTTATTAACTTATGAAATTATTAGTGCCTCCCTATCTAGCTGATCTAATTACACCCTATGTACTGGCCAGTGCTCTGTGTTCTGGGTGCAGGACTACTTTGTGTTCCTAGGTTAAAAAAATTAGTGGGCCACAGAGCCTTCACTTATCATGCACCTGCCTCGTGGAATGATCTCCATGTAGAGATAAAACAGTCAGATTCCACAGAGACATTCAAGTGCAGACTAAAGACACATCTATACTCTTGCACGTATGGCTAGCATACCGGTATAGTATGGAAGTATGCTTCCTCTCCTTTTAAGAACCAGCAAAAATCTATTTAAGCATAAAAATTCAAAAAGAAAAAAATAATACAGCACCTTCAACTGCACCACAGACTAAAACAGTTAAATGTGGTCTATTAAACATTAGGTTTCTCTCTTCTAAGTCCCTGTTAGTAAATGATATAATAATTGATCAACATATTGATTTATTCTGCCTTACAGAAACCTGGTTACAGCAGGATGAATATGTTAGTTTAAATGAGTCACCCCCGAGTCACACTAACTGTCAGAATGCTCGTAGCACGGGCCGAGGCGGAGGATTAGCAGCAATCTTCCATTCCAGCTTATTAATTAATCAAAAACCCAGACAGAGCTTTAATTCATTTGAAAGCTTGACTCTTAGTCTTGTCCATCCAAATTGGAAGTCCCAAAAACCAGTTTTATTTGTTATTATCTATCGTCCACCTGGTCGTTACTGTGAGTTTCTCTGTGAATTTTCAGACCTTTTGTCTGACTTAGTGCTTAGCTCAGATAAGATAATTATAGTGGGCGATTTTAACATCCACACAGATGCTGAGAATGACAGCCTCAACACTGCATTTAATCTATTATTAGACTCAATTGGCTTTGCTCAAAATGTAAATGAGTCCACCCACCACTTTAATCATATCTTAGATGTTGTTCTGACTTATGGTATGGAAATTGAAGACTTAACAGTATTCCCTGAAAACTCCCTTCTGTCTGATCATTTCTTAATAACATTTACATTTACTCTGATGGACTACCCAGCAGTGGGGAATAAGTTTCATTACACTAGAAGTCTTTCAGAAAGCGCTGTAACTAGGTTTAAGGATATGATTCCTTCTTTATGTTCTCTAATGCCATATACCAACACAGTGCAGAGTAGCTACCTAAACTCTGTAAGTGAGATAGAGTATCTCGTCAATAGTTTTACATCCTCATTGAAGACAACTTTGGATGCTGCAGGTCCTCTGAAAAAGAGAGCTTTAAATCAGACGTGCCTGACTCCGTGGTATAACTCACAAACTCGCAGCTTAAAGCAGATAACCCATAAGTTGGAGAGGAAATGGCGTCTCACTAATTTAGAAGATCTTCACTTAGCCTGGAAAAAGAGTCTGTTGCTCTATAAAAAGCCCTCCGTAAAGCTAGGACATCTTACTACTCATCACTAATTGAAGAAAATAAGAACAACCCCAGGTTTCTTTTCAGCACTGTAGCCAGGCTGACAAAGAGTCAGAGCTCTATTGAGCCGAGTATTCCTTTAACTTTAACTAGTAATGACTTCATGACTTTCTTTGCTAATAAAATTTTAACTATTAGAGAAAAAATTACTCATAACCATCCCAAAGACGTATCGTTATCTTTGGCTGCTTTCAGTGATGCCGGTATTTGGTTAGACTCTTTCTCTCAGATTGTTCTGTCTGAGTTATTTTCATTAGTTACTTCATCCAAACCATCAACATGTCTATTAGACCCCATTCCTACCAGGCTGCGCAAGGAAGCCCTACCATTATTTAATGCTTCGATCTTAAATATGATCAATCTATCTTTATTAGTTGGCTATGTACCACAGGCTTTTAAGGTGGCAGTAATTAAACCATTACTTAAAAAGCCATCACTTGACCCAGCTAGCTTAGCTAATTATAGGCCAATCTCCAACCTTCCTTTTCTCTCAAAAATTCTTGAAAGGGTAGTTGTAAAACAGCTAACTGATCATCTGCAGAGGAATGGTCTATTTGAAGAGTTTCAGTCAGGTTTTAGAATTCATCATAGTACAGAAACAGCATTAGTGAAGGTTACAAATGATCTTCTTATGGCCTCAGACAGTGGACTCATCTCTGTGCTTGTTCTGTTAGAGCTCAGTGCTGCTTTTGATACTGTTGACCATAAAATTTTATTACAGAGATTAGAGCATGCCATAGGTATTAAAGGCACTGCGCTGCGGTGGTTTGAATCATATTTATCTAATAGATTACAATTTGTTCATGTAAATGGGGAATCTTCTTCACAGACTAAGGTTAATTATGGAGTTCCACAAGGTTCTGTGCTAGGACCAATTTTATTCACTTTATATATGCTTCCCTTAGGCAGTATTATTAGACGGCATTGCTTAAATTTTCATTGTTACGCAGATGATACCCAGCTTTATCTATCCATGAAGCCAGAGGACACACACCAATTAGGTAAACTGCAGGAATGTCTTTCAGACATAAAGACATGGATGACCTCTAATTTCCTGCTTTTAAACTCAGATAAAACTGAAGTTATTGTACTTGGCCCCACAAATCTTAGAAACATGGTGTCTAACCAGATCCTTACTCTGGATGGCATTACCCTGACCTCTAGTAATACTGTGAGAAATCTTGGAGTCATTTTTGATCAGGATATGTCATTCAAAGCGCATATTAAACAAATATGTAGGACTGCTTTTTTGCATTTATGCAATATCTCTAAAATTAGAAAGGTCTTGTCTCAGAGTGATGCTGAAAAACTAATTCATGCATTTATTTCCTCTAGGCTGGACTATTGTAATTCATTATTATCAGGTTGTCCTAAAAGTTCCCTGAAAAGCCTTCAGTTAATTCAAAATGCTGCAGCTAGAGTACTAACGGGGACTAGAAGGAGAGAGCATATCTCACCCATATTGGCCTCTCTTCATTGGCTTCCTGTTAATTCTAGAATAGAATTTAAAATTCTTCTTCTTACTTATAAGGTTTTGAATAATCAGGTCCCATCTTATCTTAGGGACCTCATAGTACCATATCACCCCAATAGAGCGCTTCGCTCTCAGACTGCAGGCTTACTTGTAGTTCCTAGGGTTTGTAAGAGTAGAATGGGAGGCAGAGCCTTCAGCTTTCAGGCTCCTCTCCTGTGGAACCAGCTCCCAATTCAGATCAGGGAGACAGACACCCTCTCTACTTTTAAGATTAGGCTTAAAACTTTCCTTTTTGCTAAAGCTTATAGTTAGGGCTGGATCAGGTGACCCTGAACCATCCCTTAGTTATGCTGCTATAGACTTAGACTGCTGGGGGGTTCCCATGATGCACTGAGTGTTTCTTTCTCTTTTTGCTCTGTATGCACCACTCTGCATTTAATCATTAGTGATTGATCTCTGCTCCCCTCCACAGCATGTCTTTTTCCTGGTTCTCTCCCTCAGCCCCAACCAGTCCCAGCAGAAGACTGCTCCTCCCTGAGCCTGGTTCTGCTGGAGGTTTCTTCCTGTTAAAAGGGAGTTTTTCCTTCCCACTGTCGCCAAGTGCTTGCTCACAGGGGGTCGTTTTGACCGTTGGGGTTTTTACGTAATTATTGTATGGCCTTGCCTTACAATATAAAGCGCCTTGGGGCAACTGTTTGTTGTGATTTGGCGCTATATAAATAAAATTGATTGATTGATTGATTGAATTTATATTATTAGCAACAGAACAGGTCTCTGCCTCACTACATCTAAATTCTTGGTCTGTTAGTGAAGCACGGGGCTAGCTGCTGGCGATCACCTTGGCAATCTCTTTGCTTCACTTTTGATTTACTGCTGGTGAATTAATGCCTTATGTGCAGTTATTTCCTGCCGACTCATTCTGCTCTTTTTTTCTCTGTCTGAGGCAGTGACAACACCAATGACTACTCTTGGCCCTGCATCCCAGGGTGCCAGACTGACCTCGGTACACCACGCCTGTTGCACCACTGACTGGAAGTCCTGCCCTGCAGCCTACCAATGCTGGACATGGATGCCTATGTATTAGAGGCTCAAGATGGACTTTATTTTCAATTAAGGACTCTGTTGTTGTTGCTCTTCTGTTTGTAAAGAAACTCTTGTAAAATCTGTAAAAACCTTGTATCTGTTAGAGTGGCCTAATTAGTGGGTCACCCCTCTGGGTCTGGTCTGCTTGAGGTTTCTTCCTCATCATCACCAGAGGGAGTTTTTCCTTACCACTTTTGCCTGTGTGCTTGCTCAGGGGGTTCGGTAAGGTTAGACCTTACTCATGTGAAGCACCTTGAGGCAACTTTATTGTGATGTGGACCCAAGTCTAACTTTCGGAGTTTCTTTTTCCTTACACCCCAACCAGAGCCTTAAGGTCTTCTGACCAACTGTTACTCGAGGTGCCTAAAACCAGATAAAAGATGAGAGGTGACGGAGCCTTTTCAGCGGCTGCGCCCAGGCTCTGGAATAGTCTCCCCTTTAATATTAGACCATCCCTGTCCCTAGAGACTTTTAAAGCCTCTTTAAAAACCTATTTCTTTTCTCTGGCATTTCCTAAATGAGTGATTGTATCTCTGTTTCACCTTAGTATTCCTTCTGTTTTTTTTTCTGTTGCTTAATACTGACAAATTTTACCTTATTTGTAGCCTTTCAGTAGCATGGCCCAAGCAGAGGGTCACCCCTTTGAGTCTGGTCTACTTGAGGTTTCTTCCTCAATATCTTTGGAGGGAGTTTTTCCTTACCACTGTTGCCTGTGTGCTTGCTCTGGGGGTTGGTAAGGTTAGACTTTACTTATGCGTTTCACCTGAGGCAGTGTTATGATTTGGCGCCATGTAAATAAAATAAAATAAAATAATTTCCTACTATTTTTTAATCTTTATTTTACTTTGTCTTTCTTTCTTTTTTTTTTTTTGTTTTTTTTTTTGCCTGTTGTAATTTTATTGTTAGTTTTAATTCATTTATTTATGATTCGGGGTAACTTGGTGCCCATTTTTACAACTTTGGACATTAAAAAACATTTTGATTAAACAAAATTGCTTTGTCTGCATTTATTTCTGATGATATTAAAATGTGTACATAAAATATAGGAGTACCAACAATTTTATCCATGTGTGTATGTGGATTCTCGCTCCACAGTGTTCTTGGGCCAGAAATAGGTTTTTTTTTTTAGCTTGTAAATTACATTTTTGGATGAAGTTATGGAGGTCTTGGTGAACCCCATCCTGACCAGGTCTGCATAGTCACAGGTACACCGAAATCAAAAGTCTCTAACTGCTTTATTATATGGTAAACAAGAAAATTGGGATTTTGTCAAACATACTAAAACTGAAAAATCAATCTCAAGTTTCAACTCTTTATTATTACTGTCATACTGCACCAACTGACATCCCATCGATCGACTGGAGATGCCTGTTAAGTCCGTGACGAAGAGTCATCAGGCTTGTTTTCTTATAAAGTTTGCCATTCGCCTGTCTAGCTTCCACGTAAAATCGACCAAGTACTCCGTCAAGCATCCGTGTGTCATAAGTTTCAAAGCTGGGCGCACGTCCCTTTTCAGTGACGTACTTGCGAAATAGGTTGGCTGCTGACTGTATTTCTGCGGGTGTTCTTCGCATCTTTTTCGTGTAAAATTCATTTTAAGTCAGTGTTGCTAACAGACGCAAACCTGTCTTCTGCCATCTTGTCAACAAACTGACACCCAAAGTAGGCGTTGTGTCACCTTATCTGATTGGTTGTTATCGATAGAAGGCGTCACCCGATTAGCTAGCACTACGCTGTATGTGCGGTATACTTGTTTTGCACACGCGGTCTACTCAGCTCCTCCAGCGGTCAACTCTTCATGTGGTACAGCTCAGAAAGTGGCGAATGGGCCAATCAGAATTTGGCAAAATCCCATACCATATAATAATGGACCAGAGGTGTAAAACTCCGGCTTCAGAAAGTAAAAGTCCAGCCACATATTTGTTCCATCTTCCTAATCAGCTGATTGTAATTCGTTCAGCTCTTCAGGCAGGTGGATGAGCTAATTATTGAGATCACCTGTTTTAGGTGCACAGGTAGAAGCAACACATGGGAGGGTTTTTACTTTCTGAAGCTGGAGTTTTAGACCTCTGCTTTGAACTGTCTGTGACTGAATGTTATGGATTTATGTGGTAAAAGCAGCGCAAATGGTGACAAAGGTCAATTTCAGTTTGTACAGGGTGAAAAGTTAAAGTTGCTCCAGTTTTGCTAAAAAGTGATGCTAGCTATTGGTTGAGCTAATAGGGTTCTAAAAAGGAATAGTCTGCACCACTTTTTTATGTATACAACCCCTGGCAAAAATTATGGAATCACCGGCCTCGGAGGATGTTCATTCAGTTGTTTAATTTTGTAGAAAAAAGCAGATCACAGACATGACACAAAACTAAAGTCATTTCAAATGGCAACTTTCTGGCTTTAATAAACACTATAAGAAATCAGGAAAACAAATTGTGGCAGTCAGTAACGGTTACTTTTTTAGACCAAGCAGAGGGGAAAAAATATGGAATCACTCAATTCTGAGGAAAAATTTATGGAATCATGAAAAACAAAAGAACGCTCCAACACATCACTAGTATTTTGTTGCACCACCTCTGGCTTTTATAACAGCTTGCAGTCTCTGAGGCATGGACTTAATGAGTGACAAACAGTACTCTTCATCAATCTGGCTCCAACTTTCTCTGATTGCTGTTGCCAGATCAGCTTTGCAGGTTGGAGCCTTGTCATGGACCATTTTCTTCAACTTCCACCAAAGATTTTCAATTGGATTAAGAGCCGGACTATTTGCAGGCCATGACATTGACCCTATGTGTCTTTTTGCAAGGAATGTTTTCACAGTTTTTGCTCTATGGCAAGATGCATTATCATCTTGAAAAATGATTTCATCATCCCCAAACATCCTTTCAATTGATGGGATAAGAAAAGTGTCCAAAATATCAGCGTAAACTTGTGCATTTATTGATGATGTAATGACAGCCATCTCCCCAGTGCCTTTACCTGACATGCAGCCCCATATCATCAATGACTGTGGAAATTTACATGTTTTCTTCAGGCAGTCATCTTTATAAATCTCATTGGAACTGCACCAAACAAAAGTTCCAGCATCATCACCTTGCCCAATGCAGATTCGAGATTCATCACTGAATATGACTTTCATCCAGTCATCCACAGTCCACGATTGCTTTTCCTTAGCGCATTGTAACCTTGTTTTTTCTGTTTAGGTGTTAATGATGGCTTTCGTTTAGCTTTTCTGTATGTAAATCCTATTTCCTTTAGGCGGTTTCTTACAGTTCGGTCACAGACGTTGACTCCAGTTTCCTCCCATTCGTTCCTCATTTGTTTTGTTGTGCATTTTCGATTTTTGAGACATATTGCTTTAAGTTTTCTGTCTTGACGCTTTGATGTCTTCCTTGGTCTACCAGTATGTTTGCCTTTAACAACCTTCCCATGTTTGTATTTGGTCCAGAGTTTAGACACAGCTGACTGTGAACAACCAACATCTTTTGCAACATTGCGTGATGATTTACCCTCTTTTAAGAGTTTGATAATCCTCTCCTTTGTTTCAATTGACATCTCTCGTGTTGGAGCCATGATTCATGTCAGTCCACTTGGTGCAACAGCTCTCCAATGTGTGATCACTCCTTTTTAGATGCAAACTAACGAGCAGATCTGATTTGATGCAGGTGTTAGTTCTGGGGATGAAAATTTACAGGGTGATTCCATAATTTATTCCTCAGAATTGAGTGAGTCCATATTTTTTTTTCCCTCTGCTTGGTCTAAAAAAGTAACCGTTACTGACTGCCACAATTTTTTTTTCCTTGATTTCTTATAGTGTTTCTTAAAGCCAGAAAGTTGCCATTTGAAATGACTTTAGTTTTGTGTCATGTCTGTGATCTGCTTTTTTTCTACAAAATTAACTGAATGAACATCCTCCGAGGCAGGTGATTCTTATTGCCAGGGGTTGTAGTTAACATGTTAGGGGGACCATACATAACCCAGTCTCACGGCAGTTCGTGGCGGCATTATACGAAAAGTGCATTAATCTATGGGTTTGTAACAGGGGCACAAAAATGGGCCGCTTTTCGTGACGGGGCGGGGGAGGTGGGGTCTGGGGGAGTTATGGTTAGGGGAGGGTAGACACTTACGCTAACCCTCCAAAACAGTTGTTTGTGGGGGTTATAATAAACATGATATATGAAAAATACTTCTGAGTCACACAAAACCACAGATATGAAAGATACAGGCTTAACAATTCTGGGCTGTCAACTATTGAGTCATAACATTTCATTTATGGATTTACCGCCTGGAGAAATTAAAATGAGTAATCAAGAGAAACGCAAATTAAAGCAACAACACTTAAGAACATTTTAGAGCAGTGCATCTCAATTATTTTCTGTTAAGCCCCCCAGGAAGAAGAAAACATTTTGCACTCTCTGCTGTGACTATAAATAGTATAATTTGTCCATAAAATTGTTATAAGTACACCTCTGCATAACACTGTATCCTTATTAACATTAAAGAAAACAAAAACAAAGAAATTTAAATAAACATACAACAAAGAATAACTTTATTAACATTGTTTTTCAGCCTGTAACAGAAATGTTTTTAAAGTGCATCACTTTGCTTGAAATAAAAAAATTGAATCATTAAAGTGTAAACATTTTTGACCGATTGCCATTTGATACTGAAAAACAAAAATAAAATCAATAAATAATAATAAATTGAAATTGATCAGAACACTAACTCACGAGGACAATATATATATATATAAAACACTTTAACAGACAAAACAAAATGAATAAAACACTTTGTGCTGATGTTTGATTTTTTTATGATTATTGTTTGTGATTTTTTTAAGTTTTTATTTTTGCAGCACTTGCGTGATCCAGCATGACAGAGACCATGTCTACTGCCACGCTGCTCAGAGTGCCACTCTTGTTGGAGCAACAGCACACGGAATGTGTCTCTTCCCAGATAGATTCTTGTTCTGATTTTAACACAAAGTTAACACCCAAGTCTTTCATCACCAACTGTAAATGGTAATCAAACCATTCCAATCTTATCTTTCTGAACTCTTCCACATCAAACTCCATCGTGTCAAAGCTCATAAACTTTTAAGTTTCTTAATATTTATTATGGCCACTCTTAAAACTTCAGTTCTCTTCATAACTTCAAAGAAGTTCGGTCAAAACGAGAGCGTCCACTTTTAGCTTGTCGTAAACTAAGCTAGTGGCACTTGTGAGAGTGTGGTCTACTGCTGCTCAACTCCTGTGCTAAGGTGCTATGATGCTAAGTACACCTCTGCATAACACTGTATCCTTATTAACATTAAAGAAAACAAAAACAAAGAAATTTAAATAAACATACAACAAAGAATAACTTTATTAACATTGTTTTTCAGCCTGTAACAGAAATGTTTTTAAAGTGCATCACTTTGCTTGAAATAAAAAAATTGAATCATTAAAGTGTAAACATTTTGACCGATTGCCATTTGATACTGAAAAACAAAAATAAAATCAATAAATAATAATAAATTGAAATTGATCAGAACACTAACTCACGAGGACAATATATATATATATAAAACACTTTAACAGACAAAACAAAATGAATAAAACACTTTGTGCTGATGTTTGATTTTTTTATGATTATTGTTTGTGATTTTTTTAAGTTTTTATTTTTGCAGCACTTGCGTGATCCAGCATGACAGAGACCATGTCTACTGCCACGCTGCTCAGAGTGCCACTCTTGTTGGAGCAACAGCACACGGAATGTGTCTCTTCCCAGATAGATTCTTGTTCTGATTTTAACACAAAGTTAACACCCAAGTCTTTCATCACCAACTGTAAATGGTAATCAAACCATTCCAATCTTATCTTTCTGAACTCTTCCACATCAAACTCCATCGTGTCAAAGCTCATAAACTTTTAAGTTTCTTAATATTTATTATGGCCACTCTTAAAACTTCAGTTCTCTTCATAACTTCAAAGAAGTTCGGTCAAAACGAGAGCGTCCACTTTTAGCTTGTCGTAAACTAAGCTAGTGGCACTTGTGAGAGTGTGGTCTACTGCTGCTCAACTCCTGTGCTAAGGTGCTATGATGCTAACGGTGCTCACTGGTTTACTGAAACAGCATTCACAAAGCGGGATTATTGCTGCTAATATTCGGCACGTTTATGATGAAAAAACTCAAGCAGCTTATCTATGTGATTGGGGTGTAATGTCTTTAAGTGACGCCTTAACTTATTTGGCTTCATGCTGTCCGCTGCCAACATTTTAAGACACACCGATTGTAAGAGTGTTCCATGATGCATAAAACAAAATGGCTGACACACATCCAAAATGTCCTTGTATTTTGCAAAACTATCAGATCCTTTTACGGCTGTCTAATTGATAAAACCATCTGATCTTTTTATATATGTTTAATTGACAAAACCAAAGTATTCATGTCCATTTGGAAAAAGAATCAACATGATGGAACACTCTGTTTTTATTGCGTGAAACTACACTACATACATAAACACACACTATAAGATTTTTACATAACAACCATGAACACACCGCGAAGACACCGCCCATACTGATTCAAGCCAAGTTCAGGACCACTCATATGGGGGTGGCCTAGGCTGATTATAAAAGTTAGAGAACAAAGAAAGTCTGGGTTCTTTGTTCCTGGTGTTTTCATGCGGCCAGGTCAAGATCCCAGTGCTGAGATAACTCTGTACCGGTGCAACAATTCTTTTCAATACAACATCTAAACTTTGAAGTCTGTTTCCTGTCCAATTCCTTTTGGAGGTCTCACCGTGACAAAAGAACCTAACACCGATCTTTCCTCGTCTCCCACCGTAGTCACAGTGACACCAAACGCTTCATCATATTTAATCGTCTTAGCTTTCGAGTGCGAAAAAAACTTAAATAAAGCTGCATTCCATTATACTACATGCTGACAATGAGAGCGCCACTGCCACCTACTGTAGTGGATGTACAATTACACTAATCAGAACAATTACACCCCCCCCCCCCCCGCATCACACCGCCCCCCCCACCCCCCCAAGGGGAGCACACCCCACTATTTGAGAAGGACTGTTTTAGAGCTGCAGTAATTTACTTTCAAATGCATTGCAGCTGTCAACTGTCTTGTGGAACAGGACCATAGAGATGTACATCTCCATGAACAGAACCTATCTCAGGAAACAACAGAAAGTTATTCAGTAGTCCATGATTGGCTTTCCCAGAAAGCTGATGGAGGTCAGTGTGCATGGGACCAGAATCTTGCGAGAGCAAATCCATTAAATCTGCAGTGTGTCTCATGTTCTTTCTTCACCTTATAGTTGGTAGTAAAGCATAAAGTTTTTCTCCAGGACATTCTGTTTTTCCCACATCTCTGTGTCCTAGCAGTTCAAACTCTGGGTGTAAAAAGGCCTGGGAAACTCCAAACAGCAGCAATTGTCTGACTGCCAATATCGCCTCAGCAGCTGGTGTGTCATCTGGAATCAAACCACAGTCATTGTACAGTAATATTATGAAAACAGAGAACAGATTTTCTTTTTTTTTTCAAAAATTGACATTTACTAGTAGTCCATGCATTTGTGTTTTTTTGTTTTAGAGTGGATTACTACTTGACAACAGGCTGCCCTAATAATTACCTAAAATTCTGCAGCTGATTCAAAATGCAGTTGCTGACAGAAAGGAAATCACTTCTCCTCTAGAACACCTAGAATATCATTTAAGATCCTACATCTTGGACATGATCTGTTTTTCTGCATTAAAAACATTTCTGTGTGTAGTAAGTGTACTTACTGTTAAAATTGCCCATGAAGGCAACACCCAAGGAGTCGTCATTGTGACCTTTGGTATGTGCTCCAACCACACCCCAGCCTCGACCTTCATACACTGTACCGTCTCCTCCAACAAGAAAACTGCAACAACACACAAGTGTGCTGAAATCTGGCTCAATGTGACAAACATAAAAAACACAACTTTGCACCACAAAGTAAATACGAGCAGCAGTGAAGGCAACAGTATGACTCACTTATATCCAATGTCATCAAAGCCTCTTTCATTCATGTGCAGCGTCTGTATTTTGGCAAGCTGGTCCACACAGTTTCTTCGGTCATTACAGTTTGTGAATGCAGTGTGGTGCATGATGACTCTGCAGGAAGGACATTTCAAAAGGACCCTGCTTCGAGGTTCCACCGCTCCCCAAAGCTGCCGGGAAACTACAGTCACTGAAAAGCATGTTACACACAATTAAACAATGGCATATAGACGTGAACTAAACAAGCAGCAAGTCAGTTTCAAATTAAAAGTGCAAAAAGTCAAATGCCTCGGTTTCATACCTCTGTGATCCATCACAGCCTGTAGGTCTGAAGACTATGAGCTGTTTCAGCTGCTGGGTAAAGAATTTATCAGAGAACCTGTGTACTTCCGGAGGTGTGCGCAGATACATTTAATTCAAATCACCACAACAGTTAATCTACAGATAGTCATGCTGGGCAACAGTTGTCAAACATGTTTGGAAAATACGCTTCCAAAAGAGGAAGTTAAAGTGGCACCGTCAACATTCCACATGGTGTCACATTCTCTCTCACAGACAACTTTGAAATTATGTAAGAGGTCATGGGAGTTTTACAGCAAGTCTGGACTTACACGTTTTGCAAGATCAAGTGCACTAAGTGCAATATAATTAGAGAGAAACAGAGTGTACAGAAATGACCGTTATACCCTGATGTTTATGTATCATCATGAGAATGACTGTCACAGTAATTTGGGGATTTTAATGATTTCTTTGAACTGTTCTTTTGTAAAGGTGGAATGATTGTACAGCATACATCATTAATGACTCCAAAAAAACAAGAACTGGGTGCCCAAGTTGGAAATTATTTGGGATATTCTCTAATCCACAGAGTCAAAATTATAAACACAGGCTCAATCACATACTGTACATAATATCTGACTGAATGTCCCTTAGCAAGACAATTCAACCAGATACTTTTGGTAGCAACCAGAAAGCTTCTGGCATAAATCTTGCTGGATGTTTCACCACTCTTCTTGGCAGAATTGGTACAGTGCAAATTAAATTTGTTGTTGTAGCACGACTGGAGAGAGACCCACAGGTGGCTTGCACCAGTGGTTCGTAGGAGCAGTTACTAAGGAAGATGTATAGCTAAAGAATAAATCAGACCACAGGCTGAAAGAATATTGAACTGCCAGCAACTTTATATTTGAAAAGAAAAAGAAGAAAAACATATACAGTACTTACAATTAGCTAGTAACCATTTGCTGGCTCCAACCAAGATGTTCCTGAGTGCAGCTCACCGCTGCATAGATCGTTCAGAGGATTGGGTTCATCCTACTTTAGTTTAAATCTAGGTTTCTTTTATCAATTTATCAAGGGTTTCAAATAGTCTAAGTGTTTTTTTTATCTGGAGTAATTTAAGTAAACTTAGTCCACTGTTAGTTCTCAGTTTAGTCAAAGTCAACTTTATAGTTAAATATACTATACATGCTCGACATACAGCACAGATTAATTTTCAGTCCTCTCAGACCCATGGTGCAAAATATAAAATAAAAACTACTACTAAGCTAAGTAAAAAATAACTACCTTAATACTACTGATTTACAAAATAAAAATAACATTATAAAACAGTATAAACAGTGTACGTATAACAGTATGATACTGTAGTGCAAGTGGCAATATACTAATGTAAACAGTATAACATTAAATACAATAGTGCAATAGCAGTATGCTAATGTAACCAGTATAACAGTATAATACAGTAGTGCAAGTGGCAGTATGCTGATGTAAACAGTATAACATTAAATACAATAGTGCAATGGGTATATACTAATGTACCAGTATAGGCAGTCCTTATGTGGACACAATAGTGCAATGGGGGAATAAAGTGAAGTGTGCAGTCCTGAGGTTGGTGAGTGCGTGGGCGGGCAGAGTCAGTGGTGGAGGGTCACGGGGGAGCGAGTGGCAGCAGAGCACTGTGGGAATTGATCATCCTGACTGCCTGTTGGAAGAAACCGTCTTTGAGGCTGCTGGTTTTAGCCCGGAGACTCTGTAGTCTCCTTCCCGATGGCAGCAGGCTGAAAAGAATGTGAGTTGGGTGGATGGGGTCACCTACGATCCTGGTGGCTTTGCAGGTGAGACGGGTGTGGTAGATGTCCAGCAGAGAGGGGAGAGGGACACCGATGATCTTCCCAGCTGCTTTCACAGTGTGCTGCAGAGTCTTGCGGCAGGATACTGTGCCGGCACCACACCACACAGTGATGCTGCTAGTCAGGATGCTCTCAATGGTATCCCTATAAAAGGAGTACATGATGGGGGTTGAGGCTCTTGCTTTCCTCAGTTTCTGCAGAAAGTAGAGTCGCCGTTGGGCTTTTTTGGCCAGAGATGTGTTGTTGATGTTTCAGGACAGGTCTTGGGAGATGTGTACACCCAGGAACTTTGTGCTGCTCACCCGCTCCACTTCAGCGCAATTGATGGTTAGTGGAGCGTGCTGAGTGGGCTCTCTCTCCTGAAGTCCACGACAATCTCCTTCATCTTCTCCACGTTCAGGTGGAGATTGTTGTCCGTGCACCACATGGCCAGGCGGCTCATCTCACTTCTGTAGCTTGTCTCATCGTTGTTGTTGATGAGACCAACCACAGTCATCTGCAAACTTGATGAAGAGGCTGGAGCTGGATGTAGGTGTGCAGTCATGGCAGGCCTGGCGCCAGAAAAAAAATATTAAGGGGGCGATGAGTTTATCACAGGGGGCGGGGTCGCCCACCCCCCAAAAAAAGTGTGCACCGGAGGGGACGTGCCTCTGAGCGTGCATAATAAATTGGGTGCGCTCCTGGAAAGCTCATGTATTTAGGCTACACTGCTGTAAGAGACTGACTAAGAGTAAAAGAGTGATGACAGTATTTTTTAAATTATTATTTGAATGTATAGACCCTCAGTCAAGTGATCTCCTGTATACCACAAAACCAAACCAACAACTGATCTGAGAAAGGACACGAGACAGTAGATTAACCGCACATACAGCCCTCCATCACAAGCGCAAACACAGCGCAATTGGGCATGACAGTCACCCAACGGGTCAAAGATAAACCTTTTATGTAGATATACAGTGGTCCCTCGTTTATCGAGGGAGTTACGTTCTAAAAATAGCCCGTAATAGGCGAAATCTGCGAAGTAGACAGCGTTATTTTTTACAATTATTATAAACGTTTTAAGGCTGTAAAACTCCTCACTACACACTTTATACACGTTTCTCAAACAGGCATTAACATTTTCTCACTTTTCTCTCGTGTGTAAACACTCTCAAAGTTCAAACCTTAGTAGAAAAATAAGACAAACATTTGTTTGAGAAATAAAAATAGAACGTTTTCCTATAAATAATTATGATGGCTTTTAGAACTAACGAATTTAATTTTAACGATCAACCTATGAGGTTGGACACAAGAAATTATTACTACTACTATTATTATTATTAATACTAGTATTTCACAGTTCCTCTGATCGCGCCTCTGCGTCGTGGCGCCACTTCGCTGAAGGCCTCGCTGCAGGTGTCTTTTTCTGAGTGAAGAACACAGTTATGGGTAGTTGTTGGCGCTCTTTTTTCTTCTGGGTGAGAAGATTCTTATAAACAGGGAACACAATCCGCGTACTCTCCCTTCGTGGTGCGTCATCTCGACAGAACACCGGCCTGCTTGATGAGGACGCAGAGCACAATGCGCTGTAAAAAAAAAAAAAAAAGTATGCAAAATTGGACTAAAAATATCCGTGAAACTGCGAGGCGCTATATTTTCCAGTATTTCTTTTTCTTTCTTTTTTATTTTTATTTTTGATAACGCTCACATCTGAGGGGGCGAGGTTGATGACGTGAGGGGGCGTCGCCCCCAAACGCCCCCTCGTGGCGCCGGGTCCGAGTCATGGGTCAGCAGAGTGAAGAGGAGGGGGCTCAGCGCACATCCTTGGGGGGCCCCTGTGTTCAGCGTGATGGTGCTGGAGGTGTTACTGCCGACCCGAACTGCCTGTGGTCTCCCCATCAGAAAGAGCAGCAGCCAGTTGCATAGGGAGGTGTTAAGTCCCAGCTGGACTAGTTTGAGGATGAGCTGCTGGGAGATGATTGTGTTGAATGCTGAGCTGAAGTCGATGAACAGTGCGAGTCCTTGGTCTCCAGGTGAGTGAGGACTGAGTGGAGGGCAGTGGAGACAGCATCATCGGTTGAGCGGGACCGCTCAACCGAACTGGTAGGGGTCCAGTGCGGGGGGGAGGGCAGATTTGATGTGGTCCATGACTAGCCACTCGAAGCACTTCATAATGATGGGAATGAGTGTGACTGGGCGGTAGTCATTGTAGCAGGAGGGAGACAACTTCTTCGGGACCGGGATGATGGTGGTGGCTTTGAGGCACGTTGGGACAACAGCTTGTCTCAGCAAGATGTTGAAGATGTCCGTGAAGACATCAATGAGGTCGTCAGCACAGTCTCTCAGGACCCGACCAGGAATATCGTCGGGACCGGGGGCTTTCCGAGCGTTGATCCTTCTGAGCGTTCACCTCACGCTATCCAAAAATAGTGACAGCACCTGGTCGTCAGAAGGTGGAGGGATCTTCTGTGCTGGAGTGTTGTTGTCTGCCTCAAAGCAAGCGAAGAAGTTGTTCAGCTGATTCAGCAGAGAGGGGGTGTTGTCGCAGGTCTGCAGGGTGGGCTTATAGTCCGTTTTGGTCTGAATAAAAATGGACTGCATTTATATAGCGCTTTTCCTTCTGCATCAGACGCTCAAAGCGCTTTACAATTATGCCTCACATTCACCTCAATGTGTGCCATACAAGGTGCTCACTACACACCGGGAGCAATAGGGGATTAAAGGCCTTGCCCAAGGGCCCTTAGTGATTTTCCAGTCAGACGGGGATTTGAACCCATGATCTTCTGGACTCAAGCCCAACACCTTAACCACTAGACCATCACCTCCCCCAAATGAATACCCCGCCATAGGTTCCTGGAGTGTCTGCTGCCCTTGAAGCAGTATGCGATCCCCCTGGAGTACTGTCTCTTAGCCTCTCTGATCCCCCGTGACAGGTTGGCCCTGGCTGTCCTTAGGCCCACCTCGTCCCCAGCTCTGAAGGCGGCATTTTGAGCCTTCAGGAGCCTGTGGACTTCCCCTGTCAGCCAAGGTTTCTGATTGGCCCGAATGGAGATGGTTCTGGAGACCGTGACGTCATCTATGCACTTGCTCATGTAGGCAGTGACAGTCTCTGTGTACACCTGGAGGTCTGTGGTGTTATTGTAGGTGGCTGCCTGTCTGAACATGCTCTGGTCAGTAGTGGAAAAGCAGTCTTGGAGCGCTTCTGATGCCCCCTCTGGCCACACCCGGATCTCCTTTTTGGGTGGTTTTGTAACCTTAACCAACAGTCTGTATGCAGGCATCGGGATAACAGTGGAGTCAGGCCTAGTTAAATTTTTACTTCCATTGCTTAGTTGGTTAATCAATATCTCATTTTTTGCCTGGATTATTTCAGTAGTACACTTGGGTTTTCATTATGTATCCTACACCAACCCAACAAAAGTCACTTAATCAAGATCAAAACAGTTCTATTTATCCAAGTTACAGTAAATCTAGATTAAAAGTTCCATGTATCCACATTAAATAAAAGGAAAATCCCTTTCACACGCAGTGTACCACCAGTCCAAAGTTCCAGGAGCCTCATGTACAAAGACTTGCACGGATTTCATATTGAAACATGGCGTAGGCTAAAATTCATAAACTGTCGCATGCTCAAAAAAAAAAAAAAAAAAAATCAGATCTATAAAAGTGTGCATATGCATGGATCCAAGCATGATCCTTTTGTACATCCCAGTTGATGTGAAATTGAGCACACATACATAAGTACCAAAGTTCCCCCTGTCTATGCCCCTCTTTGAATATGCAAATTTATTTAAATAGGCCCTAGGACCTGTCATTCCCCTCTGTCCAATCATTCAACACGAACAAAGGAAAGAAACTTTACAGAGTCTGAGCTGGAGATGAAGTGGAGACATGGAGGGATAGTGTATTTGGTACCCTGTCAACTGGGATAAATATTGTAGTGATCGCCAGCCTGGTTGCTAAGACTGTAAATTGTTGTGCTGCAATGCACCATGGGAGCTTGGGCCTTTAAGTGTCGTTATCATGGTTCATGTTGATTTAGCAGTGTTGTTAGTGCTGCTGATTTGTTGTGTTTTGTAGTTCATTTGTTCAATTGATTTAGTCAGTTTGGTTGTGTCATGTTGCAGTTACCATAAGTGTGAAGTGTTGTGTGTTTGATGACTTCTGCCATTGTCTCTGCGTTGTGTATAAAAATAAAAGCACTTGCTTGAGGCAGAATGCAGAAAAGACTGAAGCTCTGGCTCGGTCTACGTTCTCCCACACAGCTTGCCATAATGTGAAATGAAAAAGTAGTGAGTGCTGGTGTGTGAGGGTGTAAATGCTGAGGCTAAGTGCAGTGCAGGCATACTGGGAAAAAATAAAAAAAGGTCAGATGGAGGATTTCTGTCCACTGCTGAAGCTTGACCACAACAGGTGTGGAGACAGAATGTGTGCTTCCTCTAGGGGCAGGGGTATTAAACTTGTTCCAGAAAGGGCAGAGAGGGTGCAGGTTTTCTTTGCAACCACAACCTCCACCAGGTGATTTCACTGATTAACATCACTTTGAGCAGATGGAATCAGTTTATCAGTAAAATCACCTGGTGGAGTGGGTGGTTGTGAAGGAAACCTTCACCCTCTTGGTCCTTTCTGGAACGGGTTGAACACCCCTGCTCTAGGGGTCGGTAATGTTAGAGTCTAATCAAATCAGCTAGAATGTAGCTGTTGATTTGAGGTAACAAATTTGGGGGTACAACCCCTGGCAAAAATTATGGAATCACCGGCCTCGGAGGATGTTCATTCAGTTGTTTAATTTTGTAGAAAAAAAGCAGATCACAGACATGACACAAAACTAAAGTCATTTCAAATGGCAACTTTCTGGCTTTAAGAAACACTATAAGAAATCAGGAAAAAAAAACTATGGCAGTCAGTAACGGTTACTTTTTTAGACCAAGCAGAGGGGAAAAAAAAAAAAATGGAATCACTCAATTCTGAGGAAAAAATTATGGAATCATGAAAAACAAAAGAACGCTCCAACACATCACTAGTATTTTGTTGCACCACCTCTGGCTTTTATAACAGCTTGCAGTCTCTGAGGCATGGACTTAATGAGTGACAAACAGTACTCTTCATCAATCTGGCTCCAACTTTCTCTGATTGCTGTTGCCAGATCAGCTTTGCAGGTTGGAGCCTTGTCATGGACCATTTTCTTCAACTTCCACCAAAGATTTTCAATTGGATTAAGATCCAGACTATTTGCAGGCCATGACATTGACCCTATGTGTCTTTTTGCAAGGAATGTTTTCACAGTTTTTGCTCTATGACAAGATGCATTATCATCTAGAAAAATGATTTCATCATCCTTTCAATTGATGGGATAAGAAAAGTGTCCAAAATAGCAACGTAAACTTGTGCATTTATTGATGATGTAATGACAGCCATCGCCCCAGTGCCTTTACCTGACATGCAGCCCCATATCATCAATGACTCTGGAAATTTACATGTTCTCTTCAGGCAGTCATCTTTATAAATCTTATTGGAATGGCACCAAACAAAAGTTCCAGCATCATCACCTTGCCCAATACAGATTCGAGATTCATCACTGAATATGACTTTCATCCAGTCATCCACAGTCCACGATTGCTTTACCTTAGCCCATTGTAACCTTGTTTTTTCTGTTTAGGTGTTAATGATGGCTTTCGTTTAGGTTTTCTGTATGTAAATCCCATTTCCTTTAGGCGGTTTCTTACAGTTCGGTCACAGACGTTGACTCCAGCTTCCTCCCATTCGTTCCTCATTTGTTTTGTTGTGCATTTTCGATTTTTGAGACATATTGCTTTAAGTTTTCTGTCTTGAAGCTTTGATGTCTTCCTTGGTCTACCAGTATGTTTGCCTTTAACAACCTTTCCATGTTGTTTGTATTTGGTCCAGAGTTTAGACACAGCTGACTGTGAACAACCAACATCTTTTGCAACATTGTGTGATGATTTACCCTTTTAAGAGTTTGTTAATCCTCTCCTTTGTTTCAATTGACATCTCTCGTGTTGGAGCCATGATTCATGTCAGTCCACTTGGTGCAACAGCTCTCCAAGGTGATCACTCCTTTTTAGATGCAGACTAACGAGCAGATCTGATTTGATGCAGGTGTTAGTTTTGGGGATGAAAATTTACAGGGTGATGCCATAATTTATCCTCACAATTGAGTGATTCCATATTTTTTTCCCTCTGCTTGGTCTAAAAAAGTAACCGTTACTGACTGCCACAATTTTTTTTTCTTGATTTCTTATAGTGTTTCTTAAAGCCAGAAAGTTGCCATTTGAAATTACTTTAGTTTTGTGTCATGTCTGTGATCTGCTTTTTTTCTACAAAATTAAACAACTGAATGAACATCATCCGAGGCCGGTGATTCCATAATTTTTGCCAGGGGTTGTAGTCCTTCGTTGCTCCATTACCTTTGTGCAGTGCACCAATACCACTGGCATACCCCAGAGCATAATGCCATCCACCACCTTGCTTCAGAATGGATGCAGTGTTTAAACATCTCACCTGTGCTCCTCCAAACATACCGCTTGTTATTGTGGCAAAATAGCTCAGTCTTTGTCTGTTCTCCAAAAGGCATTTGGATTGTCCATGTGGGCAGCTACAAATTTCAGTCTTGCTTGATGGTCAGTTTTGGAGCAGGTGCTTCTTTCTTGGTCCTCTCTCAGTCCATGGCAGTATGAGACTCGCATCTCTGGACAACGACGCTGGTGTTCCAGCAATTTCTTGGTGGTTCTTGAGTTCTTCTTGAACATCCCAAACAATTTCTTCTCATCTGAGGGTGACAGTTTGGGTCTTCTACCAGATGCTGACAAAGTCATGACACATCTCACTAACTTTACTTAAATACAATTGTTTCCACTGATATTGTTGGAATCTGCAATTGTTTAGAAATGGCTCCAAAGAGACCTTCCCAAACTTGTGTAAATTTATAATTCTCCTTCTTAGATCTTCAAGTTCTTTGGACTTTCCCACTGTTCTGTGTATTGTTCCATCCAGTGAGTGCTGACAGGCATCCTTTTTATGCAGCCAAAGAGAAACTACCAGGTGTAGTTAATCCTGATCATGAATAAGATGTTAACAGGCCTGGTCACATTAAAAGACACTGTAGAACCTTCAGCACCACTTATTAAAACACTTAAGTGAATGTATGTATATAGTGGCGCCTGTGTGAATAATTTTGACTCTGTGTACATTAGAGTAAAACTTGCACACCCAATTCTTGTGAGTTTTTTAAAGTAATTAATGATGTATGCTGTACAGTCATCCCATCCTGACAAAAAAGTTAAAAGACATCACTAAAAGCTCAAAATTACAATGACATCCATACCAATGATGAGTGTACGTATGTAAACCTCTGGCCTCAGCTGTTGATACGATTAATTCCAAAAAATCAAACAAACTGCTAGTAAGGTATTTGTGTAAACATTAAAAATGCTCTAATGTTAACAATTTCAAAATTACAAAACTTCAACAAATGCTTAAGACATATGTAATAACTGAATTGTTTAATCTTTTTTTTTAAAAACTGAAAAGTACATTCAAAAAAATTACATATTCACAAGTTGGTGTCTGACAATCTTGACAGTTATTAAATACTGATAATTAAGTGGTTAGCAGAGCTACTAAATCAAAACAAAATGCATAAATGAATACCTACAATTCACAGTGTGGGTTTACATTTAAAGATGTCTAAGCTGTAACTTGGAGCATTTTATTTGGGTACACTGCAGATGTTTCACAATTATTCTGTCCAACGATGTCCACAGTGAGGTGCTGTGCAGACATAGTACAGCCTCATAGCATCCTGAGGAGGAGGAAGAAGGAAATGCTGAATACAACTAATCTACATTAATACAGTTACACTCTTGAATCATAACCAAAAATGTCTGCAGCACAAAACCAGGGCAGGGCGGTTCGGATTCCAGTTTTTGCATTGTTCAGGTTTGAATCAACAGCAGCTATTGGACAAGTTTTGCTGACTGTTTTTTTCTCTATGAATAATTAAGCACCATCATTTTCTGTTTTAATTAATAGATAAAATATTGAATGTTGCTGACCTCAGAACATGATTAACAATATACAAATTATACTGAGAACTAATGAAAACTATTTTTTTTTTAATTACCTCAGCATTCATACTGTGAGACTGGAAGAACACTGCCTCTTTGTGGCCACATCTGTGAAGAGAGAGTGTTCAGTTCTCAGAAAAAGTATCACAATCACTATGACTCAAAGTCACATTATCTTATTTTGGTCACAGACTGTAACAGTTATGCCAGTCGCCAGTGCATCAGGCAGGGGTGGTGGACAAGTGGTTTGTGCACTTGGTTTCAGTACGTAAGGTTTCCGGTTCAAACCCCACCCCTGCCACATTTCTCCATGTAATGTGGAGTTGCATCACAAAGAGGATCCAACATAAAACGTGTGCCAAATCACACTGTGGTGACACCAAGTGAAATAACAAGGAAGCAGTTGAAGGGACTTGTTGTTGTCCAAAAGTATTCACAACACTTCTCTTCATCCACTTTTTTAAACTGTAAAGCTTTAAAGTTTTACATGCAATACCCCATAATGACAATTTTTTTTTTGCAAATATATGAAAACAAAACAAAACTAAGAAAACAAATGTACATAAGTAATCACAGCCTTTGCATGAAGTTCCAAATAGAATAGAATAGAATAGAATAATTCTTTATTGTCCACCGATACAAACACAAGAATAAAACAAAGATAAGATACATAAAATACACAGAAGTAAAGGAAGAAGTAGAATAAGACCTAGTAAGATAAATAAAATGTAAAATAAGATCTAATAAAATCAAATAAGACAGAAGTAAAGCAGTTCAGTTTTTTTTTGTGGAGTGGTCACTTTTTTGAGTTCATTATGGTGACGGCATTTGGTATAAAAGAATTTTTAAAAGAACCTTTGGCCAGAGGAGCTCTGTAGCGCCTCCCAGACTTTAAGAGCTCAAACTGACAGGACAGAGGATGAGAGCCGTCTGCCAGGACTCTGAGCTTTCCTCCTCATCCTGTCAGTGTAAATGTGGGCCAGAGGCTTCTGGGGTTTTCCCACAATTTTCCCCACCATTTTTACAATTCTATTTAATTTGTCATTACATTTACAACTCAAGCGACCAAACCAAACACAAAGATGAAATGTTAAAATATTCTCAATATGTGCAGAATACACAAGCTCTAAAATCTGCGGATTAAGACCAAGACAACTCAGTCTTTTAAGAAGACTGAGTCACTGTGAGCATTTCTTAAAGATAAAATCAGTGTTTTCAGAGAAGCTCAAGTGACCGTCGAGAACTGTACCAAGATATTTAAAAGTTTCCACCGTTTCAACAAGCTGGCCATCGAGTGAAACTGGCTGTACTGTCAGTTCTTGCGTTGTGTAAAAAACAAGCTCCTTTTTCTTAGACACACTGATTTCCAGCTGGCTGTCGAGACACCAAGCTTCAAGAGCCTTAGTGTGAGCGAGATAGGAGGCTTCGCCAGAGGAGTCACATTTCTGTAGCAGGCCGACTAGGGTCATGTCATCCGCGTATTTAATCAGTTTAAAGTTTGTGTCATTCACTGGAAATTTGTTTGTAAAAAGAGAGAAGAGTAGAGGTGAAAGAATGCTACCCTGTGGGCAGCCAGTGCTTATGATGAGCTCTCCTGACAGAATGTTGTTAGCACAAACCCTTTGAGGGCAACAAGACAGAAAGTCTCTGATCCAAAGCATCAGGCCCTTTTCAACATTTAAATCAGCCAGCCTTTTCAGAAGAATATGTAATTTCATAGAGTTAAAAGCTGCACTCAATTCTACAAACAAAACCCGAGCATATGCTTTAGCAAGTGAAAGCTGCTTTAAGATCATGTCCAGCAAGATCAATACAGCATCATCAGTACCTCTGTCCCTCTTATAGGCAAACTGCAGAGGGTCTAGTTCACCGACCACTGTGGTGGTCAGGACGTCAACTAAAACTCTCTCCATAGTTTTACATAATATGGAGGTTATGGCAATGGGCTGAAAATCTTCAGGTTTGCTTGCCCCTGGCTTTTTTGGTATAGGCCTTATTATGGAGCATTTCCAGGATTTGGGCACTCCAGTGACAAGGAGAGAATTAAACAATCTGGAGAGGACTCCTTTTAATTGAGGAGCACAGTCTTTGAGTAGACGGGCTTTCAGGCCATCTGGGCCAGTGGCCTCGTTTGGATTCAGTTTAGAAAGACTTTTAGCCACGGCATCCTCAGTGATGGCTGTGGGGGCTCCTGCAGGAAGATTTTTACAAATCTCATCACATTCCTGTTTATCATCCACTTTATCAAATCTACAGAAGAAATGGTTTAACTCATCAACAAAACATTGATTGATGTGTGAAAGGGCATCACATTTCTTACTGGTTTTGCCCATCAGTGTATTTAGACCTTCCCAGGCTTGTTTTATATTGCCACTGAAACATTTACTTTCTACTTTATTCTTGTACTCAATTTTTGCCTTAAATATATTCCCTCTCAGCAGTTTCCTTTTTTCCTGCATTAACTGCACATTACCAGAGCAGAAAGCTGCCTTCTTTTCATTAAGACAGATTTTCAATTGTTTGGACACCCAGGGTTTGTTATTTGGGAATATTTTCACAGTTTTAGTCTCTGACACATTATCCTCACAGAACCTAATATAACATGTGATGGTGTCAGTGAGTTCATCTCCATCCTGACAGGATTCAAAGAAAATGTCCCAGTTTGTTTCATCAAAACAGTGTCTGAGTTGCTTTTTGCTTTCCTCTGACCACACCTGTACCTGCTTATTAACTGTTTTAATTCTTTTGACCACAGCTTTGAAAATAGGCAAAAGATGAATCACATTGTGGTCAGATTTTCCAAGAGGCGGTCTGCATACCGCTTTATAAGCCTCTGGGATGTTGCCATAGCAACGGTCAAGCGTCCAATGTAGACGTGTAGGACAGTCTACATATTGCTGTAGAGTGGGCAAGTGGTCAGACAGACTGCAGGAGTTAAAGTCACCCAGAACGAAAACGGGCTGGTCAGCAGAGCGGGTGAGTGCATTATTATAGCTCTCTGCTATTCTCTCTCCTGCTGCATCCTCATTTGGACCGGGCACGTATATGAGAATGACAGTGATCTGTCCGAACTCCCACGGAAGATAAAAGGGTCTAAAAGATACAGTCAGTATCTCATAGTCAGGTGTGCATACTTGCTCTCGTATGCTGTATTGAGTGGCTCAGCTGTTATCCACAAACAAACACAGACCCCCTCCGATGGATTTGTGCGCAGTGCACGCGTCCCTGTCCACTCTGACAGCGGTGTAGCCTGACAGGCTCGGTGTGTCTTGATAATCTTTAAGCCATGTTTCCGTCAAACACACAAGATTACTCTGTCTAAATTCACTCTCATGCTCGGCTCTTAGCACAAGTTCATCAAGTTTGTTGCTTACCGAGCGGATGTTAGACAGAGTGATGACAGGCAGCGGGAATCTGCTGCGGCGTCTCCAGAGTCAGTGCCTCACGCCTCCCCTGGAGCCACGCTTTTTCCTCTTCCCCAGACATTTAAGAGGCCATCAGATTTCCTGACAGTCTGCAGGTAGACAGACTAAAGGAACCCCACCAGGTGAGCGAAGTGACAAAAGATGTTCTCTGGTGTAGGTAAGGAAGCTTTGCCGGCTTGTGAGGCAGCTCCCATACGCAAATGCTGATAGGCAGAAAATGATCCACAGCAGTGCGATTTTCATTGCGACGATAAGGTCCAAAGTGCAAAGTGCAGTGAAGTTCTGATAGGTCACATCCACATTAAACCAATGAACTGCTTAAAAATATACGTTAAAACAAGTTTAAAAATGCTAACAGACAAACAGTGAAACAAACAGTGAGCGCAGGGTCAGCAGCAGGCCGCGCCCCATTGTTGTTGCAGATCAGGTGCATCCTGTTTCTACTGATCATCCTTGAGATGTTTCTACAGCTTAAATGGAGTCCACCTGGGGTAAATTCAGCTGATTGGACATGATTTGGAAAGGCACACACCTGTCTACATATAAGGTTCCACAGTTGACAGTGCATGTTGGAACACAAACCAAACATGAAATCAGTGAAGTTGTCTGTAGACCTCTGAGACAGGATTGTCTCAAGGTACAAATCTGGGGAAGGGTACAGAAACATTTCTGCTGCTCTGAAGGTCCTAATGACCAGAGTGGCCTCCATCATCTGTAAATGGAAGAAGGCAGGATCCACTCGGCCTCTTCATAGAGCTGGCCGCACATCTAAACCGATTGATCAGGGGAGAAGGGCCTTATTCAGGGAGGTGACCAACTACTCGGCAGTCACTCTGTCAGAGCTCCAGCATTCCTCTGTGGAGAGAAAAGAACCTTCCAGGAAGATAGCCATCTCTGCAGCAATCCAACAACCAGGCCTGTATGGTAGAGTGACCAGACAGAAGCCACTCCTTAGTAAAATGCACATTGCAGCCCACCTGGAGTTTGTCAAAAGGCACCTTAAGGACTCAGATCATGAGAAACAAAATTCTCTGGTCTGATGAGACAAAGATTGATCTCTTTGGCATGAATGCCAGGTGTGATGTTTGGAGGAAACCAGGCACCATCCCTACAGTGAAGCATGGTGGTGGCAGCATCATACTGTGGGGATGTTTTTCAGCTGCAACAACTGGGAGACTAGTCAGGATTGAGGGAAAGATGAATACAGCAATGTACAGTGATTTCTTATTTATTTATTTATTTTTGTTAATTTTTAATAAATTAAAAAAAAAAAATCCAAACTAAAACACACAATAAAACTTTTCATATTGTTATTATGGGGTGTTTTTGAGGGAAAACACACATTTACTCCATTTTGGAATAGGGCTTTAACATAACAAAATGTGGAAAAAGTAAATACTTTCTGGATGCACTGTAGATCAAAAGGACTTCTTGTTGGTTTTCAAGATATTTCACAACCAAGTGGCTTCTTCAGTTTTGAAAGGATAGATGATGTGGTACACTCCCAGAGCATTGCTGGGTATACTCTCCCTGTCCGATGCATAAATTACATATTGGTAGTCAGCCGATCTTCCAGCCACTTTCAGGTGGTGAAGAATATTCTTATTTACAAAATAAAATTTTGAATTAAAAAACCCACACAAACTCAATCAACAGTGGTTGTAGAATGTGAAACCTGCCACCAACAACTCTGGGCCTCAAGTCTTGCAGGGACAGGCTCTGCTTGTGCTCACATAGATACTTCAGAGAAGGACACAGAACTGTTGACGAGCACCCCAGACTCGCCGTGAAATCGAGCCTTGTGCCAGTTGTTCCCAGTCTCTCGTCAACGCTGTTTGCTTCATCTGTGATTTCCATTTCACTCCTCTTGAATCAAAGTTGTTTGGTTCATCAGATGCAGTTCCATCTTCATTTAACAGTTCTGCATCAGAATATCTTGAGCAGTAACACAAATTTACAGTAAGCTAAGATTTGTCCGTATGGCACAGCAGCTTTTTCCAGGTATTGTGCTTCATTTGGGAACTTATCCCTTTCATCCTTGAGTATTTCATGGGATTTTTTCCTCTCTGAATCATGCGACCAGCATGTCAGCCTCACAGAAGAAAGCCATGCTGCTAATCTGCAAAAAAATTAACCACAGTGGCTTAGTGGTTAGCACTGATGCCTCACAGCAAGAAGGTCCTGGAATCACTTCCCTCCTGGTCCTTTCTGTGTGGAGTTTGCATGTTCTCTCCATGCCTGCGTGGGTTTCCTCAGGGCACTCCGGTTTCCTCCCACAGTCAAAAACATGCTTATTTAGGGTCTGCTATTTTCTCTGCCCCTGACCAAGGCAGTGTCTCTACATCTGGAGTTGGTCCCCGGGTGCCGGACTGTGGCTGCCCAACTGCTCCTAGTGGTTGGATTGTGTCTAACTATAATGTAGAGGATATATAATGTATAAAGTAGGACAAATTTTGGTGTATGTATGTACAATGACAATAAACCCCCTTCTTCTAAATTCTGTCAGGTGCATCACAAAAATTAATTAACATTGCATGTGGACATTTTAACACCTGCTTTCGACCCACTATGTTACAATTCAATAGTTATAATGTAGACTGACGCAGAGGTACATCTGACTGCAAATCTCAGTAATGTAAGGCAATAATAATACAGGGATGAGATTGGGCAAAGAAAAAAAAACCTCTGAAAATCAGCGGAGGCCCGGGGGTCACCATACACCCCCCGCAGGGTCCAGGGGCACAGCCCTTGGCGGGGCCCACAGGTTTTGAGCATTTTAGAGGTATTTCATGAATTTCCATTTTATATTTTTTGTATGTTGGGCTATGTGGAAACCTGACTGTGGACACAGGCAGATTAGTCTGTTTAATATTAATATGATGACGTTTCATTGTCTTGCAGTGTTATTCCAAGGTTTTGTGGATGAAATCCAAACATAGCGCGGCTTTACTGGGGAGCTCAGCCTTGTGACAAATTCACAGAGACCTTTGTCCACGTCCACCTCCCACTCCAAACATGTCCACTTAAACCTCTTTTTTTTTACACCACTATCAATGTCTTTAACATGGTCTTCAACCTCTCTCTCAATGTTAAAGACGCAGCTTGACAGACCAAACTTGCAGAAATTCAAAATGTCCACGTCCGGATACTTTCAGTGACTTTCGATATTACAGAGATTCTGATTGGCTAAAAGTTTGCTGTTGTAGAAAAAGTAGCTAATGATGTTGCATGTTTTAGCTTGCAGTTTCTACAGCGTTATTATGGTTCCCATGCATATGAGGAAAGATTTACTGCACCACCCACTCAAAATTTTTCTCAGTGGATTTACACTGATCTCAGAAATGGCCAAGAAACACAGAAAAACTCTGAAATCCACAGATCCGTGGAAAATTCTCATCCCCTGATAATAATAGTGTGCCCTCTACATTAGTTCATAGGTAACTAAATGTCATATGGGCAATTACTCATCCATCCATTTTGAATCCACTTATTCCATTTAAGGGTCACAGGGGGCTGGAGTCTTTCCCAGCAATCACAGGGTGTGAGGCTGGGTACAAATAGGTAGGGGAAAGTGCTGAATTAGGAAGAATTAATGAGGTCAAAAACAGTTAACTCACTTGGGACAAGGGTGGTCCTCTGTCCTGGGCAGTGTTGGATCCTGAGATACATCAGCAATGATTTGGGTCAATTCACTGCAGAACAGAATGTGGACATAAGATGCTGGATTGGAGACTACATTTTGAAAGTCTTACGTCACACATGTTGATATGCAATGTACTCATATGCTACTGTACACATTAATATTTACCAACACGGAGGAGGGCAGAGGTTATTTAATTATCATCATCTATCGAAACACAACAGATGAAGCATGATTCAATTCTCCTTGATTAAACCCGGGTGGAAAACCGATCAGTCTCTAAATTCTTCCATTCAAGTCTAACACTGCGTGACAGGTTTTCCTTTAATCTCTTGAACCACATTCCATGATGTCATGAACATCTACAGACATTCTGCCGATTGCTCTCCTTTGTTGAATGACAGCGCCTACATTTCTTTGTTGGTGAAAGAGATATTCATGTGTGACGAGAGCATTTTTGTTCAGTTGGCTTTATGAATCAAGCATAGATCACACACAAAGTGCCTGGTCTGAATGAGCACAGACAACAAAAAAGGGGTTATGTTAAATTTTGAAACTGCTCACACATCTGCAGGACCCATGGAATGCTCTCTGGGTAAAAAATATTCTATTATCTTAAAATGTATTACTGTTCGTACAATAAGGTAATGCCCAAAATTGATAAATGCAAATGAAACATGTCAGTTCTCAGTATTATGCAGCACTGTTGGTTTTATACTTACTCAACTTCATGGGTGATTTTATTGACATAGATGCAGCTGTTGTCAGCTTCTTGCTGGTAGTCACAATTCCTGCACTGTGGTTTGATATCATTTTAAAGTTCAATTAAAGAGAAATGGGGAGAGAAATAGAAAAAAACGTATTAAAAGAGTGGCCTAGAACTAGGCATGTTCAGAGTATTTTCCTACATTTTCCTCCTAAAAGGGAGGACAACAACCTCCAGGAGGACAGTGTTTAACCGGCAGGCATCTGCATGTTTGGAAACATCTGATAAGGCATTTCTTCTGCCCAACCACTTTTATACTTATCGGAAACATAACGTCTTTGTTTGGTTGTTCAGAAGCAAGTACTTTTTTTAAACACAAAATTACAAATAAAAACTACACAGACAGATCACCAAGGGCAATACAATACTAGCTCATGTTTCAACAGAAGTTAGCTTTATGTAAAGGGTTACAAATTCAGTAGTCCCAGGAGGGAAGATAGGCATACAAAAACAACACCATTGTTTCAAGTAAAGATCACATCAAATCCATACCAGTATGGCTGTTGCTACTGATACAATACCATGAATTACTATTAGTATGGCACCCATTATTATTTAAACTACCACATCAGGGTTCATGTATAAGATCAGCCCTATATTTTGAGCTTGAAATTTATAAACTGCCTCCTGTACAGCTAAGATGTCAAAATGTCCCTCTTTATCTCATAATGATGGCCGTTTATTACTGAACGCTGAATAAGTGCTGCGGTTTGCAAATGGATGCTGTACAAAGTGGTAGAATACGGAACCATATCAACAACCACAGGTCAGATTAGATTAGACAGAACTTTATTAATCCCTGGTATCAGTATTAGTCCCTCCAGTCCTCAAAGGAAATGAAGACAGCTCTTCCTTTTTGCATTTATCCAGTACACATACAAACCCAATACAAACCTATTAAGCTAACAAATCACAAAACAGAAACTGGAAAAAAATAAATGTGACAATGCCATTAAATCACAAATTATGTGAGGAATGCAGAACAAAATATAATGCAATGATAAAATACCGTCAGACGTATGAGCATAAAAATAGGAAACAGTGTGACCCATTGACCTCTCAAAATAAACCAAGTTCAGCCATCTTTGAACTTGTCCAAGGTCTGTGTCTCATGAATGATCCCTGTGAATTAGAAGACCCTGGCAGTAACAGGACTGGACTTACGCTGAGCACAGACAGACAGACGGACAGACACAAGGTCTTCGCAACACTCGATGGCCATAATTTGGCCTCGGGTAATAAATCACAGCAAGTAAATAAATAAATAAATGTAAAAGAAAGATATGATGAATACTGGAACACTAAATAATACATTTAATGAAAAAGAAACAAATAGAAAATGGACTCCAATAATAATTTCCACAACGTGAGCAAAATCTTAATTTTAAATAAATTTTGTTGTGTTGAATCATATGGTTTTTAATCTTAACATTTAATTCATTTGGTTTTGCTTCTGAAGTTACACAGGCTTTTTTTAAGGACCACAATGGGTTTTATCCTCGTGTTATACACATTATACTATTGTGTTATACACTGCATAGTTATTTCGTACATCTATTTTATTGCCAAATAAATCAAATCAACTAAGAATCAAATGAACAGAAGCCTTACACAAAGTACTTACCGCATATAGCAGAATGCGGTTCTCCTTGTCTTCTTTAGGGTATAACATGTTGTTACTGTAAAACAAAGTCTACTTGTTAAATTTTCTTTCTCAGGTATGACAACATGTTAGCACGCTGTTAGCTCAGCGTTAGCAGGCTGTTTAAACGCTGCTATTATTCCACCACAAACTCACCATTCTTGACAAAAGCGGATTCCGACAAATCCTGGTTCATACGTTCCACCGTCTATATCCATTAGGAGAAATAAACGCCCAAAAACAAAGCGAATTAAATGATAAACACGCTGTAATCTAACAGAGAGCTGACAGACTCGCGCATGCGCGCCTACCATAAGCAAAACAACTATGACCAGACGATAGCGCCCCCGTTGGACAAGGAAGACCTTTAAAACTGAATAATTCACTTTTTTTTTCTTTTTTTTTTTTTTTTGCACAACAGTTTAGAAATTATTTAATAAAATTTATTGTTTGATGAGAGCAAAAGTGTAACTGATTCACAAAGCACATACATGATATTTATTTTAGTGAATTGAAAATATCAGTTATTAAATGCCATCTTTATTTTATTTAACCTTTTAGTCCCATTGGGATCGAGATCTCTTTTGCAAGGGAGACCTGGACAGTTATAAAGTTTTCAATTCACCTAACCTGTATGTCTTTAAATGTGGGAGGAAATTGGAGCACCTGGAGAAAACCCACACAAACACGGGGAGAACATGCAAACTCCACACAGAAAGGCCGCAGGTGGGAATCGAACCCATGACCTTCTTTCTGTGAGGCAACAGTGCTAACCACTAAATCACCGTGCTTATCATGCTGAAAAGGACATAAAATGTTGTTTATCTTAACCATAAATACCCTCAAATTAAACCTAAAATGCCACGAGGTGACCTTATTTTTTTGAACAGCCAAACAAAAAACCTTTGTTAATATCCCAATATTTATGGACAGAATATCTATCTATCTATCTATCTATCTATCTATCTATCTATCTATCTATCTATCTATCTATCTATCTATCTATCTATCTATCTATCTATCTATCTATCTATCTATCTATCTATCTATCTATCTATCTATCTATCTATCTATCTATCTATCTATCTATCTATCTATCTATCTATCTATCTATCTATCTATCTATCTATCTATCTATCTATCTATCTATCTATCTATCTATCTATCTATCTATCTATCTATCTATCTATCTATCTATCTATCCCTTGACCCTTGGCCTAATTCTAGGAATAGTCCAAACCTAAATCCACTGATTAAGTGACAGCATACAGAGTTGGAAACTGAGGGAGCGAGAGGGAGAATAGGGCAGAGGGCCAGATAGCAAAATAGACAGGACGAGGAGCGAGAGACATGTTCTCATCGTAGTCCACCATTTCTCTGTGAGATTTAGTTCAGCTCCTTCTGACTCATTTTATCTTTCAGGTTCATGTACCATCTGTATCCTTTTCTATTACAGATGCACCAGTGGCTCAGTGTGCCAACTCATCAGACATGACAGTCAAGGCTGTCTGACATCACCCATCCGCCCTCTATAATTGAAAGAGACACTAATCCTGCTCCTCTCCAAAGCCTGGCTCGGGGTGGGGTGGGGGAGGGATTTTGAGAGAAATAGGAGGAAGGATGTTGGATATAGGAGTCAAGGGAGTGCCTACAAGCTTTGGACAGACAGAAACCCACGGGCTCAGCACGGACTAGTACCAGAGAGAGAGGAGCTGTCCAAACTAACATAGGATACCTGACACACTTCCATATACTGACTGTCGGGACCCTACGTATAGGTTTCGCCCTGGAGGCCAAAAGCCTCATGGAGGGCTCTGCAGAGGGGGAGAGCACTCCTCTCGCACCCCCTGCTGTGACTGTTGCACCCACTGAGGAGGAGCCAAGCAGCTTCATCACTGTGGAGCTATGTCACGATGGAGAGGACATTTGCCCGGCTGTTGCTGAGGGGTAAGAGCCTACCGCTGTTTGTGTGTGAATCAGGCACCAGTGTCAGTCACACGAGCAAGAACTTTAGTTTGTGTGAAGATCTCAACACACCCCAAAACACTGAAATCCAAACAGGATTTGGTTTAGGAAAACCCAGCATTATTTGAAAGGTATTGTCCCAATTACATCCTTCTTTAGATTGAAGAAGCCATTTTGGCGAAACAGCCTAAAAACTCAACAAGATGTACAGTAGCCTTTTACGAAATGTCTAGTTATCATGCTGAGTTAAGTCAAACAGCAGTTTGAGGTTAGTTTAGTTCAGTCAATCAATTCTCATGGGAGGCAGAAAGACTGAGATAAAACTCAACATAGTTTGATTTAGAAGCTGTCAGACATACTGCACACTGTAGGTTGAACGCAGTGGCGAATACGAGGTCTGTCCATAAAGTATAGGTCCTTTTTATTTTTTTTCAAAAACTATATGGATTTCATTCATATGTTTTTACGTCAGACATGCTTGAACCCTCGTGCGCATGCGTGAGTTTTTCCACGCCTGTCGGTGACGTCATTCGCCCGTGAGCACTCCTTGTGGGAGGAGTCGTCCAGCCCCTCGTCGGAATTCCTTTGTCTGAGAAGTTGCTGAGAAACTGGCGCTTTGTTTGATCAAAGACGTGCGGACGGGTCCGCACGTCTTTCATTAAAAAAATCTCCTTTAACAGTGGAATATCCGGATAAAATGCTGAAACCGACTTCTTCTGAAACTTCTCTGTTCTCTCACGACGTCCTGGATCAATAGAGCCTGAAATGTGGAGGTTTTCAGCTTGAAACAGGCTGACGACGGCGCCTGAGAGCGCTGAGCGACGTCTCGCACCGTGGGAAGTCCTTAAAGCGACAGTATCACCTCAAAATCTCTCATCAGCCGTTAAAATTTTCACTGAAAACCAGCTTAATTTTTAGAACCGTGTCCACTTCGATGTGTCTCACAGGTTTAGAAAAAAATTTGATCAAACAAAGCGCCAGTCTCTCAGCAACTTCTCAGACAAAGGAATTCCGACGAGGGGCTGGACGACTCCTCCCACAATGAGTGCTCACAGGCGAATGACGTCACCGACAGGCGTGGAAAAACTCACGCATGCGCACGAGGGTTCAAGCATGTCTGACGTAAAAACATATGAATGAAATCCATATAGTTTTTGAAAAAAATAAAAAGGACCTATACTTTATTGACAGCCCTCGTAATTAATGAAATGCAGAATTCATGGTTCCACAGACTGATGATATTGATTTTTATCACATTTTCTTACACAGTTTTTAGCTAAATATTTGCTCTTTATTTAATTAATTCCAATTTGTTTTTCAGCATCATTAAGTAGGACAGATACCTCAGTGGAATAAGAACTTGGCTCCCAATATATAGATCCAGGTTCAATTCCTGGTCACCCTACCAGTCCATGTCCTCATACAAGAACTTCTTTTGCATTGCTTCATGTCTGATATAGGGTTTTCAGCACACTATTGTTAGGTCAACTCTGGGAGAATGGACTGGTGCTTTATGTTACCGCATCCACTACAGGACGCACTTTGGTCTTGGAAGACAGACAGACAACTGGTTCATCCTACCACCACAAAAGTAATAATAATATAATAAGGGCCTTTATTGTCATTGTACAGTCATACAATGAAATTTGTCCTCTAACCATCTATCTGCTGTAGCAGAAGAAACACGAGTGTCCCCTTGGCCTTTTTCAGCCACTGGGGTCCTCAACACTGAGGCACCTGCATTCTGGATGATACCCATAGAAACACACAACATAGCCAAAATGTCGTAGCTGATGCAAGAGATACTCCTTCCTAAGTGCCCTGTCACACTTAGTACGAATGAGCAAGAGCTGAATCAGGCGGAATGTAAAAAAACAAAAAACAAAAACAAAATTCGTTCCACATCTGGGAGGGAGAAGGACAGTCATCTGAATACCCAGACTGCGCTCTGACCTGCCCCGAGTATTTGGAACACAGTACGAATAGCAAGAATGCTGTACGACTGCAGTTCGAATGCCTCCAGAAGTCTGGGTGGAAGACAATTAAGGGGAGGGGCATGGCAGAGCAAGTGCTGTGATCAGCTATCTTTTGGAGACCTGCGGTGTGCTTTTGCTGGATGTTGAATGACATCCAACCTATGAAAGGATGACATGTAAACTAGGGTCCACTGACTATCATATTACTATTGTGCTTGTACACCCATGTGATCAGACTACTGTGGCCATCAGATCACAGACGTGCACACGCGTCATTACCAGTGCGGCAGTGATAGCCCCCAGCATGCAATGCATCATAGTACACCCACAAACAGGACAACTTGGACTACATGTATTGGATATCACATGTAATACTGAGAAGTGTGAAGGCAGGTGCTGATATGAAAGCATCACACAGTGGCCAGCTGCCCCTGTGTTGCTTGCACTCTCTCTCTCTCTCTCTCTCTCTCTCTCTCTCTCTCTCTCTCTCTCTCTCTCTCTCTCTCTCTCTCTCTCTCTCTCTCACAATGTCATGCACACCCTCACACTACCTCTCACAGCGTTCCTCACCCAAGATATAGCTCTATGACCTGATCACACCATTGACAACGCATGTGTGGCTGCATGTCAGACAATGCTGCACATGGCAGGCTCTCTGAACCATACGATCAGGTGTGATGAGCCCTGATGCGCCAGGACCGTCCCACCGCTGCGAGCAGAGATGGGGCGTATGGTCCTGTGACGAAGATCCCTGATGAATCAGTGTTTTTGAATATGAGTCTTGAGATCCCTACTGTTGGTCCAGATGAGGCTGGAATTTATACACGCACCCGCCACACATGTGGGTCAAATAAGTATTTGACCCCCTACCAACCAGCAAGAATTTTGGCTCACACAGACCTGTTAATTTTTCTTTAAGAAGCCCTCTTATTCTGCACTCTTTACCTGTATTAATTGCACCTGTTTGAACTTGTTACCTGTATAAAAGACACCTGTTCACACACTCAATCAATCACACGCCAACCTGTCCACCATAGGCAAGTCCAAAGAGCTGTCTAAGGACACCAGGGACAAAACTGTAGACCTGCACAAGGCTGGGATGGACTACAGGACAACAGGCAAGCAGCTTGGTAGAAGACAACAACTGTTATGATTATTTATTAGAAAGTGTAAGAAACACAAGATGACTGTCAATCTCCCTCGGTCTGGGATTCCATGCAAGATCTCACTTTGTGGGGTAAGGATGATTCTGAGAAAGCTCAGAACTACACAGGAGGACCTGGTCAATGACCTGAAGAGAGCTGGGACCACAGTCACAAAGATTACATTAGTAACACATGATGCTGTCATGGTTTAAAATCCTGCAGGGCAGCAAGGTCCCCCTGCTCAAGCCAGTACATGTCCAGGCCCATTTGAAGTTCACCAGTGACCATCTGGATGATCCAGAGGAGGCATGGGAGAAGGTCATGTGGTCAGATGAGACCAGAATAGAGCTTTTAGGAATCAACTCCACTTACCATGTTTAGAGGATGAGAACAACCCCAAGAAAACCATCCCAACCGTGAAGCATGGGGGTGGAAACATCATACTCTGGGGGTGCTCTTCTGCAAAGGGAATAGGACGACTGCACCGTATTGAAGGGAGGATGGATGGGGTCATGTATTGCGAGATTCTGGCAAACAACCTCCTTCCTTCAGTAAGAGCATTGAAGATGGGTCATGGCTGGGTCTTCCAGCATGACAATGACCCCAAACACACAGCCAAGGCAACTAAGGAGGGGCTCCATAAGAAGCATTTCAAGGTCCTGGAGTGGCCTGGCCAGTCTCCAGACCTGAACTCAATAGAAAATCTTTGGAGGGAGCTGAAACTCCAAACCTGAAAGATCTAGAGATCTGTATGGAGGAGTGGACCAAAATCCCTGCTGCAGTGTGTGCAAACCTGGTGAAAAACTACAGGAAACGTTTGACCTCTGTAATTGCAAACAAAGATTACTGTACCAAATATTAACATTGATTTTCACAGGCGTTCAAATACTTATTTGCAGCAGTAACATACAAATAAATTATTTAAAAAAATCATACATTGTGATTTCCGGATTTTTTTTTTTTAGATTATGTCTCTCACAGTGGACATGCACCTAAAATGAAAATTTCAGACCCCTCCATGATTTCTAAGTGGGAGAACTTGCAAAACCGCAAGGTGTTCAAATACTTATTTTCCTTACTGTATATGGATATTTAAATGGATTTGTATATGTATGTACGAGTATTCACTGCTGAATTGTGACATACAACCTCACTTGTTTGTCATGTTTCAGCTGTGATGTAGCTGACAAACAGGAAAACCTCAGGTCAGCTGCAAGAAGTGTCCAAAGTTTCTTCAGCATTGTCTTCATTGCATAAAGAGAAATGTTGCAAGGAAATGTTTGAAAAACCATTGCATGAAGTACCTCTGCTAAAATACAAGCCAAGGGAACAGTGAAAGATGTTGGGTGAAAAAAAAAACTCTTAGTAAATTCATTTTGGGCAGCAAAGCTTGAACTCAGCTCAGATCATTTTAAAAAAATGATATTAAACTATTAGTGCTGCATCAAGTATTTCATTGTGGATTGAATGATTTCCTTTATGATAAAAAGTTTAGTCTTTAAAGTAAGGGGCCAACAAACCACTTCCTGAAGATCACCTATGTTCTCCTACTCTCCCTGCTGCACCCACTGCTCATCACTGAAGTGAAATGTGCTCAAGAGTGAGAAACCACCAGATCTGACTAATCAGCTGTGATCGATTGCAGCAGGCACACATGGAATACGAGCAGCGCAGGTCATCCTGCAGGGACAGGGGTGATCAGCCTGTCTTTAAAACATCTAAGATCATTATTTTGTCTTTCCAAAGGTCAAAACCCACAAATAGATTCAACTTACATGATAAGAATGAATGAATGAATTTATTTGGCACACACAGACTCAAATTAGCAAAGAAACTCATAAAGAAAAAAATTTAACAACGTAACCCATGTGTCCGACAGGATGTAGGCAGAAGAAAGCTTATAAATGCTTCCCCTTTCACCAAAAAAAAGCATACATATGTAAATAAAAATATACATATACTCAGGATAACAAATACAAAATATAAATTAATCACTGAACTAAAATTTCAAAACACAAACCTGCAAACAGCACTGCACCATGCACAATCCCAAAAACAAAACAAAAATAATAAACCTAATTCATCATGCAAGTAATTAAATAATTTCTATAGAGCCTTTTAAACCCAACCAAGTTACCAAATGATTTAATGTGATCAGGACTTCCAAATATTAACGCCTTTAACAGAAACACAGTTACTTTTTAAAGTAGTTTGGCTCTTTGATTTCTCAAATAATAATGTTCCTTGCAAATTATAACTGGAGTCCCTCATTTTAAACAGGTCCTGAACACACTGAGGAAAAAGTTTATATTTTACTTTAAACATAATTTGTATTATGGTATAATCAATCAAGTCCCAAAATTTTAAAATGTGTAAACAGACAAATAATGGATTTGTTGGCTCACGATATGGTTTATTAGTAATAATTCTTATGGCTTTCTTTTGTAGTAAAAATATTGGATTTGTATTTGTTTTATAGGTGGTTCCCCAAACTTCAATATAATAGGTCATATATGGAACAAGTAATGAATAATATAAAGTAGTTAATGAGTGTTGGGAGAGGAAGTCTTGTGTTTTATATAAAATTGCAATGGCTTTTGACAGTTTAGAGTTAACATAATTCATATGTGTTTTCCAACTTAATTCATCGTCAATAAAAACCCCAAGAAATTTAGTTTCATTTTCAAGTTCAATTTCAGTATCGTGTACTAACAGATTTTTGCATAAATACAAAAATCTGCAAATCCTTGTATTTGACAAACCCATTTAGTGACAAAGTATGAAAAGCAATAACCACTCACTCATCACTCATCTTCAACCACTTAGTCTAATTAAGGGTCATGGGGGGGCTGGAGCCTATCCCAGCAGTCATAGAGCATGAGGCGGGGTACACCCTGGACAGGATGCCGGTCTGTCGCAGGGCCACATATAGACACACACATTCACACCCGCACACACAGATAATTTAAAGTTTCCAATCCACCTAACCTGCAAGTCTTTCGATGTGGGAGAGAACACACACAAACACGGGGAGAACACGGAAACTCCACACAGAAAGGCCACAGGTGGGAATCGATCCCATGACCTTCTTGCTGTGAGGCAACAATGCTAACTACTATGCTGGATTATGCTGTTCATTATAATAATTTCCTCTGCCTTCTCTCTTTATGTTTGGGGTCACCACAGCAGAGCTGACATGGATCTACATGTTGATTTGGCACTTTTTTTTAAATGTTCACTTACTTTGTGTGCTTCTTACCCTGTGTGCTGCTATACAATGCTGCTGGAACCTCAATTTACCTGTGGGAGTCTTCCCAAGGGATTATTAAGGTTCTATCTAATCTAATTTTATGCTGGATGCCCTTCCTGATGCAACTCCACATTATAATGAGAATGGGCACAGGTGGTCTTGGACTTACAACCTGCTATTTTGAAAGCAAGTGCACGATTGATTAAAAAATAATTAATGAATGAATTCATTCATTGATTTTCTGCCGCTTATCTGGGTCCGGGTCATGGTGCAGCAGACCCAGCAGCTCTCCCACACTTCCCTAACCTTGGCCAAGTCCTAGTAACTCTTCCTGGGGGATCCCAAGGTGTTCCCAAGCCATCTGAGAGATATAATCCCTCCAGCATGTCCTGGGTCTTCCCTGTGGCCTCCTCCCAGTTGGATGAGCTCATTGTACAACTGAGCTACAGATGGTTGGTTGATGCCCATGATTTTACTGGCTACATTAATAAATGTGCTGTATGATCCTAAGGAAAAATATCCTCTGCTGCAATTTCTTAGATTTATTTAGAGCGCATTCTGTGAAAGACAGCTTATTGTCAATTTCAACACCCAAATATTTATAAGATGGGACTTGCTCTACTAGTTCACCATTGAGCACTCTAAGAAATGAAACACAGGGGTTTTAAAAGTAATTCATACTATTATTTTCAATATACTTGCAACTGTTAATTTTAGGGATTTAAGTAATAATGTTTCATTTGATTTAATTAATTTCAACTACAATATTGTTTTGCACTTAATTGACAATGTTATGTGGAAAAAGTTACCTTAACTTTATTAATTAAATTCAATGTTTTATTTCTTAGAGCAGGGGTGGCCAAGTTCGGTCCTCGAGAGCCACCTTCCTGACACTCTTAGTTGTCTCCCTGCTCCAACACACCTGGATTCAGGTGTGTTGGAGCAGGGAGACAACTAAGAGTGTCAGGAATGTGGCTCTCGAGGACGGAACTTGGCCACCCCTGTCTTAGAGTGTAGATTGGGACACTATTGTACCTTTCTTTCTGAAATAAATCACCATCTCTTTAGTTTTCTTGACATTGACAATGAGATAATTATCAGAGCACCATTGAATAAAACCTTGTACCTCCCTTTCAAAACCTTCCACAGATGGAAGGTCAGACTGTAAAAAACCCACCAGGGCTGTATCATCTGCATACTTAAAGAATATGTGGGCTGGAGATGTAGACTGACAGCCATTTTTGTATAAGGTATAAAGTATTGGTGACAGAACACACCCCTGTGGTGCTCCTGTGTTAGTGATTTGTACAGATGAAATGCATGAGTTAAAACAGACTTGCTGACTACAATTGGTCAAAAAGTCAAGTATCCATAAAATAAGTCTGGGATTAACTCCAAGATTTAACAGTTTCTTCCCCATTAAATTGGGTTGAATTGTATTGAAGGTACTGCTAAAGTCAATAAACAAAATTTTCACCAGGCTTTTTGACTGTTCAAGGTGTTCATAGACATTGTATGTCAAGGTCAGCAATGCATCTTCTACCCCCCTCCCAGCACGGTAGGCAAATTAATGTGGGTCTAAAAGAGGTGAGACTTCAGAAAGAAGCTTTTTTAAAACAATCTTCTCAAAGCATTTCATAACTACAGATGTGAGGGCGACTGGGCGTAAATCATTAAGCACTTTAGGTTTATTATTATTATTATTATTATTATTATTATTATTAGAGATTTTTTCCACAGATTAGGAACCACCCCAGTGTCCAATGACAGCTGAAACAGTCTGTGGAAGGGCTGTGCTAACTGATATGTGCACATCTTGAGTGTCCTGCTGCAGATACCATCAGGCCCATAGACTTTCTGGGGTTTTATACGTCTAAAATAAGACTTGACATCTTCAACAGAAATGTCAGTATTCACACCATCCCTGCCTTTTATTTCCATGTTAATCTGAGACTGTTCTGCTCTAAAATCATGTGTGTCAAATCTACAATAAAAATTGTTTAACTTATTTGCCATGTCAAGTTCATTATCTACAATCACTGGATGCTTTTTAGGCTTATATCCTATGATAGTTTGAACACCCTGCCATGTTTTCCTTGCATCAGTTTTAAAATCATTTTCAAGTTTACCTTTGTATGCAGCTTTACAGTCCATGACCATGATTTTGATCTTTTTCTGCACAATTTTTTTCTCCTCTATACTTCCTCCTGCTTTAAATATGCATTTTTTTTCTGGTTGAGAAGTTGCTTTAACTCAGGAGTCACCCAAGGTTTATTATTAGGAAACATTTTAATCATCTTCTTGGGTATGATTGCATCCTCACAAAACTGTGTGTAACCTGACATGGAAAACACCGCGTCATTGACATCACTAGTCCCATCCGTCACTACATTCCAGTCCCTGCACTCCAGACAATCCCGGAGTGCCTCAGTGGCGGCTGCCGTCCAGCATTTAACCTCAAGCTTCTTTGCTTTCTCACACCGGAGCCGTGGTACATAGGTAGGCACTAGTTTGATCTTGTTGTGATTCGAATTCCCCAAACCAGGCAAGGCTTTGGAGTCGAAGGCATCTTGAATATTTCCATAACAGTGATCAAGGCAAGCTTTATTGCGCATGGGACAAGTGACATATTGTCCATACGAAGGTAGATGCTCTTTAAGGCTACCCATAATTAGCCTACATCAGTTCTCAAAGTCCATGCAAGAAGTTTTTTTGACCAGTGTAATAATAACAATAATAATATATGATAACAAGAACATAAACAATTCATTAATACATTAAGACAGCAAATTAACTTTGAAAAATTGCATAACTAACAGGAAGTAAAAGGGCTGAGTTCCTTTTCTAAAAATTGTTGAGGTCTAAGCTTCTAAAAACATTCTGGACTCATACACCATTCCAACTCATTATAGAAACTTTGCTTTTATTTATATATATATATATATATATATATATATATATATATATATATATATATGTGTGTGTGTGTGTGTGTGTGTGTGTGTGTGCGTGTGTATGTACAGTGAGGAAAATAAGTATTTGAACACCCTGCGATTTTGCAAGTTCTCCCACTTAGAAATCATGGAGGGGTCTGAAATTTTCATCTTAGGTGCATGTCCACTGTGAGAGACATAATCTAAAAAAAAAGTAAAAAAATCCGGAAATCACAATGTATGATTTTTTAATAATTTATTTGTATGTTACTGCTGCAAATAAGTATTTCAACACCTGTCAATCAGCAGAAATTCTGGCCCTCAAAGACCTGTTAGTCCGCCTCTAAAAGGTCCACCTCGACTCCACTTATTATTCCAAATTAGAAGTACCTATTTGAGGTCGTTAGCTGCATAAAGACACCTGTCCACCCCACACAATCAGTAAGACTCCAACTACTAACATGGCTAAAACCAAAGAGCTGTCCAAAGACACCAGAGACAAAATTGTAGATCTCCACAAGGCTGGAAAGGGCTACGGGGCAATTGCCAAGCAGCTTGGTGAAAAAAGATCAACTGTTGGACCAATTATTAGAAAATGGAAGAAGCTAAACATGACTGTCAATCTCCCTCAGACTGGGGCTCCATGCAAGATCCCACCTCGTGGCGTATCAATGATCCTAAGAAAGGTGAGGAATCAGCCCAGAACTGCATGGGAGTAGCTGGTCAATGACCTGAAGAGAGCTGGCACCACTGTTTCCAAGGTTACTGTGGGTATAAGACGTCATGGGTTAAAATCATACATGGCATGGAAGGTTCCCCTGCTTAAATCAGCACACGTCCAGGCCCGTCTTAAGTTTGCCCATGACCATTTGGATGATCTGAAGGAGTCATGGGAGAAAGTTATGTGGTCAGATGAGACCAAAGTAGAACTTTCTGGTCTTAATTCCACTCGCCGTGTTTGGAGGAAGAAGAATGCTGAGTACCATCCCAAAAACACTGTCCCTACTGTGAAGCATGGGGGTGGAAGCATCATGCTTTGGGGGTGTTTTTCTGCACATGGGACAGGGCAACTGCTCTGTATTAAGGAGAGGATGACCGGGCACGCATGGCTTTTCGGTCCATTATTTCTTTATTTTGTCCCACCCGCTATGTTGGTCCCCAACGATTTGTTACCAGTAAGGGGTCTGGTTTTTCTGGGGGTTTGACTCCTGCTTCTCCCTTTGGGCCTCCCCCTATCCCTGCCTTGGCTTCCAATCATCTTGCCTAACCATTTCCCCAAGGAATTAGGAACCTTTGGGTTTCATGGTCGCCCTTCAGAGGCTGGTGTAGGTCTGTCTCTTGGCTGACCCCCCGGTTGTGGTTCTGCCCTTTGACTGTCGCCTCCTGGGCGTGTTTTCTGTTTTTGTCCTTTTGGCCACTGGTATCGGTATCCCTTGCATATAGCCCTTCCATATGGTCACACGGAATTCAGTGATTTCAATGTACTTTGCATTGTATTGATGATCAGATGATAATTTAGTTCATTATACTGTGTCATGCAAAATTAGTTGTACAAATAAAGACTGGTGACTGAGCTGAAACGCGCAGGTGTTCAGAATGTCTGTATGTGAAAGGGATTACATCAAGGTTAAGCTTTTTCATCATAATAGCTGCTGAAAGCTTCCATCGCAGGTGGCGGAACATAGCTTAGTGTGACACAGTCGTTTACTGATTACTGATTAATTACCACTGATTAATAATATCACTTTGAGCAGATGGAACCAGTTAATCAGTGAAATCACCTGGTGGAGTCAGTGGCTGCAAAGAAAACCTGCACCCTTTTGGCCCTTTCTGGAACAAGTTGCCCACCTCTGCTCAAGATCATCCAACCAGGAGTTTTGGTTGTTATGTGGAGGTATACAAAAAATGTGTTTTCACTCCATGCTTACGTTGACCTTTGATCTTTGTTCAAACTATTCCAAAATGTAATCACCCCCAGATGTCTATCCAAGTAATGTTCCCATTTTGAAGGACATCCGTCCAACCGCTTTTGATTTAGCTTGTCCACAGACACAGATACACACAGTTAAAATAATACCCTGCTTCACCTCCTTCACTGAAGCACAAGGTTAAAAAACGACTAATATTCACAAAGACAAGAAGGACAAAGGCAAGCACCAAGAAAAAGAGGAAGCAGTAAGACACAGGGATAAAGAGAGGATTCAGACAGATCCTTAATCCCCAGATGCTTTCTGGAGACTGTAAACATTCTGACAATCTCATACATGTTTGGTAACTGCTGACGACTTGAAGTGTCATTTTCCTTACAGTGAACTGTATCAGATAACGGTCATAGCGTGATATTGAAAAGGAAACAAGTAAAACTGTCACATTTTCACAGATTAGATCTTGCTTAACTTTACAAAAATTGAGAGTGTGTATATGCAGGCAGGCAGGCATACACTGTGAAATATTCAACTAATCTTATGTTGTTACAGTATTACTGCAAATCTCTTTTCAGATATGCCAAATGAACACTATTTGCATCATATTGTTACACTGACTATATTTTGTTGTATTGAAATCATTGTACATACATATGGCAAAATTTGTCCTTTGCATTTAATCCATCCTAATTTCATTTAGACACCATCCAACCACTAAGAGCAGTGGGCAGCCACAGTCCAGCGCCCAGGGACCAACTCCAGATTTAGAGATGCTGCCTTGGTCACTGTTTTCTGTGTAAAGATGGGGTGTGGTAATGGTGCTTTGCACAGAGAATGAAGCAACATTCCCTCTCTGTTGTAATCCAAGTACACAGTATATGTTGCAGAGTAAAATTTACTCTGCTGGGATAACATTTGGTCCCAGTCCAAATACAGTTAAATATACAGTTGTATGCAAAGGTTTGGGCACCCCTGATAATTTTCATGATTTTCCTTTAGAAATCATTGGTTGTCTGGATCAGAAATTTCAGTTAAGTATGTCATATATAGCAGACGAACACACTGATATTTGAAAAGTGAAATGAAGATTGTAGTATTTACAGAAAGTGTGCAATAATTAATTAAACAAAACTGGGCAGGTGCATACATTTTGGCACCCTTGTCATTTTATTGATTTGAATACATTTAGCACTAATTATTGGAACACATGAAGTAAGCTCAAAATTTGTGCTGACGGATGTGCACGATCCCGGTGCAAGGGTTCGTGCATACGACAGTGTCTTTCGAGCAGGAACACAGTGCGAGGTGCACCACATTGTGCCACTGATGTGGAATCAATTTCAATTTCAATTCAATTTCAGTTTATTTTCATTTATCATGAGAAAGGGTATTTAAGGTGGCCATTTGCAAATGTTTCCCCTCTTTGCATCCCTTCTAATGAGTGGCAACATGGGAGCCTCTAAACAACTCTCAAATGACCTGGAAACAAAGACTGTTCAACATCATGGTTTAGGGGAAGGATACAAAAAGCTATCTCAGAGATTTCAGCTGTCAGTTTCCACTGTGAGGAACATAGTGAGGAAATGGAAGACTGCAGGCACAGTACTAGTTAAGGCCTGAAGTGGCAGGCCAAGAAAAATCTCAGATAAACTGAAGCGAAGGATGATGAGAACAGTCATAGTCAACCCACAGACCTGTTCCAAAGACTTACAACATGATCTTGCTCCAGATAGTGTCTCTGTGCATCGTTCAACTGTACAGCGCACTTTGCACAAAGAGATGCTGTATGATGCTGTAATGCAGAGGAAGTCTTTTCTGCGTACACGCCACAGAGTCGCTTGAGGTATGCTAAAGCACATTTGGACAAGCCAGTTGCATTTTGGAATCAGGTGCTGTGGACTGATGAAACTAAAATTGAGTTATCTGGACATAACAAGGGGTTGTATGCATGGCTGAAAAAGAACATAGCATGCCAAGAAAAACATTTGCTACTTACAGTAAACTTTGGAGGTGGTTCCATCATGCTGTGTGGCTGTGTGGCCAGTGCAGGTACTGGGAATCTTGTTAAGTAGTACACAAGTACAGCATTCACAAGTACAGCATTCTGGAATGGCCATCTCAGTCCCCAGACCTGAATATTAGTGAAAATCTGTGGTGTGATTTTAAGCGGGATGTCCATGCTCGGAAACCAACAAACCTGAGATGTTTTGTAAAGAAGAATTGTCCAAAATACCTTCAACCAGAATCCAGACTCTCATTGGAAGCTATAGGAAGTGTTTAGAGGCTGTAAATCCTATAAACTTCATTTCACTTCTCAAATATCACTGTGTTTGTCTGCTATATGATATATTTAACTGAAATTTATGATCCAAACAACCAATGATTTATAAAGGAAAATCATGGAAATCATCAGGGGTGCCCAAACTTTTGCATACAACTGTACTCTATCACAGTGCTCAAACAACTCCATCACAGTGTAAAATCAACTCATATTGGAGTAGAGACACTTGATTTGACAAGATGATAGAGCTGATTTCACTCTATAATAGAGTGTATTTTATTCTATTTGGACTGGGACCAAATGTAAAGGCCCCTTCACACATCGTGCGAAGTTTGGTCGAATATGGCGAAACAGCACAAAAGAGCTGTAAATTTGTGCACCACAAAACATCGTGCTGACGGATGTGCACAATCCCGGTTCATGCATGCGACAGTGTCTTTCGAGCAGGAACACACTGCGAGGTGCACCACATTGTGCCACTGATGTGGAATCAATTTCAATTTCAATTCAATTTCAGTTTATTTTCATTTATATCGCATCAAATGACAACAAGGTTGCCTCAAGGCGCTTCACACAAGTTGTATTTACTTTCACAGGTAAGTAAGTCCCTTCAGCTGCTCCCTTGTTTGCACTTGGGGTCGCCACAGCAAATCCAAGGTGGATCTGCATGTTGAAATGGCACAGGTTTTACGCCGGATGCCCTTCCTGACGCAACTCCACATTACATGGAGATGCAGGGGTGGGATTTGAACCCGGAACATGCAGGGGTAGGATCTGAACCCGGAACCTTCTGCACTGAAACCAAGCGCATTAACCACTTGGCCACCACGCCTGCTTCACAGGTAAGTAAGTAATAAATAAAAAATAAAAACCAGCTGGTACATGTGGAACCACATCATGCTGCTGATGTGGAATAAATAAAAAATAAAAACCAGCTGATACCTGTGGAACCACATCGTACTGCTGATGTGAATCTACAGTATATATATATATATATATAAATAAAACCATACACCATAAAAAACAGCATTTTATACTGAATCCCTCTTATCAAGCGGGCAATACAATTATGATCCGTCTGTTCCTCTGTAGATGACCCATGGTCACCAGACATACAGTCATGAAATCACATGAATGAGAAGCAGTATGCTCTGATCATGTCCACATCTGCTGGCGCATGTTCAGCTGGCCCGCGAGCGTGTCTTGACCGACACGCATGTCTTGTGGATGGCGCACCGCAGGACTGACGCCGCGTCATATGGAACAGAGCTCATGTGGGTGACATGAAAGTCAGATTGCCCACTGCGTTCTGATCTGACGGTCCGTTTCAGCCTGGGGCAGCCTGTCAGTGGGCTGCAGTAAGGGAGCAAACACGCTGCAGCCCACAGCATATATCGCCACAGCGATATATGTTTTTATTTATGTCCACGTGATGACAGCAAACAGACACACGCATGTCACAGTGGGCAGTTGTTAGTCCATGTCCGTCCAAACACAGTACGTGTTGTTCAGGTGGGATGTCCAGAATGACAGATCTCCACAGCTGCATCAGTGGGCGGACACACCTCATGCCAGTTCAGCACACACACCAAAGCCACACCCGTGGGGAACTTAGACAAATTTCATTGCCAGCATGAGAGTGATTGTCTGCAGACTGTTGTCATGCTAAGAGTGTGAATGGCCACACATTTTCTAAGTGCCAAACAAGCGGTGTTAGATGTTTGTGTGTGTCAGCTGGAATTTGGCCAACACCTGCCACAAGAGGGTTTAATGGGCTTACACAGCGCACACTCTGTCTTTCAGCCGCTGGTGTGTGCATATAGTTGTAGCAACAGGCGTACGAGGGGTTGGAGACAGGGACAATTTTACATGTTTTGCACATGATTCCTGTTTCATGGTCACTGCATGTGCACTTCTACCAAACTTCACACTATGTGTGAAGGGGCCCTTATCCTGGCAGAGTATATTTTACTCAGCAAAATTTACTTTGTGTTTCTGTTCCTTATGTTCATATCCAGATCAGCTGCATTTGTGTGTTTGGTGCACGTGAGTCTCACTCTGTGAAACTGTTGTCTCACTCTACATTTATAAGGAAACGGCAGTGAGTGACCGGCCACATGACACTGCGCATACAAGGTGGCAGAGAATAGTGACTTTCCAGAAATTCCTCTCCCCGGTGAAACCATGTCCATGGGCTGAAAAGAACTCTGATCAAGAATGTGGTCACGAGAGGATTAACAAAGATATACCTTTTCCTAGACTGAGAGCCCTGTGAGCTCCAACTTGAGTCATACATGGTGGTCCTTCTAAATGCTAAGTTTCAGGGGTCGGGGGGGGGGGGGGGGTAGTGCTAAGGGAAGCTGGTGCTTTGGTCTGAGATGCTGGTGCTATAGTGCAACATCTTGTGGCACAAAATAATTTATAGGACCTTTAATTTTTTTTTTGTTTTGTTTTTGCTGCCCTTTGTTGCACAAGGTCACCAAAGTGGATCTGGTAGAGATCTCTACGTACTGGATTTGACAAACATTTTACAATAGATGCTCTCGACATGGAGAAACATGGGCACAAGTCCTCATGTTCCGAAGCGGTCTCCCAGCCAAGAGCTGATCAGAACCTTCTCTTCTTCAAATCTGAGATCTGACAGGATCAGATTTGCCCTCGAGTGTCATCTTCTGTCATTCACTTCACCATTTTATCATGTTGTAAGTTTTTGCATATTTTGTCTTCTTGTTTCTTTCCAATTTTGTTATATCTGTAGAGGGATGGAGGACATGAGCAATCAAGATCCAAACACAGAACAAATACAAAGAAAGGACAGCAAATTGTTCCAGGTAAGTCCTTCTACTCCACTTATGATACAAGTAGAAGAAAGAAGTAAGGCCTACACAGTGCCCTCCAAAAGTATTGGAACACTTGGTATTTCACACATTTTAATTTGTTTATGCCATTTCAAATAAAAAAGACCAAAAAAAAAAAGAAAATTATTTTCCTTAAAATCAAATTGAAAGCAATTCTCTACAACTTCATATAAAGTAATTAAAAATATAAAGGCCAAGATGATGGGTTGCATAAGTAATGGAAAACTTTGGTATAATTCCTATAAATAGTCAATTTTATTGCCAGTTTTCTTCAGACAAGTCAGGAGGTGAAACATACAAATGAAATATATCAAATCCTGAGACATATTATAAAACTCCTGATCCAGTTGTTGGATAAAGTTTAGATGTGAGAGAGAACAAAACACAGCCTAAAGGTGGAGGAGCATAAGTCACTATCGGTGTGGAACATCTGTCTGGAATGTACAGATTCTACAATCACTGAACTGTTTCATCGCAAACTGTTGACCTTTCTTCTCAGTCAACTTCTGCTGCCTTTTCCTCTAGATCTTCCCTGACCCCATTGAGTTTCTCCTGGGTCCAGAAAGCTCTCTGAATAGCCTGGGCCAAGACCACGAGAAGGAATGTCTACCTTCTATTGTTGTGGAACCCACAGAGGTGAACGAGGTAGAGAGTGGAGAGTTACGCTGGCCACCGGAGAACATGGACATGGAGGATGAGGAGGAAGATCTCTTCTTGGAACAGTGCATACCTCCAGCCAACATTGCAGACTGGGGAGACGAGGAAGAAGAAGATGAAGAGGAAGAAGAGACGTCAGTTATTCTGAACCAGCAGCAAAACATGCCACTCATTGGTAAGTTGGACACGGCGTAATTTTGGAGTTGGGCAGGGCGTAATTCAAGGCTGGTGATTATAAACAAAATTCTGCTTGTTGCCTGCACTGTAATATGGTGTTAGGTTTCACACATATCCTTGGTTGTGACGAACCAAACAGCTTTAGATCAGATCAGGAGCCTGACATGCACCTGCTAAATGACGGACACTACCAAGGGCTGTGATTTCTCACTTTTCTGGTTTCACTCCTTCCTCTCTCATAAAATTTTAATAGTTTTTGCAGTGTGCCCGCCAATTACATTTAGATCATGGATCAAATATGTTTGGCAGAAATGTCTGCAAATATGACCAACTTCACAACACAGAGTCGGAAAAAAAAAATTCTCAGATGACCTGCAATTCATGGAGAGAGAAATTATTCATACCATGTTGTTGATTTGGAGGTTGATGATTGTTTTCGAGGGACAAATTAATTTAGAAAAAACTACTGTTCCTGCAGCAAATTGCATGAAGACGTGACGGAGAACTTTAAAGGGTCACATACATGGCCATGTCATCGCATACACAGAGTTACGTAGTTGCAGAAGCATATATTAGGCTTTAGGATTTTTAGGTACCACTCCACATTGGACTAAAAAAGAGTGACTCAACCAATTGTAATCTTTTTAATGCACATAGTGTCCTTCACTTATTTAAGGCAGGTATTTATTTTTGTCAGATGAAGTTTTGACCTGGTCATTAAATGAGGCAGGTCCCGATTCAAGGTCAGGCTTTCAATCAAGGAAATACGTAAACCTAATTGGAGCTGGGGGCTCCCTGTAGATCGTTTGGTGCCTACTACTAACGGACAAAACTCACTAGTCCACCTGAACCCATTATATGTGAGTTTTACTGTAGTATCCCACTGGGCTGCGACAGCCCAGCATCCATGAGGAATTTTGCACAGTGTGGTGCAAGAATCACAGCCATTCACCATCCCCTCGCCTCAGTCATGGGGTGGCGCCCACACGTCACTTGATTTTTAAACAAACCAAAATATTCCCAGGAATGATCTCCTTAACCAGATCATCAGACGGGCACCTCGTACCATGTTGTGTGTGTGTGACTCAGAACGTTACACACACTTTTCCTTTTATATGATCGGAGAGGAACAGTACTTCTGGAAGTGACTGAACACTCCAACAGCCTCCAGTCACCCCACTCTGCATCCGGCTGTCACTCACCCACCGTGCACATGTGTGAGCGAGCTGGACACATCCTGTCCAGCCACAGATGAGCTGCTGCATGGACCAGATTTATTGTCTTTACCTCTGTTTATTTATTTGTGTGAGGAGAGAAGTGTATTTAAATTTTATGCACCTGGACAGTGCACACCCAATGTGCACGTGTGCTAGGCTGGATGCACAAGCTGCACAAACCAGATTCATTGTGCTTATTTATATATTTATTTTTTTGAGGAAAGAAGTGTAAATTAAGTTTAATGCTCCTGCTCAGTGCACACTCCACGTGCACATGCGCTGGGCTGGATGCATGAGCTACAGGAACCAAATTCATTGTGTTGATTGATTGATTAGTGCATTTATTTATTTATTTTTCTGAGGACAGAAGTTGAAATTAAGTTTTATGCTGCTGGCCGGCAGCCACCCACTGTGCATGCGTGCACAGCATGCTGGACAGCTGATGTCAGCACTGTGGCTTCATTCTTTTATTTTTTATTGGAGAGATTCCAAAGGATCACCATGCCTGTGTATCCTGTTCTGCAGCCGATGAGCCGCGCCATCTGATGGAACTCAGTTTTATGTGTGGCCCGGCCCGGATGTGTCGATCATGCCCGACCACAGAGCAGTGCATGAACCAGATTTTCTCTGATTTATTTATTTATTTATTTACAGTAGTATGTAAAAGTTTGGTCACCCCTGATGATTTCCATCAAGCACCCCAACAGAAAAAATACATCAATATTTAATAGATCCTGCTTTTGCAAAAATAACAGTCTCTAAATGCTTCTTATAACTTCCAATGAGAGTCTGGTTTTGGTTTAAGGTATTTTGGACCAGTCTTCTGTACAAAACATCTCAGGTTTGTTGGTTTCCGAGCATGGACAGCCCACTTAAAATCACACCACAGATTTTCAATAATATTCAGGTCAGTGTACTGAGATGGGCATTCCAAAACATTGTACTTGTTCCTCTCATGCATGCCTTAGTAGATTTTTAGCAGTGTTTAGGGTCGTCTCGTTGAAAGATCCAGCCCCGGACGCAACTTCAACTTTTTCACTGATTCAAGAACATTGTTCTCAAGAATCTGCTGATATTGACTTGAATCCATGTGACCCTCAACTTTAACAAGATTTCCAGTACCTGCACTGGTCACACAGCCCCACAGAATGATGGAACCACCTCCAAATTTTACTATAGGTAGCAAGTGTTTTTCTTGGAATGCTGTGTTCTTTTTCAGCCATGCATACCGCCCCTTCTTATGTCCAAATAACTCAATTTTAGTTTCATCAGTCCATAGCACCTTATTCCAAAATGAAGCTGTACGCAGAAAAGGCTTCCTCTGCATTACTCTCTCATCCAACATCTCCTTGTGCAAAGTGCGCCGTATAGTTGAATGATGCACAGTCTGACACTCTGCAGCAAGATCATGTTGTAGGTCATTGGAGAAGGTCTGTGGGTTAACTACGACTGTTCTCACCATCCTTCACATCAGTTTATCTGAGATTTTTCTTGGCCTGTCACTTCGGGACATAACTTGTACTGTGCCTGCGGTCTTCCATTTCCTCACTATGTTCCTCACAGTGGAAACTGACAGCTGAAATCTCAGATAGCTTTTTGTATCCTTCCCCTAAACCATGATGTTGAACAGTCTTTGTTTTCAGTTCATTTGAGAGGTGTTTAGAGGCTCCCATGTTGCCACTCATTAGAAGAGATGCAAAGAGGGGAAACATTTGCAAATGGCCACCTTAAATACTCTTTCTCATGATTGGACTCACCTGTGTAAGGATGTCAAGGGTCAATGAGCTTACCAAACCAATTTTGTGTTCCAATAATTAGTGCTAAATGTATTCAAATCAATAAAATGACAAGGGTGCCCAAATTTATGCACCTGCCTAATTTTGATTATTGTACACTTTCTGTAAATACTAGAAACTTCATTTCACTTCTCAAATATCAGTGTGTTCGTCTGCTATATGATATATTTAACTGAAATTTCGGATCCAGACAACCAATGATTTATAAAGAAAAATCATGAAGATTATCAGGGGTGCCCAAACCTTTGCATACAACTGTATCTGAGGACTGCAGCCTCATGCTGCCGGCTGGCGCAGGGACAGTGGACTTCACCTGTGTGGAGAACGTGGACTAAGCATTCTACATTTGTTTTTATTTTCATTGCCTGAGTGGACATCAATGTAACTTGAGAGACACAGGTCAGTCAGTATCATTCTATAAGTACATGAGTGGTTGGTCATGTTTTTCTTTTGTTTTTTTTTTGTTTTTAAACAATTAATTAATTAATTAATTAATTAATTAATTTTTTCAGTGCTTTTTCTGCCTAAAGTCAGACAAATTTTTACAGCCTCTTTCACACAATAACAATGTAATAGTCCACATCCATCCTGAGCACTGTGTGCACAAATGTGCTGTCAGCCACCCTAGTAGAACTGAACATCCGTGAGAGTGTCGCATGGTAGTCACGCGCAAATCCTTGTGCCTGCAAAGACCACGCCATTGCTGCTTGACTGTCCCATGTGCACTGAGCGCCATGTCAGAGGTTCGCACGTGGAATGTGTGTGGACTTAAAACTTTCCTTTTTGCTAAAGCTTATAGTTAGGGCTGGATCAGGTGACCCTGAACCATCCCTTAGTTATGCTGCTATAGACGTAGACTGCTGGGGGGTTCCCATGATGCACTGTTTCTTTCTCTTTTTGCTCTGTATGCACCACTCTGCATTTAATCATTAGTGATTGATCTCTGCTCCCCTCCACAGCATGTCTTTTTCCTGGTTCTCTCCCTCAGCCCCAACCAGTCCCAGCAGAGGACTGCCCCTCCCTGAGCCTGGTTCTGCTGGAGGTTTCTTCCTGTTAAAAGGGAGTTTTTCCTTCCCACTGTAGCCAAGTGCTTGCTCACAGGGGGTCGTTTTGACCGTTGGGGTTTTACATAATTATTGTATGGCCTTGCCTTACAATATAAAGCGCCTTGGGGCAACTGTTTGTTGTGATTTGGCGCTATATAAAAAAAATTGATTGATTGATTGATTGACTGCTCGAGATTCATGGCCATAGTTTTCACTACCACTCCAGATGGCATTCAGCAGAGAGTCGGCTATCATGCACACGGGTTTGGAGGACCAATTCAGTGAGATTCCAAATGAGAAAGTTATTGCCATTTCACCTGTTTTCACATGATTTTGTGTATCCGCCTGCACCAGTCATGTGTCAGTGAGATGCTAGCTTCATTATTACTGTCTTCTGACTGATGTATCTGTTGTCATTCAATTTATTTTCAATTTCAATTTTTTTTCATTTATATAGCACCAAATCACAACAGAGTTGCCTCAAGGCGCTTCACACAAGTAAGGTCTAACCTTACTAACCCCCAGAGCAACAGTGGTAAGGAAAAACTCCCTCTGAGGAAGAAACCTCAAGCAGACCAGACTCAAAGGGGTGACCCTCTGCTTGTGTCATGCTACGGATATAAATTACAGAACAATTCACAAAACGAATATACAGGAAATGCTGTTGGTGCACAGGACAGGAGGGTCTCCAGCACAAATACAACTCCCATCTCTGGATGGAGCTGCACCTTAAACAGAGAGAAAAACAGAATCAGGCATCAGAAAGACAAGAAATACTGTATAATTTGCCAGCATTAAACAACACGAAAAACAGAAGAAATACTAAGGTGATCGCCGGCCACTAGCCCAAAGCTTCACTAAAAGACACAGAATTTAGGTAAAGTTGAGGCCGTGGCACACTCTGTTTCCTAATAAAATGAATTAAAAGAGTAAAAAGCATAAAACAAAACTATACCAGTATGCTAGCCATACGAAAGGGAAAATAAGTGCGTCTTAAGTCTGGACGTGAAAGTCTCCACAGAATCTAACTGTTTGGCTGTGTCATGTTTGGCTTCTTATCATGTTATGTGGAATAAATACTGGTGAGTAATTTTAGCTCCTCGTAACATAGATACGAGGCAGCAGTAAGCAACGCTGGACTTGGGGGTGGTCTTTCAGGCAGGGGTAACACTTGGTTCTTGTGGTGTTGGGGCTAGCCCATGCTGTTGTGAATGGTGGTGAGGGACTTAAATAGGAGTGGGCGTACTTCTGTGGTCTGTGCCTTGGCTGCTCTGGCTGTAGCAGAGCAGCTCACTTCTTCAATTCAATTTTTTTTTTTTACAGAAACACCAAATTTTAGGTAAATGTCAGTCAGGTTTTCTCAAAATGCACTCAACAGAAACTACATTACTTAGGGTTTCAAGCCACATTATCATGAACATAGACTCTGGACAATACACAGTTGTGGTTTTATTGGATCTCTTGGATGCTTTTGACACTGATGATTAACAAACTGAGATGTGGTTGAGCATTCAGGAGTGGTTTAGGAATGGTTCTCCTCCTACTTCTTTGACTGAAGTTTTAGTGTTTTTATAAATCAATTTCTGTCTGAATCGAGACAGCTTACCTGTGGGGTACCTCAGGGTTCTGTATTGGGCCCAGTACTGTTTCATTTATATTTGCTTCCTTTAAGACAGATAATTACCAATTACAGTCTTGCCAACTTTATGCTGACAATATCCAGCTGTACTTTTCTTTCAAGTCCACTGAGTTCCACAAATTATCTTCCTTGACTAAGTGCTTGTCTAACATCAACCACTGGTTAAGTGGTTCAGGAATGGTTAAAGTTGTTAAAGTGTTGGGCTTGTGGCCAGAGGCTCCTCGGTTCAAATCCCAGCCTGATTGAAAAATCACAAAGGGCCCTGGAAAGGCTCATTAAAAGTCTGCTAACGAGTCTTTCATTGGATTCAGGTGTGTTGGAGCAGGGAGACAACTAAGTGTGTCAGGAAGGTGGCTCTCGAGGACCGAACTTGGCCACCTGCCCTAGTTGCTCCCCATGTGTAATGTATGGCAGCACCCTCACATCAGGGTAAATGTGAGGCAATAGTGTGTAAAGCGCTTTGAGCGTCTGATGCAGATGGTAAAGCGCTATATAAATGCAGTCCATTTAGTTAAGTGACAATTATCTACAACTGAACTCTGATGAAACAGAAACTCTAATTGTTGCCCCTGAAAGAGTCATTCCTCCAATAAATCAGCACTTAGGTCCTTTAGCTTCTTCTCTCCAGCCCTATGTGTGGAACCTATGTGCTGTTTTTGACTCAGCAATGTCATTGGAGCATCATTCCAGTTCATAAAAAACCTTTTCTTCCTCTCTGCAATATTTCTAAATTGAAACCCCTTATGTCCAAGGTTGAATTGGAGAAGATTATTCATGCTTTTATATCCTCACGTCTGGACTACAGTAACAGTCTTTTTACCTGTTTAAATAAGAAGGAACTTGACCACATTCAGGTCATCCAGATCTCTGCTGCAAGGCTTTTAAATGGAACACACTAATGGGCTCATATCATGACTGTCTTAGTCGGCCTTCACTGGTTACCTGTGAACTTGTCATGATTCTCAGGAGAGAATCACAGCAGGAGGCAGGAGGCACAACGCAGACTCACAAGCAGGTGGCAGGATATAAAGGCTTTATCGAAAATACTGGCAGAAGGTCTGGTACACAAAAAGGCAGTCAGTGAGGCGTAGGTACAGGCAGGTTTTAAGCAAGGATGTCGTCAAAAAATACAGGCTGAGGTCAGAGCACAACAAACAGAGTTTGCGAGGTCGAGAAAAACAGGCACGGTTGGCAACAAGGAACTATGGCTAGGAACAAAGAACTATGGTACGTGAGCTGGAACGGAGATAGGAACATCAACAAACATGCAAGTGAAAAGAAAAGTAGCAGGGCTTAAATACACAGTGGTTTTATAAGGATGTGATTTGAAGCAGGTAGGAGGAGGGCTTGGACTAACAAAGATGAGAAGCAACTATGTGAGACAAGAGAGTGCTGTGACAGGTGGGTGCACACTGTCACGTGCGCCACTAGCTTAGCTTATGGCAAACTAAAAGTGCACACTCTCATTTTGGCCAAACAACTGTCCAGTTTCTGGGTATTCTGTGTTAGTATACGCTAAAGGCCGATGTGGTTGATGAATTCCTGCGCGGAAAGTAGTTCCCAGATAATTGTGATATATTCCTGTGAGATAATGTGTATATCTCAGCTAAATCAATTGTAAAATTTACCAGTAATAAAAAAATAAAGATAACTGAAGTTTTACGAGTGGCTGTAATAAATATTTAAGAAACTTAAAGTTTATGAGCAACTTCACCTGTTATTGCTCAAGCACATTGTAAACATTGAAACAATGGAGTTTGATGCGGAAGAGTTCAGAAAGATACGATTAGAATGTTTTGATTACCATTTACGGTTGGCGATGAAAGAGTTGGGTGTTAAAGTCAGAACAAGAAGCTGCACTGAAAGAGATCTATCTGGGAAGAGACACATTCTGTGTGTTGTCGCTCCAGCGAGAGGGGCATGCTGAGCAGGGTGGCGCAAGTAGTCCGGCAAAAATAAAAAATAGCAGAGATAACGGTCCAATGAGAGCGGCACTCTGAGTAGGGTGAGTTGGATGAGGAGCTCAAATCAAATCAATTTTATTTATATAGCGCCAAACACAACAAACAGTTGCCCCCGTTTTATATTGTAAGGCAAAAGCCATACAATAATTACAGAAAAACCCCAATGGTCAAAACGACCCCCTATGAGCAAGCACTTGGCGACAGTGGGAAGGAAAACTCCCTTTTAACAGGAAAAAACCTCCAGCAGAACCAGGCTCAGGGAGGGGCAGTCTTCTGCTGGGACTGGTTCGCGCTGAGGGGAGAGAATCAGGAAAAAGACATGCTGTGGAAGAGAGCAGAGATCAATCACCAATGATTAAATGCAGAGTGGTGCATACAGAGCAAAAAGAGGTGAATAAAAAGAAACACTCAGTGCATCATGGGAACCCCCCAGCAGTCTAAGTCTATAGCAGCATAACTAAGGGATGGTTCAGGGTCACCTGATCCAGCCCTAACTATAAGCTTTTTCAAAAAGAAAAGTTTTAAGCCTAATCTTAAAAGTAGAGAGGGTGTCTGTCTCCCTAATCCGAATTGGGAGCTGGTTCCACAGGAGAGGAGCCTGAAAGCTGAAGGCTCTGCCTCTCATTCTACTCTTACAAACCCTAGGAACTACAAGTAAGCCTGCAGTCTGAGAGCGAAGCGCTCTATTGGGGTGATATGGTATTATGAGGCCCCTAAGATAAGATGGGACCTGATTATTCAAAACCTTATAAGTAAGAAGAAGAATTTTAAATTCTATTCTAGAATTAACAGGAAGCCAATGAAGAGAGGCCAATATGGGTGAGATATGCTCTCTCCTTCTAGTCCCTGTCAGTACTCTAGCTGCAGCATTTTGAATTAACTGAAGGCTTTTCAGGGAACTTTTAGGACAACCTGATAATAATGAATTACAATAGTCCAGCCTAGAAGAAATAAATGCATGAATTAGCTTTTCAGCATCACTCTGAGACAAGACCTTTCTAATTTTAGAGATATTGCGCAAATGCAAAAAAGCAGTCCTACATATTTGCTTAATATGCGCATTGAATGACATATCCTGATCAAAAATGACTCCAACATTTCTCACAGTATTACTAGAGGTCAGGGTAATGCCATCCAGAGTAAGGATCTGGTTAGACACCATGTTTCTAAGATTTGTGGGGCCAAGTACAATAACTTCAGTTTTATCTGAATTTAAAAGCAGGAAATTAGAGATCATCCATGTCTTTATGTCTGAAAGACATTCCTGCAGTTTAACTAATTGGTGTGTGTCCTCTGGCTTCATGGATAGATAAACCAATCAATCAATCAATTTTTTTTTATATAGCGCCAAATCACAACAAACAGTTGCCCCAAGGCGCTTTATATTGTAAGGCAAGGCCATACAATAATGATGTAAAACCCCAACGGTCAAAACGACCCCCTGTGAGCAAGCACTTGGCTACAGTGGGAAGGAAAAACTCCCTTTTAACAGGAAGAAACCTCCAGCAGAACCAGGCTCAGGGAGGGGCAGTCTTCTGCTGGGACTGGTTGGGGCTGAGGGAGAGAACCAGGAAAAAGACATGCTGTGGAGGGGAGCAGAGATCGATCACTAATGATTAAATGCAGAGTGGTGCATACAGAGCAAAAAGAGAAAGAAACAGTGCATCATGGGAACCCCCCAGCAGTCTACGTCTATAGCAGCATAACTAAGGGATGGTTCAGGGTCACCTGATCCAGCCCTAACTATAAGCTTTAGCAAAAAGGAAAGTTTTAAGCCTAATCTTAAAAGTAGAGAGGGTGTCTGTCTCCCTGATCTGAATTGGGAGCTGGTTCCACAGGAGAGGAGCCTGAAAGCTGAAGGCTCTGCCTCCCATTCTACTCTTACAAACCCTAGGAACTACAAGTAAGCCTGCAGTCTGAGAGCGAAGCGCTCTATTGGGGTGATATAGTACTACGAGGTCCCTAAGATAAGATGGGACCTGATTATTCAAAACCTTATAAGTAAGAAGAAGAATTTTAAATTCTATTCTAGAATTAACAGGAAGCCAATGAAGAGAGATATGCTCTCTCCTTCTAGTCCCCGTCAGCACTCTAGCTGCAGCATTTTGAATTAACTGAAGGCTTTTTAGGGAACTTTTAGGACAACCTGATAATAATGAATTACAATAGTCCAGCCTAGAGGAAATAAATGCATGAATTAGTTTTTCAGCATCACTCTGAGACAAGACCTTTCTGATTTTAGAGATATTGCGTAAATGCAAAAAAGCAGTCCTACATATTTGTTTAATATGCGCTTTGAATGACATATCCTGATCAAAAATGACTCCAAGATTTCTCACAGTATTACTAGAGGTCAGGGTAATGCCATCCAGAGTAAGGATCTGGTTAGACACCATGTTTCTAAGATTTGTGGGGCCAAGAACAATAACTTCAGTTTTATCTGAGTTTAAAAGCAGGAAATTAGAGGTCATCCATGTCTTTATGTCTGTAAGACAATCCTGCAGTTTAGCTAATTGGTGTGTGTCCTCTGGCTTCATGGATAGATAAAGCTGGGTATCATCTGCGTAACAATGAAAATTTAAGCAATACCGTCTAATAATACTGCCTAAGGGAAGCATATATAAAGTGAATAAAATTGGTCCTAGCACAGAACCTTGTGGAACTCCATAATTAACTTTAGTCTGTGAAGAAGATTCCCCATTTACATGAACAAATTGTAATCTATTAGACAAATATGATTCAAACCACCGCAGCGCAGTGCCTTTAATACCTATGGCATGCTCTAATCTCTGTAATAAAATTTTATGGTCAACAGTATCAAAAGCAGCACTGAGGTCTAACAGAACAAGCACAGAGATGAGTCCACTGTCCGAGGCCATAAGAAGATCATTTGTAACCTTCACTAATGCTGTTTCTGTACTATGATGAATTCTAAAACCTGACTGAAACTCTTCAAATAGACCATTCCTCTGCAGATGATCAGTTAGCTGTTTTACAACTACCCTTTCAAGAATTTTTGAGAGAAAAGGAAGGTTGGAGATTGGCCTATAATTAGCTAAGATAGCTGGGTCAAGTGATGGCTTTTTAAGTAATGGTTTAATTACTGCCACCTTAAAAGCCTGTGGTACATAGCCAACTAACAAAGATAGATTGATCATATTTAAGATCGAAGCATTAAATAATGGTAGGGCTTCCTTGAGCAGCCTGGTAGGAATGGGGTCTAATAAACATGTTGATGGTTTGGATGAAGTAACTAATGAAAATAACTCAGACAGAACAATCGGAGAGAAAGAGTCTAACCAAATACCGGCATCACTGAAAGCAGCCAAAGATAACGATACGTCTTTGGGATGGTTATGAGTAATTTTTTCTCTAATAGTTAAAATTTTGTTAGCAAAGAAAGTCATGAACTCATTACTAGTTAAAGATAATGGAATACTCAGCTCAATAGAGCTCTGACTCTTTGTCAGCCTGGCTACAGTGCTGAAAAGAAACCTGGGGTTGTTCTTATTTTCTTCAATTAGTGATGAGTAGAAAGATGTCCTAGCTTTACGGAGGGCTTTTTTATAGAGCAACAGACTCTTTTTCCAGGCTAAGTGAAGATCTTCTAAATTAGTGAGACGCCATTTCCTCTCCAACTTACGGGTTATCTGCTTTAAGCTACGAGTTTGAGAGTTATACCATGGAGTCAGACACTTCTGATTTAAAGCTCTCTTTTTCAGAGGAGCTACAGCATCCAAAGTTGTCTTCAATGAGGATGTAAAACTATTGACGAGATACTCTATCTCCCTTACAGAGTTTAGGTAGCTACTCTGCACTGTGTTGTTATATGGCATTAGAGAACATGAAGAAGGAATCATATCCTTAAACCTAGTTACAGCGCTTTCTGAAAGACTTCTAGTGTAATGAAACTTATTCCCTACTGCTGGGTAGTCCATCAGAGTAAATGTAAATGTTATTAAAAAATGATCAGACAGAAGGGAGTTTTCAGGGAATACTGTTAAGTCTTCTATTTCCATACCATAAGTCAGAACAAGATCTAAGATATGATTAAAGTGGTGGGTGGACTCATTTACTTTTTGAGCAAAGCCAATAGAGTCTAATAATAGATTAAATGCAGTGTTGAGGCTGTCATTCTCAGCATCTGTGTGGATGTTAAAATCGCCCACTATAATTATCTTATCTGAGCTAAGCACTAAGTCAGACAAAAGGTCTGAAAATTCACAGAGAAACTCACAGTAACGACCAGGTGGACGATAGATAATAACAAATAAAACTGGTTTTTGGGACTTCCAATTTGGATGGACAAGACTAAGAGACAAGCTTTCAAATGAATTAAAGCTCTGTCTGGGTTTTTGATTAATTAATAAGCTGGAATGGAAGATTGCTGCTAATCCACCGCCCCGGCCCGTGCTACGAGCATTCTGACAGTTAGTGTGACTCGGGGGTGTTGACTCATTTAAACTAACATATTCATCCTGCTGTAACCAGGTTTCTGTTAGGCAGAATAAATCAATATGTTGATCAATTATTATATCATTTACCAACAGGGACTTAGAAGAGAGAGACCTAATGTTTAATAGACCACATTTAACTGTTTTAGTCTGTGGTGCAGTAGAAGGTGCTATATTATTTTTTATTTTTGAATTTTTATGCTTAAATAGATTTTTGCTGGTTATTGGTGGTCTGGGAGCAGGCACCGTCTCTACGGGGATGGGGTAATGAGGGGATGGCAGGGGGAGAGAAGCTGCAGAGAGGTGTGTAAGACTACAACTCTGCTTCCTGGTCCCAACCCTGGATAGTCACGGTTTGGAGGATTTAAGAAAATTAGCCAGATTTCTAGAAATGAGAGCTGCTCCATCCAAAGTGGGATGGATGCCGTCTCTCCTAACAAGACCAGGTTTTCCCCAGAAGCTTTGCCAATTATCTATGAAGCCCACCTCATTTTTTGGACACCACTCAGACAGCCAGCAATTCAAGGAGAACATGCGGCTAAACATGTCACTCCCGGTCTGATTGGGGAGGGGCCCAGAGAAAACTACAGAGTCCGACATTGTTTTTGCAAAGTTACACACCGATTTAATGTTAATTTTAGTGACCTCCGATTGGCGTAACCGGGTGTCATTACTGCCGACGTGAATTACAATCTTACCAAATTTACGCTTAGCCTTAACCAGCAGTTTCAAATTTCCTTCAATGTCGCCTGCTCTGGCCCCCGGAAGACAATTGACTATGGTTGCTGGTGTCGCTAACTTCACATTTCTCAAAACAGAGTCGCCAATAACCAGAGTTTGATCCTCGGCGGGTGTGTCGTCGAGTGGGGAAAAACGGTTAGAAATGTGAACGGGTTGACGGTGTACACGGGGCTTCTGTTTAGGGCTACGCTTCCTCCTCACAGTCACCCAGTCGGCCTGCTTTCCCAGCTGCTCGGGATCTGCCAGAGGGGAACTAACGGCGGCTAAGCTACCTTGGTCCGCACCGACTACAGGGGCCTGGCTAGCTGTAGAATTTTCCACGGTGCGGAGCCGAGTCGCCAATTCGCCCAGCCTGGCCTCCAAAGCTACGAATAAGCTACACTTATTACAAGTACCATTACTGCTAAAGGAGGCCGAGGAATAACTAAACATTTCACACCCAGAGCAGAAAAGTGCGGGAGAGACAGGAGAAGCCGCCATGCTAAATCGGCTAAGAGCTAGTAGCTACGCTAAGCTAGCGGATTCCTAAAAACACGCAAAGTGAATAATGTGTAAATAATTTAGAGGTGATTCAGCAGAATGAGTGCTTTAGTTAAGGCACGTAAAGATTACACTGGGAAACAAATCGTAATCTAGATAACTAGATCAATCTAACTGCGCAGATTAAACAGCTAACAGATACAGAAAAACACCGCTGTGCTCCGGAACAGGAAGTGATACAATACCGCAGTGAGAGCTGGGTATGATCTGCGTAACAATGAAAATTTAAGCAATGCCGTCTAATAATACTGCCTAAGGGAAGCATGTATAAAGTGAATAAAATCGGTCCTAGCACAGAACCTTGTGGAACTCCATAATTAACCTTAGTCCATGAAGAAGACTCCCCATTTACATGAACAAATTGTAATCTATTAGATCACGGGTGGCCAAGTTCGGTCCTGGAGAGCCACATTCCTGACACTCTTAGTTGTCTCCCTGCTCCAACACACCTGAATCCAATGAAAGGCTCATTAAAAGTCTGCTCACGAGTCTTTCATTGGATTCAGGTGTGTTGGAACAGGGAGACAACTAAGAGTGTCAGGAATGTGGCTCTCGAGGACTGAATTTGGCCACCCCTGTATTAGATAAATATGATTCAAACCACTGCAGCGCAGTGCCTTTAATACCTACGGCATGCTCTAATCTCTGTAATAAAATTTTATGGTCAACAGTATCAAAAGCAGCACTGAGGTCTAACAGGACAAGTACAGAGATGAGTCCACTGTCTGAGGCCATAAGAAGATCATTTGTAACCTTCACTAATGCTGTTTCTGTACTATGATGAATTCTAAAACCTGACTGAAACTCTTCAAATAGACCATTCCTCTGCAGATGATCAGTTAGCTGTTTTACAACTACCCTTTCAAGAATTTTTGAGAGAAAAGGAAGGTTGGAGATTGGCCTATAATTAGCTAAGATAGCTGGGTCAAGTGATGGCTTTTTAAGTAATGGTTTAGTTACTGCCACCTTAAAAGCCTGTGGTACTGCTGGGAAAGTGTAGGTACACGGACCCACAACAGGGGGCGCAAATGAACGGACAATGGAGGAAGTCAAATAACAACACTTTACTGTTGTGAATGGGCACAACAAATACAACAGATAACAACAATGGACAAAAAGCCAAATCACAAAAGGTGTCGTGTGGGCAGGCTCGAAGATAGGAGACGTCTGTCCAAAGCAGAACCGGAACCACACGATTTCCTCCGCCACCAGACCCCGGGAATACTGGAGCCGCCAAGTCCCGAATTCCCAGGTGGCCACTGCCTCCGCGTGTCGGACCTGGTACTGCTGGTGAGGAACAAAGAAACAATTAAATGTGGGCGCGTTTGCACCCAGCAATCCGCACGGCAGGAAAACTACCTCCACCTCTTGTTGGAAAAGGAGTCTGTTATACAACGCACAAAAGTCACAAAAGGTTACTGTCACACAGTTAGCTGAGAATGTTACGTTCCAGGTAGAACGATATCTCGGCAAAGAGGTGGAGACGTCGTCCTGCTGATGTACCCCTGCTGATCAGATGATTGGTAACAGCTGTTGCAGGTGATGCCTGACAGCTGTCACCCTGGCTGCTCCTGTGAGGCGGCTGCGCCCTCTGGTGCCTGGAGCCCACACTCCAGACAGGGCGCCCTCTGATGGTGGGCCAGCAGTACCTCCTCTTCTGGCGGCCCACACAACAGGACCCCCCCCTCAACGGGCGCCTCCTGGCGCCCGACCAGTCTTGTCCGGGTGGCGGCGGTAGAAATCGGCCAGGAGGGCCGGGTCCAGGATGAAGCTCCTCTTCACCCAGGAGCGTTCTTCGGGACCGTACCCCTCCCAGTCCACCAAATACTGGAAGCCCCGGCCCATCCTACGGACATCCAAAAGCCGGCGTACAGTCCAAGCCGGCTCGCCATCGATTATCCGGGCAGGAGGCGGCACCGGACCCGGAGTACAGAGGGGTGAGGTGTGATGTGGTTTAACCCGGGACACATGAAACACAGGATGAATCCGCAGTGAGGCCGGAAGCTGAAGCCTCACTGCGGCTGTACTGATGACCTTAAGGATCTTGAATGGGCCGATGTATCGGTCCTGTAGCTTGGGGGAGTCCACTTTGAGGGGAATGTCCTTTGTGGATAACCACACCTCCTGCCCTGGCCGATACGCAGGGGCCGGGGTCCGCCGACGGTCTGCATGGGCTTTTGCCCTCGTCCGGGCCTTTAGCAAAGCAGAACGGGCGGCACGCCACACCCGACGGCACTTCCGTAGGTGGGCCTGGACCGAGGGCACACCGACCTCTCCCTCAACCACCGGAAACAACGGGGGCTGATACCCCAGACATACCTCAAAAGGGGAGAGGCCGGTGGCTGAAGACACCTGGCTGTTATGGGCATACTCGATCCAGGCCAAATGGGTACTCCAGGCCGCCGGGTGCGCGGCAGTCACGCAGCGCAAGGCCTGTTCCACCTCCTGGTTTACCCGTTCTGCTTGCCCGTTGGTCTGAGGGTGGTACCCGGACGAGAGACTCACCGTGGCCCCCAGTTCCCGGCAGAAGCTCCTCCAGACTTGCGAGGAGAACTGGGGACCGTGATCGGAGACGATGTCTGTTGGAATCCCATGCAGCCGGACGACGTGGTGGACCAGGAGGTCCGCTGTCTCCTGGGCTGTTGGGAGCTTCGGGAGGGCCACGAAGTGGGCCGCCTTGGAGAATCGGTCCACTATCGTGAGGATGGTGGTGTTACCCTGGGACGGCGGGAGGCCCGTGACAAAATCCAGGCCGATGTGGGACCAGGGGCGATGAGGCACAGGCAGCGGCTGGAGTAAACCTGATGCCCTGCGATGGTCAGCCTTGCCCCTGGCGCAGGTGGTGCAGGCCTGGATATAATCCCGGACGTCGGCTTCTAGGGACGCCCACCAGAAGCGCTGCCGGACAACTGCCACGGTTCTTCGCACCCCTGGATGACAGGAGAGCTTGGAGCCGTGACAGAATCCAGGACTGCAGCCCTAGCTTCTGGTGGGACGTATAGTTTGTTCTTCGGCCCAGTTCCGGGGTCCGGGCTTCGTGCCAGGGCCTCCTGGACGGTTCTCTCTACGTCCCAGGTGAGGGTGGCCACGATAGTGGACTCCGGGATGATGGGTTCCGGTGGATCCGACAACTCCGCTTTGACTTCATCTTCATGTACCCGGGACAAGGCATCCGATCTCTGGTTCTTGGTCCCGGGATGGTAGGTGATCCGGAAGTCAAAACGGCCAAAGAACAGTGACCAGCGGGCTTGCCTGGGGTTCAGCCGCTTGGCAGTCCTGATATACTCCAGGTTCCGGTGGTCAGTGAAAACCGTGAATGGCACGGACGTTCCCTCCAACAGATGTCTCCACTCTTCAAGAGCCTCTTTCACCGCAAGGAGTTCTCGATTGCCGACGTCATAGTTCCGTTCGGCCGGGGTCAACCTGCGGGAAAAATAGGCACACGGGTGAAGGACCTTATCGGTCTTCCCACTCTGGGAAAGCACAGCTCCTATCCCTGAGTCCGAGGTGTCCACTTCAACCACTAACTGGCGACTAGGATCGGGCTGCACCAGAACGGGTGCAGACGAGAAGCGCCGTTTCAACTCCTTGAACGCGGCATCGCAACGATCCGACCAGGTGAAGGGGACTTTTGGTGAGGTCAGGGCTGTCAGGGGGCTAACTACCTGACTGTAGCCCTTAATGAACCTCCTGTAGAAATTTGCAAAGCCGAGGAACTGTTGCAGCTTCCTACGGCTAGTGGGTTGGGGCCAGTCTCTCACCGCCGCAACCTTGGCCGGATCAGGAGCGACGGAGTTGGGGGAGATGATAAACCCCAGGAAGGACAAAGATGTGCGGTGAAACTCACACTTCTCGCCCTTCACAAACAGCCGGTTCTCCAACAACCGCTGCAGGACCTGACGTACATGCCGGACATGAGTCTCAGGATCCGGAGAAAAGATGAGTATATCGTCTAGATATACGAAGACGAATCGGTGCAGGAAATCCCGCAAGACATCATTAACTAATGCTTGGAACGTCGCGGGGGCGTTTGTGAGACCGAACGGCATGACCAGGTACTCAAAGTGACCTAAGGGGGTGTTAAATGCTGTCTTCCACTCGTCTCCCTTCCGGATCCGAACCAGGTGATACGCATTTCTAAGATCTAGCTTAGTGAATATTTGGGCTCCATGCAGGGGCGTGAACACTGAATCCAACAAGGGCAACGGGTATCGATTACGAACCGTGATTTCGTTCAGCCCCCTATAATCAATGCATGGACGAAGTCCGCCGTCTTTTTTACCCACAAAAAAGAAACCTGCACCCATCGGGGAGGTGGAATTCCGGATCAACCCGGCGGCTAAAGAGTCCCGGATGTAGGTCTCCATTGATTCGCGCTCAGGTCGTGAGAGGTTCTACAGCCTGCTGGACGGGAACTCAACGCCTGGAACCAAATCAATGGCGCAATCGTACGGACGGTGGGGGGGAAGGGTGAGCGCCAGATCCTTACTGAACACATCCACCAGGTCATGGTACTCCACCGGCACCGTCCCTAGATTGGGCGGGACTCTGACCTCCTCCTTAGCCTGGGAACCGGGAGGAACCGAGGAACCTAAACATACCCGATGGCAGGTCTCGCTCCACTGAACCACTACCCCGGACGGCCAATCGATCCGGGGATTGTGTTTTAACATCCAAGGGAAACCGAGAATCACACGGGAGGTGGCAGGAGTCACAAAAAACTCGATCTCCTCCCGGTGATTTCCTGACACCACCAGAGTTACTGGTGGTGTCTTATGTGTGATTAAAGGGAGTAGGGAGCCATCTAGTGCCCGCACCTGCTCAGGCGAGGTAAGCGCCACCAGAGGGAGCGCTACCTCCCTGGCCCATCTGCTGTCTAACAGATTCCCTTGAGAGCCCGTGTCCACCAGTGCTGGGGCCTTCAGGGTTAAATCCTCATAAAGGATTGTAACTGGGAGTCGTGTGGCAATATGGGTATGTCCCACGTGAATGTTTTGACCCACCCCTAACCCAGTTTCTAGGGGCGGGCGTTGGTGTTTTAACCGCTCGGGGCAGTCCCTCACTTGATGCTCTATTGAGCCACAAACAAAGCACGCTCCGCGGGCCAGCCTCCTCTGTCTATCTGGTGCCCTAAATGTGGCCCTGCTCGTGTCCATAGCTTCATCAGCAGGGGGAGCTGTAACCACACGGAGCGTAGAGGCCGTGGAGCGTGGGGAGGGCGGAACTCGGTCGGAACCGGAAGGGAGAGGGACGGCGCATGCCCGGCCACGCCCTTCGTCTCGTTCCCGACGGCGTTCTTCTAACCGATTGTCTAATCGTATAACGAGATCAATAAGCCCGTCTAAATCCCGCGGTTCGTCCTTGGCCACCAGGAGCTCCTTCAGGACCAACGACAGTCCGTTTACGAAGGCGGCACGGAGGGCAGTGTTATTCCAGCTGGACCTCGCAGCCGCGATGCGGAAGTCGACTGCATAAACAGCTGCGCTCCGGCACCCCTGTCTCATTGACAGCAGCACGGCTGAAGCGGTCTCTCCTCTATTTGGGTGATCGAACACTGTTCTGAACTCCCTCACAAACCCATCATATATCAGAAGGAGCCGTGAATTTTGCTCCCAAAGCGCTGTAGCCCAAGCGCGTGCCTTGCCGCGAAGCAGATTAATTACATAAGCTATCTTACTAGCATCAGTCGCGTACATGACGGGACATTGTGCGAAGACGAGCGAACACTGCATAAGAAAGTCCGCGCATGTCTCCACACAACCCCCGTACGGCTCTGGAGGGCTTATGTATGCTTCAGGGGAAGGTGGGAGGGGTCGTTGAACGACCTGTGGAACGTCACTGTTGCGCACAGGATCGACAGGAGGGGGAGCCGCAGCAGCGCCCTGAGGGCGCGCTTCCACCTGCGCGGCGAGAGCCTCCACCCTGCGGTTAAGGAGGACGTTCTGCTCGGTCATCAGATCCAGCCGAGCCGTAAAAGCGGTGAGGATTCGCTGCAACTCACCGATCATTCCTCCTGCAGACGCCTGTGCGTCCTGCTCTTCCATTGGCCGTTCAACAGCCGGTTGACGCCCACGGGGTCCATGACGTTGGCCGAGATATCCTGTTGGGAAAGTGTAGGTACACGGACCCACAACAGGGGGCGCAAATGAACGGACAATGGAGGAAGTCAAATAACAACACTTTACTGTTGTGAATGGGCACAACAAATACAACAGATAACAACAATGGACAAAAAGCCAAATCACAAAAGGTGTCGTGTGGGCAGGCTCGAAGATAGGAGACGTCTGTCCAAAGCAGAACCGGAACCACACGATTTCCTCCGCCGCCAGACCCCGGGAATACTGGAGCCGCCAAGTCCCGAATTCCCAGGTGGCCACTGCCTCCGCGTGTCGGACCTGGTACTGCTGGCGAGGAACAAAGAAACAATTAAATGTGGGCGCGTTTGCACTCAGCAATCCGCACGGCAGGAAAACTACCTCCACCTCTTGTTGGAAAAGGAGTCTGTTATACAACGCACAAAAGTCACAAAAGGTTACTGTCACACAGTTAGCTGAGAATGTTACCTTCCAGGTAGAACGATATCTCGGCAAAGAGGTGGAGACGTCGTCCTGCTGATGTACCCCTGCTGATCAGATGATTGGTAACAGCTGTTGCAGGTGATGCGTGACAGCTGTCACCCTGGCTGCTCCTGTGAGGCGGCTGCGCCCTCTGGTGCCTGGAGCCCGCACTCCAGACAGGGCGCCCTCTGGTGGTGGGCCAGCAGTACCTCCTCTTCTGGCGGCCCACACAACAGGTACATAGCCAACTAATAAAGATAGATTGGTCATATTTAAGATCGAAGCATTAATTAATGGTAGGGCTTCCTTGAGCAGCCTGGTAGGAATGGGGTCTAATAGACATGTTGATGGTTTGGAGGAAGTAACTAATGAAAATAACTCAGACAGAACAATTGGAGAGAAAGAGTCTAACGAAATACCGGCATCACTGAAAGCAGCCAAAGATAACGATATGTCTTTGGGATGGTTATGAATAATTTTTTCTCTAATAGTTAAAATTTTATTAGCAAAAAAAGTCATGAAGTCATTACTAGTTAAAGTTAAAGGAATACTCGGCTCAATAGAGCTCAATAGAGAGATGACAAACAAAACGGGGTGTGGCCAACGGAGATGAGGATTTACTGGTGAAAGGCAAGAGAGTGCAGCGATCAAAGGGTGTGAATGTGAAACAAATGAGACTGGGTGTGAACACATGAGAAACAAGATGAAAAGACAGACACGGGAGCACAGTGACAGCATGGACATGACTAGAAACCAAATCAAACAATACTACACTATAGCAAGACAGAGAAAGAACAACTCGAAACAAAGTCTGCATGGAATATCCACAAGAACAGATTAATCCTTGACAATAAATAGAAAAGAAAGCAACAAGAAAATCAAAAGCTGAAACGAGAATGGAACTGATATGTGGCGAGGTGTAAAACACAAAATATAACCAATGGCTGCAATGAACAATGTGACAAATAAAACCTGACAAAAAGCAATCATGATCAAAAATCAAAGACCGTGGATCAAAGATTAAACTAAACAAGAATGGATCTCAACATGTGGCTGAAGTATGATGAACAAAAAACAACAAGCTGTGACAAAAGCAATGATGAACAAAAATCAAAGACAGTGGATCAATGACTAAACAAAACCAGAATGGAACTCAAGATGTGGCTGAAGTGTGACGAACAGAAGACAAGCAGCTGTGACAAAAGCAAAATAAACAGGTAATCAAAAAAGCAGACAAAATAACTCAATAAAGACAGAAAACATAACTGTCGAGGACTGAGCAGGGGCAAGTCATGACAAAATTTTAGAGACTTGCATGGTCGGGCTCCTCCTTAATCTCTGACCTGCTACAACTTCACACCCCGACCCGCAGTCTGCGGTCAGCAGGCCAGATATTACTTGTGGTCCCAACAACCCATTTCAATATGCAAGGTGATCGTTCCTTTGAAGCACAAGCACCTCGGCTGTGAAATGCTCTACCTCTTTCCCTTTGCTGCCTAGATGCTGTTGATGTATTTCAAAAGCAGTTAAAGACTTTTCTTTTTAAACAGACTTTTAGTTAGACAAGGCTTTTCATTGTTTTGTTCTTTTTAATATATTTTTCCTGTTTTTAAAACCTATGTTTTTAATTTACCCTGTCTGTATTTTTATATATTTTACTTGTATTGCTTTGTGAAGCACTTTGTGATTCCATATCTGTGAAAGGTGCTATATAAATATAATTTACTTACTTACTGGGAGGTATTCTTAATCAGCTGTCGCACTATGGGTATGTGGTGGTGCTGGGGGGTGGATCTGACCTTGGGTAGGGACACGGTCCGCTGCAATGCATGGCAGTCTGTGTTGAATTTGTGTAGTTTTCTGGCTGTGTGGTGATGATCCATGCTGGTTTGCGTGGTGGTGTGGGGGTGGGGGTGTTTAGTGTCCTGGCTGGCATTTTATGCTGCATCTCCTCTCTGATCCCTCACTGGGTGCCCTTTGTGTCCCATAGGGTATACGGTTGTGCAGTTAAGCCGAGGGCAGTCAAATGGCTAGTAACGGGTCTGGATACAAATTTTCCATAAATGTTAAAATCGGGAGATCCTTAAATTGGAGATCAAAACAGATGGTGACTGACCAAGACAGCTAATGAGCACTTTGACAAAAGTACACCAAAATTACCATGACATTGTGTTCTTGTGGGCATGTCTCCATATGGCTGAATATGTGTGAGTATGTACATATGCTTTCAGGGAAAAGGGGGAAGGTAAAGCAAAAAATAACGCATGGATTTTTTTTTCACAGCCCTTCAGGGGGACACATTTGGAGATGACAGCCCTACACTTCCACCAGTCCTAAACTGACTTAACCTCAGCATCACTGATAACCCAGCCAGGAAACATCCTTATGCCAGACACTGAACGTCCTGTTCTGGATGTTAAACACAACTACACACAAAGACATTATGTGCAACTCCGAAGCGATGCATGCACATGCTTAAATGTACAAAAATGCACAATTACACAAAGAGTATCATGCACATAAATGAGGGTGAAAACACTGGTAAAAATCAGTCTACAAGGGTCGGCTGAAAGGTTCTGCCTCCGACACAGGTTATGTCAATAACAAGCAAGATATTGAAAAACGATGTAAAACGGGTACGAGAGTAGTCCTTTAGTTATCAACACCAAACAGTTTTCATGTCCAATTTCAGGCATACACAGAATCACATTCCACATAACATATCTGCACAGCAGTTGGTAAAAATGGACAACGTACATGGATGTGCGTTTGAAACAACGTGCTGTTATTGAATTCCTCACGGTGGAGGGCTGTGCACCTGTGTACATTGACTGATGAATGAGTATTGTCTTTGGTAAATGGTAAATGGACTGTATTTATATAGCGCTTTTCCCTCTGCATCAAATGCTCAAAGCACTTTACACATCAGTGCCTCACATTCACCCCTATGTCAGGCTGCTGCCATACAAGGTGCCCACTACACACCAGGAGCACCTAGGGGATTAAGGACCTTGCCCAAGAGCGCTTAGTGATTTTCCAGTCAGGGTGGGATTTGAACCAAGGATCCTCTGGTCTCAAGCCCAACGCTTTAATCACTACACCATCACCTCCCTGACTTTGGTGACTCCTGTGTGGATGTCAGTACAGTCAGGAGGTGGGCAAGGAGTTTAAGGGGTAAAAATCCAGTCATGATGAGTCTGCATGACACAAATACAGCATCAACTGCAGGTACGATGGTATAGTTCTGGAATTTTTGGAACATTGCAAAACTGTCAGCTTTGACTGATATATGGACACTCTGGAAAAACTGCATGAAAATTTGGTGCATGTTCTTCCTAGAAAGATACAATTCTTCAGCATGACAATACTCGTCCACATAAGTTGACAAACATGGGATGCAATGCCGTGGCATACATCTTACTACACTTGCCATGCAGTGCGAGTCTTGCACCCTCTGAATTTTTACTTTTTCCCAAGCTGAAAGAACAATAGAAGGGACACTGTTGCACAAAAGTTGAGGAGGTGCAAGCAGCTGTGCATCACTCATGCTGAGAAGACGCCGGATTTCTCCACTGATGGGATGCAAAACCTTGTCCAACGTTGGTGAAAGTGTGTGTAAAGGGAAGGTGACAGCATGAAAAAGTACTGACACTGCCTGATGGAGAACATACCAAGCTTTATGCAAATGTGCGATTCATGGAAGTACGGCGCATCCAGAAAGTATTCACAGTGCTTCACTTTTTCAACATTTTGTTGTGTTACAGCCTTATTTCAAATTGGATGAAACTAAGAAGTCACATGTACATAAGTATTCACAGCCTTTGCCATGAAACTCAAAATTGAGCTCAGGTGCATCTTGTTACTACTACCACTGATCATCCTTGAGATGTTTCTGCAGCTTAATTAGAGTCCACCTGGGGTAAATTCAGTTGCTTGGACATGATTTGGAAAAGCACACACCTGTCTACATATAAGGTCCCACAGTTGGCAGTGCATGTCAGAGCACAAACCAAGCATGAAGTCAAAGGAATTGTCTGTAGACCTCCAAGACAGGGTTGTCTCGAGGAACAAATCTGGGGAAGGGTACTGAAACATTTCTGCTGCTTTGAAGGTCCCAATGAGCTCCATCATCCATAAATGGAAGAAGTTTGGATCCATCAGGACTCTTCCTAATGCTGACTGCTTGTCTAAACTCAGGGATCTGGGGAGAAAGGCCTAGTCACTGGGGTTTCCATAAAACCAGATGGTCACTTTGTGAGAGCTCCAGCGTTCCTCTTTGGAGAGAGGAGAACCTTCCATAAGGAAAACCATCTCTGCAGCAATCCACTAATCAGGCCTGTATGGTAAAGTGGTCAGACAGAAGCCACTCCTTAGTAAAAGGCACATGGCAGCCCACCTGGAGTTTGCCAAAAGGCACCTGAAGGACTCTTAGACCATTAGGAAACAAAATTCTCTAGTCTGATGAGACAAAGATTGAAGTCTTTGGCGTGAATGCCAGTTGTCAAACCAGGAACCATCCCTACAGTGCAGCATGGTGGTGGCAGCATCATGCTGTGGAGATGTTTTTCAGTGGTAGCAACTGGGAGAGTCAGGATTGAGGGAAAGATGAATGCAGCAATGTACAGAGACATCCTGGATGAAAACCTGCTCCAGAACATTCTTGACCTCAGACTTCAGCAACGGTTCATCTTTCAGCAGGACAATGACCCTAAGCACACAGCTAAGATATCAAAGGAGTGTCTTCAGGACAACTCTGTGAATGTCCTTAAGTGGCCCAGCCAGAGCCCAAACCTGAATCTGATTGAACATCTCTGAAAAGATCTGAAAATGGCTGTACAATGACACTCCCCATCCAACCTGATGGAGCTTGAGAGGTGCTGCAAAGAGGAATGGGCAAAACTGCCCAAAGATAGGTGCACCAAGCTTGTGGCATCATATTCAAGAAGACTTGAGGCTATAATTGCTACCAAAGGTGCATCAACAAAGTATTGAGCAAAAGGTGTGAATATTTATGTCCATGTGATTTGTTAGTTTTTTATTTTTAATAAATGTGCAAACATTTCAAAAATACTTTTTTCATGTTGTCATTATGGGGTGTTGTGAGTAGAATTTTGAAAATGAATTTACTCAATTTTGGAATAAGGCTGTAACATAAAAAAAAAGTGGAAGAAGTGAAGTGCTGTGACTAATTTATGGATGCACTGTAATTTGTTTGCTGTTGGACTAATGGAGGCAGAACTTTCAGTGGACCATCTCATCTTTTATTGGTTTTGTTTTGCTGATGTGATGGTTTCATTTCCATTAATAATGTCCTAATTTAAGGGCTCACTCATGTCATAGGGTTAAAAGAAAACTTCCATCCATATTAAATATCTTCCTCTTTTGGATCCAGTTGCAGCTTGAGGACATTTCCCTGAAATACAAATAAAATTAATTATTATTATTTGAATCATTAATCTGCTGGTTGCTTTATCTGACACTTGAAACTTTGAACATACCTGAGATTTTCTCATGGACATCAGTGATAACAATGTTTTATGACATATGTGTGCTATCACAAGTCACATGACTCATTTGTGTGCAGTGGAAGTGACAAATGCTGAGGAATAAAAAAGATCAACATTTTCCATAAGGCTATAAATAGAAATTCTCAGAAATGTGTTTCTTTGTGAACTGTAATGATTTGTAAGCAAATGTCAAAGAAGTCAAGCGTAGCTTCTGTTTCACAGTAGATGGCACAGAGAATTGTGGTGTAAACAGAAAAATAATGTTAAGATCCAATTTGTATAAAAGATGCATATGGACATGTGACTGTTGCAAAGTGACTATTATATGAATTTATCAATAAAATGTTGTCACCCATTATCTCAGGTAAGAGAATTTTTGGTGATTACACACACACACACACACACACACACGCACACGCATGCACGCATGTAGCATGGTGGGAAACGTTTGCGCACAGCATATGTCATTTAAATTTTTTGAAAAGTAAGGAAGAGTTATGAAATATCTCATGTATAAATTAATATAAACCAGTAAAATGTGTCAACTTTTTTCCTGTAAAAATACATGTCAGGTCCAGAAGTATTTGGACAGTGAAGCTCCTTTTGTATTTTTGTCTCTGAATAGAAATGGATTAGAAATAAAAGAAACAATGTGCTTGTGGTGTACGTAGATTTTCTTATATATTCAATGGGTTTAACAAAAATGGAATTATTAGATAGAATTACAGCCATTTGTACACACAGTGCTTCCATTTTCTGTGCCTGTAAATAATTGGACTAAGTGCATATTAGGATTATTTTTTAAACACAAATAATCACTTTTACAGTCTGTGTTCTTTATACAATCACTACATACATGAACATTTCCAACTCACTAAACTTGGACTTCATTTCCATCAATAATTTTCAAAATCTGCTTATTCCAGTTAATGGCTATGGGTGAGCTGGAGCCTATTCTGTTGGTCATGTGGTGAGAGGCGAGATACACCTATCACAGGGCCACATATAGAGAGACTAATGCATTCACACCTACGGTCAATTTAAAGTTTCCAGTTCGGCAAACCTGCATGTCTTTGGAAGTGGGAGAAAGCTGGAGCACACCGAGGGAACTCACATGCGAACACGAGGACAACATGCAGACTCCACACAGAAAGGAGCAGTTGGGAAGTGGAGCCCAGTACCATACTGAATTGTGAAGGCTGTGCTGGTGGTGTTGTCTCCCTGATGGTCATGTGAGAATTCATCCCTGTAGTTCTTCTGTCTGTCTCTATGGGGTGTGTGTGTGTGTGTGTGTGTGTGTGTGTGTGTGTGTGTGTGTGTGTGTGTGTGTGTGTGTGTGTGTGTGTGTGTGTGTGTGTGTGTGTGTGTGCGTGCGCGTGTGCGTGTTAGGGCTGCACCAAGCAGTTATTTTTTTTTATTGATTAATCTACTGATTATTTTTTTCAATTAGTCTATTACTTTTATTACTTGAGTAATATAACAATGAATTTACCAAAATTACATTTTAAAAGGTTGTCATTTATATCACAGTATTTTAGTCAATTCAGTATTTTAGTATTCAGGATTTTACTTAATTGTCTTATCTTTAAAACAAAAAATATGGTACAGTATGCACAGCTGGACATTCTTCTTCTTCTTTCAGCTGTTCCAATTAGGGGTCCCCAGAGCAGATCAATCGTTTCTATCTCACCCTGTCCACTGTATCTTCCTCTGTCACACCAACCACCTGCATGTCCTCCCTCAGCACACCCATAAACCTCCTCTTTGGCCTCCCTCTTCTTCTCCTGCCTGGTGACTCCATTCTCAGCATCCTTCTCCCTATATACCCCAGGTCCCTGCTCTGCACATGTCCAAACCATCTCAATCTCACCTCTCTGACTTTGTCTCCAAACTGTCCCACCTGAGCTGTCCCTCTGATATGTTCATTCCTAATGCTGTCCATTCTCGCCACTCCCAAAGAGAATCGCAACATCTTCAGTTCTGCCTCCTCTCTTTTTTTGTTAGTGCCACTGTCTTTAAACCATACAACATAGCTGGTCTCACTACTGTCTTGTAAACTTCCCCCTTCACTCTTACAGACAGATATTCTTCGGTCACAAATCACTCCTGTCACCTTTCTCCATCCACTCCACCCTGCCTGCACTCTCTTCTTCACCTCTCTACCTATACCATACTGAAGACATAGGCAGGACATACACAACCGACGCGCCGCATATCAATCAATCAATCAATCAATCAATTTTTTTATATAGCGCCAAATCACAACAAACAGTTGCCCCAAGGCGCTTTATATTGTAAGGCAAGGCCATACAATAATTATGTAAAACCCCAACGGTCAAAACGACCCCCTGTGAGCAAGCACTTGGCTACAGTGGGAAGGAAAAACTCCCTTTTACAGGAAGAAACCTCCAGCAGAACCAGGCTCAGGGAGGGGCAGTCTTCTGCTGGGACTGGTTGGGGCTGAGGGAGAGAACCAGGAAAAAGACATGCTGTGGAGGGGAGCAGAGATCGATCACTAATGATTAAATGCAGAGTGGTGCATACAGAGCAAAAAGAGAAAGAACAGTGCATCATGGGAACCCCCCAGCAGTCTACGTCTATAGCAGCATAACTAAGGGATGGTTCAGGGTCACCTGATCCAGCCCTAACTATAAGCTTTAGCAAAAAGGAAAGTTTTAAGCCTAATCTTAAAAGTAGAGAGGGTGTCTGTCTCCCTGATCTGAATTGGGAGCTGGTTCCACAGGAGAGGAGCCTGAAAGCTGAAGGCTCTGCCTCCCATTCTACTCTTACAAACCCTAGGAACTACAAGTAAGCCTGCAGTCTGAGAGCGAAGCGCTCTATTGGGGTGATATGGTACTACGAGGTCCCTAAGATAAGATGGGACCTGATTATTCAAAACCTTATAAGTAAGAAGAAGAATTTTAAATTCTATTCTAGAATTAACAGGAAGCCAATGAAGAGAGGCCAATATGGGTGAGATATGCTCTCTCCTTCTAGTCCCCGTCAGTACTCTAGCTGCAGCATTTTGAATTAACTGAAGGCTTTTTAGGGAACTTTTAGGACAACCTGATAATAATGAATTACAATAGTCCAGCCTAGAGGAAATAAATGCATGAATTAGTTTTTCAGCATCACTCTGAGACAAGACCTTTCTGATTTTAGAGATATTGCGTAAATGCAAAAAAGCAGTCCTACATATTTGTTTAATATGCGCTTTGAATGACATATCCTGATCAAAAATGACTCCAAGATTTCTCACAGTATTACTAGAGGTCAGGGTAATGCCATCCAGAGTAAGGATCTGGTTAGACACCATGTTTCTAAGATTTGTGGGGCCAAGTACAATAACTTCAGTTTTATCTGAGTTTAAAAGCAGGAAATTAGAGGTCATCCATGTCTTTATGTCTGTAAGACAATCCTGCAGTTTAGCTAATTGGTGTGTGTCCTCTGGCTTCATGGATAGATAAAGCTGGGTATCATCTGCGTACCATGATATGACATATCCCCTGTCATCTGCTGATATCCGCAACCGACGGGTTGGCGCAGCTTGGCGGCGGACCGGGACAGCGTGCAAAACAGATATGACGCGTGCCCAGCACGGCCACATCACGGTTGCAAATGGTATGTCGTGCATGCAGACAGAGTGGGCACGGATGAAGCGAGTGCATCACGGCCACTGTGCCCCTCATGGGGGCGCCTGTGTCATTTCCGCCCACCTTTGTTGCGGACACTCAGCTTTTGTCTCCTCATTTCATGCGCAAATCCTCCTAAACGCCAGTGGGACAGGGCCCTTAGTAGATTTTTAGCAGTGTTTAGGGTCGTCTCGTTGAAAGATCCAGCCCCGGCGCAACTTCAACTTTGTCACTGATTCAAGAACATTGTTCTCAAGAATCTGCTGATATTGACTTGAATCCATGTGACTCTCAACTTTAACAAGATTCCCAGTACCTGCACTGGCCACACAGCCCCACAGAATGATGGAACCACCTCCAAATTTTACTATAGGTAGCAAGTGTTTTTCTTGGAATGCTGTGTTCTTTTTCAGCCATCTATACCGCCTCTTGTTATGTCCAAATAACTCAATTTTAGTTTCATCAGTCCATAGCATCTTATTCCAAAATGAAGCTGGCTTGTCCAAATGTGCTTTGGCATACCTCAAGCGACTCTGTTTGTGGTGTGTACGCAGAAAAGGCTTCCTCTGCATTACAGAATCATACAGCATCTCTTTGCTTTGTGCAAAGTGCAATGTATAGTTGAACGATGCACAGAGACACTATATGCAGCAAGATCATGTTGTGGGTCTTCGGAGCAGGTCTGTGGGTTGACTATGACTGTTCTCACCATTCTTAGCTTCAGCTTATCTAAGATTTTTCTTGGCCTGCCACTTCAGGTTTTAACTAGTACTGTGCCTGTGGTCTTCCATTTCCTCACTACGTTCCTCACAGTGGAAACTGACAGCTGAAATCTCTGAGATAGCTTTTTGTATCCTTCCCCTAAACCATGATGTTGAACAATCTTTGTTTTCAGGTCATTTGAGAGTTGTTTAGATGCTCCCATGTTGCCACTCATTAGAAGAGATGCAAAGAGGGGAAACATTTGCAAATGGCCACCTTAAATACCCTTTATCATGATTAGATTCACCTGTGTCAGGAGGTCAAGGGTGAATGAGCTTACCAAACCAATTTTGTGTTCCAATAATTAGTGCTAAATGTATTGAAATCAATAAAATGACAAGGGTTCCCAAAGTTATGCATCTGCCCAATTTTGTTTTAATAATTATTGCACACTTTCTGTAAATACTACAATCTTCATTTCACTTCTCAAATATCAGTGTGTTTATCTGCTATATGATATATTTAACTGAAATTTCTGATCCAGACAACCAATGATTTATAATGGAAAATTATGAAAATGATCAGGGGTGCCCAAACGTTTCCATACAACTATACATGTCCTGCACCAGCCTCACATGCAGTGAGGCAAATAAGTATTTGATCCACTGTCAATTTCGCAAGTTTTCCCACTTATAAAGAATGGAGAGGTGTGTGATTTTAATTGTAGGTACACGCCAACTGTGAGAGACAGAATCTCTCATGCAATGAAATACAAATTAGTTATTTAACAACCACACAATCTGATTTTCTGTTGTTTTTTTTTTGTTTTGTTTTTTTGTTTTTTTAGATTCTGCAAAATCAACAGTGGAACAAATACTTATTTGCCTCATTGTACTTCTCTGCCACTCTAGACTTCTTCATATAATACCACAACAGCTCATTCTTTGATGGTAATCTGTCACTTACCGTCAGGATTATAGTGTAATCAACATTTAGCAATCAAACAGTAAAATAAATGAAAAGGCTACTTTTAAAATAAGTAACAAAAGGGTAACCTTAAAATGAGTATTGCAACAAAACATCTTACGGTAAAATGTGTGGCATTATATATCAGGTCATTTGTTGTTATGCATTGGTCATAAATAATGTTTAAACGGTTAAAAACATTAATACTGAATGGACACAGCATTTACTACAGTTTTGAAAACTTACAAACAGTAGCTTTAATCTAGTTAACACAGAGAGCTGCTGTCATGCTGTTTTTCCCTTTCTACCTAACAGTGTGACAAAGTGGAAATATATACTTTCTTCTTTTCATTAAACATTTTTGAATTGGATTACATATCATCATTTGCTTTGGATAAAGTTACTAGCTCAGAAAATGTTTTTATCATTTTAATTTTATTCATCTGAAATGGCACAAAACAGACAGAACTGACAAAATTTAGTTTTTACCTTAATCCGAACATTGTAATGTAGGTTTATTTTTGTTACCTGTTGCAAAATTTAATGAACCTCATTTAATGAAGAGAACATATTTATCTGGGGGGAATTCCATAGCCTATATTTTCAATCCTTCTAACGCTGTTGTGGAGGAGGAAGTGCTTGTGTACATGTGTGAGTTCTGAGATTATCTGTCACCTGACCCACTTGCTTGATGTACATTCCTGGGGCATGCATGCTAAGATGTCTTGTTAATCACTTCAGAGGTGTTATCTCGTAACACAAACAGCATGTCTAGATTTAGAAGTCATTATTTCACGTTAACGTTTTCAAAATACATGAGAAACACATTAGATTTACACAGAATTAAACTGTTTTGGAACATTTTCCACCATCTTGGTTTATTTTGTTGGAGCGAACAGCCAGCTGACATCAAACTGCCTTTCTTTACTCTGGCTGGCAGTCCCTGTGTCCTTCCCAGCATCCCTGTGCAGATCACAAGTTGCCCCTATGTGATCTGACATCGCTACTAAATACAGGTCATAGCATCTGATTGCTTTAATTTCTCCCCTTCAGGGGTGGAAATTCAAAATTGTTTCCAGACAGCCCTAATTTTTCAGCCCAATATCTACGAGGGGGGTTCATTAAAGATTTCCCCTGACCCACTTCTGGTTACTGCAGGAGTCTGAAATTGCACATGCATAATAATGCGTATCTCAAGAGGTAACATGACAATTTTCAGCTCAGAACTCATATTCGTTCCTTTGCTGCAGGTACTCAAGTAAAGCAAAGTCACATCATGGAGCCAGTTGAGTGTAGAGCAGTTAACAGGTTCCTGTATTTGAAAGGCCGCACACCGACAGAGACTTTCGATGAGATGAAAGAGACTTATGGCCAGGATGCACCATCTTATGACGTTGTTAAACACTGGCATCGTCAATTCAAGTGCGGTCAGACATCTGTGGAAACGGCTCCCGTTCCCGGGTGACCACATTCCGCCATTGATGAAGGCACTATCCGGCAAGTTGAGGCCGCCATTTTGGAGGATCACCGCACAACTGTTCACCAACTAGCCCAAGATGTCAAGATCAGTGTGGGGTTGGTGGAAAAAAATCATTCATGACCATTTGCACATGTGAAAGGTGTCTGCACGGTGGGTTCTGTTGGGTATTTTCTCCTCCAAACATTCTTAAAACCTTTGATAAGACAAACAGAGTCAAGAAACACCAGTGAGACAGAAAGTCAAATTAATCACGCGCGGAGTGCGGCCAGGCTGTACACCAAGGCTACACTAAAGTCTGGCCTGTGCTCCCGCTCTTTTTATTAGAGAAGCCCTCATTACATCATGAAACTTGTCCTAAGGGGGGGGGACAACGCGAGACAAGTTTCTTCCCGTAACATAAACACATACGTCAATAAGTGCAGCTGTAAGGAAAAACAGTTTCTTTCTTTTACTCTTATCGTCGAAGGTCAGCACATCCCATTCGTCTGTTGCAGTTATCAGCTGTTGTGCATCTGCCTGGAGTGTCCTGGTCTTCACACTAAGCATCACATCACAACAGTCAAAACAACCTTCAGTTCTTTTACTCCCAGTTTAGCCTGACCCCGTCATGCTTCACTCCCAGTCGTTAGCGGCTACAAAAACAAGTTGTATAATAATAATAAGTACATCCAGCTCTTCACTCCCAGTTCAGATTGACCCCAGCATGCTAAAAACAAGGTTGAATAACACGTACATTCTCAGGGTTAGGTGCAAAACAGCACAATAACGTTTTCATAAGAAAGAAGACAAAGGTACAAATGTTTAACAGTGATAACATATATATATATATATATATATATATATATAAAATCCTTAACATTTCCCACCTGTTTATCGCCTGTTAAACATATAGTAGTAGTTATCACCTAGCTTAGCACTTCTTTCTTGAGATTTTCACTAAGAGGTTCATCATGGTACGTAAAGCATCTATTTCAGTGTTTTGAGCTGCTACTATTTTTTCAGTTACATTCATGAACAGACCCAATCGATAATTCAGTGTTTCAATCATTAATGAATTTTTTTTTTTTTCCCCACTCCTATCCAGGGGAACAATGAATGTGCTATTTTATCTCCTACAGACCACAATGTTTGGTCCTTTGGTACATCCGAGCCCCACATGTGATCATGTGGTAACACATCTGGGTATATCAATCTCCTCCGTCTGGTGCTGCCATTCTTCTCTGTGGAGGTCCTTGGCACTACCACATATGTATGGTCAGTCACCTGGGTAGGTGCACACACACCACCCCAATTTGGTGGGAGACTCATGTACAGTCTGGAACCACAAAGCCAATAGATGTCATCATACACCGGAGTACCATTTACAGGTGGTAGCAAAAACTTACTAACATAAGCACATGATTCATCCGTTCCCCATGGACAGGAGCCTGTATAATTACATCCCCGTCCAATGTGATGAAGATAAGTACCATCCACATATTATGTTTTGGTTAGGCTTAAATTATTTGATAAAACATACGTTTGGGTACACAGACGTTTCTTAATTTTACCTACAGTTTTATTCCCTGTCCCGTAAAAGCAAATTGGGAATGGCCGTTGTGATGACAATTTAACGTGATGATATTTTTGCGTTTCCCTTCAGTCTAGTCAATGGAGCAGCACTTGGGCACGCTTGTACGTCCTCTGTTGAAATCCCTATCATATAAGTGGTTGCACTGAGGCAAGTGGTGTTAGAACTGCCCCCGAAATACAGTTTGATTATGCATCCGTATGATAAGACATTCTGTCACCCTAGCAGGGTACGGTTTAGCCGTCAGAGCTGGGTGTGTTGAGGATATAGGTATTTGCGAACAAACATAACAATTAGTAACGTAATTCCATAGCCAATAAATGAACATCTCTGTACCACAAATTAGTATGGTATATATGAGGGTGCCCTACCAACAGTCCGGCAGCGGCGGCGCTGAGCACGCCGCTCTGGGGTCTGCTGTAGTTCAGTCATGATTGCTAGGATACAGTGTTGTTAACCACCTCACCTAATAGTGCAAGGATCTCCCTGCACTGGCATTGAGACAATCTATTGCTAATTAAATAGACTCCCTTTGTAGCCAGACTTCCCCTTACACTGTGGAGGCAGCCAACACACGCTGTATCTTACAGTGATGTATCCACGTTGATCTCTCCGCTATCTTTACTGCAGTTGGTGTTGTTAACAGCACTTGGTATAGACCTTCCCAATGAGGACTGGACCAGTTCTTCCTCTTAATCACTCTGATGAACACCCAGTCTCCTGGCTAGACTACTGGAAGGCCGTCCTGTGGAAGATCAAAATTATTCGGCAGTAAATGTGTTTAAGTTATCTCTTTCTGTGTTAATGTCTTTCTCATAAAATTTGCTAATGTTTGTTCCTCATCTGCTGTTTTAGTATCCATGTCAAAATCGGTAGACGATATGGTCGTCCATAAAGTATCTCAAATGGTGTTAACCCTGATGGTTTTGGTGTTATTCTCATATACAATTTTACTAGGTCCAAACATTCAATCCAGGTTTGTTTTGTCTCTTCTATACATTTCCTTAATCTTATTTTTATTGTGCCCTTTGTCCTTTCCACTAATCCGGCACTTTGTGGATGATAAGCACAATGATTTTGAGATTAACCTGTAGCGCTTCTCCTACGTATTGCACTATTGTATTAACAAAATGCGCTCCATTATCTGAATAAACTGTTTCTGGTATTCCAAATCGTGGAATTATGTCTTTGCACAATGCCTTAGCCACTGTAAGTGCATCTGCATGTTTTGTAGGGAACAATTCTACCCATTTTGAGAAGGCATCAATTATGACTAAACAAAATTCCTTCCCTTCATGTTTACTCAGCTGTATATAATCCATATGAATCACTTGAAAGGGATATTGTGGTGTTGGAAATTTGCCTCTTTGGGGTCTCAAATTGCCTTGTGAATTGTGTTTTGCACATGTCATGCATGCTCTACAATGCTGTTTTGCATATGCATCGAACCCATAAAGACAAAAAATAGATTGCAATTGCGATATCATACCCCCTGATGAGACATGCGTCATGCCATGGCTCATAATAGCTGCCCATTTAAACATATTTTTTGGCAATATGGGTTTCTTTTGTGGTCATACGTACAAATCATTTGCATACGTAGCTCCTTTATTTATCCACATCTGTTTTTCTCTTTCAGTTGCCTGCTGTTGCATGTCAGCAAGCAGTGTACGACCTAAATGCAAATCTGGAGTGGTTTCCTGTACAACAAAAATAGAAGAAGATGCTGCTGCCTCTTTTGCTGCTCTGTCAGCAAAATCATTTCCTTGTGAAACTATATCAGAGCCTTTGGTGTGAGCCGCACATTTGCATATAGCAATTTGGTTAGGCAATCTCACAGCCTTCAGTAGTGCAGTTAGGAGAGTGGCATGAGTCACTGGCTTTCCAGATGATGTCACCATTCCACGCTCTTCCCACAGTTTTGCAAACACATGCACTGTGCTGAAAGCGTACTGGCTGTCTGTATAAATTGTTACAGCCGTACCTTTAAACAGATAGCAAGCTGCAGTTAAAGCAACTAATTCAGCTGCTTGCGCTGAGAATGATGATGGCAATGAAGCAGAATCCAATACTTCCGAATTTGTGACAACAGCATATCCAGATTGTGTTTGTCCATAAGCGTTTTTAGTGGAAGAACCATCCACATACACAATTGTACTGTTTGGGATGGGTGTGTCCTGGAGGTCTGGGCCTGCTTTCGTACAGACCGTAGCTACATCAAGACAATTGTGCGGCTCACCATCCTCAGGTAAAGGTATCAATGTGGACGGATTCAATGTTGTACAGCGCTCTACCGTAAGGTGTGGTTGTGATAATAGCAAGGACATGCACGAAAGATGTCTTGCTGGGGACAAAAGGCTCATGTTTGTCTGCAACAGAAGTGCAGAAACTGCATGTGGAACTTTCAGTGTCAACTGATGGAATAGAACAACATTACTGCTACTTTGAACAGCCATAGAGGCTGCAATAACAGCTTGTACGCATGGTGGTAGAGCACTTGCCACTGCATCCAATTTAGATGAGTAGTAGGCAACTGGCCTCAATTTTGAGCCATACACTTGTACCAAAACACTAGTCATGAACTTATTCTTACAATCAACTGTTTGAATGAATGGTTTACTATAATCTGGTAGTGCCAAAACTGTGGATGACACTAATGTTTGTTTTACTTTTACAAAGGCTTCCTCAGCGTCTTTGTTCCATTCCAACACAGTTGACATTGAAATATCATCCTTGTACATCAAATCAGAAAGTGGACTAGTCAATTCTGCATAGCAGGGAATCCATGCCCTGCAGTAATTAGTCAGTCCAAGAAATGACATCATCTGCTTTTTGGTTTGTGGTTTTGGAGCGTGCAAAATTGCTTCCTTCCTGTCAGACAGGATCGTGCGCCCAGTGGCTGATAATTCATGTCCTAAATATTTTACTTTATCCCTACACAACTGAACTTTGTTTTTACTCACTTTGTGGCCATTATCAAATAAGAAACATAATAATGCTACTGTGTCAGTTATGCAGTTTTCTCGTGTGTCAGAGGCAATCAAGATGTCATCAACATACACTAATAGTTGGCTATCTGCCGGTGGAACAAAATTGGCTAAACATGCTGACATGACTTGAGAATAAATAGTTGGACTCTCTGTGTAACCCTGCGGTAATCTGGTGAATGTATATCGTTGTCCCTTAAAGGTAAAGCACACCAGAATTGACTATCTGGGTGTACTGGCACAGAGAAAAATGCATTACTTATGTCAATTACTGAGAAACTATTAGAATTTGGTCTCAGCGAATTTAACAAGGTGTGTGGATCTGGAACACATGGTGCTCTTTTAATCACAGCAGCATTTACTGCCTGCAGATCTTGAATCATTCTCCACCCTACTGAGGGCGGAGCCTTTTTTACAGGAAATATGGGTGTGTTACATGGTGAATCTGGACATGGCACTATTACTCCTGCTGTTAACAAATCCTCTATTACTGGCCTAATTCCTTCAATTGCATCAGGTTTCAATGGATATTGTCTTACACATGGTCTGTATTCTGTTTTTTGGTCTTATAACTACAGGTTGTGCATTTTTTATCAGTCCTACGTCTGAAGGACCTGTTGTCCACAATCCTGATGGTACTGAAGAGAGAAGATCATCTTCTTCAGGACTCAACTGATACACTCAGGATTGTGAAGTGGACACATCAATATGTGTTCCAGCTGTCAGCACCAATGAGACATTAACTGGCACTTTATACAATTTAGTTGATGGGCTGAACTCCGTTCGTGGTCCAACTCTGCTCCAATCAGTGGCTGACAAAGCTGTTATGACTGTCAGTCCCAATTCTTGCCATTCTGTCAAATATGGTTTACAAAGTGACACATGTAATGGCATACCTGTGAATCTCAATTTTAAAACATCTTCAGTGGCACCTGTCACTGTTATGACAGCTGTTGAGTTGCCATCATGAATCAAATCGGTCATTATCAGCTTCACAGGTGAAACGTTTTTCAATTTGTTTTCATACACTGGTGTTCCTGGCAATATGCCACTGTGGACTCTAAATACACTCTCAAATCTGCATCTAAACTCTGTCCATGGTTCTCCTTCTTTCTGAGTTGTCCTGGTAATTTCAGTATAATTTATCTTTGGTCCTAACACACCTTTTGCACGTGTAATCATAGCTTCCACTCTTGTTTTCAAGACTAGATCATCATGTGTCAGTGGTACGCCTTGTTGGTCTGCAGGATTCCAGTCTCCGCGTATCTGACTCCATTTAGGGCCACATGCTTTCATCCACACCTGTTGGACTTCAGGTCCACTAAGGTGGTAAGAATTTCTAATGTTTTCTATATCCTGCATAAATCCCTCGATATCGACATGTGGCGATGGTATCATGTCGACTGCTGCTTTGATATCATCAGCATTCCATGTTCGATATACGAGCATGGTTGATCGATGTCCTGCTGTTCCTGCACGTGGATTTGGTACTTCTATCATAGGATAGGCACCTCCCTGGTCACTGTGTTCCACCATGGGAGGGGCTGTGGGCACTTTCGCTTGACTGCGTGTTTGTGGTTTTTCTGGTTTTTCTGGTTTTTCACTTTTTACCTTAGGTTTTACTGCCAAATCATACTGTGGTGGCGGTACATCGTCATCCTCTGGTAGAGGAGATAAAGGTGTTGTTGTCACCGACGATCCAGCCGGCGGTGGTTGTTGAGGCTGTTCTGGTTCTCTGTGCTGAATTATCACATCTTCTTCTGCCTTACCTACAGCTTTCTTTTTCCTTGCTTTCTCTAATCGTCGCTTCTCTGCTCCCTTCCATCTGTTCTCTGCTTCCTCCTCCCAAAATGCCACTAAATCTGCCCCTACTTTCTGCATCTTTTCTCATCACCTTTATGTTCCTGTTCTAACTCCTTCTTTAGCTTCTGTATGCTGATCAGGTTCAGTCGTCCGTCAAAGTCATGTTTATTTATCCAGGTCTCCAATTTCTTTGTTGCTTTTGGATTTTTTGCTTCCATAAATTTCCAGTCGTCAGTTGATAAATTTTCCTTATTTTTAGACGTCTTACCCCCCATTTTTATTATCCCTTGTTATAATTTGGACTTCAGACGGGGGCACACCTAGGGTGTTCTAAATCTGAAGTTTTCACTTTCTTTGGACGTGACAATTAATTTGCCGTCGTGTGGTTGATTCCTTTCACCTCCCCGTAGGAAGCGGAATCACTTGCCTCTGCATCCGCACACACGGTTGTCACTAACGTTGTCCAAAGTATTACACTTTCACACAGTTATTTACACTTACACAAAACACTATTTACACATAGAAACACTTTTAATAATCATACGCGTATTCTTATGCCAGGGGAGCTCGCCCTCCTGTGGAATTTAACTAATGTCCTGCATTAGGGGACTCCGCCGTCCCTGCCAGATTTAACTGCTTTTTTACAGTGCACGTATTTCTACCCGGGATTTCCTTTACGTATTAAAACAGAGGAGTCCGTACCCTCCTTCCGGAATTTAACTACGGGCGTCCCTCGCAACCGTAGAGGAGTCTGCCCTCCTCGCGGATTTTAACTGCTTTACATTAACAGACGATTCCACGCCATCGCTTACGGAGTTTAACTGTTTTATGTGATCTGATCACCACTCACTCAGTACTGTTACAAAGAAATTTTACTCACTGACTCAACCTCCTGTCTGTCTTCTTCGGGAAAATCTCGTCAACCAGACGATGCCAACGGTGGTCGACAATTGCAGACACGATCAATCGATCGGACCTTGGCCAAGGATTTACGTCTGGACTTGGCGACCCCCGCCGGACACCTCCGGTGTTGTTGAGCTCCCGGACGTAGCCCCCAGTCAATGTTGGGTATTTTCTCCTCCAAACATTCTTAAAACCTTTGATAAGACAAACAGAGTCAAGAAACAACAGTGAGACAGAAAGTCAAATTAATCACGCGCGGAGTGCGGCCAGGCTGTACACCAAGGCTACACTAAAGTCTGGCCTGTGCTCCCGCTCTTTTTATTAGAGAAGCCACAACAGGGGGCGCAAATGAACGGACAATGGATAAGAAAAGGAGTAACAATTTAATGTTGTGAAAGTACACAACGGAATACAAACAGAAATAATGGGTGCCAATTGTACACAAGAGGACTGTGGGCAGGCTCGAAGATAGGAGACCTCTGATGATCGAAGAGCCGGAGCCCACACCGCTTCCACCACCAACGGCCTGAAGAACACCGGAGCCGCCAAGTCCTGAGTCCCCAGGTGGTCTCTGTCCTCCGTTGTTGGCCCTGGTACTGCTGGCAGACAAGAAACAGAAGGCGGTGAGTGTGAGTCCTCACACCCAGCAACCTTTACACTCAATTCCTCCGGGAGGGAAAGCCTCCACCTCCAGATACGTTTTCTCTCGTGCAGCTCCTGTTTGTCCCTCTTCTGGATCTCCACAGGAATGCGGCTGCACACAGAACAATGTTAGACAATCGATAATTCAACAGAGAAGGTTACCTCTAGTGGTAGATGATTTCTCGGCGAGGAGGTGGAGTTGTAATCCGCTTCTTATGAGGTGGTTGATGAGAGACAGCTGGTGTGGTTGACAAGTGACAGCTGTCACTTCCAATGGCTCCGGCGCCCTCTCATGCTTGAAGCCCGCACTCCAAGCAGGGCGCCGACTGGTGGTGGTGGGCCAGCAGTACCTCCTCTTCAGCGGCCCACACAACAGGACCCCCCCCTCAACGGGCGCCTCCTGGCGCCCGACCAGGCTTGTCCGGGTGTCGGTGGTAGAAATCGACCAGAAGGGCCGGGTCCAGGATGAAGCTCCTCTTCACCCAGGAGCGTTCTTCGGGTCCGTAACCCTCCCAGTCCACCAAGTACTGAAAACCCTGGCCCTTCCGACGGACGTCCAGGAGCCGACGAACAGTCCATGCCGGCTCCCCGTCGATGATTCGGGCAGGAGGTGGTTCGGGTCCAGGGGTGCAGAGTGGTGAGGCGTGGTATGGCTTGAGTCTAGAGACATGAAAAACCGGATGGATCCGCAGTGAAGCCGGGAGTGTCAGCTTCACTGCGGCCGGACTGAGGATTTTGGCGATGGGGAATGGCCCAATGAAACGGTCCTTCAGTTTCTGGGATGTCACCTGGAGCGGGATGTCCTTGGTGGATAACCACACCTCCTGCCCCGGTTGGTATGCAGGGGCCGGGGAACGCCGGCGATCTGCATGGGTCTTGGCCTTCGTCCGGGCCCGCAACAGGGCAGAACGGGCGGTCCGCCACACCCGGCGGCACCTCCGCAGGTGGGCCTGGACCGAGGGTACCCCGACCTCTCCCTCCACAAGTGGGAACAATGGGGACTGGTAGCCCAGACACGCTTCAAAAGGGGAGAGGCCGGTGGCAGATGACACTTGGCTGTTGTGAGCGTACTCGATCCAGGCCAGATGGTTACTCCAGGCCGCCGGATGCGCGGAGGTGACACAGCGAAGGGCCTGTTCTAGGTCCTGGTTCGCCCGCTCTGCCTGGCCGTTCGTCTGTGGGTGATACCCGGACGAGAGACGTACGGTGGCCCCCAGCTCCTTACAAAAACTCCTCCAGACCTGCGAGGAGAACTGGGGACCACGATCCGAGACGATGTCCGACGGTATCCCATGCAGACGCACGACGTGGTGGACCAGGAGGTCTGCTGTCTCCTGGTCCGTTGGGAGCTTTGGGAGGGCCACGAAGTGGGCCGCCTTGGAGAACCGGTCCACTATCGTCAGTATGGCGGTGTTGCCCTGGGACGGCGGGAGGCCTGTGACGAAGTCCAGGCCGATGTGGGACCAGGGGCGATGAGGCACAGGCAGGGGTTGGAGGAGACCCCTGGTCTTGTGATGGTCCGCCTTGCCCCTGGCACAGGTGGTACAGGCCTGGACGTAGTCCCGGACGTCGGCTTCCAGTGACGCCCACCAGAAGCGCTGCTGGACTACTGCCACGGTCCTACGCACTCCGGGATGACAGGAGAGCTTGGATCCGTGGCAGAAGTCCAAGACGGTAGCCCTAGCCTCTGGTGGGACGTAAAGTTTGTTCTTTGGACCGTCTCCCGGGTCCGGGTTCCTTGCCAGGGCCTCCCGGACGGTCTCCTCCACGTCCCAGGTGAGAGTGGCCACGACAGTGGACTCGGGAAGGATGGTGTCGATGGGGTCCAACAACTCAGCCTTGGCCTCCTCTTCGTGCACCCGGGACAGTGCATCGGATCGTTGATTCCTAGTCCCGGGGCGGTAGGTGATCCGGAAGTCAAAGCGTGCGAAGAACAGGGACCAGCGGGCTTGCCTGGGGTTCAGCCGCTTGGCGGTCCGGATGTACTCCAGGTTCCGGTGGTCTGTAAAAACCGTGAAAGGCTCCGTAGCTCCCTCCAACAGGTGTCTCCACTCTTCCAGAGCCTCCTTCACCGCGAGGAGTTCTCGATTGCCCACGTCATAATTCCGCTCAGCGGGGGTCAACCTGCGGGAAAAGTAGGCACAAGGATGGAGAACCTTATCGGACTCCCCGCTCTGGGACAGCACGGCTCCTATTCCTGAGTCTGAGGCGTCCACCTCCACTACAAACTGGCGAGTAGGATCAGGCTGCACCAGAACTGGCGCAGACGAAAACCGGCGTTTCAACTCCCTAAACGCGGCCTCGCACCGGTCCGACCAGGTGAAGGGGACTTTAGTGGAGGTCAGGGCGGTCAGGGGGCTAACAACCTGACTGTAACCCTTAATGAACCTCCTGTAGAAGTTTGCAAAGCCGAGGAACTGTTGCAGCTTCCTACGGCTTTTTGGTTGGGGCCAATCCCTCACCGCCGCAACCTTGGCCGGGTCCGGGGCGACGGAGTTGGAGGAGATGATAAACCCCAGGAAGGACAAAGAAGTGCGGTGAAACTCACACTTCTCGCCCTTCACAAACAACCGGTTTTCTAACAACCGCTGTAGGACCTGACGTACATGCCGGACATGGGTCTCAGGGTCCGGGGAAAAGATGAGTATATCATCCAGATATACGAAGACAAACCGATGCAGGAAGTCCCGCAAGACGTCGTTAACCAATGCTTGGAACGTCGCGGGCGCATTGGTGAGACCAAACGGCATGACCAGGTACTCAAAATGACCTAACGGGGTGTTAAATGCCGTCTTCCATTCGTCTCCCTTCCGGATCCGAACTAGGTGGTACGCATTCCTAAGATCAAGTTTGGTGAATATTTGGGCTCCATGCAGGGGTGTGAACACCGAATCCAAGAGGGGCAATGGGTATCGATTGCGAACCGTGATCTCGTTCAACCCCCTGTAATCGATGCATGGACGGAGTCCGCCGTCTTTCTTGCCCACAAAAAAGAAACCAGCACCCATCGGGGAGGTGGAGTTCCGGATCAACCCGGCGGCTAAGGAGTCCCGGATGTAGGTCTCCATTGATTCGCGTTCCGGACGTGAGAGGTTGTACAGTCTACTGGACGGGTACTCAACGTCCGGAATCAAATCAATGGCACAATCGTACGGTCGGTGCGGTGGAAGAGTGAGTGCCAGATCTTTGCTGAAGACGTCAGCCAGATCATGGTATTCCACGGGCACCGCCGTCAGATTGGGAGGGACTTTAACCTCCTCCTTAGCCGTGATCCCGGGAGGAACCGAGGATCCTAAACACTCCCGGTGGCAGGCTTCGCTCCACTGCACCACTGCCCCAGACGGCCAATCGATCCGGGGATTGTGCTTCACCATCCAAGGAAAACCCAAAATCACTCAGGAGGTAGAAGGTGTCACGTAAAACACGATCTCCTCCCTGTGATTCCCAGACACAACCAGAGTCACGGGCTGGGTCCGGTGTGTGATTAACGGGAGAAAAGTGCCATCTAGTGCCCGTACCTTCAAAGGCGAAGGCAGAGCCACTAGAGGGAGCCCCACTTCCTTTGCCCATCTGCTATCCAACAGATTCCCTTCGGACCCCGTGTCCACCAGTGCTGGGGCGTGAAGGGTTAAATCCCCACTCAGGATTATCACTGGGATTCGTGCTGATCTGCGGGGTCTCCCCGTGTACATGTTATGGCCCACCCTTAGCCCAGTTTCTAAGGACGGGCGTTGGTGTTTGACCGTTTGGGGCAGTCTTTTAACATGTGTTCACATGAGCCACAGTAAAAACACTCCCCGCGGGCCAGCCTCCTTTGTCTGACATCAGATCTCACTTTGGCCCTGCTCGTGTCCATAGCTTCGTCAGCAGGGGGAGCTGTTGCCACACGGAGCCCACTGGCAATGGAGCGTGGGGACGACGTCACCCTTTCTGACCCGGAAGAGAGAGGGACGGCTTGTGCCCGGCCACGCCCCCCGGCCTGCTCCCGACGGTGTTCATTTAAGCGGTTGTCTAAGCGTATAACCAGATTGACAAGCCCGTCGAAATCCTGTGGTTCGTCCTTAGCCAGTAAATGCTCCTTCAGTACTGGAGACAGTCCGCTTATGAAGGCAGCGCGGAGCGCAACGTCATTCCAGCCAGACCTCGCAGCCGCGATGCGGAAGTTGACAGCGTAATCAGCTGCGCTCCGACGCCCCTGTCTCAGTGACAGCAGCACGGTCGAGGCAGTCTCGCCTCTGTTGGGATGATCAAACACTTGTTTGAATTCCCGTATAAACCCAGCGTATGATGTCAGAAGCCATGAATCCTGTTCCCAGAGCGCTGTAGCCCAAGCGCGTGCCTCACCTCGAAGCAGATTAATTACATAAGCCACCCGGGTGGCGTCTGATGCGTACATAACTGGACGCTGTGCAAAAACGAGCGAACACTGCATTAGGAAGTCTGCGCACGTTTCCACACAGCCTCCGTACGGTTCGGGAGGACTTATGTAAGCTTCAGGGGACGGTGGGGGGGTAGTTGAACGGCCAGTGGAACATCTATATTAGGCCCCGGGCCAGCAGGAGGAGACACTGCAGCGACGCTCGACTCGCGTGCTTCCACTCTGGCGGTGAGAGCCTCCATCCTCCGATTGAGGATTGCATTTTGCTCGGTTACCAGCTGTAACTGAGTAGTGAAAGCGGTAAGGATTTGCTGCAGATCACTTACCACGCCTCCTGCTGACGCCCGCGCTCCTTGTTCTCCCATTGGCTGTTCAAGCTGTGGTTGACGCCCCTCGGGATCCATGACGAATGGCCGAGAAATCCTGTTGGGAAAGTGTCGTAACACGGACCCACAACAGGGGGCGCAAATGAACGGACAATGGATAAGAAAAGGAGTAACAATTTAATGTTGTGAAAGTACACAACGGAATACAAACAGAAATAATGGGTGCCAATTGTACACAAGAGGACTGTGGGCAGGCTCTGATGATCGAAGAGCCGGAGCCCACACCGCTTCCACCACCAACGGCCTGAAGAACACCGGAGCCGCCAAGTCCTGAGTCCCCAGGTGGTCTCTGTCCTCCGTTGTCGGCCCTGGTACTGCTGGCAGACAAGAAACAGAAGGCGGTGAGTGTGAGTCCTCACACCCAGCAACCTTTACACTCAATTCCTCCGGGAGGGAAAGCCTCCACCTCCAGATACGTTTTCTCTCGTGCAGCTCCTGTTTGTCCCTCTTCTGGATCTCCACAGGAATGCGGCTGCACACAGAACAATGTTAGACAATCGATAATTCAGCAGAGAAGGTTACCTCTAGTGGTAGATGATTTCTCGGCGAGGAGGTGGAGTTGTAATCCGCTTCTTATGAGGTGGTTGATGAGAGACAGCTGGTGTGGTTGACAAGTGACAGCTGTCACTTCCAATGGCTCCGGCGCCCTCTCATGCTTGAAGCCCGCACTCCAAGCAGGGCGCCGACTGGTGGTAGTGGGCCAGCAGTACCTCCTCTTCAGCGGCCCACACAACAGAAAGACTAATAAACGTGCCAAGTTTTGTTCCTCTCAGTCCACGGGAAGTTGGTCAGGGGAAATCTTTAATGAACCCCCCTCATATATTATAATAGCCAAGTGGCCTCTGTGTGTGTGTTTGGCTTCAATTATACAAAAACTGGGGAAAGCTGACATTTGCTGTTTGTATGCTTACGTATTTTCGGTCAAGGATGAACGCTGCAAAAACAGAAAGTTGATTGGACAAATATTTTTGGAGAAATTAGCAATTGTAGCCAACCAGTAAACAATAGACATTGTGTTGCAGTGCACCATGGGAGTTTGGGGTTTTGAGGTTTTAAGTGTTATTGTGGTTCATGTTAGTTTAACAGTGTTGGTGTTTGTGATTTATTGTTTTTCGACCTGAATTGGTTTAGTCAGTTTCGTTAAGTCTCATGTTGCTGCTACCATGCGTGACTTAGGTTTTAAGTTGGAACCATGAGTGAAATGTGTAGTGTTCTTAATGTTTTCTGCCACTGCTTTTATTTGTTAAATTAAAAGCACCTGCTTACAGCAGCTGTGCGTGCATGCAACTTCGGTCACAGAGAAACTGTGGACAGCTGACATTTGCCGTTTGGTATGCTTATGTATTTTGGGTCAAGGATAAATGCTGCGAAAATGGAACAATGGATGATGGTATCTACTGTATGGACTCACACTCCATTCCAGCAGGGGGTGGTAAGTCATCTTCATATTAAAAGCGTGAGTGTGGTGAGTGATTTTAAGTTCAATGTAAGTACATAATTGTAAATACATACAAAAATAAATTAAGAGAAACCACTCATTTCCATTGTGGTCCATAAAAAAACAAACAACAAAACAGAAGTAGAAATACAATAATAATAATAGTGTGTATATGATAACAAGAAACTACACAATTTATAAATACATTCAGACAGTAAATTTGCATAAAAAAATAATAAATAGGACATAAAAAGGGTTGAGTTAATCTAAAAATGGTTTAAGTCTAAGATTCTAAAAAACATTCTGGACTCACATGCCATTCCAACTCATTACACAAGCATTGCTTAATTTATTACCACCCTTACCACAAAAATGTCAGCAATCTACCCAATCTTTTACTTTTAATTACCCAATCTAGAGCACATGGATCCCCACGGGCAACATGCTAGTCATATTGTAAATCCCTCATTTAAATTCTAAGGAATAAAATTATAGGGGTGCCAAAGAAAATTCTTTTTATGACTTACATCTTAAAATCTTAAAGGCCATAGAGGTTTAAATCTACTTTCAACATCATGCCCGCACACCAGACTGCCTTCAGTATTTTGTCAATTTTGAGTTTGTTTGTTTTTGTACAAATGGCTGCATCTCATAAAACATCACTCTGTACAGATTTAAAATCATTGTAGGCAGCATTGCGACTGGGTAAAAATCCCACACTGGAAATCTTACACTAATTAGTGTAAGTGTTACAAATGTTGATGTTTTGTATGAATTTGTTGTGGTCAGAGGTCTGGATAGGGACCGGATCATTACAGGTAATGGACTCAAACGCTGGGAGCACAGATGAGAGTGGCATATGAATGAAAAGAGATTTACAACAAGGAATAAATGTGGAATTAAAATGCTGAGCTAGGCTGCCTGCAGAGCTAAGACAGGGCCTGCTTGTAGCGGTGGAAAACTGGTAGCTGCAGTGCACACAGGGCCAGACTTGGGAGTCTGGAGGACGACCTGTCTTCCTGGATGTATGGGACTGGAACTGGAACCAGGTGGAAAGAACAGAGCCAAGGAAAACAGAAGGTGAGTGAATGCACTCGTAACACTGGAAGCCTTTAACAACAAAACAGTTCACTGTAGGATTACAGCAGGATCGTTCAAAGTTCAGGAAATAAAGTTCGCTGTCTAGGAATTGTTCACAGAGGTCAGATGCTGCGCCTCTTGTGACGCAGTTCCAATTAAGCAGGATTGGGCTTTAGAAATGACTTGGCACGTTCTTAGTAGTTCTGCATAAGAGTTCATACAGTACTTGGAAACAGTTCTCGGAATTGTATGTGTGTGTGTGTGTGTATATATATATATATATATATATACATACATACATACATATTCTATTTCTACCTCATTTCTTATGTCTTGTACTGTTACAAGTATTATTATTATTGCTTATCCTTGCACACACTGTTTGATGAACATTTTCCTCTACTTGTACCCATCCTGTGTGTTTTTTAAGAGCTGACGTAACATGTGAATTTCTCCTCTGTGAGATCAATAAAGTTTATCTTTATCTTCAATTAGTTCTTGGAAACAGTTCTTGTGCTTCTCTTGCTGCCTTTCCTTGCCCCCGTGCCCTTCCGCTGCCCCTTTTCTCCTGGTTCCCCCCGGGGCCCTGCATCCTGGACCCATTTCTGTCGGCGCTCGCGGCCGGCCGCATGGCTTCTGACATGCTGGAATGGTCCATATCATATGGTAAGGTCCTGTACTCTTGTCTTGGCCCAACACACCAGCCACAGTAGTGATCAGATATTTAGCTGTGATCTGGGTCTCTGTGTGTGGATGGTTGCGTGTTTGTGGCCGTCACCACAATTCGGTTTTTGGGTGCTCTTAAGGGGATTAACACTATGGTGTTCTAGATTAGGGTATGGATGCTCACTAATTAGACAACAGACTGTTGCTGTCACTGCTTGTTCATGTGTGGTTGTTTGTCCTGGTAGGTTGTATGGTTGGGGCCCCGTCACAGTTATTGTCTTCACTACTTGTCTCTCGTTCTTGTCTGTCTTTGTGTTGTTTTGGTGGTCAGCCCTTCCTGATAGAAGTTGTCGGTTGGCCTTGAGTAGGATGTTGTAGGCTGATCAGGAAAGGCGGATGGGGGTCACACACACACCACATTCACTCATGCATACCTTCTGTCTCGCAAGAATAAATTGCATATATGGGTATTAATGTTCATAAATGGTTCTGCCAGTGTGGCACTTACCATTACTTGGCACTTACCATTACTATATATGTAGACGGGGGGGGGGGGGAAGAAAAAAAAAGGAAACAGTTCTTGTTCATGCACAGTCACAATCAGAAGCAGGGTGACACCGGAATCTCTCATACTCAGAGTCATGCAGGAACTTAAGCCCCAGTCACAACCCACCGTGCATTTTTTTCCCCCGTACGTTTTCTGCGGATGCCACGGCCACTACGTTTTTGTGAAAACGTATGGAGGAAGTAGCAAGAGGAGGGAGGGAGTACGTTCAACGCACGTCTCTAGGAGCGTAACGATAAAGAGAGATGACAATAATGCAGTGTGTGTGTGTGTGTGTGTGTGTGTTGAGGGGGGGGGGTGTCGCTTTTCTTTTTTTATGAGCGGGACCGGAGTGGCAGGTGTTTTTCGGCGTCGGCGATGCATGAGCATGTCCAGCCTGCAGCGGTCAGTTGTACGAGTGCTTACTTGCCTCGAAAAGTTAAAGCTAGTTATCAGACTGAAGCTGTGGAGTGTGTGTTGCTGACGTTTGGAAATAAAGTCCAAGTTCAAGTGAGAAGCTGCGTTGTGCATGCAAGTCTGTCGGCCTCCAAATCCGTATGTTGGCAGTACGGATTTGATTAATTCAATAGTAATTGAATGAAAATGTGCTGCTTTGAATCCGTACTGAGGCAGTACTCACAGCGTGCATCATCTGTACTGCTGGTGAATCTGCAGCCTGACCGCAGCGAAAGTTCTGCATGCACTAAAACCGCAGTACTTACGAAGTACGGATCTCCAAATTTAGCCCACGTTTTTGCAAGTAGACTGCACGCACGTGCAAGTACGGCGGGTTGTGACCACGACTTTAGCTGAATGAGGCAGAGCGGCACGTTCTGAGGCTGAGAGCAGCAGCGAGTTCCAAACTGACGTAGTGCTGGTAGTTGGCGTGGAAGCCAGGAGCAGTGCAGTGTGGTCGCCGTGCAGGAAGGTGTCTGGAAACACCAAAAGGTCAACGAGCTCTGTTACGAAAATAGAGGAGGCCAGGTTATCTTGAGATGAGCTGTCAGAAGCACAGAAATCAGAGCACATGGAAGCAGCAGGAATGACGCCGTAATGATCCTGGAGAGTCAATGTAGAATCTGGCCCAAGAATCTGGCCCGGTCAAGGTCACGGAAGACTCTGGCAAAGACTGAGCTCAGAGCAGGGATTTAAGTAGCCCGATCATGATCAGGGGCACATGAGCATCAGGTTCGAGGAGATGATGAATCTCAGGTGTTCCTCAGCTCTGCAGCGTGCCATCTGGAGGGGAAACAGATGAACAACACACAAAAGGACAGACAGAGCAAAGGACCAAGGCAGATCACAACATGAGTTAGTGACTAATTCATACAAAACATCAACTTTTGTAATTAACGTGGCTGCATTTTCTCCTGCTGCCAGTGACAGCAAACTCACATGCACAGATCACACTTTTGAAAGAGATATGTTTTATTTATTCAGGACAGCCCAATTATATGCACAGTACACAATATCTCAAATGATCACTATGAACATCTTTCCAACATGTACTTACACGTACGTACACAAATATACAATCAATCATTACCAAACATGTCATGATAAAATGAACTAATACAATTTTAAAATGAACTAAAATAAAATAAAAATGAAACCAAAAGGGAGGATAAAATCAAATAACATTTATGAAAAAATAAACAACAAGGTTCAAACATGGGGACAAAAAACAATACAGCACCCTTGTGTGTGTGTGTGTGTGTGTGTGTGTGTGTGTGTGTGTGTGTGTGTGTGTGTGTGTGTGTGTGTGTGTGTGTGTGTGTGTGTGTGTGTGGGTGTGTCTGTGAGTGTATAAAAGAAGAACAGCTCTGTTGCTTTCTTCCTGTAGTGTGCTGACAACATCGACCAGACATGGATTATGTAAGTTGTAATATCAGCAAAATTATATTTTAAGTTTTAGTTGGTGCTGTTTTTAAACATGTTTAAAAGATAAGAGTCGATTTAATTGGTCACAGTTTATACAAATTGTGAGGTGCTTTAAGGTGCTTTAATTTCACTGATAAAATAAGCTTAATTTTATTACACAGCAAAAACTGAAGTGTTGAAAATGTAAAATATTTCAGCTGATTTTAACTCAAAGTGCCATTTAATCAGCTGTCTCAGAGAAAATCATGTGGGGGTGGCTGGATGACCGACTCCAATTTTGATTAAATTTTCACCATATACCCTTCAAGTAGATTGATTGAGACTGGCAAAGTTAGTTTTTCCATCATGCAAAATTTTACTTGAATTTTGATCAGTTCAAAATGTGATGTCAAAATGGCCTCAGACTGTGCTACTTTAAAATATAGTAAAAATGGCCAACTTTAACATATCTGTTCTCAATTCTCGACGGGTAGATAGAAAAAGTGAGTGTGATTCATCATATGGGGTGCCAGTGACCTTCAAAAACCACTGTTCATTCCATGACATATTTCCTTATATTTTGGCATATTTTCTTATAAGTGTAATTGACACTTTTTGAATCGTATAGGTGAACATTTTCAGGGCCAAATCTGGGTAAGTGGGAAATTTGAAATTTCTCATAAATCAGTCAATTTTCTGCTTATTTCAGCAAATAAGATGTCCCTTCCAATGTTTTCCAGTATGCAGAATCAATTTATAGTTATTTTGGTGATTAGAGGTCAAGGTCATTGATAAAGGTCAAGGTCATTCTCAAATTTTGTAATTTTTCACATACATTTTGTGCTTAACAGGACATTTTAGCACCTGTAATGATAAAATTTAGTTTGTGACTACATCAATTGATCCATATTGTTAGAAACTGTTAGCATATTGTTAGTGTAACCGTAGGACATATCTTTGTGGCCGGGATGGCAGTGGGATTCGAACACCGGACTGCTCGAACTGAAGACCAAAACTCTACTAGGTCCACCAAAGGGGAATTCCCCGCTAGCCAAGCTAGCAGGAACAGCTTTTCAATCCGGACTTCACCTTGCTAAATATTTCCCCACCATTTTTGACTTTGTCCCAAAGTCACAAATGCATTTAAGCATGTTCTGTGACTACCCACATCTTGCTGACAACGCCAGTTTGTGACCAGGAGGATCTATCTTTGTGGCCAGGGTGGAGGTGCGATTCAAACACTAGACTGCTCGAACTGAAGACCAAAACTCTACCAGGTCAGCCAAAGGGGAATTCCCCGCTAGCCAAGCTAGCAGGAACATCTTTTCAATCCGGACTTCACCTTGCTACTGTAATGGAGGCCAGCAGGTGTCGCTGTGCATATGTAGTCAGTAAACCTCACTCCCAATAGCTCACAAGGCCAGAGCCCCGGGTTTTAGCCTTCTGGTTAAAATATTATATGTAACTAGTATTGTGCAAGGATAATTTTTCTCTTAAAACTGATAAAGCTAGTATACATTTTGTGTCAACTTACCAAGGTAATGACATATACGAGGTCTATTAGAAAAGTATCCGACCTTATTATTTTTTTCAAAAACCATATGGATTTGAATCACGTGATTACATCAGTCATGCTTGAACCCTCGTGGGCATGCGAGAGTTTTTTCACGCCTGTCGGTTACGTCATTCGCCTGTGGGCAGTCTTTGAGTGAGGAGTGGCCCACCCTCTCGTCATTTTTTTCATTGTTTAGGAATGGCTCAGAGACTGCTGCTTTGTTTGATCAAAATTTTTTCAAAACTGTAAGGCACAACTGAGTGGACACCATTCGATATATTCAGCTGGTTTTCAGTAAAAATTTTAACGGCTGATGAGAGATTTTGGTAATGCACTTGGTTTCAGTTCGGAAGGTTCTGGGTTCAAATCCCACCCCTGCCACATTTCTCCATGTAATGTGGAGTTGCGTCAGGAAGGGCATCCGGTGTAAAACCTGCGCCAAATCAACATGCAGATCCACCTTGGATTTGCTGTGGCGACCCCGAGTGCAAACAAGGGAGCAGCCGAAGGGACTTACTAGTGTTGCTTTAAGGACGGCCCACGGCGCCTGACGGCGATCTGCGCTTCGAGGCGGCAGCGTCTCGCCGTTTCAAGTTGAAAACTTCCACATTTCAGGCTCTGTTGACCTAGGAAGTCGTCAGAGAACAGAGAACTTTCAGAAGAAGTCGGCATGAGGAGTTTATTCGGACATTCCATTGTTAACGGACATTTTGTAATGAAAGAATGTGCGGGCAGAGTCGCATGTCGGGCCGGACCCGACCGCGGGGGGTCGCGACAGGAAAAACACCTCCGTTGGAAACCTTAACGGGCAAGTTGGAACATGCCCAAGCTGTTAAACAATTTCTCAGTTACTCACTTGTTGAAAGCCATCAAAAGCCGCCTGAATTTTACAAATGGTTTTCAACACGGAGGTGTTTTTCCTGTCGCGGCGCACACAGATTCGCAGAGTCGTCACGGAAACGACTCTGCGAATTTGCGCGCACGTCTTTCATTAAAAAATGTCCTTAAACAGTGGAATGTCCGCATAAAGTTCTCATGCCGGCCTCTTCTGAATCTTCTCTGTTCTCTCACGACGTCCTGGGTGAATTAAGCCTTAAATTAGGATGTTTTCAGGTCGAAACAGGCCGACGACGGCGCCTGGAAGCGCTGCACGATGTACCGCTCCGTGGGAAGTCCTTACATCAACAGAAACACCCCATAATCTCTCATCAGCCGTTAAACTTTTCACCGAAAACCAGTTTAATTTCTCGAATAGTGTCCACTCAGATATTCCACACAGGTCCAGAAAACATTTTGATAAAGCAACGCGCGCCGTCTCGAGCAGCGTGTGAAACAAAAGAATTCAGCCGAGAGGACGGGACCACATCTCACTCAAGGCCTGCCCACAGGGAAATGACGTCACCGACACGCGTGAAAAAACTCACGCATGCGCACGAGGGTTCAAGCATGATTGGTGTAATCGCACGTCATTCAAATCCATATAGTTAAAAAAAAAAGGGTCGGTTTATTATCTAATAGACCTCGTATCTATGAAAACAAAGATCGCAAATTAATTAGAAATTGTATTTGTACTGATATATCTCTCTTTCTGTTTTTGATAGGTAGCTATTGGTGCTCTGTACAAAGAAATGGTTGTCTAAGCAATACACAGATATGGTCATATGAACAAGACAAGAACAACGTGACCTCTCAGTCCAAAGTTTTCTCAACCTCTTGAACTTAGTCAACTCATGAATAATGAATTATTTTAATGAATTAACAAGTTTTTCATCAACTTCTTCTGTGTTTAGAATGCTCGATTTGATAACCTCACGGAATGTGAAGATACTTAAAACTGCATGTTAGCAATTAACTTTATGCTAACAATATGTTCCATCAATTGATGTAGTCACAAACTAAATTTTATCATTTCCGGTGTTAAAAAGTCCTGTTAAGCACAAAAGATATACAAAAAAATTGCAAAATCTGAGCATGACCTTGACCTCTAATCACCAACATAACCGCATAAATCGATTCTGCGTACTGGAAAACATAGGAAAGCACATCTTATTTGCTGAAATAAGCAGAAAATTGACTGATTTATGAGAAAATTAAAATTTCCTGCTCACCCAGATTTTGCCCTGAAAGTGCTCACCTATTAGTGCTGCACATAACTGAAAACAAATCCTGCAAATGGTGATACAAGCATCAAATTCAGCACAAATACACTTTAGACATTACTCTCTTGAAATAACTGATTAGCTACCTGAATTTTCAATAGGCAGCCAGGTAGGGGTCAGTTGAAGAATTACACAGGGTTCAAACTTTTAAAATGCTCCAATCATGTTGAAAACTATACCAAATTATTTGTCTGATCATAACAATTCCAAAAAAGGTATAGTTTGGACAGCAAAAATGGTGACACAGGTCAGTTTCAGTTTGTACAGGGGTCAAAAGTTAAAGTTGCTATTCAGATTATTGGTTGAGCTAATAAGATGAATAAATGGAATAGTTTTGACAGTGCTGAATGCTTGGTTTCCAAAGTAAAGGTCAAACAAGGCCAATGTCCATTGGATTCTATGACGTATGGCATATATAACATGATAACTAAGCATGACAGATGGTGCAAATGTATTTAATTTTCAACATGATTGGAGCATTTTAAAAGTTTGACCGCTGTGTAATTCTTCAATTGACCCCTACCTGGCTGCCTATTGAAAATTAGGTGGCTAATTAGTTATTTCAAAAGAGAAATGTCTGAGGAGTATTTGTGCCGAATTTGATGCTTGTATCACCATCTGCAGGACTCTAAATATTCTCTTATCTGCTGCACTATATAAGATTCAAAAAGTGTCAATTACAGAAATATAAGGAAATATGACACAGAACAAACAGTGTTTTTTGAAGGTCACTGACACCCCGTATGAAGAATCACATTCACTTTTTCTATCTACCCATCGAGAATTGAGAACCAATATGTCAAAGTTGGCCATTTTTACTATATTTTAAAGTAACACAATCTAAGGCCATTTTGACATCACATTTTGAACTGATCAAAATTCAAGTAAAATGTTGCCTGACGGAAAACTAACTTTGCTATTCCTAATCAATCTACTTGAAGGGTATATGGTGAAAATTTAATCAAAATCGGAGTCGGTCATCCAGCCACCCCGCATGATATTCTCTCAGATAGCTCATTAAAGACAGTAATTAGGGAATTTGACATTCTTTCAGAAAGGTCACTTTGCTAATTTACACTGCAATATGCCACGCTACAGACACTAAAAACATTTAGAACTAGAAGCACTCGGAGAGCGCAAACCTCCGCCAAGGCCATAGGGTCACTGATGTCACATGGAATACCCTTTGGCAGAGAGACTTATTCCACATCGTTTCACGCATCTACCGTCATGTTTCAGATTCAGTGGTTAAACTCTTAGATCTTCAGCAAATGTATTTATAAAGAGAAACTGCATGAACTACTCAAGTTTTTTTTTTATTATCTAAAACAAGTTTATTCAGTGAGGAGGAACAAATGCTAAATTATTATTGTGTCGTAACTTAATTTTTGTTCAGCCTTTGTGACCCGTCTTCATGAAGTTAGATGCAAAAATGTTGAAATTGGTCCTATCCTGCAATGATAAAGAATCCTTAAAAAAATTACTGGATCCAGATCGTGTTCCGGATCATTACCAAAATTTAATGACTTCTAAGTTAGGCCAAGATACACCCCTGGTGAAAATTTCATTGAAATCCATTGAGGATTTTTTGAGTAATCCTGCGAACAACCAACAAACAAACAGAAGTGACCGAAAACATAACCTCCTTGGCAGGGGTAAAAATATGTATCCTAAATTCTGGTATATGGGGAATAGCAATACAGGCATTGAGAACTGAGAACATTCATTTTTAAAATTGGCTTCTTTTTTTTTTTCACTGTATATTTAAATGTAGACAGCAAACATGGCCAAAAGTGGATCATTTTAAAAATTGTCTAAAGTTGTTCAGAATGTTTTAGGGAGTGAAACAATGTTATGGGTCCAAATTTTTATAATCGTTCTTCACTTCTGGAAAGTTTCATGGAAATCGGTGATGGTCATCCAGCCAACTTCTCTTTTTCTGCATGATTTTCTCTGAGACAGCTCATTAAATATTCTATTTTTAAATGGGTTGGAGTTGTTCTCAGAGTTGATCAGGTCAGTGTAGATTTACCTTCTCTACAAGAGTAATTTAACTCAGTAGTGGCATTATTTTAATGAGTTGATTTGAGAAAAAAAGAGTGAGTTCTTACAACACATCCTGGCCACTTTCAGTGGTGCTTTACTGGGAACACTGTTGTTTAGTACAAGGTTGTAGATTCAAATCCAAACAGAATCCTTTGACTCTGGATTTTCTATAAAACAATCTGAACAATTTTGAAGTACGCAGTATAGAGTTAAAAATACTTTCATATGATATAATGCAGAGCTGCCCAATTTGTGGGCCATGTTTGGCCTTCCCAATCAGTGGTAGAGTTTAGCTAAAATTTCCATAACAATTGTGCATTTTCTGATAAAAGCATATAATTTGGTGCTCATATAGCCAAAGGTATACCAAATAAAACTGGATATTGAGGCATCGTGAAATTTCAGTATGTCACCCATGGCAGCCATTTTTTGAAATGCTAACTGAAAAGTGCTCCAATCATATTGAAAAATATACCACATTATTTGTCTGATCAAAAAGATTCAAAAAAGGACTGTCATATGACTGAATGTTATGGAGTAAAAAGGATGTCAAAGTGTTGTGTGGGCCGCCAGAAGAGGAGGTACTGCTGGCCCACCACCAGAGGGCGCCCTGCCTGAAGTGCGGGCTTCAGGCACGAGGGGGCGCTGCCGCCTTACAGGAACAGTCGAGGTGACAGTTGTCACTCATCAACTATGACAGCTGTCACCGATCATCTGCACTTCACCCCGGATAAAAGCAGGATGACACCTCCACCACGTCGCCGAGATATCGTACTTCTTGGAGGTAACTTTCTCTGCCTGCGTATTGTACTAATTGATTTCAAGAGCTACTTTGTTGCAGCTGTCTACCCAGAGGACCGGCGTGGGCCGCGACTGTTTCGTTCTACGTCCCACCAGATAAGTGGTACTCAGACGCTGCACGAGTGTGTGTTAGAGGTGGAGGTGGAATTCCCACCGTTATTGTTACGGGGTGTACACACACCCACACTTGACTGTCTTTGCTCTTCGCCAGCAGTACCAGATCCGACACGCTGAGACGGTGGCCACCTGGGGAATTCGGGACCTGGCGGCTCCAGTATTTTTCGGGTTCGGTGGCGGTGGAAATCGTGTGGTTCCGGTTCATCTCCAGACGGACGTCTCCTATCGTCGAGCCTGCCCACACGACACCTTTATCCATTGACTTGTATTTATTCTATAATCTGCTATGTGTGGTTGTGACATTCACAACAGTAAAGTGTTCAAATTTAACTCCCTCTATTGTCCGTTCATTTGCGCCCCCTGTTGTGGGTCCGTGTCACTACACTTTCCCAACATCAAAGGTCAATTTCAGTTTGTACAGGGGTCAAAAGCTAAAGTAGCTCCAATTTGGGTAAAAAAAAAAAATGATGCAGAGTAGTAGCTGAGTTAATCAGCTTTTAAAAAGGAATAGTTTGCACCATCTGTCATGCTTAGTTATCATGTTACGGGGTAAGATATGTCACATGTCATAGAATCCAATGGATGTTGACCTTGTTTGACCTTTACTTTGGAGACCAAACATTCAACACTGTCAAAACTGTTCCACTTATTAATCCTTTTATTTCAACCAATAATTTGCATCACTTTTTACCAAAATTGGAGCAACTTTAACTTTTAACCCCTGTACAAACTGAAATTGACCTTTGTCACCATTTTTGCTGTTTTTACCCCAAAACTCCATAACATTCAGTCATAGATAGTCCAAACTATACCTTTTTGGACTCTTTATGATCAGACAAATAATATGATGTACCTTTCAATATGATTGGAACTTTTAAAAATTTTGACCCTTGTGTAATTCTTCATTGACCCCTGTAGGTCATTAAAGGTTAGCTCCAGGATGCCCCAACATCTGAAAATGACAGCCCAGTCTCACGTTTTTTTTGTCCTCCCATCACGAAATGATTCAAATTTTCGTGACAGGGTTTTTTTTAAACTCACTATTACTAACCCTACTCCTACCCCTAATGCTAATCATAACCACCTCCGATCCCCCCCACTGCACTTTTAATTACATGCAGCCATCACGGAATGAATAAGAATGAATTTGTGCTGCCATGATGAAAATTTTGAACTTTTCGTGACAATATGACAAACCAATAGATTAATGAATATTTTGTGCTGCTGAATCACGACAATCCGTGAGACTGGGTTAGAAAATGAAGTAGTTCATTTAGAATATGTGTGCCAAATTTGGTGCTTTTATGAAAAAATGAACAATTGGTTAACAATGTCACCCCACTGTTTGTAATATGTAACTCACATAATCTCAGTTTTTATTTTCAAAGAAAATGAAGTAATAGCTTAAGATTCATGAAAATGTGTCTTTAATTAAGCAGGACTAGTTATCACTAGTGCTACTGTGAGCATAATTAACACTGAGGATGTTGCTGTATGTATTGCCTTTATTTTGAGCAGTTTGCCTTAATTGTGGCTGAATGTCTTTTCTGTCTACACAACAGGTCCTTGACAATGATTTTTCTGTGAGTATATTTAACACTGAGAAGTTTGCTGTATGTGTGTATTGCCTTTATTCTGAACAGTCTACCTTAATTGTGGCTGAAAGTCATTTCTGTCTACACAGCAGGTCAGCGACGACAATTTTTCCAATTACACCTGGGATTTGAACTACACCCTGCCTCCATTACCTGACATTTTGACCCCTGAGATTCAGCCACTCCAAATCCTTTCCCTGTTGTGCTACAGCCTTGTGATCTTGCTGGGTGTCCCTGGAAATGCTTTGGTGGTGTGGGTGACAGGGTTCTGCATGTCACCCACTGTCACTTCCATCTGGTTCCTCAACCTTGCGCTGGCTGATCTTCTGTGCTGCCTTTCTCTCCCATTGCTCATGGTCCCATTAGCCCACGATGACCACTGGCACTTTGGCCCGGTGGCCTGCACGCTGGTCAAAGGCCTGTTTTTCCTTGTGATGTACTGCAGTGTGCTGCAGCTTGTTTTGATCAGTCTGGACCGATGGATTCTGGTCAGCAAACCAGTGTGGTGCCAGAACAACAGGCGACCTCGGTACGCTGCCTTGGGGTGCGCCGCTGTCTGGTGTGTGGCCCTGCTCAGCAGCATCCCTCAATTTGTCTATTCCACAGAGATCAAAGCAGGTGCAGATAAGCGCGAGTGTGTGGTGAAGTACACTACACTTACCGCCTGGGTCGTCACATCCTTCCACTTCGTGATGGGATTTTTCCTCCCTTTCCTTGTGATTGTGGCTTGCCATCTGGTGGTGCTCAGGAGAGCAGAGAGGGGATTGTCCCGTGGGCCCCGTTCCAAGCGCACCCTGAGGATCATCATGGCTGTGGTTCTCAGCTTTTTCCTCTGCTGGTTCCCACTGCACATAGCGGACTTCCTCGTGCTGACCACACCTCGAAATTCACCCAGAAGCCCAGATGTCTACCTTGCACATGTTCTCACTCTCTGCCTCGCCTACTTCAACAGCTGTCTCAACCCACTACTGTATGTGTGCCTCGGCCGAGGCTTCAAGGACAGCATGAATCGCTCCCTGCGTAACTTGCTACCCTTCCTCACCGAGGATCCTGGGGTCAGGGTCAGCGTCACTAACACTGATACCAAAAGCAGCAGCACTGGAAAGGAGTTGACTCAGATCTGATGGTGTATCGAGCTACAACGTGATGAACAGCACTCAGCAGCTGTGTGTGGTAAAGTGGACTGAGCTCTTTGTAACTGCTGGACAGTGGTGAGCACTGCTCCGCTAACAGTTAATTAGTTAAGCTAATTTTTTTCATTAGCATATTATCTTTTCAGATAACTTTAAAAAAAATCCATGTTACCAGTTACCAACCAGTTACCTATTATGAAATTTAGCTCAGCTAACTTTAAATTGGCTAGCATTTTTTTTAAAGTAAAGTTTAACAGTCAAAAAGTTGGTATACCCTAAAATCATACATTTGTTTCTGTTAGCGATGGAGGAGCAGGAGGACGAACCAGTGTAAATGCATCAGTTTGATTGTTAAAAGTATTTTCCACATTTTTTTGTATTTCTTAACATTTCATATTTCGTTAATACGTTCTATACTGTGAATAAACTGCATGTTGAATGGAAATTTCATTTCATTTTAATTTCATCACTTGATTATCATGACATGATAATCAAGTGATGAAATTTCATTTCATTTTAATTTCATCACCTGATTATCATGACATGATAATCCATTTTAGGAACCTCCACATTTACATGACACAATATTAAAGTTTTTGTTCTTTTGGTCAGATTTTTCTGGTTCAGAGCAAAGAAACAAACAAACAAACAAAAAACCCTAAACAAAACTAAAAAAAGCCAAAGCCAGATTCGTATAATAAAAGTCAATGGTTATTGGTAGACTCAGCTAATTGTTTTAGCTGTTTACTGGTTTAGTGTGATCACAGTTAATAATTCTGCCAGTGGATTATCAAAGATAACATTTAGGTTTGCTGTGCAAATCACTGCCGCTGGATTACATCAAAACTGTCAGGGTTTGCACATATTTGTTGACACATGCACTCACAGGCAGAGGTGAAAAACTCCAGCTTCAGAAAGTAACAAGAGACATTCATCACGAAATGCCCCGCGCGCAGTATTATGTTCCATGCAAAGTGCGGTAATATGTACTTGTATGGGGTGGATATTTGGTTGAAGCCTTATGTGTTTGATTTAAACTGGGATATACAATGAAAAAAATGGAGATTGGCATAATATTTATTTAGAGGATGTGACAAACAGTGACCATAAAAAGTCGGTTACGGTCACCAGCCTTCAAAACAAATGCAACCACTGGTGACCTTGAAACGGAGGTCAAGGTCACCGGCCTTTGAGCCCAATGCGAAATACTCCTCCAAGGCATGTACCCACCAAGTATGAAGTTTGTACGAGCAAAAAGTGCCGAGCTACGTTGTGGCAAAGGATTTGACAGAATGACCATTGGTGACCTTGAAAAGTAGGTCAAGGTCACTGGCCTTCGAACCCATGCGAAGTACTCCTCCAAGGCATGTACCCACCAAATATTACGTTTCTGCGAGCAATAGGTGCCGAGCTACGTTGCGGCGAAGGATTTGACAGTTGTGACCAGTGGTGACCTTCAAAAGTAGGTCAAGGTCACTGGCCTTCGAACCCATGCGTAGTACTCCTCCAAGGCATGTACCCACCAAATATTAAGTTTCTGTGAGCAATAGGTGCCGAGCTACGTTGCAGCCGGACAGAGGGAAGGACGGACGGACGGACAACCCGGATGCTATATGCCCCTCCTCACGGCGCAAGCGCCGCGCGGGGCATAAAAACCCTGCCATGTGTTGATTCTACCTGTGCAACTAAAACAGGTGATCTCAATAATTAGCTCATCCACCTGCCGGAAGAGCTGAACTAATTACAATCATCTGGTTTATTAAGAAGATGGAACAAATATCTAGTTGGACTTTTACTTTCTGAAGCTGGAGTTTTACACCTCTGCTCACAGGCCCAAGTAAGCTCAGATGCTGAACACATTTAGATATTTAAAAGTGTTGACACGATGACGGTCTTTTTTATTTTCTTTAAATGAATTCCAACTTTTTAAAGATTGGTTGTCATGTTTTCTTCCAATTTGCTGTAAGGCATTTCCTGTGATGTTTCAGCTATTATGCAACAAAACTTCTGCTTTTCTGCACTCACACAAATATAGACCAGCTTCGTTTTGGACAAATCTATTGCAGTCAAACCTTAAAAAGGAGACAGCATTAATTTGGCAACTTTGCTGTAACATACTGCAGTGATATCACAGTTATATGTAGAAAGGCCTTTCGATATATAATACAGTGCATCTGGAAAGTATTCACAGGGCTTCAATGCTTCCACATGAAAAATGAGTTTACTCCTTTCTGGAATAATTCCAGAATGAAGTAAATTAATTTTCCATCATATTCTACTCACAACACCCCATAATGACAACATGGAAAAAGTTTTTTTTTTTGAAAATTTTTGCATTTTTGCAAATAAAAAACTAACAAATCACGTGTACATAAGTGTTTACACCCTTTGCTCAATACTTTGTTGATGTACCTTTGGCTGCAATTACAGCCTCAAGTCTTCTTGAATAAGATGCCACAGGCTTGGTGCACCTGTCTTTGGGCAGTTTTGTCCATTCCTCTTTGCAGCACCTCTAAGCTCCATCAAGTTGGAAGGGGAACGTTGGTGCACAGCCATTTTAACATAATGTGGAAAAGGTGAAGTGCTGTGAATGCTTTCTGGATGCACTAACTTTATGAGTGATACCAACAAAAGCTTCCATCCACGCACCACAAGAGGGAGCTACAATGTAAATTTTTACACGTGAATTTTAAGCAGGTGCCATGTTATCACCAAAGTGTGCATTTCAGCAGAAGGCCAAAGGTTTGCTGATGTTCGTTGCTTCATCAAATAAAGGCTACTTAACATATAAACATGAAATGATATTAACATATTATTCATGACAATGTAAAGTCATAATTTGATTCGTAGTTCGGTTTAATTCACAGTTCAATTTGATTCAGTTCATTTATGGTTGAGGAGTTGATGTGACACCAAGATGATGAAGAATTATCTTGTCCAAGTGCTCAGAGTATTGAAACTAAAAACTTAATAAGTGAGTGATCTGAGACAGTTGACATAACAGAAACAGTGTCAATATCTGAGATGGTAATACCATGAATGAGGACCAAATCGAAGGTGTTTCCACTAATGTGGTTCGATCCCTGAAAGCATTTGATGATATCCCAGCATTTTCACAATGCCCATAAATGATTTGCTGAGGACATCAGAAGGGTTATTTCCATGGCTACTGAAGTCACCAACAATCAAAATGTTATCAGCACAAGTTGCCAAATCAGAGATAAACTCACAAAATTCATCTACGAATTTGGAATATGAGCCTGGAAGCCCATAAAAGTAACATGTTTGATTTTAGTTCTGATCGTGACTGCACGTGGCGGCCTAAATGGCACAGAGCCAAATGTTAAAATTAAATTCGGAACCCCCAAGAGCCATTAGGCTAAACCCAGATTTAGAAATGAAATTGCTCTGTATCTCTAGGAACGTGACTAAATGTACGTTTGTGGGCAGGCTTCATTTAAAGGCAGATTGGGTTTCAACCAGTTTTCACATAAGACAATCATGTCTACGATGTTCCAGAATTTGATCATTAATCAGCAGTGATTTTGAGGACAGTGACCTTACATTAGTCAAACCTAGGCAAACCTTACTAGAGTTGGTAGCTTGACCAGCGGAGTTTGAGAGTGGTTTTGTCTTAATATATGTAAGATGTTTCAATTTAGATTTATGTTTACAAAATTCCAGATGGGCTGAAGGTAGTAAAGGCAAAATGTTTGGATATATTACAGAATCAGCTCGTGGGGTTATAGTACGATTTGAATCAGAAATGGGCATGAAATTTGCATAGCATGATGGAAACAGGCCACACGATACAGTTTGAAAATTTCAAGGATTTAAGGATTTTGTTAAAAAGAAGACCTGAAAGTTCAGCTACAATTTGCCAGCAGGTACATCTGAGATGTAAGCTTAGATTTGATGTTTTGGTGAAAGAACACCCTCCTCTGTACCACTTCATCATGAAGCTGTATAACTGGGGATACAAAATGCTAAACATGCACTGTGCACAATTTCTCCAATCACAGCCAGAGAAGCCTATAACTTCTTCTGGGTTGTCTGGGTGTCTTGGTGGCTGCAGCTTATCTGTAATCAGGGCCATTGGTGTTGCAATGAGAAGAGAAGTAGAGGTAGGAAAAAATACACAGGAATTAACTGATGATTTAATACATTATCCACAGTGATCTTCCAGTAATGGCTGTTAAAAACAGTCTCAAAAGTTACAGGTGTTAAACAGTTTGGCACACTGCCTCAGACAGTTGTCATTACTTTGAGGGACCCTGAGCGGAATCTTAGGATCTTCTTCTTGAGAGCATGGGAGGCTTTGATCTTGACAAGGGTCTTTGGCTGGGATGACGTGCCGGCACAGGCTTGTGGAGGGGATGAGGATGGGGTAGAAGCAAGGCGAGGTGGCAGCTGCTGAGGCCATACCAGCCCGCCACTCTCATCTGAGTCACTGGACAAAGAGCTGGAATCTGGAGAATACAGTTCACTCATACTGGACTCTGATTCTGCAGGGCAAACCCCAGACTGAACCTCTTCTCCCTGACAGAGCGGTGCTCTTTCTAAAAGGTCTGAATCCCAGTAATGTGCAGGACGATGATGGTAACTCTGCAACCGGGAGTGGGCAAAATATTGGCCATGGCGGGACCTTAGAGAAGGCAGTCTGTGTGATTGGTGGGTGTCACCCTCATTTTGGACAATCTCCAGGTTGGAACACCAGCGTCGATTCCCACTGTTGCTGCTGCTGCTCCCCTGGGACACAGTGACCTGACCTTGGTTGTGAGCCTGGTCACTTCTGGTGTGGTGCCTCTCAGTGGTACTGTACCTCCGCTCAGGCAGTCCTTGCTGGCCTAGGAGACTGTTTTCTGAATGAGATCGACTGTTCTTATTGCTTGATTTTTTGGATTTGGTTTTCTCATTCTGGCTTTTCTTAGAGGTTCTGGATTTGGAGTTGGGCTTGTCAATAGAGATGATATTTTGGTCCAGATTAGTCTGCTCAGGGTTGTAGTGTCTGGGGGAGCATACAGGGGCATGGCAGCCTTTTCCAGGGATATACTGAGCACTGACTAGATTGTGTTGGGGACAAATAGAGGGATGAAGCTGTTGATGATGATGGGGGGAGGTGTGTTCACAAGAAAGGTCAAGAACCCCAACACCATAGCTGGCTTCCAGGCGACAGAGAGGTGATGGTATCCTCCCAACGAGTGAGTGTGGCCTGGATGGGGGGTAGGGCAGAGCTAGATAACAGTCCTCTTCTAAAGATGGGGCGTCTTCTCTATAGTCCTCCCCCTTCGGATGGTCACAACCCCAGCTTTGGTTGATAGGGTTGACTAAAAGGTCAACTTGTGGCTGAGCATGGGGGCCAGGAGGGCATTTCTCACTTATAAGAGGAGGCGTTCTCAGTTGTCCAGAGTTTTCTCTGGAAGTGCAGTCTGAAAGATCAGACATTAAGCTGGCATAAGGCTGAGATGGTTGTGGTAAGCGAGTATGATTTTGGATGAGACTGAGGATGTAACTCTCCACTCTCAAAGCCTGATGATAGTCCACCTCGTTGACGTGATCCTTGAAAGCCTGCTGGGGCCAGGCTTGGCTAGGTCTGCTGAGGTCCCATTGCCAGGGCTCCACTATTGGGCTTTCTTCAGCAATTCCCTCCAAAGATGTATAAGGAGCTGAGAAAGAATGTGGTACAGTTGCCTGCAGGACTGGTGGATCCATTTCTTCATTCAGCATAAGAGGGTCTCCTAAATACAGAAAACAATGTGTAATGACATTAGCATAAAAATATAAGAAATACAAAACTGACATGTGACGAATATTAAATCTGTGAACTTCACCCACACAATGAATTGATTATAGCTTGAACTCAAATTTTGTGATCCAAAATAGTGGATGAGTGAAAGAAATGCAACATTTGTCCACATACTGTACAGTCAACTATTTTTTAAAGATTTCCAAAAGAATGAACATCTATGTGTTTTTAAAGATTTCCAAAAGAATGAACATCTATGTGTATACTGAATAATACAAGGAAATAGTAAAAATACATTTAGTCCAGGAAACACAGAAAAATGAAAAGTTGAAATAGCCAGTGTTTAACAGAAAAATCGACAAGATTGTGTCGATTTGTTTGTCGCATTGTTGCTTCCAACAATTCCATTATTTTTGACACTGGTACACTTCAAAGTGACATATGGATCCATATTATGGCTAATTTCGTATAAATGCTCCTATATTTTTTTTAAAAACTATTTTAGGTAATGTAGTCATTTTCATATGTTGATTATATTATGCAAATGTTTGATTGTGATGTGGGGGGGGTTATTTTCAGATCCAGGACATTTGATGACACATCACAACCAAACATTTGCAAAATAATGAAAAACTACTAAATATGTAATATTTCTAAGTAATCCTCAAATACATCTAGTAATCATGTAAAATATGTAACCACTTTCTCAGTCTAAAAGTAGTAGTTTTCAGGTGATAAAACAATATAAACTCGTGTTCATGTTGTTTAGCGATTATTGGCAGCTGTCTTCATGTTATACTAACCTCTCTTTTTGCTGTCATTTGAACATTTCTATTTATTTATTTTAAAATTTGGTTTCTTTAAGTAGATAGAAAAAAAAATCTCACATTTGATTTTTGATGGAATAGGAATATTTGGACATTTCAAATTTGATTTTGTTTTGACTCATGGAATAATAACAACAGCAACAATAATAATCACTACAGTTCATTGAAAATGTCCTAAAACATTTGCACAGTGCCATTTATGTACAGTACATAAATTTTTGTAAATTATCTGTGGCTGAAACTGTAACGCTTTTTAACAAATTGTCTTTTCAAAATTATTCTTGAAAATTCCCCACATCCTCTGGTAACAGTAAACATAGTTCCAACAATGATGTACGTACAGTACAGTTTGAAGGCAATAAATATCAGAATAGAGTGAGACATCACAATTTATTTTGACAACCAGTAAAACACCAGCCAAGTCAAGATCGTAGTATTAGCCTTCATCTTACACCGATCTCACTTATAGTGGTGCATGTATGCAAAACGATTGTGAATTTTATATATATATATATATATATATATATATATATATATATATATATATATAGAACAGCTGTATTGGATTAAATGACAAATTCCTCCTCTGTCATCTAAATCCAAATTTGAGTACATTAGAATATAAATTAAATTGCAATTGTTTTGATAAGAAACTATTTTCTGTTTACAGAACCACGTACTTTTCACCTCAGGAAAGTAGACATTTTTGGACATAAATCCCATGCAGATTAATCTTTCTCATTGTTGCATTTTTCACTGTTTCACTTATTTCCTGCTTCACTGTCAGTTTATTTCGTACGTAGGTAAAGAGCTCCAGATCTTAAGTTCATGCTGTAGTAATGTTCCCAACTTAAAGGAGACCTGCATTGAAAAAAATGCAGTCAGATTTTTTGAACAAAAAATGACTTACATTTACACATGAGATCCTTCTGAATGTAGTAAAGTAAATCTACAAACCCAGATCTGTCATTCAACGGAGAAATCTTCATTTAAAAATGACAAATTTACAGCTAACATTTAGCCCTCTGCAAATTGTTCCTCTCATCATGGACGCTGCCGAGACGTCACGGAGAAGACCCTCTCCCAGCATGCATTGCGCCAACTGTAATTTGTGGATTTACGTCAGTTTGCATCTGCACCTTTTTCTTGTCTTATACGGAAGGATCTACTTTTTTTAAAACTTCATATTGTCTTGTGGCACGTTTGGTGAGTACACATTTCTTTTATTTGTGCTTGAAAATTATTTTGGGGGACTTTTTCATACGCCCGTTTGATTGAGTGGTGTCGCAATGAAAATCTACTGTCTTTCGCCTCCAGTACCATCGCGGGATATGGAGGTGAGACCCGCAAAGAATCCCAGTCATTAAAAATATATAAACCTCTCTCAGCGTCCATGGAGCTCTGGGGCTCCCATTGCAGAGACGTGCGGTGCTGTGGATTTTGCCGCAAGAAGTCTGTCCTTGCAGCAACAGGTGTACCGGCTGCTTCGCATTAAAACAGCGAGTGTAGTGGAGGCAGAGAGCGGGAGAGGAAGAACGGCGCCTACTGTTGATGTCGTTGCTGATCTGAGCACACAGATCTGTATCTCACATTCATTGCAGCTTACCTTTGGATGGTGAAACCAGGACGTGTATAAGTAACATTACTAACAGATAAAATCAATTTCAATGCGGGATCGGACTGAAGGCGGGAGCGCATCGTCTTGTACCTGACGTTATGGAAATGATACGGCTGTACAAACTGTTTTCACAGAGGGCTAAATTTTAGCTGCAAATTTGTCATTTTTAAACAAAGATTTCTCCTCTGAATTACAAATTTGGGCATACAGATTTACTTTACTGCATTCACAAGGGTCTTATAAATACATATCAGCTATTTCTTTCTGAAATCTGACCACATTTATTTCAGTGTAGGTCTACTTTAAGTGTCCCAGTCACATCAGAGTTTTGTTCGTCCACGTTGGTGCAGGCGACACAGTGACAGAGCTCTGTGTAGCTCAGTCCGTGTTCCTGGCAAGAACATTTCCCTTTTGTGCAGCCTGTTTTCTTTGACAGATCTTCTTATATTTAGCCAAAGTACGCTTTAAAACATCACTATTTTCTTCTGGAACAACATGTATACAGCACTCCAAGGAGGCTGCCATCTTGCGACATATGAGATTGTAACAACCTCTTTGATTGGCTGATCAGTAGACACCTACTGAGAAAAATAGGAATGAACCAACAATTTGATTGGATGTCTAGCTGCACATAAGCCATCTAGTGCGAGTACTAAACTACACAGGATTCAGCGTAACAATCAACTTTAAAATCAGTTTTAGAATTAAATGTGTAACTTATTTTTCCAGAAAAATCTGTTTTAATACAACAATATATGTGATCTTTAAGAGGTAATCAACAGAAATTGGTTCGGTGAGTCTTCAAACGAAAGTTCATCTTGCCAGAGTTCGTCCCATGGCCTATCAGTCAACATTTATCCTGAAAGTAAAATCAAATGTACTCTTTGTTGCTGTTCTACTTGCTTTACTTACCAACAGACTTTGGCATATCATTGGTACAAGTCCAGGAAGACAAAGTCTCTGTGGTGTCATCAGACCTTGTTGTTGGAGACTGTCCCTCAGTAGACTCATCGAAGCCTAAGGGGGGATGGGGTAACAGATTGGACACAAAGACAAAATTCCATAAAAGTGTGCTGCTTTATGTGTGTGTGTGTGTGTGTGTGTGTGTGTGGCATTTCATAAAGAGTCTACAAAACAAACACCCAAGAATAAAAAACAAGTTTAGAAATTCACTGCCAACACATTTCTAACCCAATGTGAAAAACAGCTAATGTACGTATGTCCCATTCATGTTGAAGAAAATGTAAGAAAAGTAAAACACATACGAGGTCTGTTAGAAAAGTATCAGACCTCTTTTTTTTTTTCAAAAACCTGATGTTTTTGAATCAAGCCTGCTTGCGTGAGCCAACCTTGAACCTTTGTGCGCATGCGTGAATTTTTTCACGCCTGTCGATTGCATAATTTGCTGGTAAGCAGCCTTTGTGTGAGGTCGTGTGTCGTGCGCTCGTCGGATTTTCATTGCAAGGAAAATGTTGGAACGAGTGGAGCAGGGCCGCCTCAAATTTTGCCAGAAACTGAGCGACAGCCAGGTGGAAACCATTCGGAAGATTCAGACGGCTTTCAGTGGCTTTTCAGTCATGTGACTATCTGAGAAATTGCAGAAAAGGTGGGCATCATTTTTTGGAATCCAGCATGTCCTGTGAGGCTTCAACATGGAGGCGCTTTTGCTCCGTCAGCAGCGGCACAAATTTCGCTGTAACTCTTTTCATGGCCAAATCCTCACAATGGAATGTGCTGAAAAAGTGCTGATGTCCGCCTCTTCCACAATTTTTCGGATAGTCACATGACGGTCCCGCATCACCACAGCATTCACTTTGGAAATAATCTGGTCATTTCAGCATGTTGATGGTCGACCACGCTCTCCACCATTGTGCGGACGTCTTTAAACCGGTTGTAACGCTCCTTAATCTGTGTGACACCCAGAGCATTGTCACTGAAAGCCGTCTGAATCTTCCGAATGGTTTCCACCTGGCTGTCGCCCAATTTCTGGCAAAATTTGATGCGGCGCTGCTTCACTCATTCCATCATTTTCCTTGCAACGAAAATGTGACGCGCGCACAACACACGACCTCACACAAAGGCTGCTTACCAGGAAATGACGCAATCGACAGGCGTGAAAAAATTCACGCATGCGCACGAAGGTTTAAGGTTGGCCCACGCAAGCACATGTGATTCAAATCCATCAGGTTTTTGAAAAAAAAAAATAAGGTCTGATACTTTTCTAACAGACCTCGTATGCAGCAAACTGTCATTTCAGCTTCTAACACAGCTTATATTCTGATTGAATTAACAGCAATAAGTGAAATCCTACTTTTATGTTTAATATTGTGGCAAAACCAACTCCACTTGACGTGTTTAGAGGATGAGAAACCCCAAGAAAACCGTCTCAACCGTGAAGTTTTTGGGGTGGAAACATCATACTCTGGAGGTGCTCTTCTGCAAAGGGGACAGGACGACTGCACCGTATTGAAGGGAGGATGGATGGGGTCATGTATTGCGAGATTTTGGCAAACAACCTCCTTCCCTCAGTAAGAGCACTGAAGATGGGTCATGGCTGGGTCTTCCAGCATGACAATGACCCCAAACACACATCCAGGGCACCTAAGGAGGGGCGCCGTAAAAAGCATTTCAAGGTCCTGGAGTGGCCCAGCCAGTCTCCAGACCTGAACTCAATACAAAATCTTTGTAGGGAACTGAAACTCCAAACCTGAAAGATCTGAAGAAGATCTGTATGGAGGAGTGGACCAAAAATTCCTGTTGCAGTTTGTGAAAACTTGGTCAAGAACTACAGGAAACATCTGAGCTCTGTAATTGTTAAGGCCTGTTTTTCTAGGGGATGAAATACTTATTTCATGCAATAAAATGCAAAATAATTATTTAAAAATCATACAGTGTGATTTTCTGGATTTTTTTAGATTCTGTCTCTCACAGTTGAAGTGTACCTACAAAAAAAAAAAAACTCTCCATTCTTTGTAGGTGGAAAAACCTACAAAATTGACAGTGGATCAAATACTTATTTCCCCCACTGTATGTTTGTCACAGTGCATGCATTGACAGTAATGTGTAAAATAAAAAATAAAAAAATAAAAATAAAAAATCTGTGGTGTGATTTTAAGCGGGCTGTCCATGCTCAGAAACCGACATGCCTGACTGAACTGGAGATGTTTTGTAAAGAAGAATGGTCCAAAATACCTTCAACCAGAATCCAGAGTCACTGGAAGTTATAGGAAGCCTTTAGAGGCTGTTATTTCTGCCCAGCTCTAGAACCTCTATATCTGGCATGAAAGGCATACCATTCTATGTAAACTATGCTTGCTACAGTGTATAAGAATCACTTTTTGGCGATGGATCCAGACTCCACCTCAGTGTTACTGCTATTAGTTCTGAGTGCTGGATTTGATAAAATTGATCACTCTATTTTGCTAGAGAAAACTGAAATTTTTTTGGGCATCTCTAGTCAAGTACTTTCATGGCTGAGGTCTAAGGTCCAACACGTCAGGTCGACCGCAATGTTTTTCAGAACAACAGTAAAGTAAAACATTGTCAAATTAATACATCAGCAAGTTATGCGTTGTTTTGCAGTGCAGTTATTCGTTTGTTGTGGGACTACTCTAGGTGTAGTGATCGCTTCTTGGTGGTTAGGCCAGAGCGCGGATGTGCACAGAATATTAAAAATCTTAATAATGGTTTGGCCCAACCAAGAGAGACCACTGCAGCTTCTGAGGAGTGGCGAGCGGTAGATGGTAGTGACAGCTGTAAGAGGCGTTAAAGGCACCTCCGATTTTCTATGAACTGCATACGTTTCCTGTTTCATGCGCAATTGGACCACATTCGTACAATGTGTGAAGGGGCCCTTAAGGTGGTCTAAAGTGCAAACACTTTCTTGAGACAGATGATACAAAATTAAAAATTAATCACTAATGTGGTAAGACTTGTACCAGTAGCTGATAACTTGATCTAGGTCATTTTTCCAGGTAACCAGCCATCATGTGCATTTCCTTCTTTCCAGTTCAGTATCTACAGATTCTACATGTCAGTTGTTTTAAGGCGGACAAGTCTCAGTGGCCAACGAAGTAAAAAGAAAAAACAAAAACCAACAACAAAAAAAGTTACAAAGATTTGTGCTCTGAGGTGATAAGTAGAGTTTCTGTGGATTCAGAAACTGAAGGCACTTTCTTCATCATATTTATTCTATTTATCCTCTTACTTTGTTAAATGGTGTTTTCAGATTGTAAATGATCCTTTCCAGCACTGGTAGTCTTAAGAGATTTTTTTTAAAAATTGCATTTAGTAAGTTCTTCTATGACATTGCTTTGATCATCTGATCGTATTATTCGGTTTTAGTGTGTGATGGAAGAATGAGGCATCACAACGTCCTCCAAACTGAACAAATACTAGACTAAAGCTGTGTTTTATAAAGTGTTGGTCTGCGGCTAGCATGGGTGTGTTCTTAACATGCAAATGTCATCAACATGACTGACACAGGACAACCAGTTTGAGCTACAATTCTTAAATTCATAAATGGCCATTTTCCTAATTTCTTTTGTGATTAGTCTAATCAGGGATGGTTGGGTTTTCTGCCTGGATGATTTCCATCTGAGAACTGGGACGTGATGCAGTGGCATGTGGTCCTCAGAGTGGTGGGCACAGCTAACCAAAAAGTTAGCTTCGATAACCATTAATCCGATAACTGAAAAATTATCTTTTATGCCACTAAACGGATAAACTGCTAAAAAATGTATCTTTATTACAGATAAACGATAACCGATAACTTTTAGTATTGATTCGGATGCAGACACATCAGATTACGCTGTCGGCTTCTGATAAACCAGTTTCACTTTCACTTTTCGCTGTTGGGTAAATTCAAGGATCACAAACACATAAGAACGCACAAAAAATGAATGAATACCCCCCCAAACACTGTCATCATCTTTCAAAAGCAGTAAAAACAGTATTAGAAGTACGAACTGAAAAGCTGCTGCTTTTTTCGCATGCTTTGAACCCTGTGGCTTAAACAACCAAAATACGTCCATTAGTGCATTGATTGGCAGAATAAATGACACGTTAGTAAATACAAATTCTTACCTATTAGTTTCAGTGGGGTTCATCTGAAGAAATAATCCACATAAAGCATCCTTTTTTAAATCCAAAACAGTGTCTAAATGGTGAAGAAAAGTCCCTCTGTACACACAGCTGCACCGTGAGAGCTCCTCTCCCCCACCGAGTCTTGGCGATTAAATTATACCGTCAGTCACCAAGAAATAAAATAAAATCAAGTTAGAATTAGTCCATTTTGTTTTTGTGTTGAGCGGACGATAACACTCACTGTAACGTCCAAAGTGAACCTGAACTGCACTACCCACAATGCTCCCTGCGTCGACCAGCCAATCACGTTTTGCGCTTAATGATGACATCATCAGTAAGCAACAAGCAGCTAGTCTGTTACAAACACACAACAGATGGACTAAAATTTTTGATTTTGGGGTTTACAAATGTTTTTGACCGTTAAACTTTGCTCACTTTACCAGCAAAAAAAATGTTATTGGACTGAAAGTTATTGGAACTAAATTTATCGGAAGATAATTGGTCCAATGATGGTTTTAAAACTTATCTGAAAAGCTAATCCGCTAGCAAAAACATTAGCTTCGATAATTGTCTGTGATCGGATTAGCTGAACTGTGCCCACCACTGGGTTTGGATTGGTTGAGGCTAATGTTTGTGAAGAGGTGCTGACTGAAATCAACCTGTAATTGCAGAGTAAAATTACAAAATTCAAAACGTACCCCGAGTGTCTTGTGACTACTTTGCATCTGATCCAGAAGTCAAGATTTATCACAATGTGTAAAATTATTTAACCTACTCCAGTAACCTTTTGAGTTGCTTAACATTCCACCCTAAAAGCGGCTGTCGACTCACCGCTCAGGGCTCCGTGGACCAGAGAGTCGATCGTAATGCATCTTACAGGAAGTTATTGTTTTATCACTCACCGTCTTCATACACTCAGGCTTCCTGAATATCTGCAAGCACACGTTCCATTTTAGTTTCCTCTGCACGTCATAGTTCCTGAGATATCAGTCTGTTTATAGGAATTCAAATTTGATATTTCTAGTGTTTTTGACATTGTAGCTCGTGGAATGTGTGCCAATAGAATTTATAATGTTTGAATGGACATTAGAAAAAACCCAGAGAATGTGATGACCCCACAATCCTCTTTAAAATTTTTAACTAATATTTGACACCGGGTGATGCAGGGAGGTGATTATCTAGTGGTTAACTGTTGGGCTTCAAACCAGATGATCCTTAGTTCAAAACCCAGCCAGACCGGAAAAATCACTAAGAGCCGTTGGGCAAGGTCCTTAATCCCTAGTTGCTCCTGATGTGTAGTGAGTGCCTTGCATGGCAACACCCTGACATTGGTGTGTGAGTGTGTTTATATGAATGGGTGAATGTGAGGCATAATTGTAAAGCGCTTTGAACGTCTGATGCAGATGGAAAAGTGCTATATAAATGCAGCCCATTTACCATTTACAATAATAATAATCTTTTTTAAAATTTATTTATTGATGACAGGAACGCATCAGCTTTTGTGCATGTCCACACATTACTTTTAGGCAAGTATGCCTATGGGTGCAAAGATGAGTATGTTTGATATCAAAGGAAAATGGTCATTGGGTGTGAAATTACAAGTGGACTGACAGAAAATAGCAGCGACACTTGCAATGTACCATTTACTCCTTTGCACATGGTGAAAGATCATGTTTATTCTGTACATAATTTAAGTGTACATAAGTGCTTGATAAATAAAGTTCTTCTTTTTACTGTTGATGTTTTGTGCACTTTTAATTCAATGCATGTAAGAACTGTTATAACATTCATTCATTCATCTTCTACCGCTTAGTCCAATTAAGGGTCGCGGGGGGCTGGGGCCTATCCCAGCAGTCATAGGGCGCGAGATGGGGCACACCCAGGACAGGACGCCAGTCTGTCACAGGGCCACAAACAGACAAACAAACGCAGACACACCCACACACACACCTAAGGACAATTTTTCAAAGATTCCAATCTACCTAACCCGCATGTCTTTGGATGTGGGAGGAAACCGGAGCACCTGGAGGAAACCCACGCAAACACGGGGAGAACATGCAAACTCCACACAGAAAGGCCACGGGAATTGAACCCACGACCTTCACGCTGTGAGGCAACAGTGCTAACCACTAAGCCACCGTGCTGCCCACTTTTATAACAACAAACACCAAATCTCTACCAGAAATCAGTCGACTATCGCCGATATCTCCTTGGACTCCAACATGGCAGTCGTCGTCAGTATCGATGCTGAGCTCGCCCACCTGCTGTTCAAGCGCCTGCATCAGGCCCCACGGGGAACTCTGGAGAGCGCTCTGAAAAACAAGGAAGATATGGTCTCTATTTGATTGCTCTGATGAGAAATCATTTTAAAGGCCTAATAAAATATGAACCAATAATTAGTGATTGCAACAACAAAAGTCGTGGCTTCAAAAAGTCCTTGCCACCTAATTACCAGTTGCAGAAATGCTAATGAAAGCAGCACAGCTGTGAGTCATTTGTTGCACAGCTTCATGCAGCTGTTTGCCAGCTCTCATTCTATTTGACACAAAGCCAGTCATTAGTGCAGCGGATAACTGAAAAAAATGCTTCAAATGGTGATGCAAGCACCAAATTTGGCACACATACTCCTTAGACATTACTCTTTTAAAAATTCCGGGTACCCACGTGAACCTTCAATAGGCGGCCAAGAAGGGGTCAATTGAAGAATTACACAGGGGTCAAATTTTAAAAATGCTCCAATCATATTGAAAGGTATTCCATATTATTTGTCTGATCATAAAGATTCCAAAAACGTATAGTTTGGACTATCTGTGAATGAATGGTCTGGAGTTATGGGGTAAAAACAGCAAGAACACTGAGAAAGGTCAATTTCAGTGTGTACAGGGGTCAAAAGTTAAAGTTGCTCCAATTTTGGTAAAAAGTGGTGCAAATTACTGGTTGAGCTAACAGGATTAATACATGGAATAGTTTTGACTGTGTTGCGTGCTTGGTTTGCAAAGTAAAGGTTAAACAATATCAGCATCCATTGGATTCTATGACATGTGACATATGCTACCCTGTAACATGATAACTAAGCATAATACATGATGCAAACTATTCCTTTTTAAAACCGTATTCACCCAACTAATAATTTGCATCAAGTGCTGATGTCCACGTCTTTTCACAATTCCTGTGCTAGTCAGAGGACATACGGGATCAAGACAGCGTCCAGTTTAAAAATGAACGGCACATTTCACTGTTACAGGAGTTTTTGTCATGGAAAGAGAAGCTGCTCCACCGCGCGTCGCGGTGCAGCCGCTCGGCGCAAAGCAACGCCGTGATGAAGCCTTCCAGGACATGTTCTGGCATGTCCAGCTCATGCACAATCACAATCGGATAATCACACGACTGAAAAGCAACCGACAGCCATCTGAAATCCACCTTTAAGCCGTCCTGTGAGACCAACACCGAGGTGGTTTTGTGCCGCACCATGAGCGGCACAGTGGCGCGTCCCTCCGCTTCTTTTTCCATGAAAAAAACTCCTGTAACGGTGGAATGTGCCGATAAAGTGCTGATGTCCACCTCTTCTGCCTTTTTGTGAAAGTCAGACGAGGTCCCGGATCAACAAAGCTTTCACGTTGGAAATGATCTGGTTGTTCCAGCAGGGTGTCAGCCTGTCGATGGGGGCTGGGAGCGCGCCGCGCTCTCAGCAATTGCAGGCCGTCCTTAAAGGGGCAGTAACACCCCGTAATCTGTTTAATCCCCATAAAATCGTCCCTGAAAGCCATATTAATTTTTCGAACGGTGTCCACCTGGAGGTCTCTCACAGTTTCTGGAAAAAAATTGATGCAGCAAAGCTCCAAATCATTCAGACATTTATTCGTAATAAAAAATAGACGAGAGGGGTGGACCACACCTCACTCCAAGTCTGCTCACAGGCGAATGACGCAACCGACAGGCATGAAAAAACTCAGGCATGCACACGAGGGTTCAAGCTTGTCTGACGCAATCACACGTGATTCAAATCCATATGGTTTTTTTAAAAAATAATAAGGTCGGATACTTTTTAACAGACCTCGTATATACGGCTTCCCCAATCTGAATCTGAGTGGTGTTCAGTTGTTGGACTTCTGTGCTACAGCGTCTGTGCTTGCTTTGACAACAGTGTTTATCTGTTGATCAAATATCAAACAGCTGTCAAATATCACTCCCAAATTCTTGACATCTGGTTTTTTAATCAGAAGACAGAGCACATCCTTGAAACAAGGTGACACTTTCTTCGTTCCAAACCATCAATGATGGAAAGCATGCTCGTCAAACAGTAGGTCTTTGTCACATGATTTAGCCAGCGTATGCCGACCGAATTAAAAATGCTGGCATACGCTGGTGTACATCTAATAAATAATTCAGCTGTCAAAACTTGACAATTTAGTCAGCATACGCTGACAGTCCCATTTCCACCAAGTGGTTTGGGTTGGTACAGTTAGTCTGGCTTGCGTTGCATTTCTACCGCCGGCAGAAACCTTTTGGCAGGTAGAACTCTTAAATATTGACAAGCACGTCATCAAGCACACATACACTGTCGCATGTTGTCTCTTCTCCATAAGGAGGCAAAACAGAGTAATTTAACATTATTTTATTTTTGTTTTGGTGGAACATGGGTTTTATTTTCATTGCATGCACAATGCAGATGAGTCGACTGATGGCTGTGGGGGACCGATCACACCGTGACACCGGCATTCTCAGGCTGAGAAATGCACCTGGAGCGGAGAAACCACTGATGCATTTGCTTTAAAAATGCTACATTTTTTCAGCCACGACAAGGAATTCAAGTATTTTCAGATGTCTTTTTCCAAAATCAGGACGCTTTATGTGGATATGTTTTTGTCAGGCTGTGATGATGAATCCAACTGAAACAAACAGGTAAGATTAAGACTTTATATTTACTCCGTGTGTGAATGTTTCAAGGATTCAAGGAACTTTATCTCTCATGCCAACTCACATTTAATGTTAATGGTATGAAATTAGTACTCGTGTCCCGGTTATTTTTAAAAAAGTCTTCTAAAATCTATAGATATAAATGTAAACTCTTAAAATAAAATAAAAACCAAATATTTCAAATATCAAGGCCAGTCTGTTTGCATGAGAACTGCAGCTTTCAGCCAATCAATGGACAGCATTAATGGACGTATTTCGTCTTATGAGTAAATTACAAGAAACGTGTGTCAGCAATGTCATAACTTACCTACCACTTATGTCCCGCATATGCGGAATGTATCAGACATACGCTGGCATACATCGAAAATATTGTGCATGCCCAAAATTTTTCAAGGTACTCGGTGTATTATGATGTATATCAGCATGCTCTTAACTTATAAAAAACTTATCCATAATTTATTAGACGTACAGCCGCATATGCAAACATTTTTAATACAGTTGGCATATGCTGGCTAAATAGTCAAGATGTGACATGGGTGGTATATGAATCTCTACCGCATGCATGTCTGTGTGAATAAAAAAAGGCAGAAAGGCTTTTGAAGTGGAAAAGGAATCCATAAAATTAAAGAAAAATTCTGAAGCATTAACATCTTCCCATCCCAATGAGTCTATATAGCAACACTTCAGACAGTTCATCTCTATGTGGACACACAAGAAAGTAAAGAAACAATGGGGTATTCTGTGGACAATGTGAAAGAAATACTTCCTTTTTTCTTTTGTTACAGCAAGGGTACATGCACAATCCCATATCCATTCTCCTAAACAGAAGACCTGAAAGTTCAACTACAATTTGCCAGAAAGTACATCTGAGATGCAAGCCTAGATTTGATGTTTTGGTGAAAGAAAATCCTCCTCTATAGCACTTCATCATGAAGCTGTATAACTGGGGATACAAAACTCAAAACATGCACTATGCACACTTTCTCCACTCACAGCCAGAGAAGCCTATAACATCTTCTGAGTTGTCTGGGTATCTTGGTGGCTTTCCTCACTCTTCTTCTTGCACAGTCACTCAGTTTTTGAGAACTGTCTACTCCACACAGATTTACCATAGAGTGCCATACTGTTTGTGTGTGTGTTGTCATTTCGGCTGCTCCCATCTCGGGATGAGGTCACCACAGCGGATAGAACCAGAGCCATATTGGTAATTGGCACAAGTTTTAGATTGAAGATTCTCAGAATCTTCTGATTATATTATGGACTGTAGATGATGGAATCCTTAAATTCCCTGCAATTGAACGTTGAGAAACATTGTTTTTAAACTGTTGGACTATTTTTTCACGCAGTTGTTCACAAAGTGGTGATCCTTGCCCCATCTTTGCTTGTGAATGGCTGAGCCTTTTGGGGATGCTCCTTTTATACCCAATCATGACACTCACCTGTTTCCAATTTGGTGTTCTTTGAGCATTCATCAACTTTCCCAGTCTTTTGTTGCCCCGGCCCAACTTTTTTTGAAATGTGTTGCAGGCATCCATTTCAAAATGAGCAAATATTTGCAAAAAAAAAAAGAAAAAAAAGAAAAGTCTATCAGTTTGAACATTAAATATCTTGTCTTTGTTGTGTATTCAATTGAATATAGGCTGAAGAGGATTTGCAAATCATTGTATTCTGTTTTTATTTACATTTTACACAGCATCCCAACTTCATTGGAATTGGGGTTGTACCCAAGCATTCCATTGCTTATGCAACCCATCATCTTGGCTTTTGAGGGTTTTTTTTTCTTTTTTATTAATTTATATCAGATGGACAGATTTCCTTTCAGTTTGAGTTTAAGGAGAGAATTTTTGAATTTTAATTTTTTTTTTGTATTTGAAATGGCATAAACAAATTAAAATGTGTGGAATACCAAGTGTTCCAATACTTTTTGGGGGCACTATATTTTAATTCATATTTTTATTTTAATTTCATCTATATTTTGTTTGCTTCATATTTAGTTACATCTTTGTTTACTTACATTGACTTTAATTTGTGTTTGGTTAACATCATATTCAGCTAGCAGGGGTGGTGGCCAAGTGGTTAATGTGCTTGGTTTCAGTTCAGAAGGTTCCGGGTTCAAATCCCACCCCTGCCACATTTCTCCATGTAATGTGGAGTTGCGTCAGGAAGGGCATCCGGTGTAAAACTTGTGCCAATTCAACATGCAGATCCACCTTGGATTTGCTGTGGCGACCCCGAGTGCAAACAAGGGAGCAGCCGAAGGGACTTACTAACATCATATTCAGCTAGTTTTATAATCTCTTAAATTAAGTTTATTTTCACTTAGCTTCATATTAATTTAGTGTCAGTCAGTTAAAGTTAAATTCACTTAGCTAGTCACTTAATTTTTAGATTATGATAATTTTAAGTTATCTTAATATTAATTTAGCTTCAGTCAGCTAAAGTTGTATTCAGTTAGCTAATCACTTAATTAGAGAGATTCAGTCAGCTTTATATTCAGGTAGCAATATTTCCCATTAGCTTAATATTTATTTAGGTTTATAGTCACTTCATTTTAGTTTAAATGAGATTTCAGTCTCCAGATAATATTAATTCAATTTTATAGTCATTTAATTTTAGACTGAGTTAGTTTATACATTTATATTCAGTCTTGTGTCACAGCAGGTTGTGGATTTGGTTTTAAAAAAGCGCCTTCCAGTGTGGTGTTTGCAGGTTCTTTCAGAGCTTCTTAATTTTATTAGTTATTTAATTATATGATTGATTTTTTTCAGGGCTACACATGATTCATAATGTCAAATGACAAATGAAATTTTCTAAAAAAACAAACAAACAAACAAAAAAAACAAAAACAAAGGAGAGTCACATAATCATGTCTCTACCATATTATAATGGAATATGTTGGCGTGATGAAGCGTGAGGAGATTTGTTTTTGGTTGCTTCTGGTGCAGCGCACACAGCGGTGACGAATGCATGTTAATGAAATCAATGAATCACTGATACAGTTTCACACATTTGATTGCTTGTGTCTTCTTTCTGGTGATGCAACTGTGAACAGACACACACGCACACAAACACACTGCAGGAACAAAGGCAGCACCCATTAAAACATAACAAGGCAGGAACCAGGACAAACCAGCCAAACATGGGCTTCAGGATCATTTAATGGGTGACATTATTGACCACGTCACGTGTCTGTGCTGGTTCTCTATTATTAATGATCTCCCTCCTGGTCCGCTGACACTCGGAGTGCTCCATCATTACTGTTCCCAGGCCGTTGGGGGGGACAGATACAGAGGACACGGTGCACCCAGTATTACCCAACCAGAAAGAAACTACAGACTGTCTACAACATTTCAGCATCTTACTGTGAAAAATCCAGCCAATACAGGCTGTCGATAAACGTAGGTCAAATTAAAGCAAAGGGACATGAGAATCTTACACCTGCAGATTTTCCACAGGATAGACTTTAAATACAGTCATATGAACTTTAGATGTTGGAAAGAAGATTTTCACCTGTGGTTTAAACGATGTAAACCAGTACAACACTGGATCACACAGCAGGCAGTCACACTGCTGGATGCATTATAATTATGAGTTGCGTCCACGCTGCATACAGAAGGCAGTGGGGGAGCGAGAACACACACACCCACACACCCACACGCACCTCAACTACTCAATTCTTTGTTTCCGTATAAGAACTTGCATATATTTAACGATGATAAATTAAATAACCATGAAATCTGGTTTTCAACTAAAAGCATCTTTCACATAAAATTCTCAGTCACCTTCAGGTTAGTGATGGAAACGGAACTGGTTCCATCTGAGAATTGGTTCTGAATTTTTCAGTCCATCAGAATCATTTGTCTCAGATGTGATCAATTCCTTATATCAATGCCGGCATGCCCCCCCGACAGTTACAGATTGCAAAAACTCGTGTGTTATGAATTCAGCTGGAACATCAGTGGTTACGTCTTGCAAAAAAGAAAAACAACCCGCCTTCAGAAACTGGAAGATTTAGGAAGTAAAGTGAGCCCGACTGCTGTACACATGGAATAACGACAGTCCAACAGCAGACTGATGTTCCTGAAAGTGTTATCCAAAAAAAGGAGGACTCAGAGTCTGAGGGTTGCAGTGCCACTGTCAGGGACTGCTAAAAATAGTGTTGGTCCAACTAATGAAAATCATTATTCTACCTGTCATGTATTAGCCTTCAAGTGCTGGAATACTTGATGACTAATCTTGACAATATAATATAAAATATAAATATAAATTGAATTAATATTATCTGGAGACTGAACATAAATCTCATTTAAACTAAAATGAACTGACTATAAGATAAAATCTAAGCAGTGACACTCCAAATTGACTTAAAAAATAAGTTAAAAACATGGTATTAATACAGTGAACAAAACAGAAACAATGTTTGTGGTACTACTAAGCAGATGAAGGTATTTATTCAGAGTTGGCTTGTGTTGGTTGATGCTTGACCTCTGAGAAACGATCTCTCCCAGGAAACCCCGGCTCTGTTTTTGACAGCTGTACAGAAAAATCTGAATTACCCGACTTGTCAACTACAAGAAAATTAGTCAACTTGTTGGGTAGTAGCTAGTCATAGATGATTATTATGACTTGACTTCCCCACCCTAGCTAAAACCATCAATCAGTATGCATACTGGAAGGTCACGGACTATAATCATGACAAACCAGTTTAGGAAAATCATGGTTGCTCAAAAACGGTTTGATGATGCAAAAACAACTGGAGCATGCCTGTAGAATAACTTTAGCATAACCTTGACACTTTACCATGATGCCATGTCATGCACAGGGATTAAAGCAAAAAAAAACAAAAAAATACATTTTTTTCATGGCCTAATTAGAAAACAGCTAATTGTTCTGCTGCTGAACAAGACTGTTTCACTCACTAACCATTGCAGCTCTTTTCTAATGCAGCACCATATTACAGAATGGCTTTAACCTACACATTATTTAAATACTTCAGGATAAACACATTTTAACAAGACAGCTTTTATTGACTTTTAATGCTTTTAATGGGGGGGGGGGGTGTCTTTTTGGTGAAAGTAGACCTTTGTTTGCCGGGGGGCGGGGGGGGGGGGGGTGTCTGCTGAAGGCCCACAGAAACTTTTGGGTTTTTGATGTGCAATGATGCATTCTGGAGGGTTTTTGGATGACTATTTTCTCACCCCAATCCCCCAAAAGCTATACTGCTTAATGCGTGTTGTATTTTTTTTTATTTTTGTTTTGCACATTTCCACCTTTTCTTTGCCTTTAACCAAAATTGATATCCCAACCTTCATGTTTGTTTGATAAGATTACTAACCACAAGAGTCGTAATCATTTTCCATTTTCATATTTTTGGCTTCCCTCATCCTAACTGACCTGATTTTAAAGCTAGAACCCCAAACAGACCCAGTTGTTGTGTGGGCCGCTGAAGAGGAGGTACTGCTGGCCCACCACCACCAGTCGGCGCCCTGCTTGGAGTGCGGGCTTCAAGCATGAGAGGGCGCCGAGACAGAGAGTGACAGCTGTCACTCATTTACACCAGCTGTCACCAATCACCTGCATCCCTACAAAAGCCGGATTATTACTCCACCTCCTCGCTGAGAAATCAACTACCGTGTAAGGTAATTCTCTGCTGTGATCAAGTATTAACTAATTGTTCTGTGTGCAGCCGTATTCCTGAGGAGTCAGTGTTTTTGGATTGGCGTGCAGTGAGAGTCTGCGACGTCTTCGCCTCTCACTCCATCCAAGGAGCCACTGTCAGGAGCTGCACGGGTGATTTTGTATCGGAGGTGGAGGTTTTCCCTCCTCAAAGATCTGTAGAAGAAGGATTACTGGGTGTGTGGATACACACCCACCATTAACTGTTTTTTCATCTTCTGCCAGCAGTACCAGGGTCTGCAACAGAAGACAGTGACCACCTGGGGACTCAGGACTTGGCGGCTCCGGTGTTCTTCAGGCCGTTGGTGGTGGAAGCTGTGTGGGTCCCGGCTCTCCGATCGCCAGAGGTCTCCTATCTTCGAGCCTGCCCGCACGTCACCTTGTGTTTAATTGGCATTATCTTTGTCTGTATCCAGTTGTGCGTTTCACAACATTAAATTGTTACTCTTTGTCTTATCCATTGTCCGTTCATTTGCGCCCCCTGTTGCGGGTCCGTGTTACGACACCTCCCCAACACCAGTAATGTCTGAGCTTAGACATTACATTTAAAAAAGATATTGCTTCACATACCACTTTAGTTATGTAGAAAAGTTAAATTAACTAAACTTCATCAATTAAATGTAGCCTAGAACTATAGTAAAACTTAGGCCCAGAGAAATACTTATTTAAACATTTTAGTTGAAATTATTATTATTATTATTATTTTTATTATAAGTAGTAGTATGAAAAATATCTTCAAAAGTGGACCTTTAATCAAGGAGTGTTGTGGAGGGCATATCCCCCTAAGGAACAATCAAGAATTTGTATTTACAGTGCATCCAGAAAGAATTCACAATACTTCACTTTTTCCACATTTTGTTATATTACTGCCTTATTCCAAAATTGCTGAATTTTTTTCCTTCAAAATTTTACACAGAATAACCCATAATGACCATGCGAAGAAGTTTTTTTTTTTATACTCTTGCATTTTGATTGAAAATAAAAAACTAAGAAATCAAATAACTATTCTCAGGATTTGCAATGACACTCAAAATTGAGCTCAGGTGCATCCCGTTTCCACTGTAAAACATAGGCCCAGAGTAATATTGATTGCAACATTTTAGTTATTAAAATAATAATAAAAATGTCTTCAGAAGTGGACCTTTAATCAAGGGGTGTTGTGGGTGGGGGCGTGCCTGCCACAACACCCTCTTTACATCTGGATTCGCCCCTGGTTTGCAGTCTCTGAGCAGGAACAATCAAGAATTTGTGTATTTATGTGGAAAGCCTGACCTGATTGAACGGTAAGGTTTTATCAGCGCATTTACGTCACACCGTCCTCATAAAGAGATTTTAGGTATATTCTGGGAAAAACAAAACAAAAAGCGGTAGTGTTTATTGTTATGCATCACAGACCTCCAGCTGTGTTTTTAGTTCAATCACAGCAAGGACACACACAAAGAGACTCAGAGCAGTCTTTGAAAGAAAAGAAAAGTTTGAGAATATACTTGTAAAACTCTGTTCTTTGCTCACTGTGAGACACTTGAACACCCCCGTAGACAGGACACAGAGGAACAGACAGAAGAAAAAACAAAACAGAGATGTTATGAACATTTGGAACGCAGTAAATTTTCTATCTTGTGTCTAGCCTTGATTCTGTGTCAGGACGGCATCAGAGCAAACCGAACCTTTTGGCAAGCAGACAGGACTGGAAGGTGGGGTGTCTGCCCATCGAGGTTGGCTGCAAAGGGTTTGCAAGACAGTCACTCTACAAGTGCACTGGCCATCACCAGAGTGGAGAGGAGAAGAGCCATCACGAACATCACTGAGGAAGCAGAGGAAGCCTCAAGATGGCTCTGGGTCAAGAGAGGAGATCCATGGGGAGTAGCAAATGCCACCTGAACACAAGCCTGGTCTGATCAACCATGGCTCGGCTGTCTGGGTGAGAGTGTATGATGTTGAAAGGCCTAAAACCCTGATGACCCCAGGTTGTATCACTGATGATGTGTTCAGGAGCATCCAAGAGATTTATTCTATAAGTTGGCAGCCCAATTGGTGGAAATTCTTCAAATCCCTGCATGTATGACAATGTTATGGTTTCCACAGAAACAGAGGATTACCAATGCATGTGAAATACAATACCATGGCACAAAGGTGGAACATCTCAGCTCATGATGGATACCCTCACGGATCCTGTAAGATTTTCCAAAGTATCAAACTGTGACCTTCCCAGGATGTATATCCGTGAAACAGATTTTCTATAGGGACTGTCTTTTTCAATTCAAGTCAAATGAAAGGAATCAGAGGGCTGATGCAGACATACCCTGTGTGCTCTACACGCCACAATATAAATTTACTTGTGTCTGTTATGGTATTTTTTACGTTTTGAATCATGTTTTTATATGAAGTCATTCATACCAATCAATCAAAAAATATTTTTCACCTCAATATGTTTTTGAGCATCAATCTAAGGCTTCTTGGTAGTTGAGCTACACATAAGAGTGTTTTTAGACCATGTTTTCCTTAACCAAACTACAACAAAATCTAATCACCTTTAGAAAGCTTGGCAAGTAGTATCCCTATCAAGTTTGAAGGAAATCTGCCTAACTGTTTTGACTTATCTTGACCCCCCCACACACACACACACACGCCAGTGAAAACAGTGCCCTGCTATCACAGCTTCAGCAACGGGACAGGGTAATTAATTATATAGCACGAAATCATAGCATAACTCATGCAATATCTTTAGAGATCCCATAATCAAGTAAACTGGAAACAGTGGTTGTTGTTCAAACAATGGAAGTTTTTAAAAGATATGAACAACCAGGAAGGAGGTTAGCAGCTGTAGACACACAACACCACAACACAATAAATAGGTAGCTCTTAATTCTGCCTGAATGTGCTTGGAGGTCATTTGATGTAATGAATACTGGACATTGTAAGCTCCCGAACTACCCATGAAAATGAACAAAACTGACATCTTTGTTACCTGTCAGGTATCAGTTATAGTTCATTTCCATCGATCCAACAATTACTTTCCACCCGGAAACTGAACATTGTTTGAATGTTCATTGAACGTTTGCATGAACATCATATGAACAAAGAATGAGGACAGGTAATGTTCGCATTCGAACATTCTACAAATGTTCATTTAATGTTCTGAACATTTATGAATGTTTGTATATTGATCATTGAATGTTCACATACAAACATTACCTGTCATTCTTTGTTCATAGGATGTTCGTGCAAATGTTCAATGAACATTCAAACAATGTTCAGTTTCTGGGTGGGATTAAGTAACCTTTGGTGGATTTCTGTCATATTTCATATCATTTTTATACCAGCGACGGATGTGCATAAAGTGGGAACAGATTCAACTTGTCAGTTTATTGAAACCATTATGATGTTTTCAGGAAAGCCAGAGGAAACATTCTGCCAGAGAAATGGATGTATATGTATCACACCACACGAGTCATATATGTGCTGCCGTCTGCAAACACACGCCGCGGGGTCTCTGACATCACAGCCTCCTGATATCCCAGCTGCTGTCTGGAGTCCCACAGCTGTCAACACCTCAAACGCCACATACTGTATGTGTGACCCTGCCTGGGGCCGCATTCATGTCCACGAGCGGCCACATGTACACCACAAGTGTTGTGGGTCAGCTGTTAGCATTTCACACTGACATATACATCCTAGAGATGTGTGCATAGAAGAGGCTGAGAGATTTGTGTCGGAATCATATGGCGAACAGATACCATGGAGACTCCACCGTAGATTTGAGTTTGAGTCCCATCGGGCAAATATTCAAGGCGCAGTCTCAGAGGAATCTAGTGTGTAATTACTCTTGGATAAGCATAAACAGTTAATAAACATAGATCCCAACCAAGGACCTGTAGGTTGTCGATGCAGACTGTTTACTCAGAAAACGAAAACTGGCAGTGTGCAGAAAGCATCATAATAAATGCCACAAATGATCAACCAGCGGAGGAATTTACGAGACTGGGGGTTTGGTCATTTTGGAAGCATTGCTTCCTTATGTGTTTAAAATGATCACGTACCAAACTTGGATTGGGAACAGGAAAACCAGCACACAGCTACCACATGGTTAAACGCCATTGCTCCTGTATTTCTGTTTCAGGGCCTCATTAGTATTCTGCTCCATGTGCGCCTTTTGTTCGACCCCGGCAGAGGAGGAGGAGAGAAGGAGGCGTGAAGAGGAGGCAGTTGATTTAATTTCCTTCTCACCCCATTTAATAAGAGGTTTCTGTTGTACGAATGTTGAGACAGTTTAAACAGAAACCGAAACCAACAAATGTCCAAGTAAATCCAAAACAGAGAGAGAGAGAGAGAGATTTGCAGCGATGAAGAGAGTGGTGTGTAAATCTTTATGTGTTCCTTAAGCATGGCCAATGGGTAGCATTAATCTGCTCTCAAAATCCACACATATTGCACTGATGGCAGATTTGAGGCTTTTTCATACTTTGAACCACATGTTAAAATGCTTCAGAAAATAATTCACTGATCTTAAACACTACAACAACAACAACAAAAGAGAAACAAATACTGTATAAAATGATTTTTTATCAGTATTGTAAACTTTAACAGAAAACCTCTTCACAAAATAACTCACTGTTTAAAAGCTCCATAAGGGGATTACTTCAAAAAATGATTCATTGTAAAGAAAACACTAAAAACACAAAATTAAACAACTGCTTCAGAACATGTTTGCTTTTTAAAATGCTGGAAATGCTCAATGAGTCATTAAGTGATTCGCTGTTTAGAAAGGCTCAAAAATGCAACACATATTTGCTTCAAAAAAATGATTCATTGTTCCGAAATGCAAAAAAAGCTACAATAAATAATTAGATGAAAAAAAAATGTTTCAACAAATGTTGGAAACAGTAAATGTAAGGACTGCTTCATAAAAAGATGAAAAAGGCTTAAAATGCTCCTTTCTCAATTTGCCTCAGAAAATTACTCATTCTTCTGAAGCACTAAAAAGAAAAAAAGAGAAAGAGAGAGAAAAGTTGGAGAATGATTGAGATTAAAAACAGGTAGAAACACTTCATGAAACCACAGCTTCAAATAATTCATGGGTTCAAAGCCTGAAAAAAATTACATCAACAAATTGCTTCAGAAAATGAACCACACACACACACACACAATTCCTTGGTTTCCTGTTGTGTCATTTCAGTGCTTACAAGCATTTAAAAATATTGATTTGTTTTAAAAAGCAGTTGTTTGAGCATTTTGAAACATTTCAAACACTGAAACAATTGCTTCAGCAAATTATTCACTGGTTCAAAATATCAAAATATTGGTTAATATATTAAGTCCTGTGATAGTGACATAGTGTGGACAGTAGTAATTCCTTGGTTTTGAAAATGATTACTAAATGCCAATTTTTCATTTCAAAAGTAAAAAAAAAGTTCAGTTTCTCACAACTGAAACAATTGCCGTAGAGAAAGATTCATTTCTTTCAAATGTTGAAAACATTGTAATAGTGACATTTTGTGGATACCAAAAGACACTATTTAGAACATTTGGAAACAATTGAAAAACTAAATGGAAGGGGGGGGGGGGGGGGGGGGACCTTTTTCCGAAAATAATCCTCCATTTCAAAACATTACATTGAGTGACTGCTTTCAGGAAAGATTTTAGTTTGACAATACTGAAACAACTGCTTCAGATAATGAGTTATTTTGCACTGTGGGGAGAAATGTACTGCACTACTATATATTTTGGACAATTCAAATTCCATCGGTTCAGAAAATAATTGTTTTTGAAACACAAAAAATAAATTCACAACTGCTTCAGAAATTGATGAATTAGAAAAAGGAAGTTATTTGCAGTTTTAAAGTACTGAAAGCAATAAGTTTAAACACTGTTTTCAAAGAAGATTCATTGAATCACAATACTGAAACAATTGTGCTAAATGTTTTCCAGTTTGTTTAAAAACACCATAATGGTGACAGCTAGTGGACAAGAGAAATTTTGATGGTTTTGAAAATGCTTCAGAAAATGATTGGCTGTTTCAAAGCACTTAAATTTAATAATTGCTTTCAAGTAAGAGTCATTGTTTCACAACACAAACAACTGATACAGAAAATGTCTGTTTAGATTTTTTTAAGCACAGGAACAATGACATGTAGTGGACAGCAGAGATTTTGCTGGCTCCGAAAAACACTTCAGACAAAAGAAATAAAAGAAGCCCTTGGGTTCACTTTTAATTCTTTAGAAAAAAATTAAATGTTTTGAACTGGTGGAAGCACTATGATACCACCGTGACTCAAACCAGGATAAGCAGCAGAAAACGAAAGAATGAAATGAGTTTACAGTACCACCCCCCCACCCCCCCACCCCCAGCCTACGCCCCTGTTCAGTGAAACTTTTTTGTCTTTAAATAACATCCGTGCGTGGCTCGGATCATGTCACAACCTGAATTGTGTGCAAGTGCCGAAACGTGACGAAAAGAATCATTTATTCTTTATATTGCAGAGCGCATCAATAAGAGGTGACTCCAAAATAAATAATAAAAAAGGGGTCCAGGATCAGGGAACAATGGGCCATTAAAGAGTCTGTCTGCGCCACAGACACCGGGGGCCCCACCTCCTGCCACCGGAACCCAGCTCAGCCTTTCAAAGAGAAATCATATCAATGAACTTGAGTAACTTTTTGGGGGGAGACTAAAGGACAAAAGGCGCACCCCACAGCCGGACTGTGATGCTCTCGACGAGTGGAACAAACACTCACCAGCTGGCGCCGGAGTGTCAGGTTCTCCTGGCCCCAGTCACTGAAGCACAGCAGCTCTCCCCTGGAGGAGTCCCGGAGCTCTCCCAGAGCCAGCGCCCCCTGCACCAGGCACTCCTGCCTCTGTTTGCGGAGCTCCAGCTCGCACAGCCCGGCCAGGCTCGCCTCCAAGCGCTCCTTGGTCCGACTGCGCTCCACCGGCACCGGGAAGGAGAAGGCGCGGTGCATACCTGCCCACCCCCCACAACACACCGAAGGCTACAAAAGATAATTAAATCTCTTAGAGATCCTGCACCGCGAGCAGATTTACGAGCGTGTCCGCGCGCACTGGCAGCATCCCGGTCCCCCCCGGTCCCCGTGATAATAATGCGGTGGCCGTGGGGCAGCAGCGTGGATTCTCCCACACCATCTATCCTCGGTGGGTTTTGTGTTTCTCAGCTGTCAAACGCTGGCGATGTAGCTCCGCCCCCCCCAAAGAGCCGTGAACACACCGCGGAGTCATCCGCCTTTCAGAAAGATCCAATCTGAGCCTTCATTGGACACGAGGGACCGGCGGCTGCCGCGCGTCACGTGGACTCACGAGGCTCCGACCTCAGCCATCGACCCATTTTAGTCACTAAAAACAGATCAATAGCAGGATCCACTCAGCAGGGCTTCAATTCAATCCTTTCTGGTAGAACGCAACACTTCCAATTGTTTGATTGGTGTGTGTGTGTGTGTGTTTTAAATACTGTGTTTTATGTCGGCACAAATAGGGAGCAAAATCAGGGGCAGATCCAGGAATTTCTAAGGGGGGGGGGGGGGGATGGATTTGCAGACAAGTGTGTGTGTGTCTGTGTGTGGGGTGCTCCCCCAGAATTTTTTTTTAATTTTAAGATGCAATTTCCTGCATTTTGGCTCATATTTTACCACAAAATACACCACAGAGGAAAAATACTTTTTTTTATTCATTTGAACTTGTGTAACCCAAGTCCCATGTTGCTAGTTATCTAAAGTGGGTAGTACACAGTTCATTGATGAACTGTTTTATTACCCTTTAATTTACCACTTTTTTGTGTTTTACACTTGTACAGTCTTGAATGTGATGTTATGATGACAAGTAACAGAGAACATCTGAAATGTCTGTGGCTAAAACAACAACAACAACAACAACAAAAAAAACAGTGAACGCCTTTGCTACACCTTGCTGAATTTTCATCCATTTGTAATAAAAAGCAAGTGTGTCTGTGTATCCAGAGCATCAATTGAAATCCAGAAAACCCTGACTTTCGTCCTTTGGCATACTTGTGTATTTTTTTTTCATGGGGATTCAAGTCATGGAAACAGGAAAGGTAATCAGACCAATATTTAAAACAAAAAATCACTAGTTTTTGAAAACAACAAGCTTGTTTCTGTCACACTTCCACAATAAGAGCCCGTATTTCAAAATAAAAGCATATGAGGTCGCTGGACACCTGACAGAATTCATTAGAAGAGTCGAGTAGCATGGACAGGATCCGTGCGGAGGCAAATATGCACGTTTACCTCGCTAAATGTAAATTAACTTTTTACGACGGCCTATTGTAGTTAGCCTTTCTGTATGAGCCCCTTCTTGACATATGACTTGTCACCTCAGTGGACAAAACCGGCAGCTAAAGTAAGCAGCTAACTATGTAACTGGTAATCCTAAAAAGTTTATTTACATTTAGTGAGGTAAACATGAGCTGAACAAAGGTTTCATTTCACGTCTTTTTCCTTCTGTTCATTGTGACTCCCTTCTGCTGATTTTGCACACCAGTCAAAACCGGTGTGCAAAACACAGTTTGTTCACATAAATGATTAGTTTGAGATTTTTTTAGGTTGCCAAAGAAAAAAACTTATCACAGTCGCAACTAACAACCTTTGGTAGCAACACAATCTTAAACAGCACGTTTAACAAGGTGGCACGGTCACATTATATAGCAAACAAGCTAACGCCAGAAATCCAGTAGAACCCTTTCCATTCTGGGCGTGGTTACCCATGATTCCTTTATATTATTTTTTTCTAGAGAGTGGGAATTTTAATCATATTGGCAATGTCATTATGAATCCCCTCTTTAAAAGCTAATGTTTAAAATTATGGTGGTGCCAAAGAAAATTCTTTTCATGCTTAAATATTAAAAACATTTGTGGTTGTATAGATTTAAATTAACCCTAATGAGTGACAATAAGACAAGTGGAGCTGCCAGGTTAAACACAGTACATGCAGTGTCTAACAGATCGAGCAAGGAAACAATATGGCTTCAAATCGCTAGTGTTGCCACTCTCAGTAATGTACGCACTATAAGGCCAACCCAATGGCCTTTGTATTTTAAGTGCACTTGCATTTAATATTCCATCATTTCCTGCAACAGACGGGCGTCCTGTCCAGGGTGTACCCTCCCTCACACCCTGTGACTGCTGGGATAGGCTCCAGAACCCCGCCTCCCCTTGATTACAGTAAGTGATATAGAAAATGAATGAATAAATGAACGAATCATGCCCACAACTGTGATTTTCTCATGCAAACATCATTGTCCTTCACTGTAAAGACTCCAGAGTCTTTAATGACATCAGTGACGTTTCCTGTGGAGAAACTGTTTAAATTTAGCTGATACACCCTGTTTAAACTCCGCCCCTCTGTTCAATTACAGAGCTCTGTACATCAAAACGACGACACTCAGGAACACTTTCCAGTTTCCACAGGCCATCACACAGATTAACAATTCAAACTTAGTGGAGAAGCTTGAATCTTCGACTGGACTGGGTTGCTTGACGCGAGGACGTTTTGTTTCAAATCGCAGAAGCTTCCTCAGCTAAAATTCTTGCTCTGGTAGTCTGACGTCTGTCTTGACTCTTGTAGAGAAGAATAAACAGAAGCCACAAAAGCTGGAGTTTTAAACCTAACCAGACCCCTCCTACCGAGAGGCCGACTGCTATAGGCTAGTGACTAAACAATAGCTCTAATTAGCAACTATTGTGCTCTAGTTAGCACCCTCCTAATGACAGGGCAGCTGTCCCTCCTAATGATGGGACGGACGCCTCTCCTGATGGCTCCCTTGATGACTTTCCTGATGACGTGAATGACTCATTACCATGAACAAAAGACTGAAACTGCTTTGACCTGAGTACCCCATTGTAAACAGGGGATAAAGCGTGTCTCAGACCCCCTCCCCGGTTAAGGCTGGGTTTCAACTGTTTCACATAGAATGCCTCCTTGACCCCTCTCTCAAACCATTTATTCTCTCTGGCTAGGATTTTAACTTCCTTGTCCTCAACCGTGTGGTTAGTGTCTCTAAGGTGGAGATGAACTGCAGACTGAGGTCCACTGGCACCCTCTCTGCGGTGCCTTTTGTGTAAAGGTTGCTTAGTCTCACCTATGTAGTGTTCGTTACAGTTTTCCTGACATCTGATAGAATACACTACATTGCTCTGTTTGTAACTAGGGATCCCGTCCTTAGGGTGAACTAATTTCTGTCTCAAGGTGTTAACCGGTTTAAAGTAAACTGGGATTTTGTGCTGTCTGAAGATCCAATAAGGGAGAGACACTCTTCTTCTTGTCGCTGTCTCCTGTCTATCTGGTCTCTTTGTTCTCTGGGACTTCTGCACTTTGTCCAGGGACCATCGTGGGTACCCACATACTGTGAGGGCTTTCTGGACAAGTTGTTGTTCTTTCGCCCTTCCCTCTGCAGTTGTGGGCACCTGTAGGGCTCTGTGTTGAAGAGTCTTGATCACCCCAAGCTTGTGTTCAAGGGGGTGGTTTAAGCCAAAGAGCAGATATTGGTCAGTGTGAGTAGGATTTCTATAAACCCCTGTCTGGACTGTCTGTCTGTCACACTGACCAATATCTGCTCTTTGGCTCAAGAGGACAAGGAAGTTAAAATCCTAGCCAGAGACAAAAAATGGTTTGAGAGAGGGGTCAAGGAGGCATTCTATGTGAAACAGTTGAAACCCAGCCTTAACCGGGGAGGGGGTCTCAGACACGCTTTGTCCCCTGTTTACAATGGGGTACTCAGGTCAAAGCAGTTTCAGTCTTTTGTTCATGGTAATGAGTCATTCACGTCATCAGGAGAGTCGTCAAGGGAGCCATCAGGAGAGGCGTCCGTCCCATCATTAGGAGGGACAGCTGCCCTGTCATTAGGAGGGTGCTAACTAGAGCACAATAGTTGCTAATTAGAGCTATTGTTTAGTCACTAGCCTATAGTAGTCGGCCTCTCGGTAGGAGGGGTCTGGTTAGGTTTAAAACTCCAGCTTTTGTGGCTTCTGTTTATTCTTCTCTACAAGAGTCAAGACAGACATCAGACTACCAGAGCAAGAATTTTAGCTGAGGAAGCTTCTGAGATTTGAAGTGAAACATCCTCGCGTCAAGCAACCCAGTCCAGTCGAAGATTCAAGCTTCTCTACTATGGAAACCACCTAGACAACTGAGAGCCTACACAGAAACAATTCAAACTGCCAAAAATCCCTCACTAATTCATATGTCTCATGTTCACCTTCAATCTGTCTGTTTCTCCTTTGCACACATTTTTTATTGCATATTATTTGCACATTTTTACTGTAAATTATTTAGTGTATATTTATACACGGTGTTGGAGTTATTCTGTAGATACACTGTTTTATTTTATCATGCATGTTTTGTGTTCTCTGCTCTGGTAGAATGTAGTTCTCTCTGCTCTGATAAAGTGTACTGTACTGATGTGATGGGTGAAGGTTACTTAAGATATGTGACATGACGTGCTTCTGCAAGTTGTGGTATCTCTGTGTGCACGCTAAGCTCTTTTTCAGGACATGTGAAGATGACCCAGGCAGAATGCAGCCATAAGCGGAGCAGTGAGATAAAGAATAGAGAATTGAATGTTCCAACCACAGTGTGATTATGATACATTAGTCCTTGTGTCAGAAGAAGTGTGATTAATCGTTAGATGTCTTAAACACATCTTAATGGAGCCCAAGATTAAAAAGGTTCTGAAAGTCCTGAAAGTCCTAGTGTGTTTCGTGCTCCTCGGATTCCTGGCCTGGTGGTTGACCCAAGAATTGCAGCTCACTGTGGACCGAGCCAGAGAACAACGCAAGCAACGTCAGAAGAGGTTTATTCATAATGTGAATGAGACAGATGGACACCCTCATATATACCATACTAATATGTGGTACAGATATGTTCATTTATTGGCTATGGAATTACGTTACTAATTATGTTTATTCGCAAATACCTATATCCTCAACACACCCAGCTCTGACGGCTAAACCGTACCCTGCTAGGGTGACAGAATGTCTTATCATACGGATGCATAATCAAACTGTATTTCGGGGGCAGCAGTTCTCAGCAAATCTGATAAGATGTAACACCACTTGCCTCAGTGCAACCACTTATATGATAGGGATTTCAACAGAGGACGTACAAGCGTGCCCAAGTGCTGCTCCATTGACTAGACTGAAGGGAAATGCAAAAATATCATCACGTTAAATTGTCATCACAACGGCCATTCCCGATTTGCTTTTACGGGACAGGGAATAAAACTGTAGGTAAAATTAAGAAACGTCTGTGTACCCAAACGTATGTTTTATCAAATAATTTAAGCCTAACCAAAACATAATATGTGGATGGTACTTATCTTCATCACATTGGACGGGGATGTAATTATACAGGCTCCTGTCCATGGGGAACGGATGAATCATGTGCTTATGTTAGTAAGTTTTTGCTACCACCTGTAAATGGTACTCCGGTGTATGATGACATCTATTGGCTTTGTGGTTCCAGACTGTACATGAGTCTCCCACCAAATTGGGGTGGTGTGTGTGCACCTACCCAGGTGACTGACCATACATATGTGGTAGTGCCAAGGACCTCCACAGAGAAGAATGGCAGCACCAGACGGAGGAGATTGATATACCCAGATGTGTTACCACATGATCACATGTGGGGCTCGGATGTACCAAAGGACCAAAAATTGTGGTCTGTAGGAGATAAAATAGCACATTCATTGTTCCCCTGGATAGGAGTGGGAAAAAATTCATTAATGATTGAAACTCTGAATTATCGATTGGGTCTGTTCATGAATGTAACTGAAAAAATAGTAGCAGCTCAAAACACTGAAATAGATGCTTTACGTACCATGGTGATGCAAAATCGCATGGTTTTAGACTTGCTTACTGGTTCACAGGGAGGAGTTTGTGTTCTGCTGAACACAACATGCTGTACTTTCATCCCAGACTCCATTCATTCAGTGGATATGCAGGACGCATTGGAAGAGCTGAATAAACTTCGTGATGCAATGCATAAAGACACCCTAGCCGTGAACCGGTGGAATCCCTGGTCCTGGTTGACTTCAGGACCATGTTGGCAGTTACTATTGAAAATGGCGACACCAGTTATTATAGTCCTAATTCTGATTGGACTTTGCATGTGTTGTGTGATCCCTTATATCAAAACAATGGTTGGCAAAATGGTGTCAAATACATTTGTACAGTGTAATCTGGCCTTCCAACAAACTATGCCAAAATATCAAGCATTGAAACAGTCAGACCTTAGTGGAGAAAACTATAATGACTGTACTGAGAATTATGATGATATTGAAAAGCTCACAACTCCAGTTCAAGCTTGAACTGTTGACGTGATGAGTTAACACACTCTTAGCCTATGAAGCTTTAGCTGAAAATGTAATAAGACAAGTGGTGTAGTCGAATAATACAGAAAAACGGTTCATTTATACCAGTCAGCCGAAGTGACGTGTGGTGGTGGTGTGGAGATAATAGAATTTTTGACAGATTGCCTAGGAATGTGTCAGGCTACTGTGCTTTAGTGTCCCTACTCCTCCCAGTAAAAGCCATTCCCATTTTAGCCAAGGACTTGTTGACGCACCTAAAGTCTGTGGTGCCTGAAAATTGCAGCTGAAAATCTGAATAAGAAGTGGTTGCTTAGTAACAATTGTTTACTTTTAGGTGAAGATGTAATACCGCTGGAATGCATGATAAACAGAGGGGAATGTTGGAGTTATTCTGTAGATACACTGTTTTATTTTATCATGCATGTTTTGTGTTCTCTGCTCTGGTAGAATGTAGTTCTCTCTGCTCTGATAAAGTGTACTGTACTGATGTGATGGGTGAAGGTTACTTAAGATATGTGACATGACGTGCTTCTGCAAGTTGTGGTATCTCTGTGTGCACGCTAAGCTCTTTTTCAGGACATGTGAAGATGACCCAGGCAGAATGCAGCCATAAGCGGAGCAGTGAGATAAAGAATAGAGAATTGAATGTTCCAACCACAGTGTGATTATGATACATTAGTCCTTGTGTCAGAAGAAGTGTGATTAATCGTTAGATGTCTTAAACACATCTTAATCGAGCCCAAGATTAAAAAGGTTCTGAAAGTCCTGAATGTATTGTGCAATCAGCGGTTCTGCGGCAACAGCTCACGCGCTATCACTCCTCCCCTTAGGAGTTGTACCGCCCATGTATGTAGGGAAGTCCCAAATAAAAGAGCAGGAGCGCAGGCCAGACTTTAGTGTAGCTTTGGTGTACAGCCTGACTTGCACTCCTCGCGAGCTAAATTTGACTTTCTGTCTCACTGGTGGTTCTTGACTCTGTTTGTCTTGTTAAAGGTTTTAAGAATGTTTGGAGGCGAAAATACCCAACACACGGCTGTACAGATAGTGTACAGTTCAAACTGGAGTAAAATTCCTTGTATTACTGTAGATACTTGGCAAATAAAGGCTATTCTGATTCTGATCTGAAAAATTAGAAAGAAAGCTCTAATGCTCACTGGCATAAGACATACAATAAATCAATAAAGGAAACACCTAAAATACTGTAATATTCCATTCACTGATGCACTTCCACAAAACCCTTAAAAAGACAGTCAAAAAAATATTCTATCATAAAACATTTGTGATGTTCAAATACTAAATCCAAATAATCCAAACCTCATATCCAGTAAAAACGTATGAGAGCATCTGAGAGATCTTCCACTCGCTGATTCACCACAACTTATACGTTTACTTCAGAAAATAACAGCAGCTCAAGCAAGTTAATAATACGAAAAGACTGAGGAGGACAAGCAGACCCTTTTAACATCTTAATGCCAGAATATTAAAGAAAGACATAAAGGGGAAACTCTCTGCTGGCATAATCAAACTTTTTGAAATAATGGTTTTGTAATATTTCCAGTATTATGAGGCTTTCAGTGAGATATAATTAACTATAGTGTTTGTTTTTTTCATTTCAAAATTAGTCAAATCCTGTAAAATTTGTTTTGCTTATTCTGATCTCTAAAGGGACTGCTGGAATATGTTCCAGCAACCCCCCACCACCGGTGACCCTGAATGAGATGATCTCCAAAGCCTAAAATTTCAAAATAACCTATGTGTTGAGTGGAATAGTTTACCTCAGTGGATCAAATTCATTGCAGGAAGAGATCACAAAGATTCAGATCACTGCCAAAATTTGATGAACTCTTCCTTGACCCAGAGTCCTTTCCTGCAGACAGTTAAATTGCAATCTGTAACACTTTTTGAGATTTAACATCTGTATAAAGATCACATAAACCTAGCCTTCCAGTTTTTTTTAATGATTTAATGTAAAGGAGCGTGTTGCCCGTGGGGATCCATGGGCTCTAGATTGGGTAGTGTTTCTAAAATAGGTAGCTGACATTGTTCAAGGGCGGTAACAAATTATAAAAAGTTTCTATAATGATTTGGAATGGCGTGTGAGTCCAGAGTGTAATTATCAATGTCCACTGTTCAGTGTTATGTAATATCTGCAATTTCTCCAAAAATATTAGTCCTATCAATGTTACATTTTGGCGACATTCATCCGTAACCCAAAATACATAAGCATACCAAACAGCAAATGTTGGCACTCCCCAATTTCTCCATGATCAAAGCCACACACACACACACACACACACACACACACACACACACACACACACACACACACACACACACACACACACACGGCTATTAATATATAGATAATTTATCATTAAAACCCTGTGCAATAAATAGAAATCAAGAGGAGAAAAAACCTTTAAAAAAAATATTAACTCCAAAACCAGAAACATGTTCCATATTTTTATTCATACTTCCACTCTCTACTTCATATGAACCAGAAAGCCACTTTAATTGTCAGTCTCTAGGAGGCAAAGTTATCAACGAGTCAAAACCTGCGCACAGCGCAAGATCTGATTCTTTTGTCAGTGTGTGCATACTGCACATATACACAACATAGAATTACAGTAGATTCATCTCTTGTAGAAATTTCACTATAAGTCTCTAGAGATCAAAACATATTCTAAAATTAAAAAACCTACAGCAGAACTCAACAGAACTACATCAGTACATATTTTACCAAGACACACCGGAAGAGAACGTTTGCTGTGATTTTGGTTAGCGGGGGTGCGATTCCTAAAGCATGGTAGTTGAGGCGTTTAACTTTATAGCAGTGGGTTTTGTGTTTGCACCATTGTTTTACCAAACTTTTTTTTTTTTTTTAAATCAGTGGGAAAATGGCAGCAGCAGAACTCTCAGGTGGTCTCGGTTTCATGGCTGTGCAACGACAGCAATCCTACAGTCAGTACATCTGTTTGATTGCACAAAGGAGGGGGGGGAAACAGGTGTTATCTGTGAGAGATGACAGTTTAGATTTGTCAATATCAAATCCAGTGTGGGCGAATGAAACCAAGTGTGGAAAGAAATGATGAAATTCAAACTCCATCATCCATCACAGAAAGAATTCAGCTGCAACAGAGAATAAAAATCTGGCATCAATAAATTTCCTGAAAAGGGAGTGTACAGAGCTGTGCATAAATCTTCAACATGAAACAAAATCACAAAGATGCAACAAACACAATTCAAAGCTGATGCTGAAGTGCAGGTGGGGGTGCTGTTTCAAAAAAATTAACAGACAGGCAGTGAGAATTCTAGTTTTAAAATTATATATATATATTTTTTAATAAAATGCATTAAATACAGTCAAAGAACATGTTGCACAGAACTCACAACAACTCAGATTTGGACTATTTGAGGTCCTGTGATGATATACCTGCATTAATTTGTGCACTTCTGTTAACAGTCTGTCAGCATATGTCAGTAAGATGGAGACGTCTGAAAACAAGGTACTAGTTTTTCTCAGTGTTTCTGACAGAGTTTACGTCACTCTGAGCAAACATTGAATGGAATGTAGCCAAACTGCTGCTAACATTAAGAAGAACCGCGGATTAATTGCAAAGGTTACATAAGCGTTGTTACATTGTGAGATGAACCAAATGTCCACAGCATCTAAGTATGATATGGTGTCATGATGACTCAGTTTTAAAGTGATAACTGTGTTCATTTCGATGTAGTCACAGTAAAGAAATTAAAAGAGTTGGGGTGAAATGTGTAATTTCCTTTTTGTATTTGTACCACGAGGTGGTAGAAAGTCCATATCTCCTGATAATAATGTATTCCTGACTTTTTCCAATGTAAGAAACATAGCTGCATTTTCAGGCAGCCTGTAAAAACAGCGTTGTGGCAGAGTTTCAGATACATGTGCACACAACCTGGATAAAACAGTGTCTTGGACAGTTTCACTTGTGTGTTCATGGTGGTAGTTGTAACAGGATTAAAACAGAATATTAATGATGTGTTAAAATGCTTTGTGAGTTATTTCCCATTATTGCAGCTACATACTGGTGATAGAAACATGTTTGTAAGCCTGTTTGTTTCCAGCCAGTCATTAGACACATTTAAGCTCCACCTATAAACATTTTTTTTTTTTTTTTTTTTTACCCACAAGATCTGGCTCATTCTCTGAATCTGCACCAAATTCCAAAAGGCCATTGACAATGACATTTCAGTTCACATGAATCAGAATTGAGGAATTATTCTCTGAGAAACTAATGAAAATATAAAAAGCATATATTTGACAGTTTCAAAAATTTATTGTAGAATTTTTTTTTTATCTACATCTTGATCTGGATCATTCTCAAAATTTAATCACCAATTCCCCTCCCCCTGGTTTGTGTTTCCATGCAGAATCACACAGCTTTTTTGTCAAATGATCAAGACTGTTATTTTATGTTGTTTTTTTTAATTAGCATTTTACTGATACAAATGAGGAAGCTATAAAATCACATTTGCACACAAATATTGGGGTGCCCAAGACTTATGCACAGCACTGTAAAACCTACTGCAGTATGCGTTCATCACATCTGGCTAAAAACATCCAACGGTGAATATCAGTTTGAAACACAAACGCCAATCAGGCTACAGCAAAAGAAAATCCATTTCACACACTTGAAAAACAAACCCTTAAAGCATTTCAGTCACATTTTCATGTCATTCTACACCATCGGTGACACAAACGTCAAATCGTTTCATCGTTATCATGATTGTGAAAGTGATTTCTATAAAACAGAAAACATTTACAACCGCTCACATTCACATATTGCAGCTTCTGAGTGTTACTGTTACTCCGTGCCTCATTCAAACTTCACACACAGGGGGTCCAAACCTGAAGCCTCTTCCTCACAAAATCACTCAGTTACCATACGGGCACGTCGTAAAGATCACGCACGTCTGCTTTAACCTGAAATACAACAGAGCGTCTGTCAGTCTTAGTCTGGAGTTTGTTTTATGCATAATTGCAGACTCCCCCCCAACCCCAACCCCCAACCTAAAAAACAACTATACTGTCAGTAAAAATCCCCTTTACTTCCAGACTAAACTGCAGCCATTCCAACACGCTTTATTTTCAAAAAGCCTTAAAGTGCTTCACTTTCTCTCTTTTCTTGTTCTGGAAGGGTTTCGCCACCTGTAAGTGGTTTCTCCGAACAAATTCCTGCATCTAATTCAATAAATATTTATATAATACATGAACTACATGAAGACAAATACTTCACTTACAGCGCGGTAACTGTTGAGGGTACATTTCTACTCTCTTTTGGTTCAGTTTAGTTGCGTAAAATGAATTTTCATGCTTTCTTTCCATCCAAGACAGACACTCAAAAGGGGGAAGGAGCAAAAGAAGATGAGACAAAAGGAGTCTCACAGAGAGTAGGCGGAAGAGTTCATCTTCAAAACGCAATAATTCTATTTATGACACAAGGAAATTTAAAGCTACAGTGTGTAGGATTTAGTGCCATCTAGTGGTGGTGCAGATTGCATTATGCCATCACAAATCATGATTTTTTTCCTTCATGTTTTCGCTTCTTTGGCTCTATTGCCTTCTTGTGATAGGCAATATGTATGACCCTCCATTTCACAAAAAACTTAACATTCTCAAACTTGTTAGCCTGTGCTAGCAAACATTAGCTCGTGTACAAGGAGACCACCACTGATTCTTGTTTTTTTTCCCCTCAGACTTCCGGCTGTGCAGCAAAATGAGAAAGATGCAGTAAATATGTCCCTTTTGGGCTACTGTATCAATATGATGGTGTAGCAACATGGTGGCCTCCATGAGGGGCCTATGAAAACACAGATTTGTTATTGCATGTTAATTATACACTAATAAACACATGGTTATAATGCTATATTCCATTTACGCTCAACACCCCTAAAAATCATACATACTGTAGCTTTAATATATATATTTTTTAAAAAAGGGGTCTTTATTTTTTGGATCAGGTTTGTCAAAATATCAGCCCCTTGTCAAGGCTTTAAGCTACTTTATCTGTCTCAAAAAATGACATTGACATCATTAGCTTGTGAAAGCAATCATTTTACACAGCAGGTTACCTTTTTTTTTAAAAAAAAGGTCAGATAAGTCCGTTTGGATGAAAACTCTTTGATTGTAAACCGTACCCTGGTGGGGGCTAATGCAAGGCAGCATTCAAAAGCATTACCTCAAATCAAAAGGCAGTCTGGCTTCACGTACCAGAAATAAAAACAAATTAAGAAAACATACAAGTGTGGAATGGTAAAAAGGTCACACTTTAGAGCAAAAACTTGTGCACACGCACACACACACCCACACGTGCACGAATATAATCGTGCAAATCCAGCCGTACACTTGCACACTGGACATGTCGCAGACATATCTGGCATGCATTTTTACAAGAAAACCTCTTTTGTTAGAAATTCTTCAAGTGCTCTTGAGCTCTGATAATTTCCCTATGTACATACAATAACAATAAATATAGGTGACGTTTATAGATTTTGAAATATTTCTTAAATAGTGAAATATTCTTATATATTTCAAATATATTCATACAATTCTTTCTAAGTTGAAACACTTTGTTTAAAGAGATAGTCAGTTTCGAAAACAAAACATGTAAGAACGCCACTATCCCTGCTCGTCCAGCTCCAGCGTCCCTTTTTCAAACTTTGTGTGAAGTTCAGCCCTTTTTTATTCTTTATTTTTTCCAGGCTCTTACATTCTGCTTTTTCACTCAGGCTGGGAATAACGTAACGTAACACCATGTCAAACAGAATGTAAAACTGCAGCAGCGATGCACACGGAAACGGTTGAACTCAGGTTTCCGTGTGCAGTTTGAAAGTGTTAAAAACACTGACATAGGTCTGATCAATCTAATCAAATAGATAAATCAAAATAAATACTTCAATACAGCTGTCTGACAGAGAACCAGCTCTGACAGAACATATAGATATATACATACAGGCTTCAAACAAAGCAGCAGGGACTGAGCTCCGACCGAATGCTGCAGTCGAATTACGGAGGTAAATTAAAGGGACGCTGCAGCGAGGACCTCAAGGGGACGATTATTTTGGAACAGTCGAGAGAGCATAGAAAGGAGCTTCCTTTCATTAACTTGAATTCTCCTCTTCTTTTGTTCTTTTTTTTTGACAAACATAGAACTGGACCACATTAACACAGACTGAGGAGAGCTACGTTATCTAAATGCATGCAGTAGTTTCTTGCTTCCCTCTCTGCTGCTCCCCTGGTCCACATGGCTTACAGTAGGATGCAAATGAAACAGGACACATGGAAACACTCATCCAGAGATGTTGCACCTTCCCACAATGCCTCAGTGATGTCTGTGCTTGGGGCACAGTTTCCTTTATCCTGCTGTGTGCTGGAGATGACGGTCGTCTCGGACCAGCTCCCTGTTGGTCCCCGTGTGGACTCTGTCTTGCTGCTCCTGGATTTGCATACTGGCTCACAAACAAAACAGGTCCCGTATTGCACAGCACGCCCTGGTGGCCTTGTGGTGAGGTGTCAGTGATAGCGACTTCTCTTCTCCTCAGGCTCAGACCTGTAGTCCCGTAAACCAAGGCCTCTCTGGAGGTTCAGCAAAGAGTCTTTCATCTATCCAATAGCAAAAACAAACAAAGAGTTGGTTTGGCTGACAAAATCAGGAGGAATAAAAATTGACATGTCCCTCATTTCATTGATAATTATGCCAAAAGAGCACCTGTTAGAGACTTGTGGCCGTTTTGGTTTAATTTAATAAATTGTACCGATCCAAAGAGCTCACATTCCAAGTCTACAGAGTCATCAAGGGAGGCGGCAGGAGAGGCGTCCGTCCCATCATTAGGAGGGACAGCTGCCCTGTCATTAGGAGAGTGCTAACTAGAGCACAATAGGTGCTAATTAGAGCTATTGTTTAGTCACTAGCCTATAGCAGTCGGCCTCTCGGTAGGAGGGGTCTGGTTAGGTTTAAAACTCCAGCTTTTGTGGCTTCTGTTTATTCGTCTCTACAAGAGTCAAGACAGAAGTCAGACTACCAGCGCAAGAATTTTAGCTGAGGAAGCTTCTGCGATTTGAAGCGAAACGTCCTCGCGTCAAGCAACCCAGTCTAGTCGAAGATTCAAGCTTCTCTACTATTCCAGGTCTAGTTTTACTTCAGAGTGTTAAGACTCTGATGTGTTTTGTATCCTACAGAGGTAACCAGCTCCATGTGGGAAAGAGTCGAAGTGTTTACCTGGTCTAGCAGCAGGACTGATGACTTGATGATCTCCTTCCATTTCTGCAGCTCGGCGTCATGGTAGCGCTGCTGTGCCTCCAGCAGCTGGGCCCACTCCATCTGAGTCTGAGGCAGTTTACTGGAACACACAACGCACGCACGCACGCACGCACGCACGCACGCACGCACGCACGCACGCACGCACGCACGCACGCACACACACACACACACACACACACACACACACACCATCAGGAGCAGCCAGTGAAGCTTGAGCAGCATTTTGAGATGCTTCCAGAAAGAACTGTTTGATTCAGGGTTAAATACTACACGTGTGTGTAGTTTTGTCTACATTCATATCCATGTTAATTCAATCACAAAGGAAAATATAGAACGTGATGCTAAAGTACTCCCAGCTGTATGAGCATGTAATCAATGAAAGAGTGTGGAGAAAAATGTGACCTTTTGACCTCTTAGAATAGGTAAAGGTAAGCCATCTTTGAACTTGTCCAAGGTCTGGGTCCCCAAAATGCTCCCTGTTAATTTGAAGACCCTGGCAGTAATAGGACTGGATTTATGCTGAGTACAGTCAGACGCAAAGTCTTTACAATAACCGATCGCCATATTTTGGCCTCGCATAATTAAGCTGATTGGTCAAGGCAAAGCTTCTGTACTTTCAAATACTTGAAATTCACTAACACACACACACACATACATATACATATACATATACACATATATATATACATATATATACATATATACACATATATATATATATATATATATATATATATATATATATACATATACACATATATATATATATATATATATATATATATATATATATATATATATATATATACATATATATATATATATATATATATATATATATATATACATATATATACATATACATATATACACATATATACACATATATATATATATATATATATATATATATATATATATACATATATATACATATACATATATACACATATATATATATATATATATATATATATATATATATATATATATATATATATATATATATATATATACAGAGGAGGAGTAAAACGTTGCCACGAACAGCGGGACAAGAAGAAAACTAGAAGGGTGGAAATGAGAGTGGGGACTTTGAATGTTGGTAGTATGACTGGTAAAGGGAGAGAGCTGGCTGATATGATGGAGAGGAGAAAGGTAGACATATTGTGTGTGCAAGAGACCAAGTGGAAGGGAAGTAAGAGCAGGAGCATCGGCGGTGGGTACAAGTTGTTGTACCATGGTGAGGACAGGAAGAGAAATGGTGTTGGGGTCATTTTAAAGGAAGAGTATGGTAAAAGTGTGTTGGAGGTTAAGCGAGTGTCTGACAGGGTGATGAGTGTGAAGTTGGAAATTGAAGGGGTGATGATGAATATCATCAGTGCATATGCCACACAGGTTGGTTGTGAGATGAAGGAGAAAGAAGATTTCTGGAGTGTGTTAGATGAGGTGGTGGAGAGTGTGCCCAAGCATGAAAGAGTGGTGATAGGAGCAGACTTCAATGAGCATGTTGGTGAAAGGAACAGAGGTGATGAGTAAGTAATGGGTAGATATGGTATCAAGGATAGGAATGGGGAAGGACAGATGGTAGTTGATTTTGCAAAAAGGATGGAAATGGCTGTGGTGAATACCTACTTTAAGAAAAGGGAGGAGCACAGGGTAACATATAAGAGTGGAGGAAGGTGCACACAGGTGGACTACATTCTTTATACGAGATGCAAGCTAAAAGAAATCACAGACTGTAAGGTGGTAGCAGGAGAGAGTGTCACTAGACAGCACAGGATGGTTGTTTGTAGGATGACTTTAGAGGTAAAGAAGAAGAAGAGAGTGAGAGCTCAACAAAGGATCAGATGGTGGAAGCTGAAGGAGGAAGACTGTTGTGTGAAATTTAGTGAGCAGGTGAGAGAAGCACTGGTTGGAGGGGAAGCAATTTTGGACAACTGGAAAAGTACTGCAGATGTGGTGAGGGAGACAGCTAGGACAGTACTGGGTATGACATCTGGACAGTGGAAGGAAGACAAGGAGACTTGGTGGTGGAATGAAGAGGTCCAGGAAAGAATAAGGACAAAGAGGTTGGTGAAAAAGTTTTGGGATAGTCGGAAAGATGAAGAAAGTAGACAGGAGTACAAGGAGATGCGGCGTAAGGCAAAAAGAGAAGTGGCAAAAGCAAAGGAAAAGGCATATTGCGAGCTGTACAAGAAGTTGAATAGTAAGGAAGGAGAAAAGGACTTGTACCGATTGGCCAGACAAAGGGACAGAGCTAGAAAGGATGTGCAGCAGGTTAGGGTGGTAAAAGATGCACATGGTAATGTGCTGACAAGTGAGGAGTGTGTGCTGAGAAGGTGGAGGGAATATTTTGCAGAGTTGATGAATAAAGAAAATGAGCGAGAGAAAAGGCTGGATGATGTGGTGAGAGTAAATTAGGAAGTACAAGAGATTAGCAAGGAAGAAGTGAGGGCTGCTATGAAGAGGATGAAGAGTGGAAAGGCAGTTGGTCCAGATGACATTCCAATGGAGGCATGGAAATGTCTAGGAGAGATGGCAGTAGAGTTTCTAACCAGATTGTTTAATAAAATCTTGGAAAGTGAGAGCATGCCTGAGGAGTGGAGACGAAGTGTGCTGGTTCCTATTTTCAAGAACAAGGATGATGTGCAGTGGTATAGTGCAGTTACAAGGAGTAGAAGTGGTGAAAGTAGATGAGTTTAAATATTTGGGGTCAACTGTTCAAAGTAATGGAGAGTGTGGTAGAGAGGTGAAGAAGAGAGTGCAGGCAGGGTGGAGTGGGTGGAGAAAGGTGGCAGGAGTGATTTGTGACCGAAGAATATCAGCAAGGGTGAAGGGGAAAGTTTACAAAACAGTAGTGAGACCAGCTATGTTGTATGGTTTAGAGACAGTGGCACTAACAAAAAGACAGGAGGCAGAGCTGGAGGTGGCAGAGCTGAAGATGTTGAGATTCTCTTTGGGAGTGACAAGAATGGACAAGATTAGGAATAAACATATCAGAGGGACAGCTCAGGTGGGACGGTTTGGAGACAAAGTCAGAGAGGCGAGATTGAGATGGTTTGGACATGTGCAGAGGAGGGACCCAGTGTATATAGGGAGAAGGATGCTGAGGATGGAGCCACCAGGCAGGAGGAGAAGAGGGAGACCAAAGAGGAGGTTCATGGATGTGCTGAGAGAGGACATGCAGGTGGTTGGTGTGACAGAGGAAGATACAGAGGACAGGGTGAGATGGAAACGATTGATCTGCTGTGGCGACCCCTAACGGGAGCAGCTGAAAGACAAAGAAGAATATACCCACACACACACACATATATATATATATGTGTGTGTGTGTATGTATGTATGTACTCGTATATAAAATTCGACTAAAAATGTACTTGATTTGAAGGTTTTGTACCTCTTCTATGAACAGTAAGTCAATACTGTTATATTAGATCATGTACTTATTTACTATCCTAACCTGGTAATACTGTATGCGAGTTCTCTTTCCACAGTGGATGCTAAACTGATGTATAAATGTTCTCTTTCTGTGTTTTGTTTGGTGTGTGCTTGTGCGGCGGGTGGATGTACCTCTCGTGAAGCCGCAGACCTTGCCATGTTGTCAGGGACTGTGCAGAGTACTCGAGCATCCACAGCTTGTAGAAGAGCATCATGTTGAGGAACACCAGCAAGACGAGGCTAAAACAGGTGAACAAACAAGTCATTTCCTTCATTTTTTTTCTTTCAAAAATTTCTGATCTGTTCATGTAGCTGTGGGATTTGATTCTTGTTTTTTGTATGGTGCTTCTACAATGATGGACCAGATGACATATGTACCTCAGACAGATCCTATGGATGCAATGAGAAGAGAGAAAGACAACAATAAGAAATCTACCCAAAGGGACACATTTTGAATTATAATTTAGAATGCTGAGACTGAACATAACTAAAAAGAGGGTGTGTGTGTGTGTCTTATAAAGATGAGGGCTGTGAAAACTCAGTGGATCCAAGGAATACCGCGGATTTCATCACGGTGGGGGGGGGTCTTAGTGTTTTATTCTGTAATCATGATCGCCACTGAGTTTTTAAAATGCCTATTGCAAAGCGTTCTTTTTATGACACTGTGCAAGTTTTATAAGTCCGCTGACACTGATGTGTGTGTTAGAGATACAAATCAGTGTTCTCAGATCTGTGGACGTGTGCAAAGAAAAATGGCTCTCTCAGAGCGTGGCTGTTGCAGCAGTTGTCGTAAAGCGGGACTAGTTGGTTGCTACGGCAAGGCTGTGTAGCTACTCCGAGAGTGCCTTGATTAGAGATTGCAATCTGTTAAATAATGTCGAATAATGACGCTGGATATTGAAAGATTGTATTGTAAAAAGGGGCAGAAAACATAAGACTTGTTCTTCTCTCTGCTCCTTTTCATTCGGGTGATTTGTGATGCTTTATTTCTGCTTTTCAGTTTTTTTTTTCTTTTAAATGAATGAAATAAATATTAAAGAAAGAAAGAAGAAAGAAAGAGAGAGTGGCGTCAACTCAGAACATGGCACCATTTTGGTTCAAACTGCACTGAACTACTGAATGAACCTTCAATGTTTTCAACATTTTTAAAATCATTTAACCACATACAGCAACACATCCAGGTACAGGTGCTATAAAAACAAACATAAAAATAGTTAAGCTATCAAATTTACATAAATTTGCAATTTATGATTTATTTAATTAATTTAAAGCCTGATCTATGGAGCTGCAATGACGTGCATGACAGTTTTAAAGTTCTCCGTCTCTGGATTATGCTTTATTATGGACTAATTTGACCCTCAACAAGCTTTTCTTTCTATAATCATCACCTCCAAATCAAAGGTAAGCTGTACATTTTCCTCTTTTTCTGACTTTGTGCTGTATATGTACGGACTTTTCTGATCCATTTATCAGCGTGCGCACTGCAAAAACTGTTATAATATGATGGGAGACGAAGGATTGAAATCAGCAAAGTGTCAAATCACAGCCTTTTGTGTCTGATTTAACACGTGCACGTCAGGTTGCGGCTTTGAGTCTGAGCACAGTGTGAAAAAAATAAACAGTCAGGCTTTTAATCACGTAAATGTCTCCGGTCCCACATGCGAGGGGTTTAATGGAAATATGTACATTGCAATCGGATGGGACATTTTATCTGATATGAGTGAAAAATCCGCTGTACAAAATCCGTTATATACGGTGTTTATTACATGGAAAACAATACAAAAACTTTGGGACTTTTTTGTCCACTGACTGTGAATATCTGGTTTATACGATGATGTTTTACTGTACATGGGACTGAACAATAAATTTTACTCTCACTTAACTCAACTTCTAACTTTGACGATGAAGTCAAAGTCTTCCATTCCAGCTTATTAATTAATCAAAAACCCAGACAGAGCTTTAATTCATTTGAAAGCTTGACTCTTAGTCTTGTCCATCCAAATTGGAAGTCCCAAAAAACAGTTTTATTTGTTATTATCTATCGTCCACCTGGTCGTTACTGTGAGTTTCTCTGTGAATTTTCAGACCTTTTGTCTGACTTAGTGCTTAGCTCAGATAAGATAATTATAGTGGGCGATTTTAACATCCACACAGATGCTGAGAATGACAGCCTCAACACTGCATTTAATCTATTATTAGACTCTATTGGCTTTGCTCAAAAAGTAAATGAGTCCACCCACCACTTTAATCATATCTTAGATCTTGTTCTGACTTATGGTATGGAAATAGAAGACTTAACAGTATTCCCTGAAAACTCCCTTCTGTCTGATCATTTCTTAATAACATTTACATTTACTCTGATGGACTACCCAGCAGTGGGGAATAAGTTTCATTACACTAGAAGTCTTTCAGAAAGCACTGTAACTAGGTTTAAGGATATGATTCCTTCTTTATGTTCTCTAATGCCATATACCAACACAGTGCAGAGTAGCTACCTAAACTCTGTAAGTGAGATAGAGTATCTCGTCAATAGTTTTACATCCTCATTGAAGACAACTTTGGATGCTGTAGCTCCTCTGAAAAAGAGAGCTTTAAATCAGAAGTGCCTGACTCCGTGGTATAACTCACAAACTCGTAGCTTAAAGCAGATAACCCGTAAGTTGGAGAGGAAATGGCGTCTCACTAATTTAGAAGATCTTCACTTAACCTGGAAAAAGAGTCTGTTGCTCTATAAAAAAGCCCTCCGTAAAAGTAGGACATCTTTCTACTCATCACTAATTGAAGAAAATAAGAACCCCAGGTTTCTTTTCAGCACTGTAGTCAGGCTGACAAAGAGTCAGAGCTCTATTGAGCTGAGTATTCCTTTAACTTTAACTAGTAATGACTTCATGACTTTCTTTGCTAACAAAATTTTAACTATTAGAGAAAAAATTACTCATAACCATCCCAAAGACGTATCGTTATCTTTGGCTGCTTTCAGTGATGCCGGTATTTGGTTAGACTCTTTCTCTCCGATTGTTCTGTCTGAGTTATTTTCATTAGTTACTTCATCCAAACCATCAACATGTTTATTAGACCCCATTCCTACCAGGCTGCTCAAGGAAGCCCTACCATTATTTAATGCTTCGATCTTAAATATGATCAATCTATCTTTGTTAGTTGGCTATGTACCACAGGCTTTTAAGGTGGCAGTAATTAAACCATTACTTAAAAAGCCATCACTTGACCCAGCTATCTTAGCTAATTATAGGCCAATCTCCAACCTTCCTTTTCTCTCAAAAATTCTTGAAAGGGTAGTTGTAAAACAGCTAACTGATCATCTGCAGAGGAATGGTCTATTTGAAGAGTTTCAGTCAGGTTTTAGAATTCATCATAGTACAGAAACAGCATTAGTGAAGGTTACAAATGATCTTCTTATGGCCTCGGACAGTGGACTCATCTCTGTGCTTGTTCTGTTAGACCTCAGTGCTACTTTTGATACTGTTGACCATAAAATTTTATTACAGAGATTAGAGCATGCCATAGGCATTAAAGGCACTGCGCTGCGGTGGTTTGAATCATATTTGTCTAATAGATTACAATTTGTTCATGTAAATGGGGAATCTTCTTCACAGACTAAAGTTAATTATGGAGTTCCACAAGGTTCTGTGCTAGGACCAATTTTATTCACTTTATACATGCTTCCCTTAGGTAGTATTATTAGACGGTATTGCTTAAATTTTCATTGTTACGCAGATGATACCCAGCTTTATCTATCCATGAAGCCAGAGGACACACACCAATTAGCTAAACTGCAGGATTGTCTTACAGACATAAAGACATGGATGACCTCTAATTTCCTGCTTTTAAACTCAGATAAAACTGAAGTTATTGTACTTGGCCCCACAAATCTTAGAAACATGGTGTCTAACCAGATCCTTACTCTGGATGGCATTACCCTGACCTCTAGTAATACTGTGAGAAATCTTGGAGTCATTTTGATCAGGATATGTCATTCAAAGCGCATATTAAACAAATATGTAGGACTGCTTTTTTGCATTTACGCAATATCTCTAAAATCAGAAAGGTCTTGTCTCAGAGTGATGCTGAAAAACTAATTCATGCATTTATTTCCTCTAGGCTGGACTATTGTAATTCATTATTATCAGTTGTCCTAAAAGTTCCCTAAAAAGCCTTCAGTTAATTCAAAATGCTGCAGCTAGAGTACTGACGGGGACTAGAAGGAGAGAGCATATCTCACCCATATTGGCCTCTCTTCATTGGCTTCCTGTTAATTCTAGAATAGAATTTAAAATTCTTCTTCTTACTTATAAGGTTTTGAATAATCAGGTCCCATCTTATCTTAGGGACCCTCGTAGTACCATATCACCCCAATAGAGCGCTTCGCTCTCAGACTGCAGGCTTACTTGTAGTTCCTAGGGTTTGTAAGAGTAGAATGGGAGGCAGAGCCTTCAGCTTTCAGGCTCCTCTCCTGTGGAACCAGCTCCCAATTCAGATCAGGGAGACAGACACCCTCTCTACTTTTAAGATTAGGCTTAAAACTTTCCTTTTTGCTAAAGCTTATAGTTAGGGCTGGATCAGGTGACCCTGAACCATCCCTTAGTTATGCTGCTATAGACGTAGACTGCTGGGGGGTTCCCATGATGCACTGTTTCTTTCTCTTTTTGCTCTGTATGCACCACTCTGCATTTAATCATTAGTGATCGATCTCTGCTCCCCTCCACAGCATGTCTTTTTCCTGGTTCTCTCCCTCAGCCCCAACCAGTCCCAGCAGAGGACTGCCCCTCCCTGAGCCTGGTTCTGCTGGAGGTTTCTTCCTGTTAAAAGGGAGTTTTTCCTTCCCACTGTAGCCAAGTGCTTGCTCACAGGGGGTCATTTTGACCGTTGGGGTTTTACATAATTACTGTATGGCCTTGCCTTACAATATAAAGCGCCTTGGGGCAACTGTTTGTTGTGATTTGGCGCTATATAAAAAAATTGATTGATTGATTGAAGTCGCTTCCATCCCACATGGCTGACTTTATTTTCCCAAATTTTTCTTCTGTTCGGATCTGAAGGGAATCTTTACATCTTGAAGCCCTTGCTGTGTCCAAATGCACAGCAACCCGGCATTTTCAGCAAATAAATAAATAAAATAGCTGGATTTACATGCAGACAGATTAACAGCAAATGCTAGTTTGAACCCAAGATGGAACCATGAGTAATGTCATTGATTTTTTGGAATCATCATGTCGCCACTCTCTCTATCAAGGCACACTAGCTACTCCAAGTCACTGTTCTTTAAGCTAAATGCAACATGTGGACATTGCATACTTTAAGAGCCATCAAGTTGTAAAAGAAGAATTTTGTGGCATGTCTTTGTCACGGAACGACATTAGCAAGAATCATGGTTTGAAAAAGTTTAATAAGGACAAGAATCTGTCTAACTGGCGCTGGGTTGAATATAAAGTTCGGCATCATGAACACAGATAATGGAAACTGGAAAAGCTCACTGGCTTTTGTGCCCTCAAGAAACACGGTAAGAATTTTTTTGCCTCTGGAAAATAGACACTGTGCTGTTCAAACAGGATTATGTGACTTATTTTTCATTAATCAAGACTTTCTTTCATTAGAAAAAAGACATTGTCTCTTTGAATGGATTTACAGGAATTTACATAAGAATATAAGTGACTTTTTTACTATAAGATATGTTATTGATATTTTACCATGACTTTCAAAATATTCTACAAGCTTTAGTTGTGGTTTTTGAAATGCTTTAACAGTCTTTTCAGTCTTCATGAATATCATGTAGTTTAACTGTTCTGAGTTAATATATAATTTGGTTTACATTTAAAAGGAAAATCATTCCAGGTCCTACTTCCATGTTATATTCTGTTATTTCAACATTATCATTGAGTTCAAAGGAAAGGCTGAATCTAGGATCATTTAAATATGCACTTCTTTTGAGATTTTTTCCTTCCAGGAGATGCTGAAAATGTATCATTAGATACAAAATTCATTTGGTTTCTGGGGCCCTGTGGGCCCCAGAAACCCCGGCTCCAGGGGAGCTACGCCCCCCAGACCCCCTGAAAATTTTCCTCGGATTTCACAATTTTCATTTCACAGCCCTGAAACATGTAGAATTAGTTTTGGAGTGTTGGTGAGCCAATGGGCAGACTAGTCCGTGAATGTGTGTATTGTAATCAGCTACGTACACAAAACTGATGATGAGCAGCAGCTTGGAGACGCTGTACAGAGCGAGGCCTCCTGGCACGTGGTGGTGCACTGGACTCTGGTGTCTGGTCTGTGTGGATCCTGCCACCTGTTTGATCCTCTGAATCACTTCCTCATCCGTTGGCGTAGTAACAGGGCTGAGTGCCTCGTCCAGATGCTGACTGCGCATGTGTGGGAGTGGTCTCTTTTTCCGCCTCACAGAGGCATTCTTCACCACCTTGGCCTTCGGAGACAGTTGGTGGGACTCAGTCAGTATGTCCTCCACCTTGGACAATTCCACCTCTGAGAAACAAGACAATGACAACATGTTCTGATATCGCAAATCGTGTGAACTGTCAAAAACATTCCACCAATATTTACCTAATCTCATTCAACACCAACTGTTCTGTTGTAAAAATGAGCTTCACAGTTGCTGTGTGGAGACCACAGTGTTATCCACATTATTTGGACATTGACAAAATGTTTGTAATTTTAACTTTAAGAAAATACAGGATCACATACAAAAAGTGATGCAATTTCTACACTGTTCACCCAATTTGGACGTAATTAGCCTCAAATGAAAGCTGACAGTGTGACACAACACATTATTTGCTTCCAACTCTAATATACTGTTGTAAACAATTACAAAAATGATGGTCTATAGCAAAATATACATGATATATATGAAAAGTTGCAGTCCAAACAACAAATTTTTAGTTGAGGCCAATATGCGCTTGGCTGGTGAGGTCACTGTCACTGTGCAAAATATCATTTTAATTTTAGTGCATATTTCAAGGAAAGGAACATACTGAGTCACACCAAACATGACCATGCACATGGTACACATGCTGATCAATTTACCAAGATGGCGGAAGTTCTCTTCTAACCCACTCCAGAAATTTTTCTCAATGAAGCCTTTCACCAAACCCCACGGTTGTTTCCGATAGCGCAGCTCCGTCGATACCCTGAGAGACAGCGACAACAATGTATATGATTCACGCTGAAGTCAATCTAAAGCCAATAAGTCAGTGGATTCTGTTTGGATACAGACTTAAACTCTGTGGAAATATTAAAAACTAATAAATTCTTTTGGCTTCTCTCCTTTGGTGGTCGCCAGCAATTTTTAGGACGTCTCACAAACTGCTGGATATCATAGGTCACCTATACACTGGAACTATGAGTCTTGTGCAGAGCTGGGGCAGATTCCATGACTTCTTCCCAGTGAATGTGGTCATTCATCTGGGATATGTTCTGACACCCACTCTGTCCAATGTCTGCATTATTTGGATGATGTGGAGATCAGCAGTTTTGGTATGCTTTGAAAGCATCAAACTCATAGAGACATTGTTTTATCTCAACAGTGACATTTACATCTTTGGGTCCTCAATTTTGTAGACTTTGAGTCTTGAAAGATTTTACAAAGGCATGAGGCCACTGGACCTTATGATGATGTCTTTGCAGGAGAATGAAGGTCCAAGTCTTTAGGGTCCTGGTGCTTCCTGCTTTACTGTATGTTGAGAGAATTGCATGATAACCTGTGACCTAACGTGGTGAACAAGATGTCTTGGGTAGTAGGTCTTTTTGGAGAATCCTTTGGTACCACTGAAAAATCTTTGTGTCAAACAAATGGAGACTCAGATGAGGTATGCAGTACCGCTTACAGGGTGAGGGAACATCAGCTGAAACATACGGCATGTTTCTCAGGGCATGATCCAGCATGCAGGGGCCTCAGTGTTGAGTACCCCAATATCTGAAAAAGGCCAAGGGACCGGCCACGCTTGACCTGGCTGTGGAAAACAGATATCAACCATGAAGAGGTGGAGATGTTTGCTTCGGTGGTTGCCATCCAGAACCCAAGGCAGTTTTGCAGTGTGGTGAATGCAGCGGCAAACACCGCTTGTGTGCACTTCCAGACTTGACCTGACCAGCCTAACCAATCAAACCTAACAATAATAAGCACAGACAGATCAAATGTCTGATTAGAAAGTGCTCCATAACAATCTCTAAGTAATAACCTGACAATTCATGACCATCCATTAAGGTAATTAAACTCAGATGGGGCCAAATTATGATCCCAAAATACAAAAAGTTGCAATTTTTTAAAGGTCAAAGTGAAGTTATATTTGTGATAAACCATAAGATACAACCTGCTTTCAATTCCATGTGAATATCATAGTGTTTGGGAAAGACCAGCCTAGAAGGACACAGTAGAGAGCATACCTCCACCAAGGCAGTTTGCTTGTGTGTCAACAAACACATTTTAAAAAAGCAGGGAAATATTAATGAAATATTAATCCATCCATTCCATCCATCCATTGATAATATGTTCTATCCAGGCTCCTCTTTGACGAATAACTGCAGCAACACGAACGCTGAATTTTCGATGACTCGTCCAATCATGTCAACATAAGAAGGGAAATCAGGCACATACCAGCTGACATGATTGGACGAGTCATCGAAAATTTCAATGTTCGTGTTGCTGCAGTTATTCGTCAAAGAGGAGCCTGGATAGAACATATTATCAACTATTAAGGACAGACCACCAAAAATGTTTCAATTTCTATCAGATTTGAAGGACATAATCTCCCATCATTCTGCTAATGTTTGGTGAAATAATTTCAAAATATCTCATCTGAGTAAAAAATGAGATCAAAAATAAAATCGGGCGTTTTTTTTTTTTTGGACCACCCTGTATGTGGGTTCCATTTGAGGAAGGTTTTCCAGGAGGTGAACCTTGCACTCTCTGGCTTACTGCAGCCAGACACTCATTTGCTGCTTGCAGTAAAGAGCATAGACTGTAAAGAGTAACTCATCCTTTTTTCATCTCTATGATCACCCAACAATGCTGCAAGCCAGCCAGAAGGCTACAGAGTGTCAAAGAGCACCCCCAATATAGCAAACTCAAAATCTGATTGATTAAACAATGTGACAATCCACAACACTGCCCTCATTTGTTTGTTTCCGAGCAGAGGGATTCACTCAAAATTCTGAAGGCCTGGGAGAATATTTTGTCCCCAGAAACAGCAGGTGGAAATCTGATTGGATACACTTTAGCTCTCTTCTGAAAACATTCATTCATATTCATTCAATGTTCACTCAGACCTATGGCCAATTTGGAGTTTACAATTCACCTAAGGGCCCGATCGCAGGGCACACAGTGATAGCTGGATGAAGGACACAAAGTCAAAAGTCATAATTGTCAAGAAAAAGTGGACAAAGGATCCTGCACTTTCCCATCACTGAAACCAACGAAACCGAAACTAATGAAAGATAAATGAAGTGAACGCTTTAAACAAAATCAAAACGAAACATTCAGGGTGACGTGACTGAAGGTGGGCATAAAACCGAGTGCAGACAGCCTTGTCCTCATTTCCACAGTAATTGCAGCTGTAAGATTTTGTTTGTCTTGACAACAGACAGGTAAGAGATTTTGTTGGTTGTCACATTCTGAGTTCTGGCAGCATGTGTACTGTGTTGTACACTTTATCTGTGATAGTACTTGATCTGATGAGCACCTTTGACGAGTCCATGGCATCAGCCGTGGGGAACTGTCCACGTCAGACGAAAGCTACTCCCGAAGACACGCACACGCAGGCCAGCCACAAACAGTTGAAATGTGTGCAAATAGTTAAAATAGTTGATAAAACGTTCTTAACGCTATTGTTTCTCTATGAAAACATTACTTGTTTGTCCCACAAATTCAAGGATTCAAAGGAATTTTATTGTCATATACACAGAAGAACATGTTCCCTGCACAATGAAATGTGTCTACTGCATTTAACCCATCCTAATTGCCAGTAGGAGCAGAAGTCACCATTAGGCGCCCGGGGACCAGCTCCAGATGTACATCCCTGCCTTGGTCAACAGCAAGGCTGAGCAAACCAACACTGACCCATAACAACAACACACACAACACAACACATAGGCCGGCCTGGTACATAAAACATATATATGAAAAGCAAACACGAGGGAAAAGGAGAAAAAAAAAACCTCATAGCCGCTGCATTACACAGCAGCAATGAGGAAAAAAAATCCCCATCAGCACAGAAAAACAATAATCACACAGACAAAAACAAGGACACAGGACGACAACCGAGATTTGAAAAAGTCCAGTTTATCAGACACTACCGGAGGCAGCCTGTTTGCGCCGTCAACGGCCTTGTCCGACAATCCTGGAGGGGAAGGTGCAGCCCTGAGCAGTCCTGAGCACAGTCAACGTCAGAGCTGGAGAAGCTGAGGGGAGGGGGGAAGACCAGGGAGCGAGGCTTAAGTGTTGATCTTCTGAGGAGGTTTTATCACAGCGACCTGAAGTGCAGCTGTGTTTGGGGGAAGCCAAATGAATAGCCAGATGAGCAGACGCCCTGAAAGATTCCACAGTCTGAGAACAGAGTGGCTCTCAATGCATCTGAATGTAGAATGTGGTCTTCACAGACGGTCAGAGCGGGTTTCCAGGGTTGTGATTCTATTCAAGATGTTTTCCAACGCGCGGTTAACCCCCGCCGACTGCGCAGCCACTGCCTTCCCAATCGAATCAATCATGTAGGGCAGCCTGGAAGGACCAATCAAAGCTGCTTCCACTTTCTTGATTTTCCGGTAAACTAGCACAGTGCCCGCTCCACACAGCAGAAAGCCGGTCACCACCAAGCCGAATTTGTACACATCTTCGACGTCCTCCACAGAAAGCATGCAAAGGCACATGATCTGCCATCTCCTCCACGAGTCCATCACGTAACCCATCACATGCATCCCGGCAGGACAGGTCGGGTCCTCTGCCCCCGAATGTCTTGTAGAAAAAATAGTGTTAATTGCGTTCAGAGACCACTTTAACAGATCCATTTTTGTCGTTTTCCAGAAGAGCAAAGCTGCAGCCTCACAGACAACATGCCACAGAAGCAGGAAAGATAAGGAGGGAGGGAGAAGAGAAAAGTGCGTCCGTCTCGGCCGACTGCAAGCTGGCAAAAAAAAAAGAATGATTTATTAGCAATACAACAATTCAGCTTGTCAGATACCGTTGCGGTCGTCAACCTTCGTTCAATGCGTTGGACTTGGGAGGTCGAACGAACTTAGACGAAAGTCAAACAAAATGCTAACATAATGAAAACTACACAAACAAAAAGAAACCGTCAAGAACGAAAGCAAAACAAAATACCTAGGAATTGAGTATTTTCAATTATGAAAATACAGTTTCTGATTCTGACCACATCTAGGCCAGCACAGATGGACTTGCTCGTCCTGATCGCCCTGTTCATCGTGTCCTCAGAGGGCAACAAAGGATGATAACAGAACATCACAATTTTCACTGTTCAGAAGTGCTTGCTGAGGGTGCACAACCATCTCTTACCTTAACCGACACTTGTTCTTGGCCACCCTGGTGAGCATGTAGCGGTTTAGGGTGTAGAAGTAATCGTGGTAGGGCACGTCATGTGTGATAACCTCAGCATCAATGATGTAGCACTCACTCTCCTGACTGGCCTTGTACAGAGTCTGATACAGAAAGAGAAGTATGGTGTATCCTTAACTGTCTCAACTCACGATGAACGGGAAAAAGTGACAATTGTGAGAAATGCACCTGTGTCTCCGTGACTGTGGCTGTTTTGGGGGCGAGGGGGTTAGACAGAGAGATGGTGTACATGATCTCTCTAGTCTGGTTCCCCGTGTCCTCCTTCTTCCATGGGTGAGACACCACATCTAAAAGCAATGTGATTAAATAAAGATAACAACTGAACAAATCCTGTAGTTTTTTGACATGTCATTCTGTAAGAAGGTCGGCTGCAGACTCACCACAAATACTGACCTGAGAACCTACGCTGCTCCATGAAATCACTCATGAACTGTGATTCAGTGAATAGGATGTCATACAGTTTGTCCACACTAAACTTATAGACCTCATTAATGTGCTGCCTGCCATTCAGATCCTCATGAAAGGCCTGCACCTCACCTGCACAACCAAGAATCACAGACACAACAAAATGAGTAAAACTCAGGTGTTTTCACAGTTCTTTAATTGAACATATTCGCACACTTCAATTCTGGCTGGCATTCAGAGAAGAGAGTGGCTATATGCCCAACCGTTGGGTCAATAAAGTAAATACGCAAGCATATACGCCCAACCACAACCGACCAATGAGGGCGCTTGTAAGCTCACTTCCGGTTTCAACACGGGAGGGAAAAAAGGCGGATATTTTCCTCACCGGCTGCGGGAGGGTTCGCAGCCCGCGGAGGAGCTGTGATCTAAAGCGGTTCTGTTTGGCTCATCACACCCAGAGAACAGTATCAAACTAACACCATCTTACAGCCAACAAGCAGCATTTTGTTCAAAAACTGTTTCGTTGTTGTTAACAGGCTTCTGTATGCTTATGAAGTTTGTCTCTTTTCATCCATTGCGGTGTTTTCACAGTAATTAAAGACGGCGCCGTTAAATGTGTCAAACACGCCGCAATAGAGCCTTAAAAAGTGGTGTAAAAAATGTAGTTTAGATGCACAAAACATGTCAAATACACGATCACAGTTGGGCGAATAAGATAAGATATTATATTTATCTGCCCAACGGTTGTGCATGTAACGTTCAATGTATGACTTATCTGCCTGACAGTTGGGCGAATAAGGTAGGACATTACATTTATTTGCCCAACGGTTGGGCATATAGCCTTTGCCATCAGAGAAAACATCATGTCAAGTCACGTCTGGGAGCATGCACAGGTGTAGTGCTTTGCTGCATCCACGACACCACAAACAGCCTTTGGTCCTGGATGGCAACCACCCAAGTAGACAACCGGTCCATCCCCACATCTTTAAAATAACTATCTATCTGCTGAAGCCAGGTAGAATGTGGGCATCCCCTTGGCTTTCTCCAGCTACTGGTGTCCTCAATAGTCTGGCACCTGTGCTCTGGATCATGCATAAAGAAATGTGTCAAATGGCCAAAATGTCTAAGCTAATGTTCCCTCACAGTGCTAGTGATACTCCTCATCTTAGTTTCTCTCATTAACCGCCTGTCTGACAAAGTCATTCCAGTGGTACACAAGGATCCTTCATCCGTCCAAGTCTCACAACCAAACAGCAAGACAGGCAGCATGAGGACATTAAAGATTGAGACCTTCGTTCTCCTGCAAAGGTATCAGCATCACCAAATGCCTCTGTCCAGTGACTAAATTACTCCATAAGTTCTTCCCAGGAATCTGTCAATCTCTGAGGCTGAGGACCCAGAGACATGAACTCAGTTCAATTCATTTATGTAGCACCAAATCACAACAGATTTGCCTCAAGGTGCTTCACATGGGTAAGGTCTAACCTTACCAACCCCCCTGAGCAAGGACACTGTGGCAGTTGAATGAAAAATCTCCCTCTGGCATTTTTGAGGAAGAATCCTCAAGTTCACCACTTACAGATACACTTCTGATGGCTGAGTACAGGAAACTGCTCAACACTTGGATCTGTGTCTTGATCCAGGACAATCATAAACCCAGACACTCTGATACCTCACTTAGCTGCAATAAGAGAATCCACTGATTCTGCAACATTCACAGCATTGTCTGTGACGTCAAGGTCAGTAAACCTTTCCTTGTCAACAAAAGCACCTACGTGAAAGGTTTCCACAACCCTGCCCAACACTGAGTCCATGCCAACACTGAACAGCGTAGGATTCAGAACACATCCCTGACAAGCACCAGTTTTCACAAAATTAGAGTCTGTGCCTCCATTCCACACAGCCCTCACAGTATCTGTGTATAGACTGGCTATGATGTCAAGTAATGTCTTAGAGATTTTACAAATTCTCCAGATGGCCCAGACAACAATCAAATCAACTGAATCAAACTCTGATAAAACAGCAGGCTGCAAAGAAGTGCTGCCAATATTCACACTTGCGTTCTAGGAGTACTCTCAGGGCTAGAATGCATTCAATAGTTGACTCCTTGGTTGTGATGCCAGACTGCTCTGGTTGCTGAGCAGAAAGTATGAGTGACAGTCAAAGGTTTGGAAGGTGCATCTAAATGTTTGACTGGTAGTGTAGGTGGAACTGAATTCTATTAAGGATAATGTTTGCAAGCATCTTCTCCAGCACAGAGAGCAGTGTGATACCCCTGGTGTGACATACCTTGTTGTTTACAGTTGCTCAAAGGGCCGACACCACATGACAATGCAGCAGAGGTATCTATCAAGAGTGAATCATCTTCCACGATAACTCCTATGGGATGAGATGTAGGCTTGGAGGAACAAAGTGCTTTGATTCTTCTGTCAGCAGGTCGAGGGTCACTAGACCACAGATGGTGTGTCACCTGATCACAGACTCCGCCAACAAATGCCTCGTTGTCCATTCTCAGGGCCATCGTTCCCACTTTCTCAGCTCCCTGTACAGCCTAGAATTTCCATAAAACTGTGCACTATGACTCCTCTGGATGATACTTAGAGTGTCCTCAGACATGAAACATCTCCTCGTATGGACACTGGTGACGCTTTTAATGTGTAGTTGCAGATGAACTCCCAGAATCCATATGGATCACCAGTTTTGCAAGTTCTTCAGCCAAATTGCATCATATTCCTAAGAAATAGTCTGATCTTGAAGTCTGGCCAGTTTTAATCTCAGGCACTGAAAAAGCCTGCAATTCAATCCTCAGAGAACCCACAACAAGTCTGTGGATGGAATTCACAAACTGGGCACAAACTGCAGACCCTAAAGCTCGGCAAAATTTTCTAGCATTTTCTTACAAAAACATGGTCAATCTTCTTTGCAAAACCAATGTTTGGCACTACCACTCAAAAGTTTGGACACATGTTCCCATTCAACTGAAGAGAAATATTTATTGTTGTTGTTTGCCTTTTGGCTGCTCCTGTTTGTTCAGGGTCACAACAGCAGACACAGGCCAGATCCACACTGGGATTTGGCACAAGTTTTACACTGGACGGCCTTCCTGACACAACTTCAGTAAGAGAAATATTTATTAAATGTTTAAATGAGAATTCATGGTTTTCTGTCATCTTTATTCAGCTTTATTTTTTCTTTTGCAAAATCTCTGATATTTACTTGTTTACATCAGGTCGCTGTAGCTTCATATTAATGGGTCGCAAGTCAAACATTTTGGGAATCACTCATCTTACCCTCATCATGGGTTTCGGAGGAGTCACTCAGTTCAGTGGGGATGTCTTCATTGTCACTAAAGTCAAGAGATGGTGATGGCACAGGACCACCAGGCCCACTGATCTCGTTTTTCTCTTCCACCACCAGCGGTACAGCCAGTATCTCACCATCTGGCAGACAGTCAGCATACTCCTCTGCTGGAAGGTCAAACTGGGAAAAAGACGATCGTGAGCAACAGGCATCAGCCACATCAATGATGTTATCCTTCTTATCCCATCAGGTATCTGCCTTTGGGGCTTTAGAGATACTGCATGGCAGAAGCTCAGAAGTGTCGGCCAAATTCAGCCCCATCTTTCACGAACCACAGCAAACATCTCTTTATAATGAACCTCAAATGTCACGATTTAAGAGTTTATCTAAAATGTGCCAAGCACTGCAGTTATTTGGGTATGAGTCATTAGTTACATGTACGTAATGTGATATGGCAGAGATATATGTAGGGATCTACTTTGACGGCGGATGCAAAAAAAAAAAAAAGAAAGAAAAAGCACTGCACAGAGGACGTAATGCTATTTGGGCTGAGTCTGATATTGTTATGCAGTGGGACATGCAGGCATTAAGGTGGATGCTGGGCACAGAAAATTTTGCTTCATTGTGTGTGTCAGGCATGGACGTGCTGATGTCCACAACATGACATCCACCAATCAGAGCAGCAGTTACATTTCCCTTTAAACTGGACTGTGCAAGGTTCACAGCACTGTGGTACTGAGGAAGTACACAAAAGTGAAAGGATTTCTGGTGCACAGATGAAGATTAGCACCAACCTATCAGATCACACAGTGGACACCAAAGCTCACTGACATGAAGCACTGCAGCAGCAATGCAAGGTTTAAGTTTTTTTACATGGGAGTTTACACTTACTTTAATTATCTCCCCTAAGTCAGAGGAGGTTATGTTTTCGCCCCTATTCCTGTTCGTGAACAGCCTGGAGCCCACAACTTTTCAGATATCGTTATGTATTTTTGTACTGAAGATTCATATACTGACAGCGAAGAAGTCATTCAATTTTCAAGATCATAGGTCAAAGTCAGGAAAAATCTTGGAAAATTGGAAAAACCCTATCTTTAAAGGGACACTCCACTCGTATTAAAATAGCAGTTTCTAAAAAATAAAGATCATATCAACTTTGAAATACAGCTTCTGATAATTATTGGAATTTATTTTTTTTGAGAATTTTTCAAATGAAGTTTCCTCCAGTTGCCTGTGCTATGACATCACAAGTGCTCTTAACACACTGTTGAATGTAAACACGTATAGAGATATCAGTAAAACTCCTTACAAAATCTCAAAAATAGGCTAATGATTTGACTGATATTCATAAATAAGAGCAAGAAATATAATTTGCTACTTTCTGATGTCACATTATAATTTAAGTGTAAGATTTTCAGGTGTTTCACTGCAGTATCTATACATGTATGTACACCAGGCTGCGCAAAATCAGCACTTGTGACTTCATACATGTAGCACATGGAAGGCTGGTCAGCTTTTTAAAAATCATAAAAATTAAGATAATCTATTGTAAATCTTGTTTTTATTTAAGATGTCACTATTTCAATATATAATCGCTTATTTTAGGGGTTAACATTGATGAGTAAAGTGTCCCTTTAACATTGAACAAATCTTCAAAAATTCATCACTGTCAAAAAAGATCAGATTTTTTTCATATTTGACAGTGTTATGTGGGATGGTGTCCTTTATTGACTGACGAAATTAGATCCAGATCCGATTCAGATTCAGATTACAGCTTTTTTGACTATTTAAATTTAACATTGAAAACCCCATTTAATGTATATTTTACAAAGTTTCGTTGTTTATTACAATGACAACAAGTCTCTCTTATCTCTTATTCTAATCCAGTGGGTGTCAAAAGTATTCCAGAAAAGAGCAGAGAGGGTGCCGGTTTTCTTTGCAGCCACTGACTACATTTACATACAGCCAATAACCCTTTCATAACCGGAATATTAGCAATAACCCGGTTGCGCACGGCCATGTAAACACCTGCAAAAACGCGAATATGCTCATATTCCGGTTTTTAAAAACACGAATAAGACCCCTGGGTTACTCCTTTTCTAACCCGAATATCAGGTCATATAAACGCACATCGGGATATCCCCATAGATAGGAACATTATTTTGTGTTCTGCGCATGTCCTATCCGCAAGGAATGTTGGTCTTTTGAGTACGGCAACTACTTGTATGCAGCGTGCGCAACCCACCGGACACCCCAGAACCAGATGTAAACAGCGCATTGTGTTCTGCATCCTTATCAGGCGGGCCGGTCACAGCACCAGTCGGCATCACCGCGATTGCTCTACCTCCGATGCGCTTACTGAGTCTGTGGGCTCGGTAAACGCTGCAGCGGGCCACTCACACCGCCCCCGTCTCTGCTGTGTGGCGCTGCGGCAACTCTGGCAACAGGTCCAGAGACTACGCTCGCTGTTTTGATGCGGAGGCAGCCCGCAAGGATAGATTTCTTCTGAAAAAATCCATAGCGCCGCAGGGTCTCGGTATACTGCAGCCGCAGAGCTCCGTGGCCATGACTTGGATTCTTTGCAGGTCCCGCATCTATACCCCCTGAGGCAGTGAGCGAAGGGAGAGCACGCGCATTGTGTTCTGTGTGTGTCTGTTTATAATCTTCTCACCCAGAAGAAAAAAGAGAGTGTTTACACAGGAGAGAAAAGTGAGAAAATGTTAATGCCTGTTTGAGAAAAGTGTATAAAGTGTGTAGTGAGGGGTTTTACACGAAGCAGGATTTGCACGACCCCCAGACCAAATCAAGCACCGGTGGAAGACGTGCGTCGCTGTTTAGATGGGGATATTCCACATGATACCAATGACCATGTATACAGGAGTAACTCTGTCTGCTTAAGCATGTAAACGGGTTATTCCTAATGATTCAGAAACTGGAATATTGACCTTAACCCAAATATTAACTGCATGTAAACATAGTCACTGACTCCAGCAGGTGATTTCACTGATTAACATCACTTTGAGCAGATGGGATGAGTTCATCAGTGAAATCACCTGGAGTCAGTGGCTGCAAAGAACCCTTACCAAAAAGTAGTACATGCAAGTATGTTTCAAGTATACTTCCAGTTTACTTTTATATACTTCTCAGTACTATTTTTTGGTAAGGGAAAACAAGCACCCTTTCGGTCCTTTCTGGAATAGTTTGGACACCACTGTTCTAATTCAATTACATTTGTTCCATGAATCTGATTGGTTAATCGTGTGAGATTTCTGATCATAAATTATCACATTGACGGTGACAAAATATTCAACAGTTTCACATTTGATGTATTACTTCACGCCCTGACTGCTTTGCTACGCAGATCTCAATCATGCGGCTGTCAGCTGAGAGCAAGAGAAACTAGTGCAGCAACGATGATGCCGTTAAGCTTCGCCGACCGAATTAATTACAGAAAAATAAACCGTGCAAACGATGGAAGTGGATTAGAATGGGAATAACCCCCTTGTGTCTGATGATGTGCAGACGTTCACGCTGGATTTTATGGTCGCAAATTGAATTATACCAGCGACGCGTTAGGGTTACTGCCTAATTATACAGTGGTATGTAAAAGTGTGGGCACCCCTGATGATTTTCCTTTATAAATCATGGGTTGTTTGGATCAGCAATTTCAGTTAAATATATCATATAGCAGACGAACACACTGATATTTGAGAAGTGAAATGAAGTTTCAAGTATTTACACAAAGTGTGCAATAATTATTTAAACAAAATTAGGCAGGTGCATAAATTTGGGCACCCCAACAGAAAAAAAAAAAAAAATATATATATATATATATATATTTATATTTATAATATTTAGTAGATCCTCCTTTTGCAGAAATAACAGCATCTAAACACTTCCTATAGCTTCCAATGAAAGTCTGGATTCTGGTTGAAGGTATTTTGGACCATTCTTCTTTACAAAACTTCTCCAGTTCAGTCAGGTTTGTTGGTTTCTGAGCATGGACAGCCCGCTTAAAATCACACCACAAATTTTGAATAATATTCAGATCTGGGGATTGAGGTGGCCATTCCAGAATGTTGTACTTGTTCCTCTGCATGAATGCCTTTGTAGATTTTGAGCAGCGTTTAACGTCGTCGTCTTGTTGAAAGATCCAGCCCCGATGCAACTTCAACTTTGTCACCGAGTCTTGAACATTGTTCTCAAGAATATGCTGATATTGATTGGAATCCATGTGACCCTCAACTTTAACAAGATTCCCAGTACCTGCACTAGCCACACAGCATGATGGAGCCACCTCCAAATTTTACTGTAGGTAGCAAGTGTTTTTCTTGGAATGCTGTGTTCTTTTTCAGTCATGCATACCGCCCCTTGTTATGTCCAAATGACTCAATTTTAGTTTTATCAAATCAAATATCAAAGATATCAAATATGTCAACTGCATTGAATGGAAACTACCAGTGATATTAGTGCTGACAGTGGTTCTCAAAAATGTCCTCAAGGACCACCTAACCTACCCATTTTCCATCTCTCCCTGCTCTGCCACAAGCTGATTAGCTGATTCAAGTGTGCACCCAATAGTACTAACAGATGCCTTCATTGTCCCTTTCAGCCTGATCTATCCAATAAAGGGGGTTAAAATGAGGTATGTTGAGCCAATTACAAGCTTGTAATCAACAGACAAATTGTTAACAAATTTAAACATGTATTTTCTTACTGTGAGGGTTGGGTCAAGGGTTCCTGGGTTAGGGATTATCTTCTTAAGAAGAGGAGGGCTCCCTTCAGGTTTGGCCTCTGTGGTGCTCTTTGACAAGTTGTCATTGTTGATCTCATTCTCTTCATTAGGAATCTCCTCACTAAATCTGAAAGCACAAGAAAAAGCTGAAGGACAAGTCCTCATCTCTGTGCAGGATCTGATCCTGTGTGTTTATTTGATTGAAACACACAAAAGGATTCTGATGACATCTGGCACAGAGGTAGATCTTAGGTCAAGGAAGAGTTGATTAGACTTTGAGTCAGATACAGGTCCCTGGTTAGTTCCCTCCTCCTCCAGAAGGGCAAGGAAGAGGCAGGCATGCACTGGTAAAACAGGCAGAAATCTGAACGTTTTTGAGTGTGAAGTCACATACAGGAAGTGTGGACTGCTTATTTACTTGCTGTTCTGCTTTAATTTTGTTTAATTCTGCTACATCCTAACATACTTGCCTTCAGTTACAGTGGCGGGCTCCCTTTTTGCACCGCAAATAAGGCTTTTTCATGTCAGTGAAAAAACAACACTTGGGCTAAAAATAATTTATGAATAGAATTTTATATAGTAAAAAATAAACATGCATAAAAATGGGAACAGTTATTTACAGTTAAGATCCTTTCTCAATCTGCTTTGTGACCCAAAATGTTATTTGCCTACGCTCAGTGATCTAGAGAGACTGCTTCATGAGGGAAACATACCTTGCCTTATTTCAAATGTACTATATTCTCTTTTGATGGCTGATGCTCCAAAACCCGGGTTACATAAATCAAGAGAGAAGTGGGAGTCAGATTTAGGTGTGACAATTAGTACAGAATTATGGTTCAAATTATGTCAAAATAGTCTAACTGTTGTGAAAGTGTAGGAACACGGACCCACAACAGGGGGCGCAATGAACGGACAATGGAGGAAGGTGAATAACAAGGTTTACTATTGTGAAACGAGCACAATGAATACAACAATCACAATTTGGGGTCGAATCCGCTGGTGTCGTGTGGGCAGGCTCGAAGGTAGGAGACGTCCGTCTCAGTCGAACCGAAACCACCCAGATCTCCTCTGCCACTGAACCCTGGAAATACTGGAACCGCCAAGTCCCGAAGTCCCAGGTGGCCACTGCCTCCGCTCGTCGGATCCGGTACTGCTGGCGGGAGAGAGCAACAACACAGGCGTGGATGCGACAGCACCCAGCAACGGAGAGGGGAGAAGCCGCCTCCACCTCCAGTTACAGTATGACAGGCAGGTGAGTACTTATCTAAGCAATTCAGCTGTCCTGCAAAGGTTTAACAAATCTGTTAGCTATTTAGTCAGAAAATGCAGAGAACGTTACCTTCGTCTAAAGGCGATATCTCGGCACTGAGGTGGAGACGCCGTCCTCCTGATATACCTCTGTGCTGAGTGGAACAGCTGTGTCCGGTGATGGGTGACAGCTGTCACCCAGGCTGCTCCCATAAGGCGGCAGCGCCCTCTGGTGCCTGGAGCCCGCACTCCAGGCAGGGCGCCCTCTGGTGGTGGTGGGCCAGCAGTACCTCCTCTTCAGCGGCCCACACAACACTAACTGCCACTATTAACTCCAGACACAGACTGACCCATTATAATTTTCTCCACCAAAATATTACACCTCAAAAATTACATAAATGTAAACCTGAGATAAACCGTCTGTGCTTTAGATGTGGTACAGAAGAAGACTCATTCTTGCACTGCACATGGTTATGCACAAAACCTATTAGATTCTGATGTGATTTTGTTGACACCATGACCAAATTTTTAGGACTACATTTCACATCAGATCCTCAAATCTGTCTGTAAGGTGACCTTACACACTTGGATGCACAATTAAAAAGGAACCAAAAGAAATGTCTTGCATTGGTCTTGTGCATTGCCACGAGGTGCATAGCCTCCTGGTGGAAATCTGACTCCCTCTTCTCCATATCACAATGGGTTTTGGAAATAAACAGTTGTATTCCATTAGAGAAGATCACATACACACTCAGAAATGATTAGAAAACCTTTGTAGAGATTTGGCAGCACTATCCGGATGATATAGATACCCTGCCAACTTCTATAGCATGTAGACATGTTATTACAATGAGCCTTTGGTCATTAATATCAATATTTTTTGCCTTGCTTCTTGTTTACGTTGTTTATAGTTTGTATGTGGGTGGGTTATGGAAGGGTCTTGGAACTATGTTTTGTTTTTTGTTTGTTTTCTCATTTTTTCCCCTTACTGTAAGAAAATGAAAGATGGAAAATGAAACAAGCTTATTTCAATATATCACACTTGCTTCTAACTTCCATCATGCATGTGATAAGATTATTACCTCTAACAATGTTCATGTTTTTTACACGAAGCCAAAATATGGCCATCAGGTATTGCAAAGTCTTTGCGTCCGTCCATCCGTCCATCCATCTGTCTGTGCTCAGCATAAGTCCAGTCTTATTACTGCCAGGGTCTTCAAACTCACAGGGAACATTCTTGGGACACAGACCTTGGACAAGTTCAAAGATGACTAACCTTGGCCTATTCTAAGGGGTCAAAAGTAGGGATGTCCCAATCCGATCACGTGATCGGAAATCGGGCCGATCACGTGGTTTCAGATTTGATCAAAATCGGACGTTGCATCCCGATCAGGAATCCGATATAGATTTTATCCTCATTATTTTGATCAGTGCTATTTCAAGCTCATTATTGCAGATTAATGGGCCTTTCACGCGTCGGAAGCTTCAGAAGTGTCAAGAATCGGTAGTAGAGAAGCTTGAATCTTCGACCGGACTGGGTTGCCTGACGTGAGGACGTTTCGCTTCAAATCGCAGAAGCTTCCTCAGCTAAAATTCTTGCTCTGGTAGTCAGACTTCTGACTTGACTCTTGTAGAGAAGACAGTAAAATACTCCTAAAATAACATGGAAATTTGTACATTTTTAAAGTCTGGTAGATTATTACTTGATTGTTCAAGCTACCTCAAGGAGAAGTGCACTGTTTAAGTGATAAATAATAAAATAAGGTGATTAAAATGAAAATAATATATATTTAGCATTTGTTCATTGTTCATTCAGTTTTTTAAAGTATCGGATCGAGACTTGGTATCGGCAGATACTCAAAATCAGATGACTCAGAATCGGATTGGGGCCACAAAACCTGATTGGGACATCCCTAGTCAAAAGGTGACATTGTCTCTACACACTCTTTCATTGCTTATACGGCCAAGGGTATTTCAGCACTGCATCATATTTTTAGCTGTCATGTTAACAACCAGGGCCGGTTTCATAAAGCTGTCCAATCTTGTTTAGTTGAATAAACTCACTTAAGCTTGGTTCACACGACAGGATTTTAAAATTATCTTTAGGTTTCCTAAACCTGAGAGACCACACACGTGAAGATAAAATAAATCATAGATCTAACAGTTTTGGTCGTACAGTGTGTGGTGTTCAGCCACACGGTAAGGACAACACCACCAAACACGAACAGATTTCACACACAAACATTCCCAGCTCAGACAGGAAATCTCGCAAAATCTCTCGAGATTAAACGTGACTTCAGAGTAAACAAACGGAGATACTTTGTGGACTATTTAAAACAGAGGGGGAAAAAACGATACAAAAACAAAAGGCGTTCTTTAAAGGAGTGGAGACAGCGCGACCACCGGACTTTCTGGTAAAGCAGAACAGCTGTTTTGATTTTATTTTCCGCCCGTACATCCGTCACCTCACTTTCTGATTGGCTACACGTCACATTCAGCAGACTGCGTGCTTGTTTGTGGTCGAAAGACACAACACATGCTGCAATATCGGGCCACAAAAATCCAACATGTTGAATATCCCCGATTTGCGATCGGAGCGCTCCTGACGTCCTTCCGAGCAGATCAGAGCGCTCTTAACACATCACACACAACAGGAATATCTGATAAGATTATCTTTAGCATCATCGAGATTGTCGGGGCGTCCTTAAGATTGTCGTAAGGGGAAGATTGGGTCCGATATCGGCCTAATTATCCTGCCATGTGACCCAGGCCTTAGATGACAAATATTTTTACTTTAGTTGTTGCACAAAGCGCTTAATCGGCTAAAGTTTCACATTACCCGACTAAAGTTTTTAGCCTGGTACAGAGGAGGCTAATCTTATTTTAGTCGACAAAACCTCAATGTCTTACCTCAAAAATAGCAGCTATCATGTACCACCACTTGATGGAACACTCAAGAGCACCCCTACGTTGCTCGCATTCCTCCAACAGGACAGCTTCCTCCACATTTTGCCATGGTTGCAGCAGATGACTGTCATGATGTGTTTGTGACAGTTCATACATTAGCCACCAGGCGTTGCTGTTACGCTGAGCGTAGAAGAAGAACTGCTAGGCTAAGAGCTAAGCACGTTGTTCTGCAGTTCATATGTGTCCATAAACGTTAATAAAGCCAGTTAATGAAAGAAATGTTGGATAGTTTTGACAACAACCAACCCAGAAGTAAACAAAACTGTCGCGCATTGGAGGTGTTTCTTGGTAGTGGCACTCGCGAGCCTGTGACAGCTAATTGCCAAGTTTAGCCGTCGATGTGAAATGGTGATTAGATGGATAATGTTGGGTGACTAACTGTAGTCGAGTAAGAGAGTTTAGTAGACTGAAAGATTAGATTGCTTTATGAAACTACGTCCTGGTGTGGATGGACTTATTTATTCTTTCATTGAGCTTTTCACTCATTACATTGTAGTGGGTACAACTTGAAGTTTTCCAAACCCTAGAAAAACACCTCTTTAAACACAAACTCCTGCTCTGCTCAGACAGTGTGGTCCTTTGGGAGATAAAATATCTAATAATGCTCTATTCAGTGATTCTAATAAATCAGTATCCTTAAGAACACTTGAAAAAAGTGTAAAACATTTTATTGGGACCCATTTAACCTGATATCTTCATTATTCCACTGCATTCACAAGGCTGAGTAACAGACAACTGTTCAAAAACAGCCATCAGATTACAAAGCAATCAGCATAAAAATAGCATCATAAATCACCACAGTCTGTTGTTTACATTTTCATCAAGGATATTTCTTTTAAGAACGCTTTAAGGGGGCGCAGGACAGTCAGATATTTCCTCATCTTGGTGACTCATGTTGCCAAAAACAAAACCACAACATGTTGGTAGAGAGGAATGTTGGTCACGGTGGTGTTGGCAAATATGGTCGTGGTTGGTAATAGCATCCTAACAATAGGTTTTCATGTAGCAGGGAAAAAAAGCAGTGGCGATAATATACTGTAATAATAATATCAGTCATATGATACGATATTGTGATCATTATCAAGTAGAGGTGGGAGCATTCATTGAAAATGCAAAAGGCAATACACCAAAAGGACATACATTACTGCAGCTGGAGCTACAAAAGATGGAATTTGCTTTGAAAATTGACTTCCACTGAAGTACACTAGCACTTCACTAATACCTGTACATGCTGAAGTAGACTCACCCCATTGTGTTGAAATCATCATCAGGAGGCACGTAATCCTCATCATCACTGGTGAGTCCGAGTTCGTTGCCATAGCACTGATGAACAAAGTGCCACAGCTCTTTGGGACACAGGGGCTGCAAACACAAACAAACCAAAAAAGGGGTCAAATAAGGCTTCAGGAAACTATGAGGTAAATTCAACAAGAAAAAAAAGTAGACTGTAACAAGTAAGAAAGCAAATATCAGCATAAGTGCAAACTATGAGAAAAGGTGCTGGTACCTTATCCAGCAAGGCATTCTGCCACAGTCGGAACATCATCATGTACGTTCTGTCCCTGGCTCCAAAGGAGGTGAAAAAGTGCTGTGAAGAACACATTTTGGAGAAACACTCCAGTGTGGCATAAATTATGCATATTATGCAATCAAAAATGTCATCATCATTACACTTTATAAACACAGATGACATTAAAATGTAAGGTTTTTAGTGATGATGGACATTTCCTCCTAACCTCCCGTCTCATTAGGAACAAATACGTGGTTACTATATCCAGTGCAAGATGACACTTTACTCAGTGATTCTGTGGATTTTACCTTCTCAGCGTCTGTGCAGACCTGGATGGCATTGGGAATGAGGCGTGCCGTCTTCTCTTTAGTCATTGAGCAGATGTCTTTTAGTCGCACTGTCAGCTACGCACGCGCGCGCGCACACACACACACACACACACACACACACACCGGTTGCCAATATATGTGCCGGCAGTGACAATATAACAAGCACCAGAATGCACAGAGAGGGGGAGTTCACAATCAGGGGAGTTCACAATCATACCAGTGTTTCCCAGCGGAAGATGTTGCTATAGAAACAGATCCAGTTCTCAGAGAGGTAGAGTCGTCCCTGCAGTAGGATGTCCCGTTGTAGAGCGCAGGAATAATCTGAAGCTCAAACAGAGTCCAGACAAAAGCACAGTCTGTTTCAAAGCGGCTCATTAGTGCACTTCAGCACTGCTGCTGTGTGTTTATGTTGTTTATCCAAGGTAAAATCATCGTCACAAAAACAAAGCGATACTCTGACCTCAGTTTAATTTATTTTAAGCTTTTCCAGACACACAAAATATTCATTAGAAACTTCTGGGAAGGTGAACAAAATCACACCATGACAAACAAAACCAAGCTGAAAATGTTAAACTTTTCACTTTGCATAGCACAGTGACTCAGAGGTTTCTGAACTGTGGGAAAAGGCATGGGGGGGAGCTTATTCATGTAGGCAGTACAAATAAACAATGATCGGACAATGCTGCATTAAGCAGTAAGACAGGGATTAAATGTGCCATGTTGTATGTAACTGGTTTTCTTTTCCTCAAACCTATGCATTTAAAAATGGTTGTGAATTTATGTTAAAGGACATGTCGCACCAAAATCACAATAATTTAGATTGAAGCTGTTACTGACCATCCGATGATCCACTGTTATTAACATGTGCTAATAATTAGTGATTTCTGATGTATTTTATTCCTCTCACTCTGAGCATTAGCAGCTGCATTTCCTGAAAATGTTTCACTCGGCAATCCAAAGCATTTTTCAGTGTGTGATGTCCTTATTAGCAAAACAGAAACCTCTCAATGACTGACAGACTGAGGGAAAAGAACGTGATCCACCCAAAAACGAAGCTTCTGAGCTGCTGTTCGAAAGTGATGGCTCAGATTTACAGAGAGAAGATGACACGCTTCGCCCCGAAACTCTTAACTTTTTCAGAGTGTCCGATTTTGGAGCCTAAAGTGGTGATGCACTGTTTGTTACTGAAGCTGTGTACATGGACGTGTGGACATCTGACTCTGTTTTTAACAGACTGCCTGGACACAGAGATGGATTTGTTACTTTGGAAAAATTCAGAATACATTATTTCCAGGAGTTCATGGACGTTATTTTACGTGCCACGATTGAGAGAGAGGCAGAGCTGTAGCTGGCGATTTCACACACGCGCGCTTCTTTGATCGTGTGAAGTTTACATTTGGAAATTAATCCATAACACGATGGTGAGTCTGGCATGTTCAGGATTTTTCCTCTTTTGTGTTTTGTGGCTAAATTTCAATTTTATTTAATTTTTTTTTTTACTTTGTAAATTTGGAGCTGTGTGTGTGTGTGTGTGTGTGTGTGTGTGTGTGTGTGTGTGCATGCACGCGCTGTGCAGCTAACGAGATGCTCATTCTCCTCCGGCAGCAGACGTATTTTTTTTAGATTTTATTGATAACAACACTCATAATTAATCATGCACAAAGCTGATCCTGGAGCAGAGATGGTTACTGACAGGCTGCATTTATGACTAGTAGCTGCAGGTGCACATTAACCTTCACAGAGCTGCAGCTTTTGCAGTGACTACATCAAAATTAACAGTTATCACATAAAAACAAATCATAACACAACATCACACTTATGTCAACTTTGGAATTAATTTATGCCTCCGTTCTTAACGTTATCAGCTACATTCCATTGAAGCACACGCCGGGACGCTTCTAGTTGTGACATCACTTTTCGGAAACACCCGAGTACTCATGAGTACTTTGTTTTTGGATGTCTCCGTAGCTGTTTGTTGCGAATGCCATATACTTTGAAACCGGTCACGGAAATGCACAAAGTAATCCTGCTGGATCATTGGATGGTCACTAACAGCCTAAAGCTTAATTGTTATGTTGGTGCAACATGTCCTTTAAGATTCCTACAGCCCTCAAACTCTAAGTGTGCATGTAAAAATGATTGCAACATTTCAGCATGAAAGTGTGTTTTATATGATCTGCATATTTACAATATGCTTTTAAATTGAACAGTTGATTGCACTTGCAAGGAAAAGGTGTTCAGTGAGTACACGTGCTAAGGCTGGATAAGTTTTAAAACTAATTTAATTAATTAGATTTTTTGTTTTTCCAAGACAGAATGGTTGGTAAATAAAAAAATAAAAACAGCAATTTTGGGCTCCCTATATAGAATTAAAAACAAATTAGGTAAAGTATAAATACTTAGTTAGTCCCTTCGGCTGCTCCCTTGTAAATCCAAGGTGGATCTGCATGTTGAATTGGCACAAGTTTTACGCCAGATGCCCTTCCTGACGCAACTCCACATTACATGGAGAAATGTGGCAGGGGTGGGATTTGAACCCAGAACCTTCTGAACTGAAACCAAGCGCATTAACCACTTGGCCACCACCCCTAGGTAAAGACTAAATACATAGTGAAAAAATGATTACTAAACTATGGGTGATGCCCCCTACACTACTTGTTGCCTGCTGCTGTCAAGGGTTTAAGCGATAGGGGGTAGAGCTGGAATAAAAATGACTTAATCACAGAATGCTCTGTGAACTGGACAGTCTCATTTTAGAATTGTTGGTTTGGCGTCTGCGGTTTCAGAAGGGGACCTTCATAGGACACAGCACTTTGATAGATGTGGCCCCTGAACTGAGACACGGCCTGTGACACCAACACTCCAAACACCAATCAGAGTCAAGAAAATTCTAAAAGAATGTAAAACTATTTGAAAACACTAGAAAGAACAAACTCATAGCAAGTTGATTTACATATTATCTGACCCAAAGCAAAGATTATGAATGAGCAGATTATATCTGTCAGAGGCATAATGCGGAGGGACAAAAAGTAATGGCAACCCAAAGAAAACAGAACATGTGGTCACAGGTTCTAAAATGATTATCACTGCTCATTACCCGAGACCATCACATTTGGCCATCAGGTATTGCGAAGACTTTGTGTGCGTCCGTCTGTGCTCAGCACAAGTCCAGTCCTATTACTGCCAGAGTCTTCAAATTAACAGGGAACATTCTTGAAACACAGACCTTGTACAAGTTCAAAGATGGCTAACCTTGACCTATTTTAAGAGGTATTTTAAGAGGTTAAAAAGTTACATTCTGTTTCAATCTGATCCGTTTTTGTTTTGAGTGGCAGAGGTGGCAGCCAATCAGAGTAGAACAGAACGATGACATCAGTGGCAGGTCTCTCTAAAAATGCTTCATTTATGCATTTATATAACATGTTTATCACATATTCTGTAAATGCTAGTGAGGAATAAACACTTCCAAAGCTGAAAATGCTGTTTTTGGAACCTAATAACACCTCTGAATTCATTTACAAGACATTTAGCAGACATCAGCGCAGAGACATCACAGGCTGGTAGCTAGCTCCGAACTCCATTTCGTTTGTGTGTAAAACGGTCATATATTATGTAGGGATGGGTAGTGATAAGACTTTATCGATACCGATACCATTATCGATTCTGCTTATCGATCCTATTCCTTATCGATTCCCTTATCGATACCTCTTGTGAATTTTGTACTAAAAGTAGGCTTTACAGGTTTTCTATGTATTTCATTGAGTGTTAAAGTAAATAAATATGAAATTGGTCACTGTATCCTTGATCTCTGGACATAAATAAAAATAAACAAAACGGTGTTTCTCTTTGAAGTTATTAATTCCGACTGGACTCTATCATTGACTCGGCAGAGAGCCGCGCAGTGTTTAGAGCTGTGTGAACAGAACGGAGGATGATTCTCATTTCTTTCTCGCAACAAGACAGGAGTCCCAGTTACTAACTTTAATCTGCACAAAAGTGACTCACGATTTCACATATTCAGGGATGAAAGTGGTGAAAAACAAAAAAAGATGAAACCCAAAATTACCCACCAACACCAGTAGTATTCTGCTCTTACTAGGATGCAGCAGTTTTCTAGTTTGGCAGATAGTTCTGGAGGAAATCACTGAAGAAATTAACACATTGAAAATATGGTTTGACCGAAACAAACTGTCATTAAACTTAAATAAAACAGGGATGAAGTGGAGGTGTAAGAGTCACTAGGTGTTCACAGGAAACAATTATTTATTTCTGTATGTATGTATGTATTTATTTATTTATGTATGTTCATTGTTTGTTGGTTTTATATTTTCTGTTGTTTTTATTCAGGTTCTTTTTGTCTCTTTCTCTAAAATTGTATATAATCATTAGATTAGTTATTATTACTATTGTTGTGCTTGCTATTATTAATAATATATAAACAAAAATACATTTAAAAAATATTACAATTTGTAATACATTTGACTCTTTTACAACAACAAACGCTTGACAGATGCAACTGCTTAATGCTAACTTAACATTGAAAATGTCATAGACATGCTAACGTGTTAGCATCGGTCCCGTTTTTAAGTTATAAAATACATCTATCAACTGTTTCAGAAGACCATAACAGGTCAGTTTAATATAAAAAAAGTAAATATACTCACATATAATACTCACAGCCATATGCTCTTTAGGGTTTTAGCAGGGGAAAGCGAAAGAAAAAAATTAACGAAGCAATGATCGAAGCACTGCTTCGATCTGCGAATCACTGCTTCGATTGGTTCAAGGTTCAAAGCAAAGCCGCGCTGCAGAAAAGTTGATTACAGACCCGCTGCAGGGTCTGTAATCAATGTAGAGAAATTATAATTTTCTTGACAAACACCCCCCAAAACAACGGCCACTCTGAAGGACCGATAAGGGAATCGTTAAGTAAAAAGGTTATTGATGTCCGTGGATCGAACCATTTCTTAACGATACCAGAAAGGAACCGGTTCTCGATACCCATCCCTAATATTATGTCATATATTATGTAAAAGCTAGCGAAAAATAGACACTTCTAAAGCGGAAAACTCTGTTTTTGTAAACCGATAACACCTCTAGAGTGATTTAAATGACATTTCACGGTTGTCAGCGTGCATGCTAACTTTTGCTAACTCAAAGCTAAATACTGCTTGTCAAAATCTCAGAAACGTAAATATTGTTTATGATTCATTCAATGGCTTTACTGAACATGTACAAATTGTAAGTAACACAATAGGATCTTAGTAATATATATATATATATATATATATATATATATATATATATATATATATATATATATATATATATTCTACACACACTTTGCACAGGGATACCAATTATACAACTGCAAATTAGAAAGAAGACAATGCTCATACGGCCGAGGGTATTTTAGCACTGCGTTATAGCTTTACAGTTACAACCCTGTTGGCTGCACCCTACTCATCCTCACATATTCCACTCACCCACAATGAGTCGCTCTGTGTCAGGGAGCTGCTTGAAGAGTTTCCTGAAGTCCTCATTGCGCTGTTTGTATGTGGGGCTCAGCACCTGCAGTGGCCGAGAGAAAACATACTGACGTCTTCACCTTCAGATGCTTCATCACACCGCATGTGGGAATATCTTGTTGAACCTGCCCACGTGTCTCGCCCTCATCAGATCATGACTTTCATTAGGATGGGGTTTCAACAAGCAGTGTGGATGGACAATGAATGGCAAGCAGAGACACCGTACATGGTCTGACAAGACTCCATACCACAGCAACAACGAAGCGCAATTCCATAGCAGCCTGTTGCAAATCATTGTTGAATCATGCTGCTGTGAATATAAGCATTTTAACACACGGAAAGTCAACAAGGCTTAAGAGATAGAAAAAAAAGCTCAAATTATTCAAGAGAATCTTGACAGAGCCAAGAGGAAGACTGTATTCGAAACACTTTTACAACTTTTAAGGAGTTTGGAGTGGACTTTGTTGAAGCCGACTTCATTATATGTGCAGTGAGGTTATGATATAAACATCTACACACACCAAAGTGTGCCTCGACAAAAAAAAAAAACAAAAAACAAAAAACAAAAGTGAAATGACAGTGTTTCCACTGAGTGACTGAATGCCACTGTTGGGTTTTGTCATCTCTCAATAACCGTCACACCAGTGAGGCTCTCACAAAAACTTTAATTCCAGTTGTCATGGCGGTGTTTTGGTAAGTCGCGCGAAATATTGTCATGAACAAATATTGTAGTAATGTCACCTCTTTGCTATTTTGTCTATTTGTCTCTTACTTTGTCCACACATACTGTGTCATGCATTTTAGAATGTCATGTGACTGTGTACGGCATGTGACTTGTACTAGTGGAAAGTGTTTTTATTGCAGTTTGGAGGGTAATGAAAATCTGTCTAAAGTGGAAAAAAGAGCTCCAAATCACTGCAAATGTTTGGCTTCTGAAAGAGTGACATAACATTGATCTCCTCAGTACAGGGGAATAAACCTTGTGAGAAAAGTGCGCTGATGGTTTGTTTTGATGAGGATAATGTCTATGAAACCACACGAGTGACATCACACATTAAAGCGCTCCTTTTTTACAACAGACAGTTAAGCATCACACTCGCTCAGGAATCCAAAAATGAACAAGCAGTGATTTTCAAACCACCAAAGTTGGCTGTCCTGGTAGAGTCCATCAGTCTCTCTGACAAACAGACTAAGCTTCAAACATTGTTTATTTAACAGTCTTTTTTGGAGGACAACTTACAACAGGGATTTCCTCACTGTCCCAGTCAGGATCCTGAAGGTCTGAGGAAGACCAATCCCTGTCCCAACCCCACGCCCCTCTAGATGGACCCTGCAGAAACTGACCCGCCAATGCCTCATCCAGTTCAACAATGGCCTCCCAGTCCAACAGTGCACAATCCACATCCAACTCCATATTCATCCCATCAAATCCTGCATGCGTGACCCAAGTTTTCCAATATGGTTCCGATGGGGTCTTCTGGCTTTGGAAGCCTGGTCAGTTACAGCTGTAAAATAAGTAAACAGAGTTGCAGTGTGGTTATTTGGAGGCTGCTGCTTTGGGTTCTGCTTTCTCTCAGCGATGAGCAGTGGACGCGGTACGCTCCAGCCACATGATCTGTGTGTCTCGCTATCTGCCTCCCTCTCTTCCTTTCACACACAGAGGGAGCGGAGTTACAGCTGGTGCCCTCTAGTAACCCTCATCAACAAGTCCTTTATTATCATCCCAGAAGGTTTTTTTTTCCTTTCTTTTTTCTCTTTTAGTGCAGCAAGTTAGTGAAGGAGTGGAGCGTGTCCAGGTCTGAGTGCCTTGTAATTACCCTGTTTATGACCAGCAAAGACGGAAGTTTACTTTGTGAGTGGAAGACTACTACAAACAAAGATAGAAAGATGGACAAAGGCTGGCTAGAGAAAAAGGGAACATAGCTTTATTAAAAATGGTCAGTTAGGCTGACAATCTCTAGGCATCTCATGTTTTAATGTTAATTTAGAGGGCTGTGATTTGATTATAAAATGATTATACAAGGATTTTTTTTTTCTCTCTGTGACTACTTGGGAACTTTCACAGCAAAGTATTTGTAATTGTCCAAAACAAATTTACTTACAACACGTTCTTTGTCAGCTCAGCCATATTTGCACCCATGTGGCTCTCAATGATTGAGTCTAAATTCTAATCCTAGAGGGCTGTTGTCCCCCAGTCACCCTCCTTCTCCTGACTCCATGTTTACCTTTTACTTTGCCGTAAAACATTTATGTGCCCCTCATCACAATGTACGGGGGCATGCACACTGGCTGTGCTGCAATAATGCACTTTGTACTTATGTCAGAATAAATAAAACAGGAACTTGTGTTGAGATAATGGTAAAACCTAGCTGCACTGTGGATTTGCTGACACTCAAAACTGCAGAAAACATAACACACAACATCTCTTCTGATCTTGTGCACATGTATTTCCTTTTGATTGCAATAGTTTGGGCTGAACTGTGGACAGAATGTGCTCCAACATGATGCACAATGGATATTAAAATGAAAATAGTGGTGGAGACGATTTTAGGTGGCCAGCTATGATAATCTGGAAATAATCCAGTTGGATTCTTTCTTTATGAAACTGAATATCAATCAGCCATCAGCTGAGCCTTCAACGTGCAGGTAGAAGATTCTTAGAAGTGGAGATTTTCTTTAGGGGTGCAACAAGCACTCAGTTATGTAACTGTTTTGTTTTTTTAGATTTTGATGTAAAAACTGTGTTCAAATGCCAGAATTTGTCCATAGGTGCTCCTTCTTCTGTGGTATGTCACATTTACCAATATCCAAAATCAATTGGTTTTTCTGTTTCATCTTGCAGCGCATCTCTGGAGCATTTCGCTGCACCTGCAGCAGCGCCATGTGCTCTCTTCATCAGATACTAGCACATTGCCTGTGGGGATCCATGGGCTCCAGATTGGGTAGTGTTTATAAAATAGGTAGCTGACATTCTTTAAGGGTGGTAATGCATTTGTAATAAAATGGTAATAAAATAATAAAATGCAAAGTTTCTGTAATGATTTGGAATGGTGTGTGAATCCAGAATGTAATTATCAAGGTCGACTGTTGAGTGTTACGTAATATCCATAATTTTTCTCAGTTGACTGAAACATGACTAAACAGGGAACACATGCATGCACTTCTGTTAACTGATTATAGTATTAGTCAAAAGAGAACTCAATGTATTTTAGTCTCTTTTCAGTTGAGACATTTTAGTCTTTTTTGATAACAACATTAGGTTATTTCTGATTCTAGTCCAATTACATTTTTTTCCGCAAATCTGATTGGCTAATCGTGTGAGATTTCAGACCGTATAATATCGGGGTAACGGTGGCAAAATATTCAACCATTTCACATGTATTACTCTGCGCTCTGACCAGTGTTCTGACAAGATGTCATTCCTGTCTTCCGCGCAACAGTGCATGTGCAATATTGTCAGGACACGGAACTGTTGATTTATGTGACGAGACGCACAATTTGACAGAACAACGGTTGAGCATGCTGCTAGCTGTTAGCACTGTTAGCTGAGAGTGAGAGAAAGTCACGTACTGCTGCCGCCGAAATAGGTGAATTTAAGCTACCATATGAAAGTACTGATGTGGATTCTGATACAGAATTACCATTTCACATTTAACGGATTACTTCGCGTCCTGACCGCTGTTGGAGCGACGCTGCCTCGGCTCAATGGTAAGCCTCGCCGACTGAATTATCTGTAGAAAAATAAACTGTGCAAATGATGAAATTGAATTAGAATGGGAATAACCCTCCTTGTGTCTGATGATTTGCGGACGTTTTGCGGACTGGGTATGGACAGAGGGACTCTGAAAATGCATACCGCACAACAACTGCATGTTATTTGCATTATTATCACTGAGATACACAACGTGGAATCACATTAACAATATTTAATGTCATTTCAAAACACATGACACCCAGTAAACACATACATAAAAAGTTGGCTCACTTTAACAAAGGAGGGGTAGGGTGTGGGAGCAGGCGTATCAGTCTCTGTCCATGTGTGAGTGGCAGTTACTGTCAATGTCTGGAGTTGCAGACTATCGGGGATGACAAAAGTTAAGAAGGCAGCCGAATAGTTCACCAAGGCTGTAGAAATTCTTCTGGAGGAGCCTGTTTATTCCGACCTTGTCAAAGCCTGATATTTTTTGTACTGCTGCTGTGTTTTTTGGACTGCCTTCCTGTGTACCGACCTCTGCTGTTTTCTTCATTAAAGTCTTTCAACCAGAGCTACCTGAGTGAGCCTCGCATTTGTGTCCAAACCATACATCCTGTCAGTTGGTTGAGTCTCACTGCAATGACAGCAGCATCCACAAAAATTTATGCTGTTGGGGATGTTAAATTGATATTAAATTGATGTTATAATGGCACTGCCTTTTGCATGATTAATACTGCTCTGCTTTTCTGCCCAAGTTGTTGCCTGGTGGACCTGCTCTCTGCTCCTGCTCACCCAGCTACAGGACCGACGCTGAACTGCTGTTATGTTGCCTGGATCACCCCTACTGCCCCCATTCTCAGTCTATAAAGATGGTTTTGCCAACTCTGATCTACTTCATACTTAACCACCACTTTGTTCTGTATCCAAATCTAATCCCACCACTGCGCACAACAATTCATATTTTGTTGTTTCACTTGGAACTTCTTGTTAAATGTCACCCTGTGTTCTGTCAATATTGTTTTGGGGCCTTCTCCTTTAACAAAATGACCATAACATATGACCACTCACTGAGTCTGGCCTGCTTGAGGTTTCTCCCTTTAAAAAAAAAGGGAGTGTTTCCTTAACACCGTCATGCTTGCTCATAGGGCATGGGTTAAAGCAATAAATTTTCATCTGACTGAATTTTTTTCCTGGCAAAAATCAATGCCAGCAATTCCCTAAAATGTGGCGTAGTGGGAGCACACACTCCTTTTTCCTCAATAAATACAATAAACACATTATACAGCATACAAATCTATTCTAAATAGCCTATAGGAGAGACAGACAAAGCATAGAAAGAATGCAAAACTTGAACATAAAGGTACATAAAAGGGTAGTGGGGGTGGGGTGTAGTCTTGATTCTGGGGGGTCTTGGGGTGCTCCCCCAGCGCATTTTTTAAAGACCAAGTCAAATTTTGTGTATTCTGGTGAATTTTAATGGGTATGAAGCCCTCTGAAACAAATAAAACTCACTTCAATCTGTGAAGTAAAAACACAGTATTGATTATGGGGGGTCTGGGGGTTCTCCTCCACAAATTTTAAAAGAGCAAGTTAATTTTGTATATTCTGGTGAATTTTAATGGGTATGAAGCCCTCTGAAACAAAGAAAACTCACTTTAAACTGTTAAGTAAAAACACAATATTGATTATGGGGGGTCTGGGGGATCTTCCTCAGAATTAAAAAAAAAAAAAAGCAAGTCAAATTTTGTATATTCTGGTGAATTTTAATGGGTATGAAGCCCTCTGAAACAAAGAAAACTCACTTCAAACTATGGGGGTCTGGGGGATCTCCCACAGAATTTTTTTTTTTAAAACAGCAAGTCAAATTTTGTATATTCTGGTGAATTTTAATGAGTATGAAACTCATTGAAACAAATAAAAGTCACTTCAATCTGCGAAGTAAAAACACACAATTGATTATGGGAGTCTGGGGGTGCTCCCCCAGAAATTTTTTAAAAGAGCAAGTCAAATTTTGTATATTCTGGTGAATTTTAATGGGTACGAAGCCCTCTGAAACAAAGAAAACTCACTTCAAACTGTCAAGTAAAAATTCTTTGTCTTCTGTAGTATTTTGATCGGTTCTAATCCGGTGAATGCACCAAATGGGTGCTGTGTCGCTGTACAGTCAATAAAATACAAAATTAGGGCCTAAAGCAACTGACAACATTGTTCTGCTGTGCACAAAGTAACACTGTCTGTCACCAGTTTTGAAAACGCATGCGCACTGAGAAACTCAAAACTGGCTTATTCACATTTAATCTGTAAAATGCTCTCACCCGTAAAACAAACTTGGGCTGAGAGAGAGATTTCCATCAGGTTTCACTCAATTATGAGCATTTTTAGATGCCTACAACAACTATCTCAACCACTGACAACATATTACAGCAAGAGTCCACAAAAGTATTTTTAAAGGCCTGACTAAAGTGTAATATGTGATCTTTAATAAGTTATTTTCATGAAAAAAGACACAAATGTGCAGTTTACTGCACTTTATTTTTTTCTTGTGTAAAAACACAGCTTAGATGTGGTTTGACTGAAACAAATTGTTATTAGACTTAAATAAAACAGGTGTATATAATTCTCGTTTTACATTACTTAGTCCACATTTCATTTTATTTTACCTTATGTTTATATTAGTTGTGCATATACTCTGAATAATTTGCCGTTAAATTTCACTATCTTTTATTTGGCTAAAAATTACTCACACCACGGAAAGCACCTTTTTGGAGATGCACTCAAATCTCGTTGTAATGCAAATTACAATGACAATAAAGGCGATTCTGATTCTGATTCTTCTGATTATTATTATTATTAATATATAAATAAAAATAAATAAATTACAATTCGTAATACATTTGACTCTTTTACGACAACAAACACTAAGCCATTAATTATTTATTATACAGAAAACATGCACACAAACTGTGCTGAGATGTGAACATCTTAATGCTAACTTTAACATTGAAAACGCCATAGACATCGTTAGCATTGGTGCCGTTTTTAAGTTATAAAATACATCTATCAACTGTTTTAGAAGACCATAACAGGTCGGTTTAATATAAAAAAGGTAAATATCACTCACAGACATAGGGTTTTAGCGGGGGGAAATTAAGATAAAGTGACAAACCATCGAAGCAGAGTCAGATCATTGCTTCATTGGTTCAAAGCAAAGCCACACCTCGCTCTACTTGGGGAGTGTCTGCCAATGTTCCCACGAAGACAGGGAGGAGAAGGACCGTGGCTCATGAAAAGCAGTAAACAGAGCGGAGAGGAAGGAAAATTCACCCAGTCCCTTCCTCCGCAGTCCACGCTGACATTGCTGCTGCTTTGATTAGCGCAGAATGGGATGTTGCTTTGACAGTGAACGTATCATATTTTGGCCCCAAAACACGCATGACACCATGTGCGCACGCGTATGTGTGGTTAAATTTTCTAAATGACAGAAATCCATCGTGGTGACGGAGAACTTTAACCCATGTCATAGGGTGGGTAAGGTCTTGACCTTACTCATCTATTGTACTTATGATTTGGCACTACATAAACAATTTGAATGGTCTATGCTTGCAACACAAACCTGACACACCTTAGGATCAGTTATTGTCTTCAATAAATTCCATGAACAAAAAGACCATTGTGTGTGATGAGGCCACCTGTGTCAGGTATGAGACAAGTATCATGAGGTGAGGTGGGAATGAGGATATGCAACATTTACGCATGTAGTTGATTAGTTACTCACTAAACAAACAGTAGGAGATAACACAGATTGGAACTGTAAGCCAGGATGAGGTTTCAATGTTATTTGTTTTCCTTTTAATTGGGTTGTGGTCGGGGTAGAGGGTTGAAGCTGGTGGTGGTGTTGTGTTAAAAATAATGACTTATACATGAATTATGATTGTTTAGTATGTGATATAAGGCAAACCTTTTGAGTGCTATGATGAATGTCGAACATGCCCAACACATTCTCACTCCAAACTAGTCACATTTTTCCATCTGATCAGTGCCCCTTTATGTCACTGTGTGAGTTAGGTTGTCACGTAATTTCGTGACAGGTTTGCAGATGCGCTTCTTTGACCAACATAATTTCTCTGTGACAGCACACAGAAGCATGTGTTTCACTTCCGCATCATCAGTGAACATTCAACTATATTTTGGTTATTGGTTAGGGTTAGCGCTTCCCTATGCAACACATAGTGAGGCTACCCAACTCGTCACACATTGACGTTCAGTCAAAATGAACCATTTACGTACATCAAATGTGATGACTTGGGTGTGGCACTGCACTGGCATGACATATTGGTCTTCATGCATGAACATTTTCAAAACACACATTTTGCCCATTTTTCTTAATTTTTTCATTACTATCAACTTGTACAAGTCTGCCAGGCCAGATTTGGGAAATACTTGTAAATTCAGAACATTAACATTTATTATAGCCCCAAGGGTATTTCTGTCGACCGATCACCACCTGGTGGTGAGTTGGATCCGCTGGGAGGGGAGGAAGCTGGTCAGACCTGGCAGGCCCAAACGTATCGTGAGGGTCTGCTGGGAACAACTGGCAGAACCCTCTGTCAGGGAGGTCTTCAACTCCCACCTCCGGGAGAGCTTCTCCCAGATCCCGGGGGAGGTTGGAGACATGGAGTCCGAGTGGACCATGTTCTCCACCTCCATTGCTGATGTGGCCACTCGTAGCTGTGGTCGCAAGGTCTCTGGTGCCTGTCGTGGTGGCAATCCCCGAACCCGGTGGTGGACACAGGAAGTAAGGGATGCTGTCAAGCTGAAGAAGGAGTCCTACTTATCTTTGTTGGTAGGTGGGACCCCAGAGGCAGCTGACAGGTACCGGCAGGCCAAGCGTGCCGCAGCCCGTGCGGTCACAGATGCCAAAACTTGGGTCTGGGAGGAGTTCGGGGAGGCTATGGAAGAGGACTATCGGTCGGCCTCAAAGAGATTCTGGCAAACCGCCTGACGCCTCAGGAGGCGGAAGCAGCTCTCCACCGGCACTGTTTACGGTGCGGGTGGGGAGCTGTTGACTCTGACTGGGGATGTTGTTGGGCGGTGGAAGGAGTACTTTGAGGATCTCCTCAATCCCATCGTCACGTCTTCCGAAGAGGAGGCAGAGACTGGGGACACAGAGGCGGACTCATCCATTACCCAGGCAGAAGTCACCGAGGTGGTTGGAAAGCTCCTCAGTGGCAAGGCTCCTGGGGTGGATGAAATCCGTCCTGAGTACCTTAAGTCTGTGGATGTTGTGGGACTGTCTTGGCTGACACGCCTCTGCAACATCGCGTGGCGATCGGGGACAGTGCCTCTGGATTGGCAGACCGGGGTGGTGGTCCCTCTGTTTAAGAAGGGGGACCGGAGGGTGTGTTCCAACTATAGGGGGATCACACTCCTCAGCCTCCCCGGTAAGGTCTATTCCAGAGTACTGGAGAGGAGAATTCGACCGATGGTCGAACCTCGGATTCAGGAGGAGCAGTGTGGTTTTCGTCCTGGTCACAGCACACTGGACCAGCTCTACACGCTCCATCGGGTGCTCGAGGGTTCATGGGAGTTCGCCCAACCAGTCCACATGTGTTTTGTGGATCTGGAGAAGGCGTTCGATCGTGTCCCTCTGGGCACCTTGTGGGGAGTGCTCCGGGAGTACGGGGTCCGGGGTCCTTTGCTAAGGGCTATCCGGTCCCTGTACGACCACAGCAGGAGCTTGGTTCGCATTGCCGGTAGTAAGTCAAACCTGTTTCCAGTGCACGTTGGCCTCCACCAGGGCTGCCCTTTGTCACCGGTTCTGTTCATTATTTTTATGGACAGAATTTCTAGGCGCAGCCAGGGTGTAGAGGGGGTCTGGTTTGGGAACCACAGAATCTCGTCTCTGCTGTTTGCGGACGATGTGGTTCTGTTGGCTTCGTCAAATCAGGACCTTCAGCGTGCACTGGGGCAATTTGCAGCCGAGTGTGAGGTGTCCGGGATGAAAATCAGCACCTCCAAATCCGAGGCCATGGTTCTCGACCGGAAAAAGGTGCTTTGCCCTCTTCAGGTCAGTGGAGTGTCCTTGCCTCAAGTGGAGGAGTTTAAGTATCTCGGGGTCTTATTCACGAGTGAGGGACGGATGGAGCGTGAGATCGATAGACGGATCGGTGCAGCGTCTGCAGTGATGCGGTCGCTGTATCGGACCGTCATGGTGAAGAGAGAGCTGAGTAGGGGGGCAAAGCTCTCGATTTACCGATCAATCTACGTTCCGATCTTCACCTATGGTCATGAGGTTTGGCTCATGACCGAAAGAACAAGATCGCGGGTACAAGCGGCCGAGATGAGTTTCCTCCGCAGGGTGGCTGGGCGCTCCCTTAGAGATAGAGTGAGGAGCTCGGTCACTCGGGAGGAGCTCGGAGTCGAGTCACTGCTCCTCCACGTCAAAAGGAGTCAGTTGAGGTGGCTCGGGCATCTTTTCCGGATGCCCCCTGGACGCCTCGCTGGAGAGGTGTTCCGGGCACGTCCCATTGGGAGGAGGCCCCGGGGAAGACCCAGGACACGCTGGAAGGATTACATCTCTCGGTTGGCTTGGGAACGCCTTGGGGTTCCCCCGGAGGAGCTGGGGGAGGTGTGTGTAGATCGGGAGGTCTGGGCAGCTTTGCTTGAGCTGCTGCCCCCGCGACCCGACGCGGATAAAGCGGAAGAAAATGGATGGATGGATGGATGGATGGATGGATGGATGGATGGATGGATGGGTATTTTCTTTATTTTATCATACGCACAGGAAAACGCTAACCCTAACCTTAACCCTCACCCAAACATGGATAAATGTTCCCTACTGTGTGGGATGATGCTGGAGTGAAACACATATCTTTGTATTTTACCAGGGAGAACTTATGCTATTGTAAGTTCATGTGATATCCTGTGTGACGCAGAACTGACCAAGTGTAAATATGTGAAGAGTTGGCAGTGACAATGTGTAATGTGCATACATGTCAGACGTGCCCAATAAGGCATGACTTGTGAGATTGATATCCTAATATCAAAGTTATACACAAAAGTCTGTAACTGCTAACATCGCAAACAGTGGAACCTTTCACATGTAGTGGTCATTACAGTGGACAGCTATTCAAACGTCATTTTCTTGTATATGCATGGGTTTCAATGGTGCAATTGCATGTCGGCCACTACAGGAGACACGTCTGCCATCCAGTCTGGGCCTGTTATGTATGGATACAAACTACATTGACATGGTACAATTTGTGGAAAGGAAGTTTGAACTTTGTCTGACTTTATCAATGATTTACAAACCGTACTGTCTTCTGAAAGCTTGGTAGGCTCAACCCATGATTGTTGCTGAGTGTCAAATTATCCTTGGGCAAGACTCTGAATCACAAAATCTGCTCATCTTTGGGGCACTCACCCCCCCACCACCACACACATGTTGAAAGTGCATAATCATGGGAAAAAGATGGAGACAAAGCTGCCACATAAAGTGACAAATAAACAGAAGGGCAGTGATGATGCGTGTCTCTCTCAGGCTCAGAACTCACATTAGTATGGTTGGATTTTTAATAACTGTGATTTCAGCGCCATGGGCGGTCATCATTGCCAAAAATACACACATGCAATAAATCACTCTTATCTACATGGACAGGCATCAAGCTGTAGAAGTTGTGAGACAAGCCTCAGTGTGCTTTCAAAAAGCTTCTGTTTCTGGAAATCTCAAGAAGCCGAAAACAATCTTTCAAAACATATTCCCTCATTTGTTATACTTTGATGATAGTGGTGAGAAGCCATGTTTAAGGATGGCCTCCCATTGCAGGTTTTCCACCCTTATTGACATCCTCATTTCAAAAATGAGGAAATTAATTGTACAGAACAACACTCTGAAGTTGTGTGTCATAATATTATACACCAGGTTAATGCCAATTACAAGTGACACTGAACACAGCCCCATAACATGGGAGCTACTAGGCACAGTCACAATGTGCAGTCTGTGCGCGAACATCTGTGGTTATAACAACACGTTACTACAAAGATAAAATGTATCTGTTAAGATCTTTTCCTGAAGAGTCCTACATGCCTTTCATGGAATTATGGATATATATTACATTTCCAGAGTATAATATTTATTATAGTATTATATAATATTTATATTTATTATATTTATATTTATTACATTATATTTGTTAACACTGCTTCAATATTAGAAACAGACAACCATTATATTGATTCTGACTTAATTCCCTCATCAACCTGCATATATATATATATATATATATAGTAGAGAAAATGCAGATGATTACACTGGTCTACAGCCAAAATGCTTCTGAAATAAAGATAGTCAAACTCTATTAATTTTGTGCCGCAGAGAATGAAAATGTTGTTTGACAGTGTTGACTGGCTGTAGTTTTAAGAAATGCTACTACTGTGCTACTAAGGATTAATATATATATATATATATATATATATATATATATATATATATATATATATATATATATATATATATATATATATATATATATATATATATATCAATCAATCAATCAATTTTTTTTTTATATAGCGCCAAATCACAACAAACAGTTGCCCCAAGGCGCTTTATATTGTAAGGCAAGGCCATACAATAATGATGTAAAACCCCAACGGTCAAAACGACCCCCTGTGAGCAAGCACTTGGCTACAGTGGGAAGGAAAAACTCCCTTTTAACAGGAAGAAACCTCCAGCAGAACCAGGCTCAGGGAGGGGCAGTCTTCTGCTGGGACTGGTTGGGGCTGAGGGAGAGAACCAGGAAAAAGACATGCTGTGGAGGGGAGCAGAGATCGATCACTAATGATTAAATGCATAGTGGTGCATACAGAGCAAAAAGAGAAAGAAACAGTGCATCATGGGAACCCCCCAGCAGTCTACGTCTATAGCAGCATAACTAAGGGATGGTTCAGGGTCACCTGATCCAGCCCTAACTATAAGCTTTAGCAAAAAGGAAAGTTTTAAGCCTAATCTTAAAAGTAGAGAGGGTGTCTGTCTCCCTGATCTGAATTGGGAGCTGGTTCCACAGGAGAGGAGCCTGAAAGCTGAAGGCTCTGCCTCCCATTCTACTCTTACAAACCCTAGGAACTACAAGTAAGCCTGCAGTCTGAGAGCGAAGCGCTCTATTGGGGTGATATGGTACTACGAGGTCCCTAAGATAAGATGGGACCTGATTATTCAAAACCTTATAAGTAAGAAGAAGAATTTTAAATTCTATTCTAGAATTAACAGGAAGCCAATGAAGAGAGGCCAATATGGGTGAGATATGCTCTCTCCTTCTAGTCCCCGTCAGCACTCTAGCTGCAGCATTTTGAATTAACTGAAGGCTTTTTAGGGAACTTTTAGGACAACCTGATAATAATGAATTACAATAGTCCAGCCTAGAGGAAATAAATGCATGAATTAGTTTTTCAGCATCACTCTGAGACAAGACCTTTCTGATTTTAGAGATATTGCGTAAATGCAAAAAAGCAGTCCTACATATTTGTTTAATATGCGCTTTGAATGACATATCCTGATCAAAAATGACTCCAAGATTTCTCACAGTATTACTAGAGGTCAGGGTAATGCCATCCAGAGTAAGGATCTGGTTAGACACCATGTTTCTAAGATTTGTGGGGCCAAGTACAATAACTTCAGTTTTATCTGAGTTTAAAAGCAGGAAATTAGAGGTCATCCATGTCTTTATGTCTGTAAGACAATCCTGCAGTTTAGCTAATTGGTGTGTGTCCTCTGGCTTCATGGATAGATAAAGCTGGGTATCATCTGCGTAACAATGAAAATTTAAGCAATACCGTCTAATAATACTGCCTAAGGGAAGCATATATAAAGTGAATAAAATTGGTCCTAGCACAGAACCTTGTGGAACTCCATAATTAACTTTAGTCTGTGAAGAAGATTCCCCATTTACATGAACAAATTGTAATCTATTAGACAAATATGATTCAAACCACCGCAGCGCAGTGCCTTTAATACCTATGGCATGCTCTAATCTCTGTAATAAAATTTTATGGTCAACAGTATCAAAAGCAGCACTGAGGTCTAACAGAACAAGCACAGAGATGAGTCCACTGTCCGAGGCCATAAGAAGATCATTTGTAACCTTCACTAATGCTGTTTCTGTACTATGATGAATTCTAAAACCTGACTGAAACTCTTCAAATAGACCATTCCTCTGCAGATGATCAGTTAGCTGTTTTACAACTACCCTTTCAAGAATTTTTGAGAGAAAAGGAAGGTTGGAGATTGGCCTATAATTAGCTAAGATAGCTGGGTCAAGTGATGGCTTTTTAAGTAATGGTTTAATTACTGCCACCTTAAAAGCCTGTGGTACATAGCCAACTAACAAAGATAGATTGATCATATTTAAGATCGAAGCATTAAATAATGGTAGGGCTTCCTTGAGCAGCCTGGTAGGAATGGGGTCTAATAAACATGTTGATGGTTTGGATGAAGTAACTAATGAAAATAACTCAGACAGAACAATCGGAGAGAAAGAGTCTAACCAAATACCGGCATCACTGAAAGCAGCCAAAGATAACGATACGTCTTTGGGATGGTTATGAGTAATTTTTTCTCTAATAGTTAAAATTTTGTTAGCAAAGAAAGTCATGAACTCATTACTAGTTAAAGTTAATGGAATACTCAGCTCAATAGAGCTCTGACTCTTTGTCAGCCTGGCTACAGTGCTGAAAAGAAACCTGGGGTTGTTCTTATTTTCTTCAATTAGTGATGAGTAGAAAGATGTCCTAGCTTTACGGAGGGCTTTTTTATAGAGCAACAGACTCTTTTTCCAGGCTAAGTGAAGATCTTCTAAATTAGTGAGACGCCATTTCCTCTCCAACTTACGGGTTATCTGCTTTAAGCTACGAGTTTGAGAGTTATACCATGGAGTCAGACACTTCTGATTTAAAGCTCTCTTTTTCAGAGGAGCTACAGCATCCAAAGTTGTCTTCAATGAGGATGTAAAACTATTGACGAGATACTCTATCTCCCTTACAGAGTTTAGGTAGCTACTCTGCACTGTGTTGTTATATGGCATTAGAGAACATAAAGAAGGAATCATATCCTTAAACCTAGTTACAGCGCTTTCTGAAAGACTTCTAGTGTAATGAAACTTATTCCCTACTGCTGGGTAGTCCATCAGAGTAAATGTAAATGTTATTAAAAAATGATCAGACAGAAGGGAGTTTTCAGGGAATACTGTTAAGTCTTCTATTTCCATACCATAAGTCAGAACAAGATCTAAGATATGATTAAAGTGGTGGGTGGACTCATTTACTTTTTGAGCAAAGCCAATAGAGTCTAATAATAGATTAAATGCAGTGTTGAGGCTGTCATTCTCAGCATCTGTGTGGATGTTAAAATCGCCCACTATAATTATCTTATCTGAGCTAAGCACTAAGTCAGACAAAAGGTCTGAAAATTCACAGAGAAACTCACAGTAACGACCAGGTGGACGATAGATAATAACAAATAAAACTGGTTTTTGGGGCTTCCAATTTGGATGGACAAGACTAAGAGACAAGCTTTCAAATGAATTAAAGCTCTGTCTGGGTTTTTGATTAATTAGTAAGCTGGAATGGAAGATTGCTGCTAATCCACCGCCCCGGCCCGTGCTACGAGCATTCTGACAGTTAGTGTGACTCGGGGGTGTTGACTCATTTAAACTAACATATTCATCCTGCTGTAACCAGGTTTCTGTTAGGCAGAATAAATCAATATGTTGATCAATTATTATATCATTTACCAACAGGGACTTAGAAGAGAGAGACCTAATGTTTAATAGACCACATTTAACTGTTTTAGTCTGTGGTGCAGTTGAAGGTGCTATATTATTTTTTCTTTTTGAATTTTTATGCTTAAATAGATTTTTGCTGGTTATTGGTAGTCTGGGAGCAGGCACCGTCTCTACGGGGATGGGGTAATGAGGGGATGGCAGGGGGAGAGAAGCTGCAGAGAGGTGTGTAAGACTACAACTCTGCTTCCTGGTCCCAACCCTGGATAGTCACGGTTTGGAGGATTTAAGAAAATTAGCCAGATTTCTAGAAATGAGAGCTGCTCCATCCAAAGTGGGATGGATGCCGTCTCTCCTAACAAGACCAGGTTTTCCCCAGAAGCTTTGCCAATTATCTATGAAGCCCACCTCATTTTTTGGACACCACTCAGACAGCCAGCAATTCAAGGAGAACATGCGGCTAAACATGTCACTCCCGGTCTGATTGGGGAGGGGCCCAGAGAAAACTACAGAGTCCGACATTGTTTTTGCAAAGTTACACACCGATTTAATGTTAATTTTAGTGACCTCCGATTGGCGTAACCGGGTGTCATTACTGCCGACGTGAATTACAATCTTACCAAATTTACGCTTAGCCTTAACCAGCAGTTTCAAATTTCCTTCAATGTCGCCTGCTCTGGCCCCCGGAAGACAATTGACTATGGTTGCTGGTGTCGCTAACTTCACATTTCTCAAAACAGAGTCGCCAATAACCAGAGTTTGATCCTCGGCGGGTGTGTCGTCGAGTGGGGAAAAACGGTTAGAAATGTGAACGGGTTGGCGGTGTACACGGGGCTTCTGTTTAGGGCTACGCTTCCTCCTCACAGTCATCCAGTCAGCCTGCTTTCCCGGCTGCTCGGGATCTGCCAGGGGGGAACTAACGGCGGCTAAGCTACCTTGGTCCGCACCGACTACAGGGGCCTGGCTAGCTGTAGAATTTTCCACGGTGCGGAGCCGAGTCTCCAATTCGCCCAGCCTGGCCTCCAAAGCTACGAATAAGCTACACTTATTACAAGTACCATTACTGCTAAAGGAGGCCGAGGAATAACTAAACATTTCACACCCAGAGCAGAAAAGTGCGGGAGAGACAGGAGAAGCCGCCATGCTAAATCGGCTAAGAGCTAGTAGCTACGCTAAGCTAGCGGATTCCTAAAAACACGCAAAGTGAATAATGTGTAAATAATTTAGAGGTGATTCAGCAGAAGGAGTGCTTTAGTTAAGGCACGTAAAGATTACACTGGGAAACAAATCGTAATCTAGATAACTAGATCAATCTAACTGCACAGATTAAACAGCTAACAGATACAGAAAAACACCGCTGTGCTCTGGAACAGGAAGTGATACAATACCGCAGTGAGAGCCAACCACCAGTAGAGGCAAGCAAGATATATATATATATATATATATATATATATATATATGATTTTTAAAGTGTTACAAAAAGAGAACAGGTGAAATATTATACAAACAGTCAGAGAAACATAAAAAGACCTATGTTTATGATTTTTCATGAAAACTGCACAATATAATTATGTAGATGTAAAATGTAAAAACTTGTGTATCTTGGGGACAGTAACCAATTAGCCATTGCTATTGTCATATTTGAATTCAACATGCCAAAATCCATAATAAAGAGCACATTTTATTTCTGAAGCAATTTCTAAATATTAGTATACTAGTGTTACATTAAGATGAGGACATAAATGTTTTCAACAGACCTGACATCTGATGAAAAGCACACACTTTTTTCTCTACTCGCAGGAGCCCACTCATAATCCTATAACATATTCCACACAAAGATAAGACTTTTTGCAACTTAGAAGCATCTCTGACAGTCTTTGTTGCAGCCCCTCAAGAATGTGTTTGTGGACTTGAAAAGAAAAAGTTGCAGTCACATATATATAAGACTCTTTTGGGGAAAAACCACAAATGCACACATATACAGGATAGTGCCAACACTGTTGTGCCATTGTTCTGTATATGTGCTGTTTTTTTGCCATAACTCCCCATAGTAGCTGTCTGTGGTGCTTTCTGTCAAAGAGGAAGGACGATATGTCTGCTGCAAAATGTCCGTGTCTGCAGTAACACATGCATGCTACAGCTGTATGTATAGGAGGACATGGTATGCAACACACCCTAAACAGTTGTGCACCCCAATATATCTACTTGTATCTTAATAGACGTGTCATAGTCTGGACAGAGCTAAGCGTGTTTTGCTGGCAAAGTCTGGGCTGTATTATTAGGGTGAGTGCTCTTAGTCGTGGTCAGAGCAGGGCTGATGACACTGTTCTAGCCCGACTTGCAGAGGCGTTCTGACCAAGCAGGGACAAGACTGACAGATTTCCAAAATGAGTGTGTCTGTGGCAGAGAAGTGCATGCACAAAAAGTCTAAGCTCAAACAACACAAGTCCACTGACCAAACATCACTGACATGACTGATTAATCTCATATTATTATTACTATTTCAATTTCAATTTATTTTCATTAATATAGCGCCAAATCACAACAGAGTTGCCTCAAAGCGCTTCACACAGGCAAGGTCTAACCTTACCAACCCCCCAGAGCAACAGTGGTAAGGAAAAACTGGAGAGCCCTAATGCTAGACTGCGGTAAACCAGAAAATAGAACATTGCAGTAGTCCAATCTAGAAGAGATAAATACATGGATCAGGGTCTCAGCATCAGCCATAGACAGGATGGGACGAATCTTCGCTATATTTCGCAGGTGGAAGAAAGCAGTCCTAGTAATATTTCTAATGTGGAGGCCAAAGGACAACGAAGGATCAAAAATTACCCCAAGGTTCCTCACTTTGTCACTGTGATGTATGACACACGAGCCGAGGCTGAGCATTAACTGGTCAAATTGATGCCGATGTCTCACTGGACCAAGAACCGTCATTTCAGTCTTATCAGAGTTTAAAAGTAGGAAGTTTCTAGACATCCAACTTCTCACTGCTGCAAGGCAATCTTCTAAGGATTTTATGTGAACGAGATTACCGGCAGTTATCGGCATGTATAACTGAGTATCATCTGCATAGCAGTGAAAGGTAATCCTAAAACGCCACAATATGTGCCCAAGGGGTGCTATATAAAGGGAGAAAAGCAGGGGGCCTAAGACAGACTCCTGTGGAACTCCAAATTTCATGTCACTAAGGTTAGAGGTAGTGTTACTGTACAAAACACAGTGAGAACGACTGGTCAAGTATGATGTCAGCCATGCAAGGGCACCTCCAGTAATCCCAAAATGATTTTCCAGCCTATCAAGTAGAATATGATGATCCACTGTATCAAATGCAGCACTGAGATCTAACAGCAACAGAACCTTAGTGGTGTCCAAATCCATTGTAAGCAGAAGATCATTCACCACTTTAGTGAGAGCCGTCTCTGTGGAATGATATTTTCTAAAAGCAGACTGCAGCGGCTCAAAGAGATTATTCTCAGTAAGATAGTCTATGAGCTGCCGTGACACCACTTTTTCCAGAATTTTAGAGAAAAATGATAGGTTTGATACCGGCCGATAGTTTTTCAATACACTAGGGTCAAGATTAGGTTTCTTCAATCAATCAATCAATCAATCAAGTTTATTTCTAGAGCCCTTTACAACACTCAAAGTGACCAAAGTGCTTTACAACAAAATTTAAAAACAAAACATGGTAAAAACAAATATCCAGCAGTAAAACCATTACAAAAACAATTAAATAAAATATACATAAAAACATTTAATAACATAAAATAAAGCGCCATCATGCTACTGAATGTTAAAAGCCAGCCTGAACAAATACGTCTTGAGCCTGGACTTAAAAAGCTCCAAGTCAGAGATGATTCTCATTTCAGGGGGCAATTTATTCCAAAGTTTGGGCCCAGCAACAGAGAAGGCCCGATCACCCCAGCGTTTAGACCTGGACCTGGGCACCTTCCAGTAAAAGCTGATTTACAGACCTCAAAGACCTGTTTGAGACACGAGGATGCAGATTTGAAACATTTAGGAACCGATCCAGAAGTTAAAGAAAGATTAATTATTTCCAGCACAGTCGGCCCAAGAGTGGGCCACAGGTCCTTAAAGAGTTTTGTTGGTATAGGATCAAATAAACAGGTTGTGCTTTTTGTTGACATTACGAGTTTTCTCAGCATGCCTAGTGAGACTAGTAGACTCACTAGAGACTAGTATTACTAATTTGATAAACAGTCCTTATTTCATTCAACAACATTTAGATTAAAAACGGGTCTTGTTTCTCACCTTACTGATGAACATGTATTGTGGTCATCAGTACGCCAAAGTCACAATATATTTCATGGGTGCAGTAGGATTGATTGATAAATCCTTTATTGCATAAATTAATTGGGTGGGACAGGCTACATATGACTTTATATGGGGAGGTAAGGTGAAGTAATTACTAGAAATCCTCATTATTTTGATGCTTAGGAATATACCATAAAAGGAATGCTCACATCCATGTATGTGGTTTGCACCTTTAAACATCAGCAAAATGATCAGGATCTACCTCAGGTTATATTACTATTGTGTGAACACAAGTGTGTGTAAAAGGAGTTTTCTGCTGTTTATGTCTATCATGGCGATGCATAAAAAGAAGCATTTCAGAAACACACTTTGCACCTTTGACTCATCTACATTGCTACACACAAAATAGTCCACAGCTCTGAATGCAAATAAAAAAACAAACAAAAAAAAATGAGATATAACACTATGGCACATCTCAAAACCCCCCAGTTGCCGCATACCAGAGTTGTCATGCGCATTTTGATCATGCTCAGGATGCACTCAGACTGATTATTGCAACCATCCATTATCTCAGCAGCAGTTGAGCGAATGTGCTGTGCACACCTGCAACATTTTGTCATGAACCTGTGGCAGGGTGGTTGTAAAATGGACTGCATTTATATAGCACTTCTGAATCAGAAGCTCAAAGTGCTTTAAATAATTCATCACTTCACCCATTCACACACACACACACACACACACACACACACACACACACACACACACACACACACACACACACACACACACACACACACACACACACACACACACACACACACACACACACACACGTTAAGGTGCTCAATGCAAGGAGCTCACTACACACTAGGAGCAAATACGGTATTAAGGACCTTGCCCTTGACTGTCTGGTCTGGCAGGAGTTTGAACCGAGGATCCTCTGCTTAACCACTAGACCATCATCTCCCCCTCCTGCTGTGCCTGGGCCTGTAAATCTAAGTGTCAATTTTACACACTTATTCCAAATTGTGGATGCTGGCAAAGAAAGTGGAAAAGAAAAAAAACAGCCACCGCAAGTGCGATTTTGAAAAATCAATGTATTCTTCAAGAGATAAAAATAGATCAACTGTTGAGGCAGATGCTCAGATAAAGTTTGATGGTGGTTTCCCAACCAACCAATCAAAGAAACAAAAACTGTGACATTGCAATATGTTTACAGGGGTTATGACTGCTTTACAACACATGTACTGTACCAATTTATGTTGAATATGGTGGACATATTCTGAGTTTTAAAAAATTTGAAGTTTTTATGATTATGAGTACTGAAAAAGTACTCATCGACAAAATTATCTGCTTGGGACTCCAGCGAGGGCGGTTGCATCTCCTCATCTCTCCTCTATCTCTGCTCCAGCCTTCAAAGTGCCTACTTCACCGGACTGTGAATTCTTCAAACTATATTGGATTAACCATGGAATTGATCAGCTGGTCTCTGAACACTATTGACACCATTTTTTCAACAAGGAAATCAGGGCTGGGGGACCCTGCATGCCCAGATGGAACCCACCCTGCGGGCTATGTTCTCGACGCCTGGGAGAAATGGCGTGTCACATGCTTGGTGCCACTCTCTGTGGAGGACGTCGAAGATTTATTTATATTTGGTTTTATCGTAGGAGAGCCGGTGCTTACTGGTTTATGTGCTGCCCTGACCTACCGGAGAATTGGCAAGACAGCTGCCACCAGAACCACGACCCCTCACCTGTCCGTCATAATTAATGAGTTTGGCAAGGTGATACATTCTCAGACTGCATTAACCCTTGAACTCAGACACAAGTTGGATAACATCTCAGAGCAAATGCACGCCTTACAAAGGAAGATGTCGGAGACCAGGGAATACTCATAAATTGGATTTGGTTGTTCATGAGAGCTGCAAATGTGTTTTCTCTCCTCAGCTCTGAACATGGCAGGCTTATCAGCCTCTGAAAATCAAAACGCCCCATTGTGTTCCTCCAGAACAATTTCTATGGCCTTGGTGAACCATTCGGCTGCCTTCTTATCTTTTGCAACTCTAGCACACACGGACAGAAACTGACATAAACTTAACTGTTCTGCCACTCACACATGGACAGTGACTGATACTTTGTGTTCCTGTCCCCATCCTGTCCCCCGTTCACACCACTCCCTTCCCCCTCCGGGGCGCAGCGTAGCTTTAGCTGCGGCAGCTCCCCATTCCCGCCAAGCTGGCTGCATGACCACGTGTTGCTGCAGCCACCCCCCCCCACACTCACATTTCCTCAATTCGGATTATGGACTATTTCAAAGTTTAGCGTACATAAACAATCAAATGTATATGTGCGGTTGTTTTAATTCTGACGTGGGCCATTATTATGTTCAACTAGTAATAATTGTGGATTAATTGCTGTACATTTGTAGGAGGTAATTGGGTGTAAAATGAATTGCCCTTTTTAGGGATCAATAAAGTTGTCTGAGTCTGAATGGGTTATGATCAAAACATTTAGTAACTTAGTAAGTCAGCTCAAATGAAGCATTTTAAACTTCTGAAATCCTGTGTCCACATATGGGGACATGAACTCTTTCCTGTTCAAGCTCAGGTCTTAGAAGCTTAAGATGTGTCCTCTGCCATTAGCAAGCCATGTCATCTGTAAACATTTACCTGTTGTATTCCTCTATGCTGTGGTGCGCTCTCTCTCTCTCTCTCTCTCTCACTCTCACTCTCTCACACACAGATTTTCATCAATAAACCTGTTAATGTGTCACTATTGCCCCTTTGCATTTTGGGTCCTTGGTTGTTTCAGAGCTGATAATAATACTGCATTTGTCAGTAAAGCAGCTTAGTTCAGCATAGACATTTTGGAACAAACATCTTTTCAACTGAAGACCATTTCAGTATTTCAAACCATGAATCCAAGAACTCAGTGTCCTCGTTTATGAGGACCTGAGAACTTGTGTATGGGAAGCATGCTGATATCTAAAGCAACATGCACCCTTATCTTCTTGGTCAAAAGCATTCAAGGCCCATCCAGAGGCCTGTGTAATGATTAGTTGATTTGTTTAGTACAATAAGAACCCCAGTGTCCTTGTTACCACCTGCTGTGTACCAGGATTCAATGTTTATGGGGCAACATGCCTTCAAATATATCTTTGGAAGTTCTAAAGCAGAAATCTAGGTACACCTCTCTTTCTCCGAGTGTAAATTCTGATGTAGTCACTAAGATGGTTAGCAGCAAATTTTATTGTCTGCATAATGAGCAAATCTTTCAAGGCAACACTATGTGGGCTTTATAGAATAGAATAGAGCCTTTATTGTCATTGCACATATATACATACAACGAAACTTGTCCTCTGCATTTAACCCATCCTAATTACAGTTAGACACAATCTAACCACTAGGAGCAGTGGGCAGTCACAGTCCAGCACCCGGGGACCAACTCCAGATGTAGATGCTACCTTGGTCAGGGGCAGAGAAGGAGCAGACCCTAAATAAGCATGTTTTGATTGTGGTAGGAAACTGGTGTGCACGGAGGAAACCCACGCAGACACGGGGAGAACATGCAAACTCCACACAGAAAGGCCGGGAATTGATCCCACGACTTCTTGGTGTGAGGCGCCCATGCTAACCACTAAGCCACCGTGCCGCCCATGATATACTGACATATTTAGTATATTTAAATAAAGTTCACTGCAAATCCAAATCCCATTTAACACTTTTTTTTATAACTACAAACTTATTGTGTTCATTTGGACAGATACAATCAGTGAGCTATGCAGACCAATTTCTTACAGATTGATTTGGTCATTGTGACATCTGGCTTGTATGGTAGTCAGCAACAGGACAGAAGTTAAACGTGCTTCATGCTGAAATGTAATTCTTGCAGGAGGACAACAATCTTCTCTTTTTTATATCACTATATTTACTTGGTTTGTAATGTGAAACACTAACTATGAGCAATTAAAAATTTTTTTGGGTAGAACTTTTGGTAAACTTTTTGGTAGAAACAATATTTTTTCTTTGTATTGAGATAGCATTTAGCTCTTAGATCTATGCACCTTAAAAGTGTACAGCCTTTGGGTTTTTTTTTTTTTAAGATTTAACTCATAAAAATAATGCTCTTTGGCACCACTATAATTCAATTTTTTAGTCTTTATATAGGGAATTCATAATATGACATTGCCAAAATGATCAAAATTTGCATTGTCTGGGATAAAAAAAAAAAAACAGTTCCCCTGAAAGGAAGAAATTCAAATGGCCAGACAGCCTTGAACTTCGTAGGAACCCATCCAGTCTATGACATCAATCACATCGACTTGTGAGAGGGATGCTGGGAAGTACATGGTGACAGCAAATCAGAGTAGAGAGGCACAGTGACTGCAGCTGGCTCAAACAAATAATCCAATTTGATAGAAAATGGTCAAACAGCTGCTGTATGAATCTAATGTTTATGGTTGTGTAAAGCTTAGACAGACATAAACACTTCTATATGCTGCTGTTGAAACCAGGTAACACCTCTGAAGTGATTTACAAGACATCTTAAGAATGTTAGCATGCATGGCCTGTGTATGCGCATCAATCAAGGTCAAAAGATAACTTCCGATAATGTCAAAACCACATGCATGTGCACATGTGGTTCCTCCTGACACCATTAAAAGTAAAATAAAATATTCTTTATGGAATTCCCCTCAGGTAAATATGGTTTCTTCATTAAAGTAAACAGTAATTTTGCACCATGTTTCAAAAATAAACTGACATTAATGCTTGAATTTCAATAGAAACTAAATTTTGTCAGTTCTGTGAAATTTGAAGGGCCGTGCAGCTTTAATATTTAGGTTTTATAAAATGAGGGGGAACAATGCATATTATATACCAATAACTATGGTAGACACAGACTGAAACCTTTTTGCGGGAACAATGTGCACCTGAAGCTTTTCATCAATATATTCTGGTTCAAATAAGTATGAACAGCCATCAAATTCAAATGGCTCATCTGTACGTTCAAAATTATCTCAAAATTTGGTCATGGCTTTGTAAACAGACTTCATAGTTTTGTTGGTAAGTAACAAGAACCAAAAGAGCATCCACAATAGATTTATATGGACTTTGTGAAAGGCTGAGGTGCCACAGCAGAGGGACTGCAATTACATTTTCTTTACATTTACTGAGGTAATTATGAACAAATGTACTTCCACAGGGATCTGCTCCATGATTCATGACACTTTAAAAAACATTTTAGCCTATTCATCAGACAAAAAGTGTTGTAAGCTTGCCCCAAATTATTACACATCATAGCCATTTGTCCATGATGGTTTCAACATTCAGCATCCATGTAATGGCATATTTTATTGTTGCGTTGGATGTTTTGCTCAGTATCACAACAAAAGCTTCAAAAGAATTCAATCATAATATTTTTTTTGTATTTCCTCAATCAACGCTTTCCTTATTTAGATTTTTCTGTAAGGTGGGAACAACACTGAGTGAATTAAATGCAATAAGTAATAGACACATTGGAGGAATATTAGCAGTTGACCAGTCTGGTAAGCAGAGTGAGAGAGACAGAAAGTTACAGCATCCAGGGTTGCACAAGAATACAAGTCATGCTTACTCTCAGGATGTGTTGTCTTTCATGCTGGGGAGAGAAAGGAAAAGTGTACACAAGGGATAAAAGAGAAGAAAATAAAACAACATAAAATGGAAAAAGGTCCAGTAGATACACTTATTAAGAAAATAGGGTCTGTCGAACGCATCACCACTGTCCATTACACACGGTAGGCTTAATGGTTAACCTTCTCAGTTAACCAAAAAATAATTAAACAGCCCAAAAAAGAAAGAAACAAACAACAAAAACAACAACAAAAAACAGCAATCACTGACTGACTGCAGATGAAAAGATCAGGTCTAGAAGTAAGGTTAGCACACCACCTTGTGGTGCAACATAAAAGTCTCATACTGAGATTTTGACATTGTGTCACTTTGCTTAAATATGGATCCTTCCTCAATGCAACAATCTTGTTATTCCAATGACTCTCCTTTTGCTAGTTTAAGGTTCTGCTAGTTCTAAACAGAAGGACCACATAAAAATGAATGGTCAAACACAACAAACAGAATACAAGCGCACATGTAAGTAAGTCCCTTCGGCTGCTCCCTTGTTTGCACTCGGGGTCGCCACAGCAAATCCAAGGTGGATCTGCATGTTGAACTGGCATAGGTTTTACGCCAGATGCCCTTCCTGACGCAACTCCACATTACATGGAGAAATGTGGCAGGGGTGGGATTTGAACCCGGAACCTTCTGCACTGAAACCAAGCACATTAACCACTTGGCCACCACCCCTAGAATACAAGCGCACATATATACATATAAAAACATGAATACGGTTAAAAAACACAAAACAAGATTGGACTTACATTGTACCAGCTTTGGCTCTTCTGTGGAGAGACAGACAGAGAAACAGAAAGAGAGAGGTGCATTTAACACTGTGAAGCCACACATGGTAACAGTGTTGTTTGCTTTCACACGTTGCACAAATTACAAAAGGTGTGAAGGTCACACTACGTATACTTGTCACAATTAACAGGAGCTATTCAGAACTATTTCCAAGCCGGTGAGCATCTGTTTACTTCAAGTGCCATGAAATCTGCAGTCCAGGTTTGTAGTTGACAGGCCCATGGATTTTAAAACCAGTATTCCAAGGATTTCAGATGATAAACTGAAGGTTAATGCCCCTTTGGTTTGCCTTTGACAGAAGATGTGAAAGTTTTTCAGGGACAGAGATACATACAGCTGCATTTTATACATATATGAGACAGAAAACACTCTGGAAACATAAGAGGCATTCTGTTGAATAGTGCTGTATAATTTTCTTTTAACTGCATTAAAATGCTGTTTCTCAAACTAGGAGTCTTGTGTTTCATCATGCAAGTGTTAAAAGAAATAATGTGCAATGCGAAAATAATTTAATACTCTATGTTTTATTACAGTGCATCCAGAGCACTTTCACAGTGCTTCATTTTTACCACATTTTGTAATGTCAGTCTTATTCCAAAATGTATTAAATTAAATACTACATAATAACAATGTAAAAAAAAGTTGTTTTTTTTTTTGGAGATTTTTGCAAATTTATAAAATATTTAAAAAAAACTAAGTATGCATAGCCTTCGCCAAGATATGCAAAATTGAGCTCAGGTGCATCCTGTTTCCACTGATCATTCTTGAGATGTTTCTACAGCTGAACTGGAGTCCATCTGGGGTAAATGCAGTTGACTGGACATGACTTGGAAAGACACACACCTGTCTACATATAAGGTCCCACAGTTGACAGTGCATGTCAGAACACAAACCAAGCATGTAGTCAAAGGAATTGTCTGTAGACCTCTGAGACAGGATTGTCTTGAGGCACAAATCTGGGTAAGGGAACAGAAACATTTCTGCTCCTTTGAAGGTCCCCATGAGCACAGTGACCTCCATCATCCATAAATGGAAGAAGTTCAGTTCCACCAGGACTCTTCCTAGAGCTGGCTGCCCGTCTAAACTGAGCGATCGGGGGAGAATAGCCTTAGTCAGGGAGGTGATCAAAAACCCAATGGTCATTCTGCCAGAGCTCCAGCATTCTTCTGTGGAGAGAGGAGAACCTTCCAGAAGGACAACCATCTCTGCATTAATCACCAATCAGGCCTGTATGGTAGAGTGGCCAGATGGAAGCCATTCTTTAGTAAAAGGCACATGGCAGCCCACCAAAAGGCACCTGAAGGACTCTCAGACCAAGAGAAACCAATTTCTCTGGTCTGATGTTACAAAGACTGAACTCTTTGAGGTGAATGCCTGGCATCATGTTTGCAGGAAACCAGGCACCATCCCTTTAGTATGGTGGTGGCAGCATCATGCTCAGTGGCAAGAACTGCGAGACTAGTCAGGATTGAGAGAAAGATGAATGCAGCAATGTAGAGAGACATCCTGGATGAAAACCTGCACTCTTGACCTCAGACTGGGGTGACAGTTCATTTTTCAGCAGGACAATGACCCTAAACACACAGCCAAGATATCAAAGGAGTGGCTTCAGGACAACTCTGTGAATGTCCTTGAGTGACCCAGCCAGAGCCCAAACCTGAATCTGATTGAACATCTCTGGAGAGATCTGAAAATGCACCGACGCTCCCCATCCAACGTGATGGAGATTGAGAGATGCTGCAAAGAGGAATAGGCAAAACTGTTCAAAAATATGTGCGCCAAGCTTGTGGCATCATATTCAAGATGACTTGAGGTTGTAATTGCTGCCAAAGGTGCATCAACAAAGTATTGAGCATGTGAGGGTGTGAATACTTATGTACATGTGATTTATTAGTTTTTTTATTTGTAATAGTAAGTAATAAAAAAACAAAAACAAAACAAACAAAAAAAATTTTTCATGTTATCATTATGGGATGTTGTGAGTAGAATTGTGAGGGGGCAAAAAGGAATTCACCCCAATTTGGAATAAGACTATAACATAAAATTTGGAAAGAATAAGGCACTGTTAATACTTTCTGGATGCAATATACATTTAAAATACTTAACTGCCAGCTGTTCTCTTGTCTAATGGAACTTGTGAAGCCTTACGTATGTTTCCATGCCATATGTTGTCAAGATGCAGGCTTATGCTGCATTCACATTTTCACAGTAGAAAAAAACAGTTGCATGAGATGTTACAGCAGGATTACGGTCATGTGTGGTACCAGACAGCAGCAGTTGATGATAATTTCAATAAGAGGAGACATAATTTACTCAGTTAAAAGATGCAAGAGTGTTTTAATGCTTTGCACATTATGTTAAAGCATTATGTTGTGGCTCTTAGGGCCTGATTTACTAAGATTTCAGATAAGTGCAAGATGGCATATTCAATCTAACACAAACGCTGTGTTGGGAAAGTGTAAGTACACGGACCCACAACAGGGGGCGCAAATGAACGGACAATGGAATAGGTCAAATAACAACACTTTATTGTTGTGAATATGCACAACAAATACAACAGATTACAGCAATGGACAAAAGTCAATTCACAAAGGTGTCGTGTGGGCAGGCTCGAAGATAGGAGAAGCCTCTCCAAAGTAGAACCGGAACCACACGGTTTCCTCCGCCACCAGACCCCGGGAATACTGGAGCCGCCAAGTCCCGAACTCCCAGGTGGCCACTGCCTCCGCGTGTCGGACCTGGTACTGCTGGCGAGGAACAAAGAACAATTAAATGAGGGCGCGTTTGCACCCAGGAATCCGAACGGCAGGAAAGCTACCTCCACCTCTCGTTGGAAAAGTAATCCACAGAACAACGCACAAAATCCAAAAGGATACAATCCGTCAGCTGAGATACGTTACCTTCCAGGTAGAAACGATATCTCGGCAAAGAGGTGGAGACGTAGTCCTGCTGATATACTCCTGCCGATCAGATGATTGGTAACAGCTGTTGCAGGTGATGCGTGACAGCTGTCACCCTGGCTGCTCCTGTGAGGCGGCTGCGCCCTCTGGTGCCTGGAGCCCGCACTCCAGACAGGGCGCCCTCTGGTGGTGGGCCAGCAGTACCTCCTCTTCTGGCGGCCCACACAACAGGACCCCCCCCTCAACGGGCGCCTCCTGGCGCCCAACCAGGCTTGTCCGGGTGGCGGCGGTAGAAATCGGCCAGGAGGGCCGGGTCCAGGATGAAGCTCCTCTTCACCCAGGAGCGTTCTTCAGGTCTGTACCCCTCCCAGTCCACCAAATACTGGAAGCCCCGGCCCATCCTACGGACATCTAAGAGCCGGCGCACAGTCCAAGCCGGCTCGCCATCGATGATCCGGGCAGGAGGTGGTGCCGGACCGGGAGTACAGAGGGGTGAGGTGTGATGGGGCTTGATCCGGGACACGTGGAAAACGGGATGGATCCGCAGTGAGGCCGGAAGCTGAAGCCTCACTGCGGCTGGACTGATGACCTTGATGATCTTGAACGGACTGATATACCGGTCCTGCAGTTTAGGGGAGTCCACTTGAAGGGGTATGTCCTTGGTAGACAACCACACTGCCTGCCCTGGCCGGTATGTAGGGGCCGGGGTCCGCCGACGGTCTGCATGGGCCTTCGTCCTCATCCGGGCCCTCAGCAAGGCAGAACGGGCGGCACGCCACACCCGACGGCACTTCCATAGGTGGGCCTGGACCGAGGGCACACCGACCTATCCCTCAACCACCGGAAACAAAGGAGGTTGGTACCCCAGACATACCTCGAAAGGGGAGAGGCCGGTGACTGACGACACCTGGCTGTTATGGGCATACTCGATCCAGGCCAGATGGGTACTCCAGGCCGCCGGGTGCGCGGCTGTCACGCAACGCAGGGCCTGCTCCATCTCCTGATTGGCCCGTTCTGCTTGCCCGTTGGTTTGGGGATGATACCCGGATGAGAGACTCACCGTGGCCCCCAGTTCCCGGCAGAAGCTCCTCCAGACGTGCGAGGAGAACTGGGGACCGCGATCGGAGACGATGTCTGTTGGGATCCCATGCAGCCGGACGACATGGTGAACCAGGAGGTCCGCTGTCTCCTGGGCCGTCGGGAGCTTCGGGAGGGCCACGAAGTGGGCCGCCTTGGAGAATCGGTCCACTATCGTGAGGATGGTGGTGTTGCCCTGGGACGGCGGGAGGCCCGTGACAAAATCCAGGCCGATGTGGGACCAGGGGCGATGGGGCACGGGCAGCGGCTGGAGCAGTCCCGAAGCCCTGCGATGGTCAGCCTTGCCCCTGGCGCAGGTGGTGCAGGCCTGGATATAATCCCGGACGTCGGCCTCTAGGGACGCCCACCAGAAGCGCTGCCGGACAACTGCCATGGTTCTTCGCACCCCTGGATGACAGGAGAGCTTAGAGCCGTGACAGAAGTCCAGGACTGCAGCCCTAGCTTCTGGTGGGACGTAGAGTCTGTTCTTCGGCCCAGATCCGGGGTCCAGGCTTCGTGCCAGGGCCTCCCGGACGGTTCTCTCTACGTCCCAGGTGAGGGTGGCCATGATAGTGGACTCCGGGATGATGGGTTCCGGTGGATCCGACAACTCCGTTTTGACTTCATCTTCATGTACCCGGGACAAGGCATCCGATCTCTGGTTTTTGGTCCCGGGACGGTAGGTGATCCGGAAGTCAAAACGGCCGAAGAACAGTGACCAGCGGGCTTGCCTGGGGTTCAGCCGCTTGGCGCTCCTGATATACTCCAGGTTCCGGTGGTCAGTGAAAACCGTGAATGGCACGGACGTTCCCTCCTACAGATGTCTCCACTCTTCAAGAGCCTCTTTCACCGCAAGGAGTTCTCGATTGCCGACGTCATAATTCCGTTCGGCCGGGGTCAACCTGCGGGAAAAATAGGCACACGGGTGAAGGACCTTATCGGTCTTCCCGCTCTGGGAAAGCACAGCTCCTATCCCTGAGTCCGAGGCATCCACTTCAACCACTAACTGGCGACTAGGATCGGGCTGCACCAGAACGGGTGCAGACGAGAAGCGCCGTTTCAACTCCTTGAACGCGGCATCGCAACGATCCGACCAGGTGAAGGGGACTTTTGGTGAGGTCAGGGCTGTCAGGGGGCTAACTACCTGACTGTAGCCCTTAATGAACCTCCTGTAGAAATTAGCAAAGCCGAGGAACTGTTGCAGCTTCCTACGGCTAGTGGGTTGGGGCCAGTCTCTCACCGCCGCAACCTTGGCCGGATCAGGAGCGACGGAGTTGGGGGAGATGATAAACCCCAGGAAGGACAAAGATGTGCGGTGGAACTCGCACTTCTCGCCCTTCACAAACAGCCGGTTCTCCAGCAACCGCTGCAGGACCTGACGTACATGCTGGACATGAGTCTCAGGATCCGGAGAAAAGATGAGTATATCGTCTAGATATATGAAGACGAATCGGTGCAGGAAATCCCGCAAGACATCATTAACCAAAGCTTGGAACGTCGCGGGGGCGTTTGTGAGGCCGAACGGCATGACCAGGTACTCAAAGTGACCTAAGGGGGTGTTAAATGCCGTCTTCCACTCGTCTCCCTTCCGGATCCGAACCAGGTGATACGCATTTCTAAGATCTAGCTTAGTGAATATTCGGGCTCCATGCAGGGGCGCGAACACTGAATCCAACAGGGGCAATGGGTATCGATTACGAACCGTGATTTCGTTCAGTCCCCTATAATCAATGCATGGACGAAGTCCGCCGTCTTTTTTACCCACAAAAAAGAAACCTGCACCCATCGGGGAGGTGGAATTCCGGATCAACCCGGCGGCTAAAGAGTCCCGGATGTAGGTCTCCATTGATTCGCGCTCAGGTCGTGAGAGGTTGTACAGCCTGCTGGACGGGAACTCACCGCCTGGAACCAAATCAATGGCACAATCGTACGGACGGTGGGGGGGAAGGGTGAGCGCCAGATCCTTACTGAACACATCTACAAGGTTGTGGTACTCCACCGGCACCGTCCCTAGATTGGGCGGGACTCTGACCTCCTCCTTAGCCTGGGAACCGGGAGGAACAGAGGAACCTAAACATACCCGATGGCAGGTCTCGCTCCACTGAACCACTACCCCGGACGGCCAATCGATCCGGGGATTGTGTTTTAACATCCAGGGGAACCCTAAAATCACACGGGAGGTAGCAGGAGTCACAAAAAACTCGATCTCCTCCCGGTGATTTCCTGACACCACCAGAGTTACAGGTGGTGTCTTATGCGTGATTGGAGGGAGTAGGGAGCCATCTAGTGCCCGCACCTGCACAGGCAAGGTAAGCACCACCAGAGGGAGCCCTATCTCCCTGGCCCATCTGCTGTCTAACAGATTCCCTTCAGAGCCCGTGTCCACCAGTGCTGGGGCCTTCAGGGTTAAATCCTCATAAAGGATTGTAACTGGGAGTCGTGTGGCAATGTGGGTGTGTCCCACGTGAATGTCTCGGCCCACCCCTAGCCCAGTTTCTAGGGGCGGGCGTTGGTGTTTAATCGCTCGGGGCAGTCTCTTACCTGATGCTCTATCGAGCCACAAACAAAACACGCTCCGCGGGCCAGCCTCCTCTGTCTATCTGGTGCCCTAAATGTGGCCCTGCTCGTGTCCATAGCTTCGTCAGCAGGGGGAGCTGTAACCACACGGAGCACAGGGGCCGTGGAGCGTGGGGAGGGCGGAACGCGGTCGGAACCGGAAGGGAGAGGGACGGCGCGTGCCCGGCCACGCCCTTCGTCTCGTTCCCGACGGCGTTCTTCTAACCGATTGTCTAATCGTATGACGAGATCAATAAGCCCATCTAAATCCCGCGGTTCGTCCTTTGCCACCAGGTGCTCCTTTAGAACCAATGACAGTCCGTTTACAAAGGCGGCGCGGAGGGCAGTGCTATTCCAGCCGGACCTCACAGCCGCGATGCGGAAGTCGACTGCATAGGCAGCTGCGCTCTGGCGCCCCTGTCTCATTGACAGCAGCACGGCTGAGGCGGTCTCTCCTCTATTTGGGTGATCGAACACTGTTCTGAACTCCCTCACAAACCCATCATATGTCTGAAGGAGCCGTGAATTCTGCTCCCAGAGCGCTGTAGCCCAAGCGCGTGCCTCACCGCAAAGCAGGTTTATTACATAAGCTATCTTGCTAGCATCAGTCGCGTACATGACAGGACGTTGTGCGAAGACGAGCGAACACTGCATAAGGAAGTCCGCGCACGTCTCCACACAACCTCTGTACGGCTCTGGAGGGCTTATGTATGCTTCCGGGGAAGGTGGGAGGGGTCGTTGAACGACCTGTGGAACGTCACTGTTATGCACAGGGTCGACAGGAGGGAGAGCCGCAGCAGCGCCCTGAGGGCGCGCCTCCACCTGCGCGGCGAGAGCCTCCACCCTGCGGTTAAGGAGGACGTTCTGCTCTGTTATTAAATCCAACCGAGCCGTGAAAGCGGTGAGGATCCGCTGCAACTCACCGATCATTCCTCCTGCGGACGCCTGTGCGCCCTGTTCTTCCATTGGCCGTTCAACTGCCGGTTGACGCCCCTCGGGATCCATGACGTTGGCCGAGATATCCTGTTGGGAAAGTGTAAGTACACGGACCCACAACAGGGGACGCAAATGAACGGACAATGGAATAGGTCAAATAACAACACTTTACTGTTGTGAATATGCACAACAAATACAACAGATTACAGCAATGGACAAAAGTCAATTCACAAAGGTGTCGTGTGGGCAGGCTCGAAGATAGGAGACGCCTCTCCAAAGTAGAACCGGAACCACACGGTTTCCTCCGCCACCAGACCCCGGGAATACTGGAGCCGCCAAGTCCCGAACTCCCAGGTGGCCACTGCCTCCGCGTGTCGGACCTGGTACTGCTGGCGAGGAACAAAGAACAATTAAATGAGGGCGCGTTTGCACCCAGGAATCCGAACGGCAGGAAAGCTACCTCCACCTCTCGTTGGAAAAGTAATCCACAGAACAACGCACAAAATCCAAAAGGATACAATCCGTCAGCTGAGATACGTTACCTTCCAGGTAGAAACGATATCTCGGCAAAGAGGTGGAGACGTAGTCCTGCTGATATACTCCTGCCGATCAGATGATTGGTAACAGCTGTTGCAGGTGATGCGTGACAGCTGTCACCCTGGCTGCTCCTGTGAGGCGGCTGCGCCCTCTGGTGCCTGGAGCCCGCACTCCAGACAGGGCGCCCTCTGGTGGTGGGCCAGCAGTACCTCCTCTTCTGGCGGCCCACACAACACGCTACCACACATTAATTAACTGTCTCAAGTAGGAGACTGCTTTTTTGTTTGTTGTAATTGCTAGTGCAAGATGTGCTGTGTGTCCTGTGTGCACAGTTGTGACGTCCCACACAGGCTCTGATATGTGCGTTTGAGTGTGATCCACCTGTCAGGCATGGAAATATTTATTCTCGAAGAACAAGCTCAAAGTAAAGTTAAATATCCATGATGTTTATAATGAATGATTTTGTTTGTTTTTTTTTCTCCATTTTGTGCAATCCATTTTTGTCCTGGAACAGCAGTCTGTCAATCAGTTAACACCAATGTTTCAAAGTCATGAAACACAGGCAGCACTCACTAAATTTCATTTTGACCTTGAGAAATGGTGTTGAGTGTGCAAACAGCACCTATTTACATCTTCCCTCCCAGAATTTTGTGCACTCTGGTGGACAAACCCCAGATTCCATATTTATGAAGGCACATGCACTAAATGATCATGACTAAGTGATTTTTATTTGACAGATGCTATTCTCATTGTGCACTCTAAAAAAAAAAAAAGAAACTGCTGTCTCAATGAGAAAAATTGATGTAACAGTTTGCATAGATTTTTTTAAAAAGTTATTTCAACTTTGTTATTTCAACTTTCAACTGAGTTAATGCCACAAGACTTATCTAGTTAAGTTAAAATATAAAAAAAAAAAAAAAATCACTTTTTCTCATTGAGCGGTTCATTTTTTAGAGTGTAACTCAGCATGCAGGTGTATTTGTGAGTGCAATGGTGGTTGCATACTTTTGTTACACATGCACATCTTTAGCAAATCACACCCTTATTGCTGCTTTAATAATCAACCTCTTTTGATGCTAAAGCTTAATATCTCTCAGTTGTCAGCAGAGTCATTCCTGTTCATCTGATCCTCAACTGGGTGAATCCACATTAAAAGAAGTCATTGCTTGCTGTTTAACTCTAAATAAACTCACGTTTTGGTTGTCTTTGTAGTGGTGCCAAGTATAAATATGTTGTCTGTGGAGATTCTCTGTCATCACATTGATGGCATCCAAGTAAATTGAGTCAGGTCAACTGAACATTGCAGTTGTTCAAAAATGTTCAACTTTCAATGGCATGTACCATTCCAGTAAGTAGGGTGCTACTCTCACAGCCAGCAGTGAAGGTCTTTTTTGTCAACCTTTCTTTGAAAACAATGGAACACCCGGTTTAATGCCTATTGCACATCATTAACACATGAATGTAGCATAACTATCTGATCCTTGGGTGAAAAAGAAAACATCAGTTCATAGGACTTTCTCTGCTGGTTTTCCTTTTATTTGTAATAATCTCTCTGATTCTGTTGAGTTTTTTTTAAACTGAATGGTTCAAAGGAAATGCAGGCACATTTTACCCTGAAGCCCATTTTTAGACAGTTTTGTGTCCAACTTTTTACTCGGGAATAAAATGGGTTTCATAAGTCTAGTATTTAGTGTGATTGTTAAAACTGTCACGGACCAAATAGCTAATAATGTAAGCAGAAGACTCTCTCATGAAATCTCAAACTATCACGAGAATATCAGGGCGAGATAAACATATTTACTGTTGTATAATATGCAGTGGAATATAAACCCTAACTGTAGGAAATTAAATAAAATATATTTCTCATCAACAATCGACTTATTTGGACTTAGAGGATACCTGTACAAACTGTAGGAAATTAAATAAGAAAATATATTTCTCATCAACAATCGACTTATTTGGACTTAGAGGATACCTGTACACCACAGCAGAAGAACGATAAGTAGTTGTCTTTCTAATTAGTCATTTTAAAGTTTTCTTTACCTTTACTTTGGTAAATATGCATGTGCAACTCTGTAGGGATCAACTCCACTTCCTGGCAGGTCTAATGAGATTTTAGCCTGTTCAGTTGAGACAAGATGCTTTTACTGTGATATTTTTAGCTTGCCCCATACATTATTACATTATTAGCCATTTAGTCCATGAGGATTGCAATGATCGAACTAATTACTGGACTCATTAAAATAGTCTTGAACCTAAAAACAATCTAAAATTAGGTGTCAGCTTCAAAAATGTTGGAGTTCCCCTTTAAATGGTTAAATAAATGGGTGGTATACAGAGGTTAAATGATGAAAACTTGAGTCAGTGTCCAATTACTTATGCCAGGGGTGGTCAAGTTCGGTCCTCGAGAGCCACATCCCTGACACTCTTAGTTGTCTCCCTGCTCCAACACACCTGAATCCAATGAAAGACTCATTAGCAGACTTTTAATGAGCCTTTCATTGGATTCAGGTGTGTTGGAGCAGGGAGACAACTAAGAGTGTCAGGAATGTGGCTCTCGAGGACCGAACTTGGCCACCCCTGACTTATGCAGCTAACTGTTATGGTAACATTGAATTACAAATAATTTAATTTCATGAACTGGTATCAAATATATAGGTGTGGGTTTCCAGTCTCTGAGTGCTCATTCTAGATTTTAATAATGTGTTTATTGCTTTGTATTGTACAGACATTGTATTGTAAAGCACTTTTAATAGGTGTTTTTTTTATAAATAAAATATTTTTATTGTAAAATGTGTGTTTTTTTTTTTTATTTATTTATGTCTGGTTTTATCCAAAGCACATAATTTCGTTGATAATACATTAAGTTGAGAACAATGTGGCTGCTGAAAATGTGATTGCTTCATTTGTGTTCATGACTGTGTTGTCACGCTTTAAGGCACATTCGTTGTGGTGCAGTTGTATGGCAGCAGAGGGCATCGGTGGTGTATGTTAATGAAGATAAAACCATCACCTCCCAGCTACATCAAACACTCTATAATCTAACAAAGCAAATGTCCTATATAAGCAGGTACGCATTCACACGCAGAATAAAAGTGGAAAATATTGAGTGCTATGTCATACCAATGCACTTGATGATGTAGTATTATACAAATATTGTGTACTTTGTAATACTGAAGGGGCACTGGGGAGCGGGGGGAGTTGTAAAGTAATAATTCATTTCATATTTACATTAGCATTATAAATAAAACTAATGATCAAATTAAAGGCATTACTGCATTTACACTGTACAAAATAAAAAACTCAACTTACAAACATTAGTGACATGGTATGTTATTTAACTGAGCAAATTAAAACATTTCTGTTCTGCCAGATGCCTTGAGTTTTAAAGTTTGCTCAACTTTTTTTTTAAACAGTGTACATAGTCAGAACCTTACATAAAAAGTGCACCGGGGAATCATACTGTTATTTTATTTCTATGAGTCACTGTGACTGACAATTAATTGGAAAATAGAACAGACTACAGTTGTTATACATCTTACCACTCCTTAGTTTGACTTGGTAGACAAAGTCATAAAAGGCCACAGCAGCTGCACACTCGCGTTTAATTTCTATTTCCTGCCCTGGTATCAGGCCCAGGGTCTGATACCAGGGCAGATAGACGGGCTAATGTGGGCTAATCTGATTTGAGGGCAACACAGACACAAGATAGGAATTACTCTCAAGAGACTGTCTGCATGAAGTGTGTGTGTGTGTGTGTGTGTGTGTGTATTTGTGCCTGACTCTGTGTGACAGCACATAAACAGGTATATAGTATTTATGGCTGCACTGATTACAGACAGAATGTTTGTTTCAGTGATTATTCGTGTGGTGTGTTTACTGGCTTAAAAATCACATATGAGGTTTTCAACTATACAAGCTAAATGTTTATTCTGGAAATACAGTACTGTGCAAAAGATTCTGACACATTAAAATAATGAAAACATGCCAAATACATACTTATAATTACCGTATTTTATGGAGTATAAGTTGCACCAGAGTATAGGTGGTGCCTGTTAAAAAGAGTACAAGTCCCACCTTTTTCTGTATTATCAGCTGTTTCATTTGGAATTTTTGTGAACTGTTCTTGTGTACAGTACATTGTATAATTGGCATTTGCTCTTTTACTCTTAAAGTTTATTTTGTTTAGTGCATTGATTCTTGGAAATGTCCTATATAAATAGTCATCTATTATTACTAATAACAAATGTGCAATTTTTAGAAAAGAAGTTAGACTGGTGAATAAGTCAAAAGACCTCCCAAACATCTAAAAAAGTGACTTACACTATGGAAAATAATAATATATATAAAAAAAATGTGATCGTGGGGAGACTTATATATGTTTTTTCATCTTCATGGCACGTTTTTGGACTGATGCGTCTAATATTGTGATGCAAATTCAAATATGGAAAATATGGAAAGAAAAAGAGAAAATAGTCCAACAGCGCACCCATGCAGCTGAAAAGGTTTAGGCAGAAGCAAAGCTTGTAGATTGTTTGTTGCTGTGACGCCACTCTGAACTTCACACGGTTGTATACACTTCTTTTATTTCTGTTTAGCACTCTTCTGGTTATTAATTGTATCTACTCTGAACGTTATTTAACAACAGTCCTGTTGTGAATTGTTAGCATTCACTAGCGGTTAGCATTCGCTAGCAGTTAGCTTTTGCTAGCGAGGTCGACCCCTCCCCCCTCTGTTGTTACTTTTTATAGCTGTTTCTTTTTGACACTTTTAATACTTCTGTTCGTTTTTCAGTCGCTGCTGTGAATTATTTTACTCCTGTGTAAAATCTCAGGAGCGGCTAGCACTTTCGCTAGCCGTTAGCTTGCGTTAGCTATTTCGGACCCCCGTGATCATTTTTTCATTTCATTTTTTTTACACTACTGTTAGTTAATTAACTGTTTAGTGTATTTATAGCTGCTGCTTTTTTACCTGTTTAATACTTCTGTTAGTTTTTCAGTGTAACTGCTGTGAATTTTAATTCATTTATTTGCGTCTGTGTGAGCCTTAGGAGTGGTTAGCTTATCCATTATTGGTTAGCTCGTGTTTGCTTGGCTACATTCTTGAATTTCTTAGTGCACAAAGTACACTACTAATTCTACTTTACACCCTCCGTAAATCCTGCATGATGTTGGAAGATAGAGTGGCTCTCTTAGAGAGTCGTGTCCGTAAGTTAGAGCAGCTTCTTACCTCAGTGGAGTTAGATGTTACGGGCACTCCAGATGAGGTTAGTGTTGAGCCGGCTAGCGAGCTAATTAGCATCAGCTTAGAAACACCGGCTGTGGAGGACGGCTTTCGGACTGTGGCTAGTCGGAGGAAGCCCCGCAGGGCTTGGTGCCCGGTTGTGGCACCCTGATCACACTCACCAGTGCGAACTGTGAATCGGTTCTCCCCCTTGGATTTGCATGATGTGAATTCTCTGAGCCCACAAGTGACTTCCACTCCTGTCTCCAGGCCGAAACACTGGACTTTAGTGATAGGGGATTCTATCACCGGCAAAGTCAGGTTACAGACGCCGGCTGACGTTAAATGTATTCCTGGGGCCAGAGCTGCCGACATTGCATCTCATCTTAGGGTGCTGACGCTGCAGAAGGGAAGACAGACGAAGGAACATGACATGAGATATAGTCACAGTTATTCACGTTGGCACCAATGATATTAGGATGAAGCACTCAGAGGTCACAAAAATGGACATAGGGGGGACTTGTGACCTTGCCAGAAAGATGTGTCGGCATCGATTAACAGTCTCTGGTCCCCTCCCCTCCCAGGGTACTGATGAGGCATTTAGCAGGCTGACATCGTTAAATAGGTGGCTGGCGCAGTTTTGTAGACTGCAAGGCTTTAGCTTTATTGATAACTGGCCTTCGTTTGTCCGTTTCGGAGTGTTAAAGGACAAGTTGGGACATGCCTATCTCGGCTTTCAGTGCTTACCAGTCGAGTGAGTATAAGAGAAATTGTGGAGAGCTGGGCATGTCCCAACTTGTCCTTTAACACTCCGAAACGGAGGTGTTCCGTTGTCTCGCTTCATCAGCGAATCGGTCGTGACGCGCGAAGCCTCCGCGTGGCTTTCCATGACAAAATCTCTTGTTAAAAGTGAAATCTGCCAGAAAATGGCTGATGTCCAGCTCTTGTGATAACCAGAGAAATTTCACACGATGGTCCTGGCTCCACACAGTGTTCCGTTTAGAAATGATGTGGTGGTTTCTGCCTCTCGATGGCGGCTTGGAGCGCAGCGCGCCATGTGCCATTGTGGGCCGTCCTCCTTATTCTCTGTGAAGCCCGTAAAATTTTCACCGAAAGCCAGATAAATTTTTCGAATGGTTTCCAGCTGCCTGTCTCTAACAGTTTCTGAAAAAATTCTGATGTAAAAAAAGCCCAAATCATTCCGCCATTTCCTCACAATGAAACAACGACGAGAGGGGTGGAGCAGTGCTCACTCAAAGCCTGCCCACAGGCGAATGACGCAACCGACAGGCGTGGAAAAACTCATGCATGCGCACGAAGGTTCAAGCTTGGCTGACGTAAAAACATATGAATCAAATCCATATATTTTTTGCATAAAATAAAAAGGTCGGATACTTTTCTCACAGACCTCGTACATTTAGTCACGTCCCTCGTGATACGAAGCAAGGCGGGGGTTGCTCTTATTTATAAATCTAGGTTTAGCTTATTAGCTGTTGGGGTTACAAATATCACTCGTTTGAGCATCTGATTCTCCGCTCTGTTCAGGATATTAGACATTGCCAAGGTCAGAAGAATAAAAATCAGTCGTATTACTTTGTCACTGTATATAGGCCTCCTGGCCCATATTCTGAATTCTTAGATGAATTTGGTGCGTTCATTTCTAACTTGTCAACTAGTGTAGATAACATTCTGATCACTGGTGACTTTAACATTCATATAAATAAGCCTTCTGATACCCTCTGCAAATCATTTATGGAAATTGTGGATGCATTAGGATTTCGGCAATGCATTCGGGATTCGACGCACATTAGTGGAAATACCCTGGATCTGGTTCTTGCATGTGGTATTGCTGTCACGAATATTGACATCATGCCTTTTACATCAGTGGTGTCTGATCACTCACTTATTAAGTTTATAGTTTCGCTGCCGTGTTTAGTGAACAACAACCTTATATATCATTACGGTGATGCATCAATTCCTCAACTAAGACTGAACTCGAAGCTAGACTGCCTGATGCCTTAGCTTTACATTTGACAAATACCCAGTCAGTAGACAGACTTGTGGATAGTTTAAACTCAGTGCTCAAAACTACACTCGACATGATTGCACCACCTGTGTTAAAACCACGCTCCCCCAAATCACAGTCACCTTGGTTCAGTGATTATCTGCGTGACCTCAAGCATAAAGCAAGAGGTCTAGAACGGAAATGGCGTCGTTCAAAATTAGAAGTATTTCACCTTGCGTGGCGTGATGCTATCTTAGACTATAAGCATGCATTATTGGCTACAAAGCGGACCTACTACTCTGATTTGATCAACAAAAACAAGCATAACTCAAAGTTCTTGTTCGACATGGTGGCAACACTTATGCATGGACAACCACCTGTAGTTCACTCTCCTTTTACAGCACAAGATTTCTTGGATTACTTTGGGAAGAAAATAGAAGACATCAGGTTGAACATATCCCAGCATGCCTTAACCCAGCCACTACACTCTGCTATTGAGGTGGGCACCGCTACTGAGGTATTACCTAGATTTACAGAATTTGATAGTATCTCACTAGGCATGTTGACAAAACTCGTAATGTCAACAAAAAGCACAACCTGTTTATTTGATCCTATACCAACAAAACTGTTTAAGGACCTTTCGCCCACTCTTGGGCCGACTGTGCTGGAAATGACTAATCTTTCTTTAACTTCTGGATCTGTTCCTAAATGTTTCAAATCTGCAGTGATTAAACCATTACTTAAGAAACCTAATCTTGACCCTAGTGTATTGACAAACTATCGGCCGATATCAAATCTATCATTTTTCTCTAAAATTCTGGAAAAAGTGGTGTCACGGCAGCTCGTAGACTATCTTACTGAGAATAATCTCTTTGAGCCACTGCAGTCTGCTTTTAGAAAATATCATTCCACAGAGACGGCTCTATTCTGCTTACAATGGATTCGGACACCACTATGGTTCTGTTGCTGTTAGATCTCAGTGCTGCATTTGATACAGTGGATCATCATATTCTACTTGATAGGCTGGAAAATCATTTTGGGATTACTGGGAGTGCCCTTGCATGGCTGACGTCATACTTGACCAGTTGTTCTCACTGTGTTTTGCACAGTAACACTACCTCTAACCTTAGTGACATGAAATTTGGGGTTCCACAGGGGTCTGTCTTAGGCCCCCTGCTTTTCTCCCTTTATATAGCACCCCTTGGGCACATATTGCGGCGTTTTAGGATTACCTTTCACTGCTATGCGGAAGATACTCAGTTATACATGCCGATAACTGCTGGTAATCTCGTTCACATAAAATCCTTAGAAGATTGCCTTGCATCAGGGAGAAGATGGATGTCTAGAAACTTCCTACTTTTAAACTCTGATAAGACTGAAATGATGGTTCTTGGTCCAGTGAGACATTGGCATCAATTTGACCAGTTAACGCTCAGCCTCGGCTCGTGTGTCATACATCACACTGACAAAGTGAGGAACCTTGGGGTAATTTTTGATCCTTCGTTGTCCTTTGGCCTCCACATCAGAAATATTACTAGGACTGCTTTCTTCCACCTGCGAAATATAGCGAAGATTCGTCCCATCCTGTCTATGGCTGATGCTGAGACCCTGATCCATGCATTTATTTCTTCAAGATTGGACTACTGCAATGTTCTATTTTCTGGTTTACCGCAGTCTAGCATTAGGGGTCTCCAATTGGTTCAATTGGTTATTCATGGACTGGCACCTCCCTACCTAGCTGACCTAATTAAACCTTATGTACCGGCCCGGGCTTTACGTTCTCAGGGTGCTGGACTACTTTGTGTCCCTAAGGTGAATAAGAACTCTGTGGGTCACAGAGCTTTCTCTTATCATGCCCCTGTTCTGTGGAATGATATCCCTGTGTCAATAAAACAGTCAGATTCTGTGGAGATTTTCAAGTCCAGACTTAAGACGCACTTATTTTCCCTTTCATATGGCTAGCATACTGGTACAGTTTTGTTTTACGCTTTTTACTCTTTTAATTCATCTATTAGTCATTGGAGCGGGCTGCGGCCTCAACTTTATGCTGTGTTTACACATAACGACAAGTCACGAATGCCACGAAGTACACATTCTTGGCCGCTGATCACAAATGTGATTATTCAGGGCAGAGGCGTCAGGTGTCCTCAGGAACTGCTGCAACCTGTTACCACACGTTACGATTAATGGCACGTGTTGCTGGAGAATTATCAGGAACCATTATGCACGGTCAAGAATAGTGTTCCGAGTTGTTGCGCGCTATTGCGCGTAACAGCGCATCGTTAAGTTCTGTCACATTGTGAACGAGGTGAATTGTCTCCACACACACACACCCATATTCATCCAACCGAATTCAGATCGCTCCAGTTTTTCAGAAGAACTTTGTGACTGCATGCGTAGTTGGGCTCTGTGCCATGGAGTGGCACAGAGAGGAGGAGGAGGACAGAGCCAGATGTGTGGCTTCATGCGGCTGTCGTCTCGCGCATTTTCCCAAACATCAGGCACATGCAGCAGGTGGAACACCTGCAGGAGCGCGCTGAAGACCACTGAAATTAGACTTTTAGCCGACTTGGTGTCACCAATCAAAGTGAATGTGGTGCAGCAGGGTTTAATTGTGCGCGCGCTTGAATTGAATTGAATTATTTTTTTATTTCGACACACATGGTTGAATAAAAAAAAGAAATACAATATTTACAAACACAAAACAACAATACAGCTAAACAGAAAACAAAATACAACATTCCAGAATTGACCAAAATCAAAACCCATGTGACCGAAAGGGGGTGGGTAGAAGCATAACTTATCAAGACCCACACTTTGTTCCACGAATTCATTGATACACCCAGACACACACATATATATACATATATACACATACAGACACACGTATGTATATACACTCAACAAAAATATAAACGCAACACTTTTGGTTTTGCTCCCATTTTGTATGAGATGAACTCAAAGATCTAAAACTTTTTCCACATACACAATATCACCATTTCCCTCAAATATTGTTCACAAACCAGTCGAAATCTGTGATAGTGAGCACTTCTCCTTTGCTGAGATAATCCATCCCACCTCACAGGTGTGTCATACCAAGATGCTGATTAGACACCATGATTAGTACACAGGTGTGCCTTAGACTGCCCACAATAAAAGGTCACTCTGAAAGGTGCAGTTTTGTTTTATTGGAGGGGATACCAGTCAGTATCGGGTGTGACCACCATTTGCCTCATGCAGTGCAACACATCTCCTTCGCATCATCCGTGAAGAGAACACCTCTCCAACGTGCCAAACACCAGTGAATGTGAGCATTTGCCAACTCAAGTCGGTTACGACGACGAACGGGAGTCAGGTCGAGACCCTGATGAGGACGACGAGCATGCAGATGAGCTTCCCTGAGACGGTTTCTGACAGTTTGTGTAGAAATTCTTTGGTTATGCAAACCGACTGTTCCAGCAGCTGTCCGAGTGGCTGGTCTCAGACGATCTTGGAGGTGAACATGCTGGATGTGGAGGTCCTGGGCTGGTGTGGTTACATGTGGTCTGCGGTTGTGAGGCTGGTTGGATGTACTGCCAAATTCTCTGAAACAACTTTGGAGACGGCTTATGGTAGAGAAATGAACATTCAATACACGAGCAACAGCTCTGGTTGACATTCCTGCTGTCAGCATGCCAAATGCACGCTCCCTCAAATCTTGCGACATCTGTGTCATTGTGCTGTGTTATAAAACTGCACCTTTCAGAGTGGCCTTTTATTGTGGGCAGTCTAAGGCACACCTGTGCACTAATCATGGTGTCTAATCAGCATCTTGGTATGGCACACCTGTGAGGTGGGATGGATTATCTCAGCAACGGAGAAGTGCTCACTATCACAGATTTAGACTGGTTTGAGAACAATATTTGAGGGAAATGGTGATATTGTGTATGTGGAAAAAGTTTTAGATCTTTGAGTTCATCTCATACAAAATGGGAGCAAAACCAAAAGTGTTGCGTTTATATTTTTGTTGAATGTATATATATATATATATATATATATATATATATATATATATATACACATATACATACAAACATATCTATACACACATATACTTGTACGATACATATACCATCACATACACCTCCCAGTCATGTTACAGGACACACCCACATATACCTAAGCATACATACCTACACACAAGCAAACACTACATACTAGACACAGTCACTTCACAACGATCTCACTACAATATTTTGAAACAATTACTTTCTTGCAGAGTCGCTTAAAACATGCCAGAGTACCACACGTTTTGATCTCAATAGGAGGCTCATTCCACATCTTCACCCCCGTCAAGGATAAACAAAAACCTTTTACATTAGTGCGAATTAATGGTTTCTTGAATAATACACAGCCACATAAATTATACTCAGAATCCCTCATTTCGAACTTCCTCCGCCGGACTGGAGGAGGTGCAGAGATGTCTGGCTGTACGTGAGTTTCCTCAGACTCGTTCTCCCGCTCATCGATTACAACAGCAGGTGGAACACCTGCAGGAGCGTCCTGAGGAGCTTCAGCAGGAACTGTGTAACGACATTTGGTGCCGAGTTTAATAGTGCGCACGTGACAGAAAACTAATTCGCGGTGGCACGTAGTGAAATGTGACGCTGCGTTACAAGTCGTGTCAAAACTTGACAGTTTCCGTGTCACTTCGTAATAACGCGTGACAGTTTGGGCTCCAAGAATCATGACAGGAACCACTACGAACACTGTCATGTTCTATTAAGGATCAATACTCATCAAGACGGATCAACACGCTCAGTTGCGACCTCCACGACTTGAGACGAAATGAGGGTGGTGTGTGACATTCGTGGAAGATTTTTTGACAGGCAAAAACATGCTCCATGAATATCAAGAATATCACGCACCAACACGCACTATTAAGAAACCTATTCAGATGCGTTAAGTCACATTAAGAATATCAGGAATGTGTCACGAATGACAGAAAAATGACATTCGTAACGCGTCTTGGTTATGTGTACACGCACCTTTACCTAAATTCTGGGTCTTTTAGTGAAGTTTAGGGCTAGTGGCCGGCGATCACCTTAGTATTTCTCTGTTTTTCTTGTTGTTTAATGCTGGCAAATTATACAGTATTTTTTGTCTTTCTGATGCCTGATTCTGTTTTTTCTCTCTGTTTAAGGTGCAGCTCCATCCAGATATGGGAGTTGTATTCGTGTTGGTGATCCTCCTGTCCTGTGCGCCAATAGCATTTCTTGTATATTCATCCATGAATTGTTCTGTAATTTATGTTTTTTTAATTTACTCACCCCTTTGAGTCTGGTCTGCTTGAGGTTTCTTCCTCAGAGGGAGTTTTTCCTTACCACTGTTGCTCTGGGGGTTGGTAAGGTTAGACCTTACCTGTGTGAAGCACTTTGAGGCAACGCTGTTGTGATTTGGCGCTATATAAATGAAAATAAATTGAAAACTGAAATTGGATGCCTACCCCATTAACCAAAGAAATAAAAATTGTACACATGTATATAAAAAATTATACATCCATCCAGTTAAATCCAGTCTGAAAAGGAGTGGGGGTGAGCAAAAAACCCATTTGTTCCCACTATTTTAACCGCTCAGTCACTGTAACTCATAGGACACAATCCCAATGTTACCGAACAAACTACATTTACAGTACAGCAAAACTCATAGGGCACAAGCTCATTTTACATCAGTCACATATCTAGAGAACATCATTTCTTTATATTGATATTTAAACTGAATAATATCTGGACGTCGCTTGAGTTCTTCTGTCAGGTTATTCCATATTTTTGGGCCACAAATGGAGACGCAAACCTTTCCTGGTTATTCTAGCCCCTGCAATTTTAAAATAATACAAGCCTCTTAGATTATTGCCAGGGGTTGTATATTCACTAAAGAGTTGAAGAATTACTAAAAACACATTTCATAATTTCAGATTTAGTTCAAAAGTATTTCTCTATACAGTGTTAAAATCAAATATTATCGTATACATTTAGAAGGCTTTCTGAATATTTTGATATCCAACACAAGGGCAGCATAGAAAGTATCTGACAAAGAGAATTACTCAAAGTATGGTATAATTGAGAAAATACATTTGGACCCCAGAGGGGTTTCATTCCTAAAACAAACCTAAACCATTTGTACTTGTTTAGGTTAACGAGGTTTCCCTTTGAAATAATGGTCAATGTTACAGATAAAAACATGTTAATTAAAGATCACCGTCGTTATACATCAGCTTAGGGGATGGAAAATATTGGAAAGCACACAAGGGTCAACAATGAGCTAACATTAAAGGGATACCACAGTTGCACAACTACAGAGGAAGTGAACAAGAAGAAATGCTTACTTTAATCAGGTTTAGTCTGTCATACTGAAAGACAAATTAAAGAGAAAACAAAAGTGTTAACCGAAGCAGTGAGCCACATGAACACAGAAACAAAATGAGAAAGGAACAAAAAAACAAACAAACAAACAAAACAAACAAAAACTGGTGTTGAGCAACTTTTCATTTACACACTGCACAAATCGTATGTTTGACAGTGAATACTTTGCTTAAACATGACTCTGCTGCTAAATGTGACGCCACACAACTTGCCTATTATTTAAGGAAAGAGATTGATTACAGTTTACCATCACTGATGTCTGTCATTTGGCTCTCTGTGCAGAGAGTCTTGTTTGCGGTGCGCATGCTTTTATTTGGATTGCATTAGAGGTGGGGTGATCAAGCTCACGTTGATAGAATGACCTCAAGCAGTTTATGAGATCATGTGAGTACTGTTGACCCCGGAGGCTCACGTGGTTTGGGGTGAGGGTTCGGTGGTGACACAGAAATGAGGAGCAGTTTAATCAGTTGTGGCATGTGTGTTTGCGCACATTTGCACACAACACACTGCATAATGAAGTGGCCATTAATGCTAAATTACTGTTCTCCCTGTGTCTGCCTGACAGTCCGTCCTGTCTATGACGATCTGGTCTGGTGGAGGAAATGTTTTAGTCGGACAACAGCTATATGTAGTATTACATCTTGCAAAGTCACAGTGGACAATAAATTACAGTATGGGCAGTTTAATTTGTCTGCTGTATATTCACTGGGGAGTTGGGCAGGAATACTGTATTTTTACAACATGATAGTAGCAGCATGTAGAGCAGGATAAGGAGCCGGCCTGCTCATATGTTGACCTGAGTTTGAATCCTGCTCACGCTACCTGTCTCTGTCCTTGGTCAAGATGCTTAATTTACATTATCTCAGTCCACTCAGCTGTAAATGGGTACCAGCTTCAGCTATAGTCCATGGGCCAAGCAGGTTTTTGATACCACTGAATGTGTCCAAACAACACTTAGAATCCAGCCTGAGTGTACCATGCCCTAAACAAAAATGTATGATAACCATCCCAGGGTGGTAGCTGTAGCCAGCTAGGGGTCAATGAAGAATTATACAGAGGTCAAAATGTAAAAATGCTCCAATCATGTTTGAAACCATATCAGATTATTTGTCTGATCATAACAATTCCAAAAAGGTATAGTTTGGACCATCTATGACAGAATGTTGTGGAGTTATGGGGTTAAAACAGCAAAAATGGTGACAAAGGTCAATTTCAGTTTGTACAGTGGTCAAAAGTTAAACTTGCTCCAATTTCAGTTAAAAAATATGCAAATTAATGTTTGGGTTCATAGGGTTCTAATAAGGAATAGTTTGCACCATCTGTCATGCTTAGTTATCACGTTACAGGGTAACACCACTTTTTAACTAATAGATTACAACAAGTTAGAGTTAATCAAGCTCTTTCGGTACTCAAATCATCAAATACAGGTGTACCACAAGGCTGTGTCAGTTCTCCTGTTCTCTTCACTCTTTATACTAATAACTGTACAAATAACTACTGCAATAACTTTGTTTTTAAATTTTCTGATGATACAGCTATTTTGAGCCTACTGCACAAAGATTCAAGTCCAACAAAGTACTTCCTTGAAGTGAAACACTTTGTGCAGTGGTGTGATGACAACCACTTGGTTTTAAATGTCAATAAAACCAAGGAAATGATTCTGGATCCAAGGACTGTTGGGGACCATACTCCTGTGGTCATACATGGTATTCCCATTGACCAGGTCAACTCATACAAGTACTTGGGGCTGCACATAGACAATACCTTCAGCTGGACTGCACATGTGGACAGTTTGTGCTCCCGATTCCATCAAAGACTTTATTTCCTTCGTAGACTTCGTTTGTATGGAGTCAATCAGAAAATTATGTTGTTGTTTTACCAGGCAGTGTTAGAGAGCCTAGTTAGGTATGGCATGACTGCCTGGTACGGCAATCTTTCTGTACAATTTAAAACGAAACTTAACAGACAAATTGATGATGCAATGAAGATAATCGGAAAGAAACAATATCAGTCCCTCAGTTCACTCTATGAAGAGTCTGTTTTGAAAGCAGCTCAGAGGATACTGATGGATTCAGTTCATGTTCTTCACGCAGAGTACACTCTCCTTCCTTCTGGGAGAAGGTACAGAGTTCCTCGGAGTAGACTGAATAGATTTATAAATTCATTCGTCCCCATGTCTATTAAATTGTTAAACAATAATGTTTAAAATTGGAATTATGCAATATTTATGGTGTTTCTCCTGACTTCTGTCATGTTAATTTGTTATGGATGTGGTTGTGTTTTTATCTGTATTGTTTGTTTTCTCTTTTCTTGTAAGGCACCTAGCATGAGTCCAAGACAAATTTCCCTGAGGGGACAATAAAGTGTATCGTATCGTATCGTATCGTAACACATACCACCTGTAATTGAATTCAATGGATGTCGACCTTGTTTGACCTTTACTTTGGAGACCAAACATTCAACTCAGTCAAAACTATTCCATTTATTAATCCTTTTATTTCAACCAATAATATGCATAATTTTTCCTGAAATTGGAGCAACTTTAACTTTTGACCCCTGTACAAACTGAAACTGACCTTTGTCACCATTTTTGCTGTTTTTACCCCATTACTTCAGAACATTTCATCACAGATAGTCCAAACTATACATTTTTGGAATTGTTATAATCAGACAAATAATGTGATATAATTTTCAACATGACTGGAGCATTTTTACATTATGACCTCTGTGTAATTTTTCACTGACCTGTAGCTGGCTACAGGTACCACCCTGTGATGGTTATCATAGATTTTTGTGTAGGCCATGGTACACAGACTGGATTCTAAGTGTTGTTTGGTCACCTTCAGTGGTACCAATCAGGTCAAAACTGATGACTGGCTCCTGGACTACTATGGAAGCAACCTGCGTTGGACTGGTGTCCCATTCAGGGGGAGTCGGACAATCTCATCTGCTTGATGCTGCAGAATCCAGAGATAAGCAGCAATACCAACAGGTTTCAGAGTTGATACAGAACATACTTCTTTAGGTAGCAGTAGTGAGTCTCAAATATGGCAAGACAAAGGTTGCTTAGAAAAACAAAAAACTCCCAGAGGTCGCAAGTAAATTCTGGCAGAAAATCCAAATCATCCACAAAAAAGATTTCACAGTGTAAATAGACCAAACCATGGACAAGCTGTCTGGATCAGACTGCGATATGGGGCGCCTTTCACACTTCTTGGATGAACTGTAAAGTCTGAAAGTCCAAATTAAACAGAGTTGGTGCGTAAGCTGCCCTTAAAGAGCCAAAATGAGCCTGACTTACAAAGGTTCCAGGAGCTTTATCCGCCTTGGTTTAACAGATTTTCCCTCTGTTTACTCTGGATGCAACACTAGAACTTTTTGAGGACTATGCTGTAGTATGCTAAAGGTTTTGCACAGTAGTGCATACTGTACATATATATATAAATGGATCTGAAAATGTTTGGAAACATAAACCAGAAATGCGCTACATTGAAGGTAACAAGAAATCATGGAAAATAAAAGGAAAGGAGATGGGTGTGTTGGGGAAGGTGTTTTATACAGTAGTGTTCAGAATAATAGTAGTGCTATGTGACTAAAAAGATTAATCCAGGTTTTGAGTATATTTCTTATTGTTACATGGGAAACAAGGTACCAGTAGATTCAGTAGATTCTCACAAATCCAACAAGACCAAGCATTCATGATATGCACACTCTTAAGGCTATGAAACTGGGCTATTAGTAAAAAAAAAAAAAGTAGAAAAGGGGGTGTTCACAATAATAGTAGCATCTGCTGTTGACGCTACAAACTCAAAACTGTTATGTTCAAACTGCTTTTTTAGCAATCCTGTGAATCACTAAACTAGTATTTAGTTGTATAACCACAGTTTTTCATAATTTCTTCACATCTGCGAGGCATTAATTTTGTTGGTTTGGAACCAAGATTTTGCTCATTTACTAGTGTGCTTGGGGTCATTGTCTTGTTGAAACACCCATTTCAAGGGCATGTCCTCTTCAGCATAAGGCAACATGACCTCTTCAAGTATTTTGACATATCCAAACTGATCCATGATACCTGGTATGCGATATATAGGCCCAACACCATAGTAGGAGAAACATGCCCATATCATGATGCTTGCACCACCATGCTTCACTGTCTTCACTGTGAACTGTGGCTTGAATTCAGAGTTTGGGGGTCGTGTCACAAACTGTGTGCGGCCCTTGGACACAAAAAGAACAATTTTACTCTCATCAGCCCACAAAAATTCCTCCATTTCTCTTTAGGCCAGTTGATGTGTTCTTTGGCAAATTGTAACCTCTTCTGCACATGTCTTTTATTTAACAGAGGGACATTGCGGGGATTCTTGCAAATAAATTAGCTTCACACAGACGTCTTCTAACTGTCACAGCACTTACAGGTAACTCCAGACTGTCTTTGATCATCCTGGAGCTGATCAATGGGTTAGCCTTTGCCATTCTGGTTATTCTTCTATCCATTTTGATGGTTGTTTTCCATTTTCTTCCACGCTTCTCTGTTTTTTTTGTCCATTTTAAAGCATTGGAGATCATTGTAGATGAACAGCCTATAATTTTTTGCACCTGCGTATACGTTTTCCCCTCTCCAATCAACTTTTTAATCAAACTACGCTGTTCTTCTGAACAATGTCTTGAACGTCCCATTTTCCTCAGGCTTTCAAAGAGAAAAGCATGTTCAACAGGTGCTGGCTTCATCCTTATATAGGGGACACCTGATTCACACCTGTTTGTTCCACAAAACTGATGAACTCACTGACTGAATGCCACACTACTATTATTGTGAACACCCCCTTTTCTACTTTTTTTTTTTTTTAACTAATAGCCCAGTTTCATAGCCTTAAGAGTGCATATCATGAATGCTTGGTCTTGTTGGATTTGTGAGAATCTACTGAATCTACTGGTACCTTGTTTCCCATGTAACAATAAGAAATATACTCAAAACCTGGATTAATCTTTTTAGTCACATAGCACTACTATTATTCTGAACACTACTGTATATCAAAATGTGCTGTAGGATTTTGGAAGCTCATAGAATTGTGCATAGGGGTGGAGCAAACTCAGGGTGAAGTACTGCAGACAGGGTTTGCACATTTCCACAACGTAGCTCACAACACAAGAGGTGGGCAACAGGTTGGGAGGAGACAGAAATATTTGGAGAGCAAAAAACAGTAATGCTTACTTTGGAAAGCCGCTTGTGAGACTAGCATGCAAACAGCAGAAGAACAAACAAAAATCAGATATAAAAAAGAAGCTGCAACAATAAATGGCTGACAGTAGCAACAGAAAAGCTGAACAGTCATGGTGGTGGTGGTGGGGGGTGACATAGGATTTAGGGCATTTAAGCTGTACCAAACAAGAATAACTAAATGTCAAAAAACATTACGAACATTACATAAAGTCATAGTAACTTTTCCGCCTTTATCTTAACAGCCCTGTCACACCTTGACAATTTAGACAGATTACATCGACTGCACTAAAAACGCTGGCATGCACTGACGTACGTCTAATACGTTACGGGTAAGTTAATTCATATAATGTCTGGGGCTTATTTAAGGCAGTCGTTAATTTTTTCAGAAAAAGTTTTGACCCGGTCATTAAACGAGGTAGGTCCCGATTCAAGGTCAGGCTTTTAATCAAGGAATTACGTAAACCTCATTGGTGCTGGTAAGTCCTTGTAGACTGTTCAGTGCCTCTTGGCTGTAATTAATCTGTTACATACATATAATGGATTTTGTCCATTTTATGCATATAACAGATTTAGAATATAACAGACAAAATCTGCTGGTCTACCTGAATCCATTATATGCAAGTTTCACTGTGTGTGTGTGTATGTATGTGTGTGTGTGTGTGTATATATATATATATATATATATATATATATATATATATATATATATATATATATATATATATGTGTATACTCAACAAAAATATAAACGCAACACTTTTGGTTTTGCTCCCATTTTGTATGAGATGAACTCAAAGATCTAAAACTTTTTCCACATACACAATATCACCATTTCCCTCAAATATTGTTCACAAACCAGTCGAAATCTGTGATAGTGAGCACTTCTCCTTTGCTGTGATAATTCATCCCACCTCACAGGTGTGCCATATCAAGATGCTGATTAGACACCATGATTAGTGCACAGGTGTGCCTTAGACTGTCCACAATAAAAGGCCACTCTGAAAGGTGCAGTTTTGTTTTACTGGGGGGGGGATACCAGTCAGTATCTGGTGGGACCACCATTTGCCTCATGCAGTGCAACACATCTCCTTCGCATCATCCGTGAAGAGAACACCTCTCCAACGTGCCAAACGCCAGCGAATGTGAGCATTTGCCCACTCAAGTTAGTTACGACGATGAACTGGAGTCAGGTCGAGACCCTGATGAGGAGGACGAGCATGCAGATGAGCTTCCCTGAGACGGTTTCTGACAGTTTGTGCAGAAATTCTTTGGTTATGCAAACCGATTGTTCCAGCAGCTGTCCGAGTGGCTGGTCTCAGACGATCTTGGAGGTGAACATGCTGGATGTGGAGGTCCTGGGCTGGTGTGGTTACACGTGGTCTGCGGTTGTGAGGCTGGTTGGATGTACTGCCAAATTCTCTGAAACGCCTTTGGAGATGGCTTATGGTAGAGAAATGAACATTCAATACACGAGCAACAGCTCTGGTTGACATTCCTGCTGTCAGCATGCCAATTGCACGCTCCCTCAAATCTTGCGACATGTGTGGCATTGTGCTGTGTGATAAAACTGCACCTTTCAGAGTGGCCTTTTATTGTGGGCAGTCTAAGGCACACCTGTGCACTAATCATGGTGTCTAATCAGCATCTTGGTATGGCACACCTGTGAGGTGGGATGGATTATTTCAGCAAAGGAGAAGTGCTAACTATCACAGATTTCGACTGGTTTGTGAACAATATTTGAGGGAAATGGTGATATTGTGTATGTGGAAAAAGTTTTAGATCTTTGAGTTCATCTCATACAAAATGGGAGCAAAACCAAAAGTGTTGCGTTTATATTTTTGTTGAGTGTATATATCAAATCAAATCAATTTTATTTATATAGCGCCAAATCACAACAAACAGTTGTCCCAAGGCGCTTTATATTGTAAGGCTAAAGCCATACAATAATTACAGAAAAACCCCAACGGTCAAAACGACCCCCTATGAGCAAGCACTTGGCGACAGTGGGAAGGAAAAACTCCCTTTTAACAGGAAGAAACCTCCAGCAGAACCAGGCTCAGGGAGGGGCAGTCTTCTGCTGGGACTGGTTGGGGCTGAGGGGAGAGAATCAGGAAAAAGACATGCTGTGGAAGAGAGCAGAGATCAATCACTAATGATTAAATGCAGAGTGGTGCATATAGAGCAAAAAGAGAAAGAAACTCAGTGCATCATGGGAACCCCCCAGCAGTCTAAGTCTATAGCAGCATAACTAAGGGATGGTTCAGGGTCACCTGATCCAGCCCTAACTAGGAAAGTTTTAAGCCTAATCTTAAAAGTAGAGAGGGTGTCTGTCTCCCTCAGCGCCGCCGTTCGGCATAAGCAGACTACGCAGCCTGCGTTGGACACCACCATGTTGCACTAGTTTGCAGGGCCTCCAATTGACTGAAAAAATGTGTTGAAATTATTATGAGTGATGCCGGTGTTACTCTAACCACTTTTTTTTGTAACGAGTAATCTAACGCGTTAATCTTTCCAAATGAGTAATTAGATTAAAGTTACTTCTCCAAGTCACTGTGCGTTACTATTATTTTTGCATTGTGGGTCGACAGCAGCATTAAACTTGGTCCGTGGGCAGGAGGTCGGGGTTCGACTGAACTGCCCACTTTAAGCGAGCTGTGAGCTTTTCATCAGCTACGACTCGTCCTCACCTCTTAAAGCGCGGTGAAAACAGCACACCTGCAATGAGCTTTACAGTCATTTTTATGCTTTTTTCTCCTTTATTAGAATTCTGAGCTGAGCTGCTCCGTATCGTCTCGTTAAAAACAGCTGATCCTCCGCGACGTGCCAACAACTAACACTATTTTCCACTCAAATGCACCTAAACTCTCTTTCTGAGGAGCACATGATGTGAAAACGCAATAAAACTTTCTTACCTGTAAATCTGGTCATGTTTTCTGCATAAATAAATGTTATCCATTCTTTGTGCTCAAACGCCAAAGCAGGGGCGAATCCAGATGGAATGAGTGCGTGGGGCAAGGATGTGCCCCCTCCCCCACAACACCCCTAGATTAAAGGTCCCGTTTTGAAGCAGTTTTTTACTACAACTACTAATACTACTTAAAATAATAATAATTTTGACAAGTAAAATGTTTATAGAGAATTTAAATGTTACAAAAATGTTAGAAAGAATTTAATAGTTACATTTATAAACAATGTAAGTTAGAAATTGCAAGTTTTACTGTTACAGTACTGTCAACAGTTAAATATGAGGTCAAGAAAGATTATTTTACTTTTTATAAAACAAGTATTTATTTTCATTGAAGTCAAGAAAGGGTGACTATAAAGTGAGTTTTGGCAAAACAGGTATCATTGTCATGTTGAGGTGGCAGAGGGTTGTTGTCGGCAGCTGGGGAAAGTAACTAAAAAAGTAACTAGTAATCTAACTTAGTTACTTTTACAACTGAGTAATCGTAATGTAACTAAGTTACTTTTTCAAGGAGTAATCAGTAATCAGTAATTGGATTACTTTATCAAAGTAACTGTGGCAACACTGATTATTACATTTCAAAATCAATATGAATTATTTATGAATAGGCCCATCATTTTTGTCTTTAAACATTGTGTAGGCCCCTACCCCATTACTTAATTGGGGCAAATTAACAGGTTTTTTTTTTTGCCTAATATAAAGCCCCCATCCACCCCCGCCCGATTCCTTGAAATGGTACAGCCCTGTTTGCGTCTTTCTCTGTTCGCTGTGTCGCCTAACCAGGGTTGCCAGATGTGATGATTTCCAGTCCAATAAATGCTCAAAAATGCATGGAGGCACTAAATCCTGTGTGGCAATTCTATACAAAAAACTCTTCCAGTGCCATATTTTTACCCTAAACAAACCAACTGGATGGGAAAACACCCAATCTGGCAACCCTGCGCCTAACTGAAGTAGCACTGCTAGCCCACATTCGATTCTGACACGAGACGACAAGTTGTCACTATGCCACAATTAAACAATGAAGCGACGGCAGGAGTCTGGAGCTGAAAAATGGAGGAAAAAGAAACAAAAAGATGATGCCCGTGCATCCCTTGCTGGTAAGTACGTGTTAAAGGTTTAAATTGTTTTGATTACTTAATGTTCAGTGGTGCTGCTTAAGCTAGGTTACGTTTGCTTTGCTGATTTGATGTAGCTTTAAACGCTAAACTTAAACGCTTTAATAAATAGTAATGGTTTGAGTAGAACTTGTGTGTGAGTGTGTGTGTGTGTGTGTGTGTGTGTGTGTGTGTGTGTGTGTGTGGGGGGGGGGGGGGGGGGGGGTTCTCTTGTATGGGGGTGGGGGGCCTCCCTGACCAGTTATGCTTAGGGCCTCCAAAACCTTAGCAGCGGCCCTGGTCTCCCTGATCCGAATTGGGAGCTGGTTCCACAGGAGAGGAGCCTGAAAGCTGAAAGCTCTGCCTCCCATTCTACTCTTAAAAACCCTAGGAACTACAAGTAAGCCTGCAGTCTGAGAGCAAAGCGCTCTATTGGGGTGATATGGTACTATGAGGTCCCTAAGATAAGATGGGACCTGATTATTCAAAACCTTATAAGTAAGAAGAAGAATTTTAAATTCTATTCTAGAATTAACAGGAAGCCAATGAAGAGAGGCCAATATGGGTGAAATATGCTCTCTCCTTCTAGTCCCCGTTAGTACTCTAGCTGCAGCATTTTGAATTAACTGAAGGCTTTTTAGGGAACTTTTAGGACAACCTGATAATAATGAATTACAATAGTCCAGCCTAGAGGAAATAAATGCATGAATTAGTTTTTCACCATCACTCTGAGACAAGACCTTTCTAATTTTAGAGAAATTGTGCAAATGCAAAAAAGCAGTCCTACATATTTGCTTAATATGCGCATTGAAGGACATATCCTGATCAAAAATGACTCCAAGATTTCTCACAGTATTACTAGAGGTCAGGGTAATGCCATCCATAGTAAGGATCTGGTTAGACACCATGTTTCTAAGATTTGTGGGGCCAAGTACAATAACTTCAGTTTTATCTGAATTTAAAAGCAGGAAATTAGACGTCATCCATGTCTTTATGTCTGTAAGACATTCCTGCAGTTTAACTAATTGGTGTGTGTCCTCTGGCTTCATGGATAGATAAAGCTGGGTATCATCTGCGTAACAATGAAAATTTAAGCAATGCTTTCTAATAATACTGCCTAAGGGAAGCATGTATAAAGTGAATAAAATTGGTCCTAGCACAGAACCTTGTGGAACTCCATAATTAACCTTAGTCTGTGAAGAAGACTCCCCATTTACATGAACAAATTGTAATCTATTAGATAAATATGATTCAAACCACCGCAGCGCAGTGCCTTTAATACCTATGGCATGCTCTAATCTATGTAATAAAATTTTATGGTCAACAGTATCAAATCAGCACTGAGGTCTAACAGGACAAGCACAGAGATGAGTCCACTGTCTGAGGCCATAAGAAGATCATTTGTAACCTTCACTAATGCTGTGTCTGTACTATGATGAAGTCTAAAACCTGACTGAAACTCTTCAAATAGACCATTCCTCTGCAGATGATCAGTTAGCTATTTTACAACTACCCTTTCAAGAATTTTTTAGAGAAAAGGAAGGTTGGAGATTGGTCTATAATTAGCTAAGATAGCTGGATCAAGTGATGGCTTTTTAAGTAATGGTTTAATTACTGCCACCTTAAAAGCCTGTGGTACATAGCCAACTAATAAAGATAGATTGAGCATATTTAAGATCGAAGCATTAATTAATGATAGGGCTTCCTTGAGCAGCCTGGTAGGAATGGGGTCTAATAGACATGTTGATGGTATGGAGGACGTAACTAATGAAAATAAGCCAGACAGAACAATCAAAGAGAAAGAGTCTAACCAAATACCAGCATTACTGAAAGCAGCCAAAGATAATGATATGTCTTTGGGATGGTTATGAGTAATTTTTTGTCTAATAGTTAAAATTTTATTAGCAAAGAAAGTCATGAAGTCATTACTAGTTAAAGTTAAAGGAATACTCAGCTCAATAGAGCTCTGACTCTGTCAGCCTGGCTACAGTGCTGAAAAGAAACCTGGGGTTGTTCTTATTTTCTTCAATTAGTGATGAGTAGTAAGATGTCCTAGCTTTACAAAGGGCTTTTTTATAGAGCAACAGACTCTTTTTCCAGGCTAAGTGAAGATCTTCTAAATTAGTGAGACGCCATTTCCTCTCCAACTTACGGGTTATCTGCTTTAAGCTGTGAGTTTGTGAGTTATACCACGGAGTCAGGCACTTCTGATTTAAGGCTCTCTTTTTCAGAGGAGCTACAGCATCCAAAGTTGTGCTCACTGAGGATGTAAAACTACTGACGAGATAATCTATCTCACTCACAGAGTTTAGGTAGCTACTCTGCACTGTGTTGGTATATGGCATTGGAGAACATAACAACGAAGGAATCATATCCTTAAACCTAGTTACAGCGCTTTCCGAAAGACTTCTACTGTACTGTACTTATTCCCCACTGCTGGGTAGTCCATTAAAGTAAATGTAAATGTTATTAAGAAATGATCAGACAAGGGGGTTTTCAGGGAATACTGTTAAGTCTTCAATTTCCATACCGTAAGTCAGAACAAGATCTAAAGTATGGATAAAGTGGTGGGTGGACTCATCTACATCTTGAGCAAAGCCAACTGAGTCTAATAATAGATTAAATGCAGTGTTGAGGCTGTCATTCTCAGCATCTATGTGGATGTTAAAATGGCCCACTATAATGATCTTATCTGGGCTAAGCACTAAGTCAGACAAAAGGTCTGAAAATTCACAGAGAAACTCACAGTAACAACCAGGTGGACGATAGATAACAACAAATAAAACTGGTTTTTGGGACTTCCAATTTGGATGGACAAGACTAAGAGCCAAGCTTTCAAATGAATTAAAACTCTGTCTGGGTTTTTGATTAATTAATAAGCTGGAGTGGAAGATTGCTGCTAATCCTCCCCCTCAGCTCGTGCTACGAGCATTCTGACAGTTAGTGTGACTCAGGGGTGTTGACTCATTTAAACTAACATATTCATCCTGCTGTAACCAGGTTTCTGTAAGGCAGAATAAATCAATATGTTGATCAATCATTATATATGTGTGTGTGTATACATATACATATACATATATATATATATATATATATATATATATATATATATATATATATATATATATATATATACACACACACACACATGCATGAGGTCTGTTAGAAAAGTATCGGACCTTTTTATTTTTTGCAAAAACCTGATGGATTTGAAACACGTGTGCTTGCATGAGCAAACCTTGAACCTTCGTGCTCATGCGTGAACTTTTTCACAACTGTCGATTGCATCATTTTCTGGTAAGCAGCCTTTGTGTGAGGACGTGTCGTGCGCTCGGCGGATTTTCATTTCAAGGAAAAAGACGGAACGACTGGAGCAGCGCCGCATCAAATTTGGCCAGAAACTGGGCGACAAAACCAAAAAAAAACAAAAAGCGTTTTTTCTTCTCTCAAAATGAGATGTCTTCTGTATGAATTACATCCTGACGTGCAGCGTAGTTGGCTGCAAGAGCTCAGTTCAGGGTCTATGGAGTTAAATTTGTCTCATTAATATCTGAAAGAAAATGCTTTTGACCAAAACTACAGATTTTGTTTATTACTATTTATGTCCAGAGATCAAGGATCCACCATGTACAGATTTTATTTATGTTCAGCTCTAGGATCCAGTGACCATGTACAGATTTTATTTATTTTAATTTACATCCAGCCTAAAATTATTCCAGTATCCTGTCTGTGTTCCTTACTGGCACCCTGAGGCAGATATCAAAGCCAGAGCTAGAACCTACACAGTCCTTGAGCCCAGGTTCATTGCTATTGAACGTTCAGAGATCGAGGATCTAGTGACCAATTTCATATTTATTTACTTTAAAACTCAATAAAATGTTGTTGATGTAGAAAAGATGTAAAGCCTACTTTTAGTACACAGAAAATTCACAAGAGGTATTGGCAAGGGAATCAATAAATAATCGGAATCGATATTGATAAAATCCCATCCCTACTCCCACAGGCATACGTCTGGTGATGGTGGGCAAAAAACTCAAATGTTGTATCATCTGACCATAAAATGTTCATCCAGAGTGTTTTTTTTTTCCTATGTCTCCGTGGGCTGCTGCAAAATTGAGTCTTGAGCTTGATGGTGTTTATTTCAGAGCAAGAACCTTCTTTAGGGCCCCTTCACACATAGTCCAAATGTGGTCAAACTGCGCATGAATTGTTCATGAAGCAGGAATCGTATGCAATACTTGTAAAATTGGAGCTGCCTCTAACGCCTCGTACACCTGTTGCTACTATGTGTACACACCAGTGGCTGAAAGACAAAGTGTGCACTGTGAGAGCCCATTCGATCCCTCTTACAGCAGGTGTCGGCCAAATTCCAGGTTACACACGAACATCTAACACCGCTCACTTGGCACTTAAGCCCCTTTCACACCAGGGCTGCTTCCAGTTACGTCGTGCATTGTCATGACGACACCACGTGGAAGCAACCTAGGCAAGGGACGCAAAGGACGAAGCAAATCGGACGCCAAAAATTAAACGTTTAATTTTTTTGCGTCAGAGCAACAGGACAGTACTCAGTGTGACTGGAAGCCACACCCTCACAAGACAATGTTACCCGATGCCAATTTATGATTCCTGCTGTGTTCCATTGTTCCCACAGTATAAATCACGCAGGATTGTTTTTATACAGTGTACACAATGCAGTAAAACTACACGCTCAAAAAAGAGCACAGAAAAAAAAAAATGCTGATTGCAGCTACTGCTGCAGCTCCTCGCTCTTCTCTCACAAAAGTGTTTAAATAAAATCCATAAAAGTCCTGCTCACAGATGGCTTGCCAGTGACAGGACATGTCCACATCCAGTAAAAAGTCCGGACATCTCCAGTCCACTCTCGGACAATTCGTTCACGCGCGCACATGTGAGCAATTAAAAGAAAGAAAAAAAAAACTGTTTGGCTGCAGGAAGTTAGCTCCTTGTTCTTCCCTCAAACTCTCTCATCACTGTTTTAAAAAAAGGACAAAAAAGGACATAAGTCCTGCTCACAGACTGATTTCCAGAGACAGGACATGTCCGCATCAAGTATAACTCCAGACATCTCCACATTTGTTCAGGGACGGTTCGTTCGCGCACATGCGCGCATCTCGCGGTCAAAGGAGGAAAGATAAACTGTAACAGAATTCAGAGCGCAGACCTGCAGCTCAGCACAAGAACAAATATAAAGTAGAAGAGAAATCAGAGTGCACAGTCTGGCTGCAGTCAATCTGTGCACTCTGATTTCACTGTGCAGAGAACCTGCAGGCTGCATCCTCACCTCCTCTCTGCCCCCTGCTGCCAGCACCTGACGCAGAAATTCCTGCATCGGCATAACGCCACAGGAAGCAACTTGAAGCAGGTCCGGTGTGAAACGGGCTTTAGAAAATGTGTGGTCATTTACGCAGTCAGCACGAAAACAGTCAGCAGATGATCACTTTCGAGCTGAATGTGAAATTTGTCTACAACTCCAATTCCAATGAAGTTGGGACGTTGTGTAAAATGTAAATAAAAACAGAATGTTCTAACTGATAAAGTTTACTGTTTTTGTGCAAATACGAGGTCTGTTAGAAAAGTATCCGACCTTTTTTATTTTTTTCAAAAACCATATGGATTTGAATCACGTGTGACTGAAGCCTTCCAGGACATGTTGCGGCAGGTCCAGCTCATGCACAATCACAATCGGATAATCACACGACTGAAAAGCAACCGGAATCCATCTGAAATCCACCTTTAAGCCGTCCTGTGAGACCAACACCGAGGTGGTTTTGTCCCGCGTAATGAACGGCTCCATGGCGCGTCCCTCCGCTTTTCTTTCCATGAAAAAAACTCCTGTAACAGTGGAATGTACCGAAAAAGTGCTGATGTCCACATCGTCAGCCTTTTTGTGAAAGTCAGACGAGGTCCCGGATCGACAAAGCCTTCACGTTGGAAATGATCTGGTTGTTCCAGCGGGGTGTCAGCCTGTCGATGGGGGCTGGGAGCGCGCCGCGCTCTCAGCAGTTGTGGGTGGTCTTAAACCATCTGGAGCACTCCTTAATCTGTGTAATCCCCATAAAATCGTCCCTGAAAGCAATATTATTTTTCCAAACGGTGTCCACCTGGAGGTCTCTCACAGTTTTCTGGAAAAAAATTGATGCAGCAAAGCTCCAAATCGTTCAGACATTTATTCGCAATAAAAAATAGACGAGAGGGGTGGACCAGTGCTCACACAAAGCCTGCTCACAGGCGAATGACGCAAACCGACAGGCGTGAAAAAAACTCACGCATGCGCACGAAGGTTCAAGCTTGGCTGACGTAAAAACATATGAATCAAATCCATATAGTTTTTTGAAAAAAATAAAAAGGTCGGATACTTTTCTAACAGACCTCGTATATGCTCATTTTGAAATGGATGCCTGCAACACATTTAAAAAAGCTGGGAGAGTGGTATGTTTACCACTGTGTTACATCACCCTTTCCTTCTAACAACACTCAATTAGCATTTGGGAACTGAGGACACTAATTGTTGAAGCTTTCTAAGTGGAATTCTTTCCCATTCTTGCTTGATGTACGACTTCAGTTGTTCAACAGTCTGGAGTCTCCGTTGTCGAATTTTGTGCTTCATAATGTGCCACACATTTTCAATGGGTGACAGGTCTGGACTGCAGGCAGGCCAGTCTAGTACCTGCACTCTTACTTCGAAGCCACGCTGTTGTAACACATGCAGAATGTGGCTTGGCATTTTCTTGCTGAAATAAGCAGGGACGTCCCTGAAAAAGACGTTGCTTGGATGGCAGTATGTGTTGCTCCAAAACCTGGATGTACCTTTTAGCATTTCTCTTTCTCTTTCTCATGAGAAAGAAGGCAAATGTACAAATGTTTAACAGTGATAACATATATACAACATCTTTAACAGATGGTGCCATCACAGATGTGTAAGTTGCCCGTGCCATGGACACTAACACACCCCCATATCATCACAGATACTGGCTTTTGAACTTTGCACTGGTAACAATCTGGATGGTCTTTTTCCTCTTTTGTCTGGACACAACATCCATGATTTCCAAAAACAATTTGAAACGTGGACTCAGACCACAACACACTTTTCCACTTTGCGTCTGTCCATTTCAAATGAGCTTGGGCCCAGAGAAGGCGGCGGTGTTTCTGGATGTTGTTCATGTATGGCTTTCGCTTTGCATGGTAGAGATTTAACTTGCACTTGTAGATGTAGTGAAGAACTGTGTTAACTGACAATGGTTTACTAAAGTGTTCCTGAGCTCACTCACCTGTTTCCAATTAGGTGTTCTTTGAGCATTCATCAACTTTCCCAATCTTTGTTGCCCCATCCCAATTTTTTTGAAATGTGTTGCAGGCATCCGTTTCAAAATGAGCAAATATTTGCACAAAAACAACAAAGTCTATCAGTTTGAACATTAAATATCTTGTCTTTGTGGTGTATTCAATTGAATATAGGTTGAAGAGGATTTGCAAATCATTGTATTCTGTTTTTATTTACATTTTACACAACATCCCAACCTCATTGGAAGTGCTCCCCACGAGTGTGGCATTACAAAAAAGCAACGCACATGTGGTGCATGTGTCTTGCACGTGTGCGTGTGTGTTGCACCCCACTTGCATAAAATGCTTGAATATGTATGCACAGATCTGATCACACACAGCACGTGGAGGTGCTTGTCAGCTGATCACAGCACACTGACAGCTGGATAACAGCTCAGTGCACATATTACAAACACAGAAAACACCGCCAGGACAGTTATATAAATAATTATTACAATACCTACATATGCAATTACACAACAAATAACAAAAATGAATGACCACATAACACAGAGTGACATGTTGGTCTGGATGCTTAATGGATGGGGGGGTCTGCTCACAGCCACAGCTGCTCCTGGACTTCCCAGCTGGAGAGCATGTACCGCGTTTTGAGGACATGAACTTACAACATTCCTCAGTGAGGCGCGTGTCTCTGCCTGCTATCCTCACGTGGAAATACATAAAACATCTTTCCCCTTTGCGCCGGGATACAGTGGCCGCACACAGTGCACCTCCTCCATGTTCTTGTTGATTTCAGGCATTTTTCCGCACCATTTACAGTCCAGCGATGGTAGCGCAGTGGTAACGTTTCCATCTGGTAATCAGAGCTTTTGTAAATTCCTGGTTCGAATCCTGTGGGTGGCATGTATTTTTCTTTTTTTTTTTCCACAGCAGCTGCGCAATGTGGTTACACATGCTCCCGCTGAATTCAGCTGGAGCTGGATTGAGTTTTTTACGTGTGTGTAGGATGAGCCAGATTTGAAAGACAGGGCTGGACACTATCCGGCTAGAAAGCAATCTGGATTGAATGTGGTCCAAGCTTGACTGCAACCTAAACCCCCATGTGAACGGGACCCAACTGCTAACCTCTGCACCAACATGCTGCCCAGAACTGTTATAAAACTAAAATACTATACTACTATACTATACTACTATAATAATTGTAAAAAATAATGCTGACTACTTTGCGGATTTCACCTATCGTGGGTTATTTTTAGAACGTAACTCCCTTTCACGGCCTTGCAGTTTCGCGGATTTTTTTTAGTGCAATTTTGCATGCTTCTTTTTTTTTTTTTAACAGCGCATTGTGTTCTGCGTCCTTATCAGGCGGGCTGGTCGCGGCACCAGTCGGCATCACCGCGATTGCTCTCACTGCCTCCGATGTGCTTATTGAGTCTGCGGGCTCGGTAAGCGCCGCAGCGGTCCACTCACACTGCCCCCGTCTGCTGTGCCAAGCTGCATCCAACTCCAGCAACAGGTCCAGAGACCACGCTCGCTGTTTTGATGCGCAGCACCCGCTGCATGATCTCGGTAACCGCAGCCGCTCCGTGGCCATGACTTGGATTCTTTGCGGGTCCCCCATCTGTACTCCCGGAGGCAGTGAGCAAAGGGAGAGCACGCGCATTGTGTTCTGCGTGCATTTATCATTTATAGGTATATGATAAAATCGTTATCAAGTTGTTTTGTGACACAAATAAGATGTTTTGTGAAACAAATTACACAACAGTGATTTACTAATGTCCCTTTAACTAAAATAAATCAATATGAACTTTGTTCCACTCAACAAAAATTTGTTTATATCAGTGGTTCCCGGCCTTTTTTTAATAAGGCCTGAGCTCCCAACCTGTCCAAATAATGAATAAATAAATAAATAAATCCTTTTTTTGGGTGGGGGGGGGGGGGGGGGGGGGGTTCTTTTTACAGAATGGGTTTCCAGCTTTCTCTTTGGGTCATTCAAAGAAGTTATCTTTTTGGTTAGTTTTAATTGTCAAATACATATGCTATTATGACTTTAACAGGTGGAACTTTCAAATTTGAAACCTCAAAGCAGACAAAACCTCAGCCACCCCCTGTGATCTTACAGCCAAATTATACTCTGCAATTACAAGTATAATGCTGCAGTACATGTTGGTGAAATGTGGCCAGCAGAAAACCAGATGTTCCATTGTTTCAATGAGAAGACCACTGAAAATTTCACCGCTGCTGGCAGTGACAGCGGCTGCCACACACGATGGTACGTGAAATCGAAAGCGAAACGTCCTCGTGTCAAGCAACCCAGTCCAGTCGAAGATTCAAGCTTCTACTATGGAAACCACCTGGACAACTGAGAGCCTACACAGAAAAATCGAAAGTTATAAATTTCCAAAATTTCTCACTTGCACAGTGACAAAGACAAACTGGATATTAATTTGCCTTCAACAGTGCTCAAAGATGGACAGTGAGAGATTAATTATTTTACTGCAGACACACATTTTATATGAGATAAAAAGTAGTCACTTGTCGTATTACAGGAAAAAACATGAGAAAAAGTTTTTTAAATAGTAATCAGAGGGAGACCTCCTGTTTTAATTTAATGTTGTGAAAATTATATATTATTGTATCTTTCAATTCAGTAAATTATTGTTAGTTGAACTAATGCTACAAAATGAATTTGTGTCACTTCATCATCTACTATCTGGTGCTGTGAACTGATTTGTGTTAAGAACTGGGGTCTGGTTTCTTTACCATCAGTGTGATGCAGCAGAAGAGAAGGGGCTGCATGATGCATCCTAAATGCAGTGTGTACATATCGTGTTCCCAAAACAGTTGGGACATATAATCCTTCTCCAGCTTGTACTGGCTCTTCCCTGGGGCCTCATCCCAGTTGGACTTGCCTGGAAAACCTCCTTAGGTGGACGACACGCTCACCAGAAGTTTCTGCTGATTCAAACTGTGCACTTATTAACCTGTAGGGCATTGAATCAGTTTGTTCCTACTATTTTTGGGATTCTCTACAGAGGAGTCCTCTGTCTAAACCATCCTGAACATCCAAGTTTTATCCTGTCCTTCAGTGTTAAGCCCAGAAACCTGATGGAGGAGCTGGTTGTGTCTGCACCCTAGTTGTTGACATCACTATCCAAAGCATTCCTATATCCCCGCCATGGGTGAGGACAGGAGCGCAAATCAAGAAATAAATCAAGAGCCTTGCCTTCTGGTTCAACTCTTTCATCACCATGATTTATTACAGTAATAATTCAACTCTACCAAAGTACAAGTAAAATTTATTAGAGCTGATGGATGTGATTGAACACCATGACAGAGATGATTTATTTTGAGTGGGACCATATGTACTCACTGCAGAGTGTATTTTACACAATTTACTGTGTATAAACCGACTATGCCTCATTATTCTGTACAAAAAGTAAAATGAATTTGAACTTTTCTGCTTGAGTTTTGATTAAATTTAAATTTTCAATTAAATTTTTCACAGGCGTGTCTTTAGCTTGAGTGTACGATTAGCCTTATTGCAACCCTGCCCCACATGGTGAAGCATTTCACAGCAGCACTTCTGTAAAAATCCAACAGCATTATTTTTGAGGATACAAAGTGCTGAGTACTGAGCGTGTACTGCAGATGTTAAACTGAAAATGCTGATCAGTACATGCCAACAAAAATTAAAACAAAGTGTGAGGCACACAATTGTCTGTGTCACACCAGCATCATTAAAACAGAGCTTTGTCAGGTCCCTCACCTTTGAGTTCTTCCCCCCGCTCCGTGCTGACTGTACAGAGTACGTTCTCTGGACAACCTGTTCAGGAGTGGAGGGGGACTTGTCAGAGGAGTGGTCCGAACCCTTCTCCACCATATTCTCACCCTCCTGGCTCTGTGGAGTGGGAGAGCGTGATCGTTTACGCAGGACTGGTGAGCAAGCGGGGGTGCTCTTGTTGGAGTTACTGGCAGTGCTAAAAACAAAAAGAGAAAACAGAGTAAATGTAATGTGAGTTTAATACTTACAACAACTATGGATCTGCAACACAGTAGACACACTTCTTGAGACCTTCATCAAGGTTTAGCAAGTCTGAAGCTTAACCTAATAACAGTAAAGATGATACTGGAAAAACAATACAAAGCGAAGAAATGTAAGATGAAACAAACCAGTTTTAGACCATGAGCCCAAAATCAATCTGAACATAACTGGTACTAATTTAGGTGCCTAAACAGCACTTACAATCCAGTCTCAGTATACCATGGCCAACACAAAATGTATGATCATCATTCTAGGGTGGCAACTACAGCCAGGTTGGGATGAGTGAAGGACTGGTCAAAATTTAAAAAGGTTCCAATCATATTCAAAACATACCACATTATTTGTCAGATCATAAAGATTCCAAAAAGGTATAGTTTGAACTATCTATGACTGCATGTTATGGAGCTATAGGGGTAAAAGCCAAAATGCTGACAAAGATCAATTTCAATTTGAAAATCATTGGTTGAGCTGATTGAATTAAAAAACTGAAGAGTTCTTGACTGTGTTTGACGAATAGTTTGGAAACAAACTATTCGTCAAACAAGGTTAATGTCCACTGGATTTTAAGACATATGACGCGTTACCCCGTAATGTGACAACTTAGCATAATAAATGATGCAAACTATTCCTTTCTAAAATCTCATTGCCTAAACCAGTAATTTGCATCACTTTTTAACTAAATTTGAGCAACTTTAATGTTTAACCTACCTGAAAATTACCTTTGTCAACATTTTTGCAGATAAAATTCAGTCATAGATAGTCCAAACTATACCTTTTGAAATTTTTATAATCAGAAAAATAATACAGGATTATTAACCATGCGTGAGGTTAATAATTTGTTTATTATGCAAGAGCGTGAGTAGTGTCGTAGCCACATAATACGGTATATTTTTCAATATGCCTGTACTTAGTTAGTTAGTGCGTTTGGTTTCAGTGCAGAAGCTTCCCGGTTCAAAACCCACCCCTGCTACATTTCTTCATGTGATGTGGAGTTGCGCCAGGAAGGGCATCTGGTGTAAAACGTCTGCCAAATCAACATGCAGGTCCACCTTGGATCTGCTGTGGCAACCCTGAGTGAAAACAAGGGAGCAACCAAAGGAATTTACTTTTACTGTAGAATTTTAAAATTTTGACCCCAGTGTAATCCTTCAATCCACCCCTATGTGGCTATAGCTACCACTCTGGGATGTGATCATACATTTTTATGCAGGTGTAACCCAGTGTTAAAAATGAGATTAAAAAAATATATTCATAAACACTTGGTTAAAAAGAAAAAAAAAATCACAAGAGCATAAATAGTGATAAAATAAAGAAATATAAGTTCATAAATATGTTGACATACACATGCTAAAAAGAGTTAAGTTGTAAGATTAAGTTAAAATGTTTTGATTGACACACTGAGCAACCAATAGCAGTTAAGTGTAACATCATTTTTGTTAAAAACATTTGCACAGGAGCTTACTGCAGCTTGGTGTCCTGTTTTTCAACAGTCTATAGACACCCATACAGTCCCTGCCCTGTGGAAATGTTCTATGATCATCCCGGTGCCCAAGAAGGCAAACCCCAGCGAAGACAATGATTTTAGGCCTATAGCATTGACATCAGTTGTGATGAAATGTTTCGAGAAATACTTGTGAGCAGGCTGAAAATAGATGTAGATGGCAAATTAGATCCATTTCAGTTTGCTTACAGGCGAGGGCGATGCACAGCTGATGCGATTTCCACCAGTCATGCATCTTGTTTTAAAACATCGTGATGACAAGTCATATATGCCCGATTACTTTTATTGACTTCAGCTCCGCCTTTACTACGCTTCAGCCATACTTAATTCAGAACGTAAAGCGTTGGATGTCAAAACCCGTTTCACTTATACGGTGGTTTCACTCTTTTTTGACAACAGAACACAGCAGGTTAAGGTAAATTCTAGCCTGGTCCCCAAATCCAAGACACAGTACTGGAGCACCACAGGGATGTGTGAGCTCAACCTGTCCTTTTACTTTATATACTAATGAGTGTTCAGCCAGCACCTGGGAACTATATTTTTAAATATTCAGACGACTCAGCACTTCTGTGTCTTACTTCACAGAATGATGATTTAAATATCTATCATTCAGAGGTGAGGCAGGTTTGTTGAGTGGTGTGATTCCAGTTACCTTACTTTAAATGTTAAAAAGACAGAGGAAGTCATTTTGATCCAAAGTTAGTTGGCAATCACAACCCTGTAATTATACACCAGCACCAATCACACAGGTGCAATCGTACAATATCTTGGTGTCTGTAAGACAGTTCCCTTACATGGAACACTCATGTTGACTGGTAGGTTCCCGCTTGAATCAACGACTCTATTTTCTACGGCGTTGCGTTTTCATGGAGTCGACCAAAAAATTATGTTACTGTTTTATCAGGCAGTTCTTGAAAGCATTCTAAGATATGGCATAACCACTTGGTTTGGGAACCTTCCTGTGTCCCTAAGATCAAAATTAAACTACCTTGTTCTCACAGCAATGAAAATCATTGGTTTGCAACAGTATAACAATCCTCAGTCAATTTTTGATCAGTGCGTGATGAAGCAAGCGGACAGAATTCTGTCTGACTCCTCCATGTTCTGCACACGCAATACGAGTTGCTACCATCGGGCCGGGCGTTGCATAGTCCCCCATTGCAGACTGAATAGATATAGGAATCTTTTGTTCCTATATCAATCATAGCCCTTAACAAATATAATAAACAACCGCTAACAATCAGGCACATTAGGAGGTTTTAGTATTTGTATGTTTTTTTTTTATTCTTTATGTATTTATTATTTATTGTTATGAAACCGTTTATGTCTTGTTCTGTATCTTTGTATGGGTCATGATTTTTGAGAAAGTCCAAGACAATTTCCCCATGGGGACATTAAAAGTATATATCTATCTATCTATCTAAGTCTGGTGTGATATTAACCAATAAGGTCAACGGTTGAGCCACGGGGCATTGCACAATGCTGCGCCTTGCTCAGTCTCGGATCAGACGCTGACCAGAGATCTCCCCGCTCGTGTGTTGTAAGAGCTAATGTGTGAAAATCGGTTTTCTTCTATTGATACAATTGTTGCTTGGTAAGCACAAACCAATGCTATAACTGCCTGAATTATCATACGTTGCATATTTGTGACAAAGCCTTTGTTAAATTTTAAGATACTGAAGTGCCGAGTGCCCACGGAAGCCTCTGGAAATCCCGTAGCCTTGTTAGCACATTGTGCCCTGTATCGGTGAGTCCCATACACAATGAATTGTGCTAACATAGCATGCTAATCTCCGCTAGCTTTTTCACTGTAAAAATGCCATTTTATTAGGCCAAAATGATTAGCTGTGTGTTGGTTAATTAAATCAGCAATGTAACTAAAAGGTACAATGTAAAGTTTTATGTTTTGTTGTAAAAGGTTGTATATTTCTGCTCGTTTTTGAAGCAACAGTCTATCAGCTAAGCTAAGCTGTAACATAGTTCTTAAGCACTGGGAACAGTAGCTGGAAAACTATAAGTGGCAATTCACTGCCACTTTCCTAATCTTTTGGTACATATGATTAGCTCGAGAAGCCAACAAGTATTCCAAATGCACTTTAAACGGTGTGTTGTGTTATTTTGATGTGTACTGACTATGCACTCCAAACAATGGAACTAGTATGATTACTGTATTACCACATTCCAACTATTTTATTTGGTATATTGATATGGTAATGATGTAATTGTAAACCTTAGGAATTCAAAATGTTGTACAACATGTTTTATTTTTTGAAAAATGAATGTACACAGTAGTTTATGGGTATTGTAGTTCTATAGTACATATTTTAAGCTACTTTATTCTGACCTTATCTATAGGTCAGGTTTTATGGTTTGGATCAAAGTTCGAAGTGCAGATGTGCAAAGGAAGAACGGATCAAGAATTCCAGTACTGGATGGCAAGCCCCAGCCCAAAGAGTCAAATGAACTGGTAGCTTGTAGCCCGACTGCTTACAAACACATTGAACACTGAACGAACCTCTAAAAAAAAAAAAAAAACACTTATCAGACTACAACAGACATTGAAAAAAGACTAAAGGACTATACCCGGGTATGTTTTATTTTATTTTGGGTAAAGAGCGCTCTCGTTTATTTTTTTTCATTGTATTGTTAGTTCACGAGTTCATTGACAATCAATTCTATATAAATAATTCTTCACTTTAAATCAAAGTGTTGTTTTATGTCTTATGTTGATACACCCTAGGCTCTTACGATCTATAATCTGTCTGATTCCGGCCCCATTTCTCCCTTTCCTGCTGGTACATATGGTAGAGGTAAATATATTGCCACTTTCAAATACTATAAAAGGGTCAAGAAAGCACCTTAAGTGTTACACAGGGCATTGTATATGGAAGCTTGATTGTAAGTGTTCTCTAGCCACATTAAGAGGTACCGAAAACCTGCTTGGCCCATGGACTATTTACAAACCAACAAGGAAACAAGTTTGTTTCTCACCAAAATTGATGAGATGTCCTATGTGTGCAAAATTCCCTAAATTTAATGAGCTGCTGTCCTTTTTCAAATACCATAAATGATTTGGCCTGTAAACAACTCAACTCAAGATCCTTTTCTCCTGTCATACACTTTGTATGGCTGTAACAAAGCCATCACAATCAAACTCATGATCAGTGACCCCGTACTGATTTTTAAAGGGGAATGTTGTAATTTTATTAATATTATTAGATGCTTTTCAACTCAGGACAGAAATGATGAAAATCAGTCCAGTATTGTGTCATGGGATGAACAGCTATAGAGCATAAGTCTATAAAGCAAGTTAATGTCAAAGTAAGCCACTTCTTGTTCCTACTGGATTGCTGAAAATATCATTAAAAGTATCTGGTAGCACAAAGAGGATCCCTGCAAATGTACATGTGGGCATGTTTACCTGAGTAAATATCAAGAAATGTTTTAAAATGGCGGATTTTGTAGGCAGTGACTTACCAAATTCAAATTTCAAATGTATTATTTTCTATAGTGCCAACTCACAATGAGATCGTCTCAAGGCGCTTTACACAATACCAAAAACAGAAAAAAATTGAAATAAAAAAAAAATTTAAAACACAATAAAAAGACAAAACCATAAAAGAGCACAAGCATAAAAACACATAATAACACAATAAAACTAATGATAAAACAAGTAAAACAAATGGGTTTTTAGTCTCTATTTAAAACTCTCCACACTATCCGACTGCCGTATATGTGCTGGGAGATCATTCCACAGAGCTGGGGCACAGTAGGAGAAAGCTCTGTGACCGGCAAACTTTTTATTCACTCTGGGAACACATAAAAGTCCTGCACCCTGTGAGCACAGGGCTCGAGCCGGTATGAAGGGCTTGACCAGGTCAGCCAGATAGGGAGGTGCAAGTCCATGAACAATTTTAAAGGCCAATAACGGAACCTTACAATCTGATCTTGCAGCGGACAGGAAGCCAGTGAAGGAATGCCAAAATGGGCATAATATGGTCAAACTTTCTGCCTCAAGTCAAAAGTCTGGCAGCAACATTTTGAATCAGTTGAAGGACCCCTTATGTTGGACTGTGGCAAACCAGAAAATAGAGTTTTGGCGACTTACCTTAGCCTTCTTCCTGTTTGGCAAAGCCACTCTCCACTTAGTCCACACAAGCTGATTGTGGATGAGGACCTCATTCTTCTGCTTACAAAAGGAATGTGCCTGTGACTGACTATGGACTTAGTGAAGGGCAGCATCCCCAAACCGGAAAAATAAATTTTGTCTTTGGTCCGTGAGTGAAATGTAGGACCCACCAAAACAATCCCAAATCAGAACAATTGAGGTGATATGGAAAATGCCAACAACAAAAAAAAACAAACATTTAAAAATGGATATGACACCTAAAAAATTAGGTAAACTGATATAATATCAAAATATACATACAGTATAGTAAGTTGAAAGTGGTTTTAATTATTATCACTGAGAAATAAAGTTTGTACAGTTTCTCAAAAGTGTGTTTCTTGGAAAGCACGCTGGCAGCGTTCCTCAGCGGTCACGTGATGCCATGACGTGACAACGTGTAGAGTGACATCTTTGTCTGTTTGATTGACAACAGGAATAGATAGACCTCAGCATGGACAGTGACGAGATCAAGAACTTTCTGACTCGTCTTCAAGTGTGGATTAGTTCTGACTCGGATCCTGAGGATGTTGCAGCAGTGATTAGACCCTACATATTGGAGCCGTATCTTTCGGACGAACATTCAAACCAGGAGCATTCTGGCAGTGAAAATATGCCGACGGTGTTTATGGCGGAACCGAAGCAGAAGCAAGAGATGTGCCAATTCCGATGGATTTTGAAAAGGCTGCAAAATATGGAATGGTAAGGGAGGGTTTGATTTTTGTTGCTGCTGTTTATAACACTCTAATTATAGCATTTTCGATTCTAGCGTCTGTTTACTGCTTGGTAGTTGTTCCGGAGCCGCGATAGTGTAGGTATTACTTGCGGACCTCCGTCATTACCATCGGGTTTTTGCCATTTTTGAGTGCCTGGCATTGCATTCATCCGTGTTAGTTGCGTTATTTTCATGAAAGAATAGGAAATAAACGGTGAAAGTTTCAAAAAAGATCGCTGAAAACAACAGTGAACATGCCGCCGCCGTGTTTACTACTGTATTGCACTGATATTTTACAAGTTCCTTGACCATTTCAAGATTATTGTGAACATATTATTTGGGGTTGACATTTTATGTGTTCCTGTGAGCGGCGAGAACATGGAGACGGTAGAGGAAAGTGTCTGCTGTCGGGAGCAAATGCGTGTGTGCGAGCGAGCGAGGCGGACATTTCGTGCATCACACAACACCGCAGCTTTCGATCAATCTGCCTGGACTTGAAAAGGCTAAAACCTTTTGCCCTTGTGGTTTGTGCAATATGCTGCGACACACTGGTCAGGCACATTGACAAACAAGTCCCTGAGAGCTGTGTTTAATCAAAGTTCTGCCGCTAAAAAAGTGTAAACAACGGTCGCCAGGCGCGCAAGCCGATACGGTCTACACGTAATGACTTATTTCAGGCTTGGTGCTCAGCGGGAAGCTGGTTACGGGGCGTGCACATTGTTCAGTGGCGGGATGTTCAATGTATATATAACGGGAGAACCGCGTCCATTTTCCCAAAACGCTTAGGTTGACCGAATTATATAACCTTTGTTACATGTAATAAGACTGTTGTCTTTAAGTGTCATATCCACTTTAAACAAAACAAGTAAACAAAAATATGCAGTGATCCTTATTTCCATTTTATTGATGGCTTTATGAAACCAAGATATTTAATGTTTTCTGTGGTCAACTTCATTTCAGTTGTTAAAGGACATATCACACTGAAATCATAACAATTTAGATTTAGGCTGTTAGTGACCATCCGATGATCCACCAGGATTACTTTGTGCACTGCCGTGACCGGTTTCAAAGTATACGGCATTCGCAGCAAACAGCTACGGAGACTTCCGAAAACAAAGTACTCGTGAGTAGGGATGGGTATTGATAAGATTTTATTGATATTGATGCCATTATCGATTTCGCTTATCGATCCGATTCCTTATCGATTCCCTTATCAATACCCCTTGTGAATTTTCTGTGTACTAAAAGTAGGCTTTACAGGTTTTCTATGTCAACAACATTTTAAATTGGTCACTAGATCCTTGATCTCTGGACATAAATAAAAAGAAATAAAATCTGTAGTTTTTGTCAAAAGCATTTCCTTTCAGACATTTTGGCATGAATGTCTCTCCATACCTCTGACCTGAGCTCAGCCAGCTGCTGCACGTCAGCGCAGGACATCTCGTTTTGGGAGGAAAAAAACGTTTTGATTGATTGCAGTTTGTATTACAATGTTTGGAAAGAGGTGTCATTTGATTTAAACGGCGTTTTGCTTTAAATTTATTAATTCCGACTGGACCTCTATCATTCTAACTTGACTCGGCAGAGAGCCGCCAGCGTTTAGAGCTGTGTGAAGCAGAACGGAGGACAATTCTCGTTTCTTTCTCCCAACAAGACAGGAGTCCCAGTTCGTGACTTTAATCTGCACAAAAGTGACTCACGATTGACATATTCAGGTATGAAAGTGGTGAAAAACAAAAAAAAGCTGAAACCCAAATTACCCCCCCAGGCACCACCCACACTGAAATGTTTGAATTCCAGAAGCTCTGAAATGCAATCTGTGACTATTCCACACAATAAACTGCAGTGACTGCAGCATCCATTTTGGTGAGAAAAAAAAGATAACTTTCCTTATTCAGATTTATTCCAGTAGTATTCTGCTCTTACTAGGATGCGCAGTTTTCTAGTTTGGCAAATAGTTCTGGAGGAATCACTGAAGAAATTAACACACTGAAAATATGGTTTGACCAAAACAAACTGTCATTAAACTTAAATAAAACAGGGATGAAGTGGAGGTGTAAGAGTCACTAGGTGTTCACAGGAAACACTTATTTATTCTATATGTATTTATTTATTTGCATTGTTAGATGGTTTTTATCTTTTCTGTTGTGTTTTGTTCTTTTGTCTCTTCCTCTAAAAGTTGTATTGTAACATTATTAGTCTATTAGTATTATTGACTATCTACTGTCTATTATGTAGACTATTTTGTTGTGCTATTATTATTAATAATATGAATAAAACTAAATTTAAAAAATTGCAATTTGTCTCTTTTACGACATGAACACTGAGCCATTATTATACAGAAAACAAATCAACACAAACGTGCTGATGCGAACAGCTTAATGCTGAACTTTAACACTGAAAATGCCACAGACATGCTAACATGTTAGCATCGTTTTTAAGTTATAAAATACATTTATCACTGTTTCAGAAGACCATAACAGTCGGTTTAACATAAAAGTATTAAATATAATTCACAGACATATGCTCTTCAGGGTTTTAGCGGGGAAAAAATTAGGATAAAGCGCAAATAAACAATGAATCCACGAATCATAGATCGAAGCACTGCTTCGATTGGTTCAAGGTTCAAAGCAAATCCGCGCTGCAGAAAAGTTGATTACAGACCCACTACAGGTCTGTAATCAATGTGGAGAAATTATCATTTCCTGACAAACATCCCCCAAAATAAGAGCCACTCTGAAGGACCGATAAGAGAATCGTTAAGCAAAAAGCTTATTGATGTCGGTGGAATCAAATCATTTCTTAACGATACCCGAAACGAACTGGTTCTCGATACCTATCCCTACTCAGAGTACTCGAGTGTTCCGACAAGTGACGTAGCTACTAGAAGCGTCCCAGCATGCGCTTCAATGAGCTGAGGCATAGAGTAATTCCAAGTTTTCATAAGTATGATGTCGTGTTATGATGACTCGTTTTAGGTGATACTGTTCATTTTGATGCAGTCACTGTAAAAGCAGCAGCTGCAACAGTCATATAATGAAAGCCTGTTAAAATGCTAATAAGTGTTGTACATAACTGTGAAAAATCATTATATATATATATATATATATATATATATATATATATATATATATATAGATATATATGTGTGTGTGTGTGGTGCCATCACGGAGACATTCCATGTCCATTAAGTGGCAATAAACAGCTGACATGAGGGTTAAAACAGCGTACAACTGTTGTAAAACGCCATGTCAGTTGTTTTTATTGATTAATTCAATATAAATTGATTTTAAAAAGTTCCTTATAGAGATTGACAGTTTTGTGACATTTGAGAGAGCTACAAGCTTCATACTGATTTAGATATGTTCAAATTCAGCCAGAAGTCCATCTAAATTGGGGTTAAAACAGCTGTAGAAGTGCTCACTATCACAGATTTAGACTGGTTTGTGAACATATTTGAGGGGAAATGGTGATATTGTGTTGTGGAAAAAGTTTTAGATCTTTGAGTTCATCTCATACAAAATGGGAGCAAAACCAAAAGTGGTTGTGTTTATATTTTTGTTGAGTATATATGACTGGGAAATGTCCCTCAGAATAAAATTGCTAAGGTGATACCATTGTTTAAATCTGGCGATAAACACGTTTTTCAAATTATAAGCCAATGTCTTTGTTACCACAGTTTCTAAAATTCTGGAAAAGATTTTTGTAAAGAGGTTGAATGATTTTATAGAAAAACATCATATAATTAATGAACAGCAGTATGGTTTCAGAAAAAAATCAAACAACTTCTTTGGCTTTAATAAATTTTGTGGAACAAGTTACAAATGCAATAGAGAAGAAGCAATACACTGTTGTTTTTTTTTTATTTATTTACAGAAAGCATTTGATACCATTGATCATACCATATTATTGGAAAAATTACAGATGTATGGTATTAGAGGACTGGCCTTTAACTGGATAGCTAGTTATTTACATAATAGATATCAGTGTGTTCACCTTGGTGGGATAAAATCAGAATTTTTGAGGATTACATGTGGAGTGCCCCAGGGGTCAGTTCTTGGGCCATTATTGTTTTTGCTGTATATTAATGATATAGGTATGGTTTCTAAGTCTTTGAGTTGTATTTTGTTTGCTGATGATACAACTGTGATCGGTAGTGGAGATAATTTGAGACAGCTCTTGGACTTGGTGGAGAGGGAACTGCAAAAATTTAAATACTGGTTTGACTAATAAATTATCACTTCATTTCGGTAAAACTAAGTGCATTATATTTGGAAATAAGCCTAGAAATTTAAGAAGTAAATTATTGTTGAATGGTATTGTAACTGAAACTGTATCTCAAACTAAATTTCTTGGAGTTTTTGTTGATGACAAGCTTAGTTGGAAAACTCATAAAACATATTGAGTCCAAAATATCAAAAGTTATTGCTATCTTGTACAAAGTACAATACTTTCTCCCCCATCATCTGTTGGTTTCATTGTATCACTCATTACTTGTCCCTTATATGACTTACTGCATTGACGTTTGGGGAAATACATATAAAACAAATACTAATCCAATATTTCTGTTACAAAAAAAAGCTGTAAGAGTGATAAGTAAAAAAACATATCGTGAACCAACAAATTCACTGTTTGTTCGTCTTCAGTTTTCGAAATTTTATGACTTGGTTGATTATTTTACAATACAGATAATGTATAAAGTTAAAAATGGACTCTTGCCTCATCATGTCCAGGAGCTGTTTAAAATGAGAGAGTCCAGTTATAATGTGCGTGGATCTTTGGTGTTTGATAGAAGAAAGATTCGAACTACTGCTAAAAGTCATTGCATTTCCGTAAAGGGTGTTAGAGTGTAGAATGACTGTTTAGATTGTATTAAAGTATCCAGTACATTGGCTTGTTTTAAAAGACTGTATAAAAATAATATATTAACTTGTTATAGTTTGCGTAATTAAGTAAATTGACTGTGTGGCTATTTTTTTGTTTGTTTGTCTATTGTATTACTTTGTATGTTTCACTGCGTTACATTGCTGACTGGTAATTGTTTTTTATGTTTATTTTTTGTTTGTACACAGAAATTGAGCTTTTGCTTCTGCCCACACCCTTTCAGCTGCACTAAATTGGTAAATTATTTGAGTTTGTTCTGTATGTTTTAATTTTTGTTTTCTCTTGACTTGTTTTGTAAATGAGAGATTTCGTCTGTGCGTGCATGCTGCTGAAAAAATTATTCATTCATAAATCATTCATAAAAAAATCATATTATATAAACACGCAAACTTACGGTATCACCTGACAACCTGGTCTCACGGCAAGTCATGATTCAGCAGCACAAAATATACATTAATCTATTGGTTTGTGATATTATGACAAAAAGCACCTCATTTTCGTCACGGCAGCACAAATTCATTCTAATTCATTCCGTGACGGCTGCATGAAATTAAAAGTGAAGCGGGGGGTCGGGAGTAGTTATGGTTAGGGTGTGGGGGGGAAGGAGTAGGATTAGGTTATGGTTAGGGTTGGGAGTAGGAGTAGGCTTAGTAATAGTGAATTAAAAAAAATCCCGTGACGAAAAGTTGACTCATTTCGTGACAGGAGGATGAAAAAAAACCATGAGACTGGGCGGTGCCTGAATATGAAAGCTGCTGATGGCTCATAGTCAGACCTGTTCGCTTCACTTCCATGAAGAGCTGGGAAGCTTTCAATCTGTGTTTTTTCAGATGCTGTTTAGATATTTATGGAGCATGTTCATGTCCGTTTTCTTGTTTGTAATAAATGTGATACGTGAGCCGGACAGATTGTCAATGTAACGGTCTGATATAGGAAAATATCAGACAGGAAAGCAGCCAATCAGAATAAATAAATGAATATCTCCAAGTTACTGAACACCTGACACCAGACTCTACTGTAACTGCACAATTAATTAAATATTTAAATCACACAACACTTAACTGAACATCACAGAAAAATGCAATTGTTTTTGATTTGAGTTCTTTCTGATGAGTGGGAAAACATTCACCAAATTATATAAACAAAGTAAAATAATGTCTTAGTTGCCTTTATGTACTGCTAATCCAAATTTGAGGTAGTGCTCATTTAACTGCCTTAAAACACTTTAATTAGTTCTACAACTTTAAACTAATGGATCAAAGTAATTTTATTTATAATACATGCTATATGTATGTGTGCATAAACTGTAAAACCTCCACAGCTCTGGCTGTGCAAAGTCATCTTTTCCCCTTGAATTGGCATTACTATGTCTCCCAGTAGCTCTTCATCCAAATGGAATGAATGCTATTTTAAGATCTCTGTTCTTCTATCGTACTCAGAGCACCTATCAGACAGTCTCTGGAATTCAACACACAAGCATGCACGCTTTCACATATGCGGATGCACACTAAGTAGCTGAGAAAACAATCTTCACTTCACAATCACTGAAAAGTAACAAAAGGCTGTAATGAACCCACGTGGCAGTGCTGCTGCCAGCGCCGGTTACTTGACATGCCATTATGCAAGAGATTACATCACAGTCAGCCAACAGTCGCTGTTAGTAACCATGAATTACTGATCTCTGCGTTACACAGTGTTGACAGCTACTGTAGAACTATCAGGGGCTGCAGCACAAAAACAGAAGCTGTTTATATCAAATGACCAGGACTTTGCAGTCCTTCACATCTGTGTGACACAAAGGGAATGCAGGAATGTTAGGATCTCTGTTCACACTGACTCATAACCAACTGGTCTGTTGTTCAGTGGACAATCCGTTAGACTGTCATGTGCACTCTGTGCTCTGTTCCTACTATGGGCAAGATCCTAATGGGATTAAAATTGAATTTGTGAGGAAGTCTCTTTTTGAAAACTCTCCTTGCTGAACATGGATTTATACTGGGTAACAATTGCCAAAGATTTATGGCAGTTCAATGTCAAGATTTGTAATCTCTAAATTCTGATATCGGTTTTATTATAAAGGAGGCACAGACATTTTCATTTCTTATACACTGTTTGTTAGTTTTTCAGTGATGCTGAAAAACTAATTCATGCATTTATTTCCTCTGGGCTGGACTATTGTAATTCATTATTATCAGGTTGTCCGAAAAGTTCCCTAAAAAGCCTTCAGTTAATTCAAAATGCTGCAGCTAGAGTACTAACGGGGACTAGAAGGAGAGAGCATATCTCACCCATATTGGCCTCTCTTCATTGGCTTCCTGTTAACTCTAGAATAGAATTTAAAATTCTTCTTCTTACTTATAAGGTTTTGAATAATCAGGTCCCATCTTATCTTAGGGACCTCGTAGTACCATATCACCCCAATAGAGCGCTTCGCTCTCAGACTGCAGGCTTACTTGTAGTTCCTAGGGTTTGTAAGAGTAGAATGGGAGGCAGAGCCTTCAGCTTTCAGGCTCCTCTCCTGTGGAACCAGCTCCCAATTCAGATCAGGGAGACAGACACCCTCTCTACTTTTAAGATTAGGCTTAAAACTTTCCTTTTTGCTAAAGCTTATAGTTAGGGCTGGATCAGGTGACCCTGAACCATCCCTTAGTTATGCTGCTATAGACTTAGACTGCTGGGGGGTTCCCACGATGCACTGTTTCTTTCTCTTTTGCTCTGTATGCACCACTCTGCATTTAATCATTAGTGATCGATCTCTGGTCCCCTCCACAGCATGTCTTTTTCCTGGTTCTCTCCCTCAGCCCCAACCAGTCCCAGCAGAAGACTGCCCCTCCCTGAGCCTGGTTCTGCTAGAGGTTTCTTCCTGTTAAAAGGGAGTTTTTCCTTCCCACTGTAGCCAAGTGCTTGCTCACAGGGGGTCGTTTTGACCGTTGGGGTTTTACATAATTATTGTATGGCCTTGCCTTACAATATAAGGCGCCTTGGGGCAACTGTTTGTTGTGATTTGGCGCTATATAAAAAAAAAATTGATTGATTGATTGACAAATGACAATACGTAAGAGTCAATACCTGTAACTTAAGATGGAAAGAAATGGATATATTTTCTACAAAATACATCTGAAAAACACAGGATGGTCACATTTTCACATATTATGTAAATCCACGACACTAAGTGGCAATATGGTGAAAGAATTGCATTTATACGAGGTCTGTAACGGACCTTATTATTTTTTTCAAAAACCATATGGATTTGAATCATGTGTGATTACATCAGACATGCTTGAACCCTCGTGGGCATGCGAGAGTTTTTTCACGCCTGTCGGTTACGTCATTCGCCTGTGGGCAGTCTTTGAGTGAGGAGTGGCCCACCCTCTCGTCGTTTTTTCATTGTTTAGGAATGGCTCAGAGACTGCTGCTTTCTTTGATAAAAAATTTTTCAAAAACTAAGGCACAACTGAGTGGACACCATTCAATAAATTCAGCTGGTTTTCGGTAAAAATTTTAACGGCTGATGAGAGATTTTGGTCTGGTAGTGTCGCTTTAAGGACGGCCCACGGCGCCTGAAGGCGATCTGCGCTTCGAGGCGGCAGCGTCTCGCCGTTTCAAGTTGAAAACTTCCACATTTCAGGCTCTGTTGACCCAGTAAGTCGTCAGAGAACAGAGAACTTTCAGAAGAAGTCAGCATGAGGAGTTTATTCGGACATTCCATTGTTAACGGACATTTTGTAATGAAAGAACGTGTGGGCAGAGTCGCATGTCGGGCCGGACCCGACCGCGGGGGGTCGTGACAGGAAAAACACCTTCGTTGGAAACCTTAACGGGCAAGTTGGAACATGCCCAAGCTGTTAAACAATTTCTCAGTTACTCACTTGTTGAAAGCCATCAAACGCCGCCTGAATTTTACAAGTGGTTTTCAACACGGAGGTGTTTTTCCTGTCGCGGCGCACACAGATTCGCCGAGTCGTCGCGGAAACGACTCGGCGAATTTGCGCGCACGTCTTTCATTACAAAATGTCCTTAAACAGTGGAATGTCCGCATAAAGTCCTCATGCCGGCCTGTTCTGAATCTTCTCTGTTCTCTCACGACGTCCTGGGTGAATTAAGCCTTAAATTAGAATGTTTTCAGGTCGAAACAGGCCGACGACGGTGCCTGGAAGCGCTGCGCGACGTCCCGCTCCGTGGGAAGTCCTTACAGCGACAGAAACACCCCATAATCTCTCATCAGCCGTTAAACTTTACACCAAAAACCAGCTTAATTTCTCGAATTGTGTCCACTTGGATATTCCTCACAGGTCCAGAAAAAATGTTGCTAAAGCAACGCGCGCCGTCCGCAGCGGCTATTCAGACAAAGAGATTCCGACGGGCGGGGTGGAGCACTCCTCACTCAAGGCCTGCCCACAGGCGAATGACGTCACCGACACGTGTGAAAAAACTCACGCATGCGCACGAGGGTTCAAGCTTGTCTGACGTAAAAACATATGAATCAAATCCATTTATTTTTTGAAAAAAATAAAAAGGACCGCTTTTTTCATCACAGACCTCGTATATTGCTTTTCCATCTGAATAAGAAGGTCAAAGCACTTAACAGTGATACCTCGCATCCATCCATTCACTCACACACCAGTGCCAGGGTGCTGCCATGCAAGGCTTTATCTGCACACCGGGAGCAACAGGGGGATTAAGCACCTTGCCCTTACTGATTTTTTGGTCTGACAGGAGTTTGAATAAACTTTAAACTACTGTTTGTTCACAACTACTCACAAAAGCCCAAAAAAGAGGTGAAAGTCAATCTGTGAAATCCAATTTCCGCTTGTGGTGCCAAATGTTGCTTCTTTATCTTTAATAATATTATCACAAGAACCAGCATAAACATTCCCAAATCCATCCATGTTGTACACCCAATTACTCCAATGGAGTCCATCCCAGCAGTCATAGGGCATGAGGGGGAGTACACCCTAGACAGGACGCAAGTCTATTGCAGGGCCACATACTATAGACAGACAAACACATTCACACCTATGGTCAATTTTAAAGTTTCCAATTCACCTAAGCTGCATGTCTTTGGATGTAGAAGGAAGCCAGAGCACCCAGAGGGAACCCACACAAGCATGGGGAGAACATGCAAACTCCACACAGAAAGGCCCCAGGTGGGATGCAATCTCACAACCTTCTTGCTGTGAGACAACAGTGCTAACCACTAAACCACTGTGCTGCTAACATTCACAAATAAGACAATAAATCACAATTTATCATTACAGTTCTCCCAGAATGCCTCGGCAGCAGTCTTGAACCCCTCACGACTGCTGCTGCCATGAAACAACTCTTTCCCTCCCTGTAATTTAACCTCAAAAGCAGGCTAATGTTAGATTTGCTGTTTTAACTGCTTCAAAAGAGATTTGATCTTCAAAAACAGAGCATCTGAGTCACACCACATTGTGCATTGTTTACATTAACCTTTACTGCCCCCAGAACAATGTGCATCAGCTGGAGACTTCATGCATGTTGTGTCACAACTCTTCATTAGCATTCAAGAGTTTGGTGATGGCTGGGGATGGATGACCCTCTGATATTAGGATTTTTCAGTCTGTTTTTGCCCATAGACAGTTCAGGATTTTTTAAAACCCTTTTTTTTTTTTTTTTTTTTTGCAAATCTCCATAATTGAGCTCCTCATTCATTCACGGAAACCTCCAAGGCAGCTTACGGGGGATTTCCCACCAACAAAATCCTGCATGTCCAGAAAGCACAGAAAGTCCACCTGTGGGAGCACTGACTGACTGGTATGGTGAACTGAGTAGCAAAAGATGACCAGATTGCACTGTTTATCCATTATTTCTTGCAATCATTGTGACTTCATTAGCTTTTTTTTTTTTTAATTTAAAAAGATTTACTCTTCAGAAAGCCCCCCCCCCCCGAATTGTATCTTGAAGTTGGGGGAGTCAACAAATAATCAGGCCCATCTTATATTCAGACAGTTCAAGAATTCAAGTTTACTTGCTGAAACACATGGTGTAAAGCATGTAGTGCTTTACACCACAAACTAAAATCATGTAGTACCACTTTTAGTCAGCTGAGGATTAGTTGCGGATCTCATTGGAGTATTATGTGAAATCACTTCCATATCAAGCAGACATGAGAAAAAGTATTGGTGGATAGTAAGAGATCAGGTGAGGGATGTCCCCGGTGATGAAACTGAGCACTGATAAATACGCACTGTAACGACTGTCTGACAGAGAGTGCAAACATTAGTTGAGTATTTCAAAATTCAAAGGGAAATACAGACCTCCTATGGACATATTTTATGAGAAGCTTGTCAGAACCACCATGACAAACCAGTGATGTAGTCTGAGGAAATGTCTTTTGTGAGCCTCTGGGATGAGCAGGTATAATCCAGTATATTCTATTCTTAAGATTTTTGATTTGGTGACAGCAATCACAAAAAAAACAAAGTACCACAGCCAGTCATGTGGAAAGATTGTATGTAAACCTCAAGTACATTAAGATTAGGCTTAAAACTTTCCTTTTCGCTAAGGCTTATAGTTAGGGCTGGATCGGGTGACCCTGGACCATCCCTTGGTTATGTTGCTTTAGACGTAGACTGTGGGGGGGTTCCCATGATGCACTGTTTCTTTCTTTTTTTGCTCCGTATGCATCACTCTGCATTTAATCATTAGTGATCGATCTCTGCCCCCCTTCTCGGCATGTCTTTTTCCTGGTTCTTTCCCTCAGCCCCAACCAGTCTCAGCAGAAGACTGCCCCTCCCTGAGCCTGGTTCTGCTGGAGGTTTCTTCCTGTTAAAAGGGAGTTTTTCCTTCCCACTGTGGCCAAGTGCTTGCTCATAGGGGGTCGTTTTGACCGTTGGGGTTTTTCATGGTTATTGTATGGCCTTGCCTTGCAATATGGAGCGCCTTGGGGCAACTGTTTGTTGTGATCTGGCGCTATATAAGAAAAAAGTTGATTGATTGATTGAAGTACAAGTGAAATTCACTGACCACTTTGACTTCCAGATTGCATGACAGTAAACACATGGATCTATCATCAGTATATAAATGATCAGTCATTGTCACAGCAGTTTGCTCTCTGAACCAGCAGGCCAGTGTGGATTAAACGAACATGCAGCTGCCGTTAGCTCAGAGGAGCAAACAAAAGCATCTATCACACGTTTTGTTAAATGCCCTGCACACCCATTCAAGTGTTTTCACTTATTCTGGCTAATCAGACTTCTTCTCAAACTGAAGGTAGGCAGAACTGTGCTGACAAGTACATTAGCGCGCCATAATCCATGTATTAACAAGAATGATAAAGAGGTGATGTGTTCCAAAATGTCTAACAAAGCTAAAACAAAATAAAGTGAGACATCAGTTACTCAAACTATGCACTGACTACAAAGTCTGACAAAAAAAAAAAAAGAAAGAAAAAAGGAAGTCCATTATTTGGGTGCACAGGACTTTTAAAAGAGCTGCATTTTTTCCTTAGGTAGCTAATATATGTAAAGGTTCGCCAGGTTTATTAAAAACAAATATTAAACATTGCAGACATCCCACATTTTTAGGTCTCTGAGGTTGTGTGCACAACAACATAATCAGGGTGTTTTTATTCTAATTTAATTTATCTAGTTATTTATTTACAGGCATGGCCTAATTTGCTCATGTGAATCATTCACATTCATGTTTGTACTGTGTAAGTAAACTACACCTAACCAGACAATTTTCACAGCAGTCACATTGGCAGTGGTAAAAAAAAAAAAAAATAAATAAATAAAGAATCAGATCTGAATCAGATCTAGAACCAAAATTATTCAGAAGAAAAATTAACCCTGTGGGCCCTAAAGCCTTTGGTACTGGTGCTTTTCCAAGGATTCTGTTGTGCAAAGAGTCAATGATGATGTGTGTGGGCCGCCAGAAGAGGAGGTACTGCTGGCCCACCACCAGTGGGCGCCCTGCCTGAAGTGCGGGCTTCAGGCACGAGAGGGTGCTGCCGCCACGGACACAGCCGGGGGTGACAGCTGTCACTCATTATCTCTTGACAGCTGTCACCCATCTACTCAACATCATCTCACTCCATAAAGACCAGACGTCATCTCCACCTCGTTGCCGAGATATCGTACTTCATTGGAGGTAATATCCTCAGCCGTTTGTGTGGTACAATATAATTTGTATATTGTGAGTGTTTGCAGGAGTACCGGTACCTCTGTCGGTGGAAGCTGAGAGAGTGCTGGACGGCACTTTTTTCCCCTGAGGAATCACTGCGGTACTCAGCAAGATATTGAGTGAGAGGTGGAGGTGGCATTCCCACCGTTGTTGTTACGGGGTGTACACACACCCACACTTGACTGTCTTTGTTCTCGCCAGCAGTACCAGATCTGACAGTCGGGGACGGTGATCACCTGGGAATTCGGGACTTGGCGGCTCCAGTATTCACCAGGTTCGGTGGCGGCGGAAATCGTGTGGTTCCGGCTCTTCTCAGGACAGACGTCTTCTATCCTCGAGCCTGCCCACACGTCACCTTTGTGGATTGACTGTAATCATATTCTGAGATTGTCTGTATGTTCGTTGTGTTCCTTCACAACATTAAATTGTTAATTTTTGGCTCATCTATTGACCGTTCATTTGCGCCCCCTGTTGTGGGTCCGTGTCACTACACTTTCACAACAAATGATTCTACTTGGTCGGGATGGCGGTCTGACAGTTGCTCTCATAGCCATCACACTGCTCAAGATGAGATCATGCGAAATCAGAAAAAAGTTTTTTATGGGAGCAATGATTCTTATGTTTACTTTACAGTATGAACCAAATATATTTCATGTTTTGTGTCAACTTCATTTAATTTGTTAATATACATCCAATCCTGGATTAAAGGCCAGCAACACATTCCGAAAAAAAAAGAAAAAAAAAGTTGGTATGCGAAATTATTTACCAATTTGCAAATTTTCCATTCCTTCTCACACTTAAAAGATGTTTTGCCAATGAGGACACCAAGCAATGAATGGTTTCAAGTGAGATTTTGTTGTATGAATTCTTGCATTCATGTTTTAGGGCCCCTTCACACATTGTATGAATAAGTACAACTCAAGGCGAAATGGGGCGAAACAGCTCGTATGAGCGAACCACGAAAACATCATGCTGACGGGCAGGCATGCACGATGCCACTGCGATGGTTCGTGCATACGACGGTGTCTTTCGAGCAGGAACATAGTGCGAGCAGATGAAACATCACGTGGAGAACAATAAAATAAAAACCAGCTGTATAATTAGTGAATGTCACTGGGTTGATACATAAATAATACATAAAAGGGGATGCAATACAGAACCCTGCGGTTAAATAACCCTGGTTAAATAAAAAAAATTGTGACTCATGGGATTCAAACCTGTAAGCTCTGATTACCAGATGGAAACTTTACTACTGCGCTACCATCGCTGGCCTGTAGTCAGTGCAGAAAAATGCCTGTAATCAAGAAAGACATGGACGAGGTGTGCTGTATGCGTCCGCTGCAGCCCGACGCAAAGGCAAAAGATGTTTTATGTATTTCCACGTGAGGACAGGAGGCAGAGACATGTGCCTCACGGTGGACTGTTGTAACTTCATGTCCTTCCAAACACGGAATGTGTTCTCAATCTGGGACGTCCAGGAGCAGAAATCTTTACAGCCACAGCTGTGAGCACACATGTTCCCCCCCTTGTCCATTCAGTGCCCAGACCAACGTGTCTCTGTGTTATGTGGTCATTCATTTTCGTTATTTGTTATGTAATTGTGTGTATAGGTACTGTCATAAATTATATATATAACTGTCCTGGCAGTGGATTCTGTGTTTGTAATGTGTGCACTGAGCCATCATCCAGCTGTCAGTGTGCTGTGATGAGCTGACAGGCCCCTCTCTGTGTTGTGTGTGATCAGACTTCCCTGTCCGGCCCCATGTGATCAAAGCTGTACATACATATAAGCATTTTATGCAAGTGTTTTCCCCGGCACGCCAGATGTGTTGGAGGGAGCAGGGGGAGGGCGCGACACACATGCACATGTGCAAGACACATGCACCACATGTGTGTGGCTTTTTGCAACTCCACACTCATGGGGGCACTTAGACAAATTTCACATCCAGCTCGACAGTGATCGTCTGCTGACTGTTTTTGTGATGATAGAAAATGTGTGGCCATTCGCACTAATTGCCAAGTGAGCGGTGTTAGATGTTCGTGTGTGTCAGCTGGATTTTGGCTGACACTTGCCACGAGAGGGTTCGATGGGCTCTCACAGCACACACTCTGTCTTTCTGCTGCTGGTGTGCACAAATAGTTGTAACAACAGGTGTACGAGGCGTTGGAAGCAGCTACGATTTTACATGTTTTGCATATGATTCCTGCTTCAGCACACTTCATGCACAATTCGACCACATTCGAACTATGTGTAAAGGGGTCCTTAAGGTGTGCAACAGTACGGTGTTATCGTTGCATTTTTGGCTTCAAACGTCTCCACACATTTTTTATTGGGGACAGATCAGGCTTGCAGGGAGGCCACTCCAGTATCCCTACCTACTTCTTCAGCAGCCATGCCTTTGTAACATGTGCAGATTGTGGTTTTGTATTGTCTTGTTAAAAAAAAAATGTATGGACGTTCCTGGAAAAGACATTTTCTTGAAGGCAGCAAATGTTGCTCTAAAATATCAGTGTACTTTTCTGCATTAGCGCTGCCATGAAACAGAAGTCAAAGTAAACATAAGAATCATGAGAGGGTTTTTGTTAAGATGCATTTATCTGTATTTTCCATGCCATCCCAATTTATTGTATTTTGGATTTCTGATTTGTATAACAAGTGGCACATGTTCAAGTGACCCAAACCTCACACACTCTGAGACACTGGTCCTTTTAACCCAGTCGCTACCATGCACAGTGACTACCCAACACTTAGAATTTAGTTTTAGTATACCATGTGTTACACAAAAATATATGGTAACCATCCCAGAGTGGCAGCTATAGCAAGGAAATAACAGGTATTGGATTCTATGACGTGATATACAGTTGCAACTCAAATGTTTACATACCCTGGGATATTTTTTGGATTTTTGGCCATTTTTCAGAGAATATGAATAACACAAAAACTTTTTTTTTTACTCATAGTAGTTGGGTAAAGCCATTTATTGTCAAACAACTGTTTACTCTTTTTAAATCATAATGACAACAGAAACTACCCAAATGAAACTGATCAAACGTTTACATACCCCTTTTCTTAATACAGTGTATTGCCCCTTTTAACATCAATGACAGATTGGAGTCTTTTGTGGTAGATGTGGATGAGGGTCTTTGATGGCAAAGCTGCCACTGAATATGTCTTGGACTTTATTTACATCAATTACGAAGAAATACAAACAGTATTTCACTCTGTGGTAAATGTGCATGGAGTACACAGTTCTCATAAACTGAGTGACTGTGCAAGAAGGGGAAGAGTGAGGAAAGCCACCAAGACACCCAGACAACCCTGAAATGTTATAAGCTTATGTGGCTGTGATTGGAGAAATTGGTGGTAGAATAAAGATGTCCAGGAAAGCATAAAGAGAAAGAGGTTGGTGAAAAAGAATTGGGATATTCAGAGAGATGAAGAAAGTAGACAGGAGAACAAGGAGATGTGGCATAAGGTGAAAAGAGAAATGGCAAAGCAAAAAAAAAAAAAAAAGGCACATAGTGAGCTGTACAAGAAATTTGATAGTAAAGAAGGAGAAAAGGATTTGTACTGATTGGCAAGACAAAAGGACAGAGTTGGAAAGGATGTGCAGCAGGTTAGGGTGGCAAAAGATGCAGATTGTAATTCACTGACAAGTGAGAAAAGTGTTGAGAAGGTGGAGGGAATATTTTGAGGAGCTGGTGAATGAAGAAAATGAGAGAGAGAAAAGGCTGGACGATGTGGAGAGAATAAATCAGGATGTGCTAGAGATCAGTAAGGATGAAGTCAATCAATCAATCAATTTTATTTATATAGCACCAAATCACAACAAACAGTTGCCACTCACTTCAGAAGTGAGTACAGCTATGAAGAAGATGAAGAGTGGAAAGGCAGTTGGTCCAGATAACATTCCAGTGGAGACATGGAAATGTTTAGAAGAGATGACAATGGAGTTTCCAATCAGACTGTTTCATAAATCTTGGAAAGTGAGAGGATGCCTGAGGAGTGGAGACAAAGTGTGCTGGTTCCTGTTTTTAATAACAAGGGTGATGGGCAAAGCTGCAGTAACTACAGAGGCATAAAGCTGATCACCCACAGCATGAAGTTATGGGAAAGAGTAGTAGAAGCTAGGCTTAGAAAACCGGTGAAGATCTGTGAGCAGCAATATGGTTTAATTCTGTGAAAGAGCACTACAAATGAAATGTTTGCTCTGAGAATACTGAGGGAGAAGTACAGAAAAGGCAAAAAGGAGTTACATTGTGTGTTTGTGGATTCAGAGAAAGCTTATGACAGGGTGCCAAGAGAAGAGTTGTGGTATTGTATGAGAAGTATGGAGTACCAGAGAAGTATGTGAGGGTAGTGCAGGACATCTATAAGGATAGTGTGACAGTGGTAAGATGCGCAGTAGGAATGATATATTCATTCAAGGTAGAGGTGGGATTACACCAAGGATCAGCCCTGAGTCCTTACTTGTTCGAAATGGTGATGGACAGGTTGACAGATGAGATCAGACAGGAGTCTCCATGGACTATGATATTTGCAGATGACATTGTGATCTGTAGTGAGAGTTTGGCCTGGAAATGTGGAGATATGTTCTGGAGAGAAGGGGAATAAAAGTCAGTAGGAGCAAGAGTGAGTGTGTGAATAAAAGGGAGCCTAGTGGAATAGTGTCATTACAAGGAGTAGAAGTGATGAAACTAGATGAGTTGGGGTCAACTGTCCAAAATAATACAGAGTGTGGTAGAGAGGTGAAGAAGAGAGTTCATGCAGGGTGGAGTGGGTGGAGAAAGGTGGAAGGAGTGATTTGTGAATGAAAAATATCTGAAAGAGTGAAGGGGAAAGTTTACAAGACAGTAGTGAGGCCAGCTATGTTGTACGGCTTAGAGATGGTGGCACTAACAAAAAGACAGGAGGCAGAGCTGGAGGTGGCAGAGCTTAAGATGTTGTGATTCTTAGGAATGAACATGTCAGAGAGACAGCTCAGGTGGGATGGTTTGGAGACAAAGTCAGAGAGGCAAGACTGAGATGGTTTGGACATGTGCAGAGCATGGGTCCAGGGTATATAGGGAGAAGGATGCTGAGGATGGAGCCACCAGGCAGGAGGAGAAGAGGGAGGCCAAAGAGGAGGTTTATGGATGTGCTGAGGGAGGACATGCAGGTGATGGTGGAAGTTACAGAGGACAGGGCGATATGGAAACAACTGATCTGCTGTGGCGACCCCTAACAGGAGCAGCTGAAAGAAGAAGAAGAATAGTGTTACTTTTCATTTATAGGTAAGGAATGAAGGATGTTGTATAAAAATGCCTTTTCTGAATTATTGTTACATACATATATGTTTACATTTGGGCCACCTAAAATATACCAAGCCTCTAAATTTGGTGGCCTGTGGGGTCCCTGCTAAAAAGCACTATTACCTACTCTAGATTGCCTTAATTGAGAGAGTGGTGACATGATGAGTCGAAAAAAAAAAGAAGGTCCACGTGACTTGTGGTGCCATCTTGGTTCCAATATAGCATTCACTGTTAATCTGTCTACATGTAAATCCAGCTATTTTATTTATTTATTCGCTGAGAATGCAGGTTGCTGTGCATTTAGAAGCACAAATAGACAACAAGGGCTTCAAGATGTACAGATTCCCTTCAGATTCAAACAGAATAAAAATTTGGGAAAATAAAGTAAGCCGTGTGGGATGGAAGCGAGATCATTAAAGTTTTGAGAATTAAATTTATTGTTCTGTCACATGTACATTAAAACTCACTTAAATCGTCATCGTATAAACCAGATATTCAGAGTCACTGGACAAAAAATCCCCATTGTTTTGGTATTATTTTCCATGTAATAAACACCGCATATAATGGATTTTGTATAACGGATTTTCAATCACACTGGATAAAATGTCCTGTCTGATAGCAATATATTTCCATTAAAAACCCCGAACAGTCTGGACATGCAGAGTAACAGAGGTACAAATCAAAGTTCAGCGCTGACACTCGCCATTTTAAGGAAAGTGGGACCAGAGTCATTTCTATGATAAAAAGTCCGGCCGTTTATTTTTTCACACTGTGTTCAGACTCGGACCCACAGCCTGACGTGCACCTGTTAAATCAGACACAAAAGGCTGTGATTTGACCCTTTTCTGCTTTCACTCTTTCATATTTTAATAGTTTTTGCAGTGCGCACGCTGATTACAAATGGATCAGAAAAGTCCGCAACTTTACAACATTGAGTGGAAAAAGAGGAAATTGTTCAGCTTACCTTGAAATTGGAGGTGATGACTGTAGAAAGAAAAGCTTGTTGAGGGTCAGATTAGTCCAGAATAAAGCATAATCCAGAGACGGAGAACTTTAAAACTGTTATGCACGTCATTGCATGACACGGAGTTACAGAGCTGTAGAAGCATAAAATCGCAGGCTTTAAATTAATTACACAAATAATCATAAATTGTAAATTTTGTAAATTTGATAGCCTAACTATTTTTATATTTATTTTGATAGCACCTGTACCTGGATGTGTTGCTGTATGTGGTTAAATGATTTTAAAAAAATGTTGAAAACATAAAAGATTTATTCAGTAGTTCAGCACAGTTGGAACCAAAATGGCGCCATGTTCTGAGTTGATGCCACTCTCTCAATTAAGGCACTCTAGTCTACCCCAAAGCAAGAAACTTCAATCCTAAATTTTGTTTGAAGCAGGACAGTACCTACAAGCTCAATCATACAAGTATAGGAATTTCACAAGGTTTGGCGTAAAACTCCATGTATGTCAACCTAAAAGGAAAAAAAAAAACTAATTTTGACAATATTGTCACAATTTCGGCCGGATCTGGGCTTTGATTCAGGTTTCCCTCTTTCTTTTTTCCCCTTCACGTGGCCCAGTCTTGACTTACTAGTTATTTTATTTTCATCATGTGGTTATTCTCTGTTCTGTTTTGATTTGTCACTTTCTTTTCTTTGTTACTATTTACTTTGGCCTTTCGTTCTGTTCTAGTTTTCTTTAGTCAGTTGTGTTTTTATTTATTGTTTATTAATTTATCACTTTTTTATCTAGTTCCTCTCATTTGTAATATTTGTTGTGCTGTAATGCCAGGATTTGTTTTGTTATTGTTTAGTCACTGCTTTTTCTTATAGTTTGTTTTACCGCCTTGTTTTCTTAAGTCAGTTTCTGTTTAATTTACTTGTAGTATTTATCTCTATTTTCTTATGTAGCTTTCATTAGGTTATCGCTTGTTTATACTCCATGTTTCCTGATCAGTTCTCATGTTCAGTTCCTAGTAACTTTTTATTCTGCCCTCACTTTGTTTGCTTCTTGTGCTGTTTTCTCACATCCCATTTGTTTGTGTTCACTCTCATGCCCATCTGATTATGTTCTCACTTCATCACTGCACCTGCCTCATGTCTTTGTTTCTTACTTTTATGCTCTCTGCTTTGTGTTTTCTTTCACTCTCACTCTTGGCACCTAGTCTCGCTTCTCTGTATCCTACATCACTTCACTTTGTGTACTCTCTTCCTCCCCATCTTGCACAGTGTTTACTCTTTGTTCAGTAGTCACGCCCCTTTCCAGATTGTTCCTCACGTGCACCTCGTTAACACCACCTGTCCCTCGTTTCACACCAATTAGTCCATCATTTAAACCCTCACAGTCTCACAGTCCCTCGCCAGTTTGTTGTCGCTTCATGCACACATCCCAGCCTTTGTACAATTTAGTCCTAATTTCTTGCCTTGCCATGTACCATGTTTTGCTCTGTCCTTCTTGACCATGCCTTTTTGCCTCATCCTTGAAAACTGTGTTTGCTCGTGCCTTTGAACCCTGCCTGAATATGACTGTGTTTTTGCCTAACCTGTATTGTGCCTCTGCTCCACTGACTGATCACCTGTGTACTGAACCTGAGCCTGGAATAAAGACCATGATTTCTCACATGTCTAAACCAAGTCTGGGAGTCTGCTTCGCAGGTCCAGACGCTCCTGGTGTCGTGCAGCCGCCTGTCGTGACAAATATGACCCCTTTGAGACCCGTCAAGGACCTGCCAGTGTATCATAGACAGAAAACAGCACACTCATTCACTCAGTCATTCATTTTCTGTACTCACTTATTCCAATTAAGGGTCAGAGGGAAACTGGAGCCTATCCCAGTGGTCACTAGGCGAGAGGCAGGAGACACCCTAGACAGGATGCCAGTCTATCTCAGACCAAAACAGCACACTGCCTTTTTTCATGAAGAAAATGTATTTGAATCAGCTGCTGTGCTGAAGTGAGTGTTGCACTTACAGCAGCGATGAGGAAGGAGGCTTTTAAAAAGGTGACTGATTAGTTCACTCATTTTATTTAGCTGCAGCTTTGCAATGATTAACGCTAGGAAGGATGTTAACGGGGAGGTGATGGTCACATGGTTAAAACAGTGGGCAGAGACTGCTTGGTTCAAATCCCCATCACACTGGAATATCAGTCGGTGCCTGGCCCTTGGGCAAGGTCCTTAATCCCCAAGTTGCTCACTAAATATAGGGAACAACTTGGGGATTAAGGACCTTGCCCAAGGCATGTGTGTGTGTGCATGCACGTGTGTGAGTAGGGGAATGTGAGGCATCAGTGTAAAGCGCTCTGACCATGAAAGCACTATGTAAATGTGTTTACCTTCGCTTCAGTGATACAGAGACACAATTGACAAACACTTTAACCAGAGTCATAATACTTAGGGTGCCTCCCCCACAGTTACAAACCCTAAACAAAGCTCAGCTTACAGTAAGTATTACTATAGCAACAGACGAGGAAAACGTGGCTAGAATAGTCAGAGTGTGACAAAATCTACTTCACTAGCTGTGCTGTTACACTTTCTGAGCAGAAATACAGCACAGAGGCAAAGTGACTGACATTGTATCATAGCTCATCAGCATGATGCATATATGGCTGAATGTTGATGTTTACAATTCAAATTTAGCTCATTTACGTTACATTTTCTAAGTTTTTTATGCACTGAAGGTTTGATTAATTGACAGCACCATTGTGGCCAGACATTTTATACACCAACCACGACCATAAATACCATGGAAATTAATATTGGGCTTTCAATTATTTATTTGACCTGCTGTTTTTTGTGTTAAAATAATTGTGAATAATATGTTTATTTTTAAAATCACACACACCTATAAAAGATGTCCCCTATTTTTCATGACATTCATGTGCCCATGGATGCCAGTGCTTATCTCCGGATTCTGTAGTGTGAAGTGGATAAAAGTCTTCTCCTGGACAGGACACCAATCTGATGCAGGTTACCTTTACAGCTGGTTGGACTGAGACAATACAGATTAAGTGTCTTGTCCAAGGACAGAACCAGGTAGTATGAGCAGGATTCAAAACAAGGGTACATATTGGCAGACCAGCTCCTTATCCACTCAGTGACCTGTTCTGCAAATCTCCAAAATGAAAGATGGGACAAGCCAAGATGTTGATCAAAGAAGACCAACATGTCAGCCACCATAGGTTGTTTTTGACCTATACCATGAAATAAGGGGGACCATTGAAATGGGCTCCGTGAATCTGTGTGTCCATCATGTTTTGAGTGCTCTAGAGTGCTCTTTACCCCTTGCATACATAGTACACACTCATACTATGTTGTACACAGACACAAATGCTACATCCAGGCATATGAGCTACACCCACATCTTGAAGGTCATCCAAGATAATGGCCGACAAAGACACCCACTGCCTGACCCCAGATTGCCATATTATCTCTCCAAGTATCACTTCTATAGCTTACATTTGTATTGAACACCTGTAGGAAATCATGCACGACTCCTTTAAGATGACTGCATTTGACCTTGGACCTCAAAGTCAAGGTCAAACATGACAATTAATGAAAAAAGCACTGTCTGACCCCAGAAATGGTTACTTTCACTTTGATGCACACATTTTGGTCAGAGGAAATAATTAAAATGAACAGTACACATGCACTTCATTATCAACAGTGAGTTGTACTCTTGACCGAAACTGCCTGTGTCTGGCATTTCATTGTATAGAAACTCATGTTTTCAATGGTAAATGGACTGCATTCATATAGCCCTTTTCCATCTGCATCAGATGCTGAAAGCACTTTACAATAACGCCTCACATTCACCCCGATGTCAGGGTGCTACCATACAAGGTTCACACCGGGAGCAATGAGAGGATTAAGGAACTTGCCCAAGGGCCCTTAGTGATTTTCCGGTCAGGCTGGGATTTGAACCAAGGATCCTCTGATCTCAATCCCAATGCTTAACCACCAGACCATCACCTCCCCTTCTCCCCTCCCACAATTATCTGTTAACACCTGCATGTACACATCACCTGTACATATCAGTATAATAGGCGGGGGACCTCCACTGAGTATTGGTTTGTTACATATGGGATGACAAAAACTACTGAAAAAGAAGCATGCTGCTTGTGCCACTCTGTTACAGTCTTTTCTTTAAATAAGCTCTAAGTCTCTAAATCCAACCAGCTCAATCTGTCCAAATGCTTGGCTTTACAACAGGCCAGAGTTCCGGGCCTTTCTGAGGGCCCCACTTGTTTTCACAGTTTTGCTGACCTTGGAAAATACCCATCTGGCAGCTCGGTGCTAAAATTTGTATCAGTTTGAAAAGGAAATGAGGGGCAAAACACTCACTAAGTGATGACTTTGTGTGCATGCTGAGGAATACACGTACAGTACACAAACTATACACACAGCATGTATACACCAACATCCTGTTGATTCCATTCATACTGATATTACATAATCATCACATTACCAATTTACTCGTTCACAAAATGCTGCAAACTCAACAATGATGTGCACCCCTGAACTGCACATGTTATATAACCCTGTCCTGCCCCACCCATCCTCACTCTGCGCACACACACACACACACACACACACACACACACACACACACACACACACAAGCTAACATATTCAGCAGCCCTCACACATGCATTACAGGGCTTGCCATACCCAGGCTGAAAGACAGTCCCTTAAAGCTTCATCATAGCAGCCCTCAAGGCAGCAACATCCACTGTCACACACTCAAACATCACCATGTCCTCACAGGCAGACACCAGCAAAGAGCTGTTCATCCAGGGCATCATTCCACAGAGTGCACATGCACTTCTCTTTCTCTTTTAGTGTAAAGCAGAAACATAGCCGGAAAAAGAATGGAAGAAAGATGGACAAGGCAGACAGGGAGATAGTCTCAAGCAGGCTTAGAGCTGCTGATCTTCCCTGGTCGGCTCTGATCTCCTAATAACCAGCTTAGCAGCACCTGCTAAGGAAGCCCCCTCATCCTCCCCCTTCCTCAGACTCTTCTTCTTCATGGTAACTGTTGATCTCATGAAACACTGAAACTAAGAATGACGCAGATTCCATGTAACGCTGCCTGAATAGAGGAGGCAGCACTCAGACAGGCTGTTGTTTCCAGCACTAACCTGTTAGTAGCCATGTAGAGAGCAGCTCCACAGCGACCAGCCCTTTTCAAATGTCTTCATTCACACAGCGGGAGCTGGGGATGAAGACAAGGAGGAGGACGTAGGGAGGAAAAGGAAAGAAGAGACAGGGATAAGGGAAAATGGGGAGAATGGTGGACAAGTTCTGGAGCATGCCAGGAGGATGGTGGGAAAATGAGGACAATGCACGAGCAGTAGAGGAGAGATAACGATATTTTCCTTTGAGCAGGAGAGATCCCAGAAGATGGAAGCTCAGACCATGCCTCTTTTCTTTCCTTTGCTTTCATTCACTCTCTTTCTCTTTGTCTAACAGAAGCCGATAAACTCCGGTTCTCTTGAGCAACCTGCACTTTTCCATTCCGAGGTTTTATTCCTCTGCTCTGCCGGCTGTTGGATGATTTGCCTGATTGCTGCATCCGATAGTATCCAAGCAAGGCGTTCTGCTCTCGCTATTTCTGTTCAGCGTCAAGAGAATTTCAGGGCTTCACACTGACAATACAGGGAGAGAGAAAATGTGCAAGGGTGGAGAGGGAGAGAGAGAGAGAGAGAGAGAGAGAGAGCAAATGAGGAAAGAGATGGCTTTCACTTTGCATTCCACCTCTGATTGCTGCTGGTACACTGAGCCTTCTGGTTCTTCTATTATTGATGTGTTTCATGAATGAAGCCGCTGACATCATCGGCATTCAGTTCAATTTACATCTGAAGCACTTCTAAATCATACAATAAGTAAGCACAAGGTTTCAAGGTAAACATACTTCAACCTTTCAAACACATAGTCAAGTCCATATGTACTTGGACAATGACAGATTTTGTTTATCCAGAACAGTTGAAAGTAAATAGTCAAAAACTTGTAGTGCCATGATGGTGGTGAACTTGTATTGCAATATTTCTGGTAATGATCTTGGTCAGTTATTGTGTCTGCTGTATGCTGCCACATTCAGGACTGATTTGAATCCTCACGTTTGGGTCTCTGCAAGGTTAAAGTTTATTAATAATAATAAAAACCACACACCACAAAACATTTTTTTTAAGGAAATCCAATTGAATCTGGGGTCAAAAGCACAAGAACAAATGTAAAGCCAGGTGTGCTGGTGGCTAAGTGCCAAGTATTCAGCAGCATACCAAGTGATACAGTATGAAATGAGTGCATCATCACCAGGTTTGAATCCTGGTCTAAACTACCAATATTGCTTGTTTCTCATCTTTTTTCCTCTCAGCTAGATGAGCAACATGGACTCAAACCAGTACCATTAATTGTGTTCCAACAAAATATTGGGAACACTTTCACAATAGGTACTGTATGCAAACATACATGTATGTGCACTGTCATGGTACTTTATCATGGAATGTGAGTACCACAGTGAGGTCATCTATGTAGCTACCTGAAACAATTCAACTGACTTAAAGCACTGTTTTTGTGTCTTCAGCCATTGTTAATTGGTGCAACATGAAAGTAGTAGTGACTGCTGAGTTAGTGGAAAAAACGTGTGTTATTCCCTCATTCGGTGTAGATTGCTACATATCCATGTTAGAAAATGCTGGAGAACTCTGCAGAATTGTAGGGTTTACATAAGTAAACTAGCTTGTGGTGGATTTTAGTGACAGAGGCTGAGCTTAGTGTCTCGGTGTCTCGTCTTAAGGTGCGTTTACACATAACCAAGACGCATTACGAATGTCATTTTTCTGTCATTCGTGACACATTCCTGACATTCTTAATGTGACTTAACGCATCTGAATAGGTTTCTTAATAGTGCGTGTTGGTGCGTGATATTGTTGATATTCGTGGAGCATGTTTTTGCCTGTCAAAAAAATCTTCCACGAATGTCACACACCACCCTCATTTCGTCTCACGTCGTGGAGGTCGCAACTGAGCGTATTGATCCGTCTTGATGAGTAGTGATCCTTAAAGTAGACCTGCATTGAAATAAATGTGGTCAGATTTCAGAAAGAAATAGCTGATATGTATTTATAAGACCCTTGTGAATGCAGTAAAGTAAATCTGTATGCCCAAATTTGTAATTCAGCGGAGAAATCTTCGTTTAAAAATGACAAATTTGCAGCTAAAATTTAGCCCTCTGTGAAAACAGTTTGTACAGCTGTATCATTTCCATGACGTCAGGGACAAGACGACGCGCTCCCGCCTTCAGTCCGATCCCGCATTGAAATTGATTTTATCTGTTAGTAATGTTACTTATACACGTCCTGGTTTCAACATCCAAAAGTAAGTTGCAATGAATGAGAGATACAGATCTGTGTTCTCAGATCAGCAACAACATCGACAGCGGGCGCCGTTCTTCCTCTCCCGCTCTCTGCCTCCGCTGCGCTTATAAAGTCTGCGGGCTCGTTAACCGCCGATGCGGGCCACTCACACCGCCCGTGTCTGCTTTGCAGCCGGTGTTGTGCCAGATTCAGCGCACAACACCGGCATCACCTCTCTGTCTACTGAATGGAGCTGCAGCACACTTGGCACAAGTCCTGCGATTACGCTCGCTGTTTTAATGCAAAGCGGCCGGTACACCTGTTGCTGCAAGGACAGACTTCTTGCGGCAAAATCCACAGCACCACACGTCTCGGCAATCGGAGCCCCAGAGCTCCATGGATGCTGAGAGAGGTTTATATATTTTTAATGACTGGGATTCTTTGCGGGTCTCGCCTCCATATCCCGCGATGGTACCGGAGGCGAAAGACAGTAGATTTTCATTGCGACACCACTCAATCAAACAGGCGTATGAAAAAGTCACCCAAAATAATTTTCAAGCACAAATAAAAGAAATGTGTACTCACCAAACGTGCTGCAAGATAATATGAAGTTTTAAAAAAGTAGATCCTTCCGTATAAGACAAGAAAAAGGTGCAGATGCAAACTGACATAAATCCACAAATTACAGTTGGTGCGCAATGCATGCTGGGAGAGGGTCTTCTCTGTGACGTCTCGGCAGCGTCCATGATGAGAGGGACAGTTTTGCGGAGGGCTAAATGTTAGCTGTAAATTTGTCATTTTTAAATGAAGATTTCTCCGTTGAATGACAGATCTGGGCTTCCAGATTTACTTTACTACATTCAGAAGGATCTCATGTGTAAATGTAAGTCATTTTTTGGTCTAAAGATCTGACTGCATTTATTTCAAAGCAGGTCTACTTTAATAGAACGTGACAACATTCGTAGTGGTTCCTGTGATGGTTCTTGGAGCCCAAACTGTCACGCGTTATTACGAAGTGACACAGAAACTGTCAAGTTTTGACACGACTTGTAACGCGGCGTCACATTTCACTGCGTGCCGCAACGGATCTGTTTTCTGTCATGTGCGCACAATTAAACTCGGCTTCAAATGTTGGTCCACAGTTCCTGCAGAAGCTCCTCAGTAACCGATGAGCGGGAGAACGAGTCTGAGTCAGAGGAGCGAGAGGAGACTCACGTGCAGCCAGACATCTCTGCACCTTCTCCATTCCGGCGGAGGAAGAAGCGCGCGCACAATTAAACCCTGCTGTACCGCATTCAGTTTGATTGTTGACACCAAGTCGGCTAAAAGTCAAATTTCAGTGCTCTTCAGCGCGCTCCTGCAGGTGTTCCACCTGCTGCATGCGCCTGATGTTTAGGAAAATGGGCGAGACGACAGCTGCATGAAGCCACACATCTGGCGCTGTCCTCCTCCTCCTCCTCCTCTCTGCGCCACTCCATGGCACAGAGCCCAACTACGCATGCAGTCACAAAGTTCTTCAGAAAAACTGGAGCGATCTGAATTCGGTTGGATGAATATGGGTGTGTGTGTGGAGACAATTCACCTCGTTCACAACGTGACAGAACTTAACGATGCGCTGTTACGCGCAATAGCGCGCAACAACGTGTAACACTATTCTTGACTGTGCGGAATGGTTCCTGATAATTCTCCGGCAACATGTGCCATTAATTGTAACACATGGTAACAGGTTGCAGCAGTTCCCGAGGACACCTGACGCCTCTGCCCCGAATCATCAAATTCGTGATCAGTGGCCAAGAATGTGTACTTCGTGGCATTCGTGACTTGTCGTCGTTATGTGTAAACGTAGCATTAGGGCCCCTTCACTCATAGCATGAATAAGTATGAATTAGGGTGAATCAGAGCGAAACAGCCCGAATCAGCGAACCCTGAAAACATCGAGCTGACGTTGGGAGGGACACACAGTTTGGCAGGAGTGAACTATCCTGCTGTGACGGTTTTGTGCACGCTTGTGCGTGTGCACGAACACAGTGCGAGCAGCTGAAGCGTGTGGTACCACATCACGCCGCTGCAGTGGAGAAGGAAAAAACAACAACAAACAAACACCATAAAAAAAACACCCAAATAATACAACATGCTTTTGGAGGGCGGTATGCATTTTCAGAGGCCCGACGTTCACGCCCAGTCACCCAAAATGACAGATATTCACCCGCAGAAAAAAAAGCAACGCCGTGATGAAGCCTCACAGGACATGTTGTGGCATGTCCAGCTCGTCCACAATTTCTCGGATAGTCACACGACTGAAAAGCCACCGAAAGCCGTCTGAATCTTCCGAATGGTGCAAGAGCTGGGCATGTCAGGGCATATCCTGTGAGACCAACACTGAGGTGCTTTTGTCCCGTGCCATTAGCGACTCTGTGGCAAATTCCTCCGCTCCTTTTTCCATGACAAAAACTCCTGTAACAGTGTAATGTGCCAAAAAAGTGCTATGTCCACATCTTCTGCCATTTCTGGTAGTCAGACGACGTCCCGGATCAACACAGCGTTCAGTTTGGAAATGATCTGGTCATTTCAGCCTGTCGATGGCCGCTCAGAGCGCGGCGCGCCCTCCACCGCTGTGGGCCGTCTTTAATCCGGTTGTAATGCTCCTTAATCTGTGTGATCCCCATAGATCTTCACCGAAAGCCATCTGAATTTTCCAAATCGTTTCCACCTGGCTGTCTCACAGTTTCTGAACAAAGCGTGCTCACAGGCGAATGACGCAACCGACAGGCGTGAAAAAACTCACGCATGCGCACGAAGGTTCAAGCTTGGCTGATGCAATCACACGTGATTCAAATCCATATAGTTTTTGCAAAAAATAAAAAGGTCGGATTCTTTTCTAACAGACCTCGTATATATACATACACACACACACATACGAGGTCTGTCCGTAAAGTATAGGTCCTTTTTATTTTTTTCAAAAACTATATGGATTTCATTCATATGTTTTTACGTCAGACATGCTTGAACCCTCGTGCGCATGCGTGAGTTTTTCCACGCCTGCCGGTGACATCATTCGCCTGTGAGCACTCCTTGTGGGAGGAGTCGTCCAGCCCCTCGTCGGAATTCCTTTGTCTGAGAAGTTGCTGAGAGACTGGCGCTTTGTTTGATCAAAATTTTTTCTAAACCTGTGAGACACATCGAAGTGGACATGGTTCGAAAAATTAAGCTGGTCTTCAGTGAAAATTTTAACAGCTGATGAGAGATTTTGAGGTGATTCTGTCGCTTTAAGGACTTTTCACGGTGCGAGACGTCGCGCAGCACTCTCAGGCAGCGTCATCAGCCTGTTTCAAGCTTAAAACCTCCACATTTCAGGCTCTGTTGATCCAGGACGTCGTGAGAGAACAGAGAAGTTTCAGAAGAAGTCTGTTTCAGCATTTTATCCGGATATTCCACTGTTAAAGGAGATTTTTTTAATGAAAGACGTGCGGGCGGATTGCAGCGTCGGCTCGCAGCCGCCGCGACGCTCCGTCACAGGAAAAACACCTCTGTTGGAAGCCTTGAGGACAAGTTGGAACATCTCCAGCTGATAAACAATTTCTCATATACTCACTCCACTGAAAGCCATCAAAAGCCAACTGGATTTTAACAAATGGTTATCAACACGGAGGTGTTTTTCCTGTGCCGCCGCGCTGCGTCGGCTGCGTCCCGACGCGCGGACCCGTCCACACGTCTTTCATTAAAAAAATCTCCTTTAACAGTGGAATATCCGGATAAAATGCTGAAACCGACTTCTTCTGAAACGTCTCTGTTCTCTCACGACGTCCTGGATCAATAGAACCTGAAATGTGGAAGTTTTAAGCTTGAAACTGGCTGATGACGCTGCCTGATAGCGCTGCACGACGTCTCGCACCGTGAAAAGTCCTTAAAGCGACAGAATCACCTCAAAATCTCTCATCAGCTGTTAAAATTTTCACTGAAAACCAGCTTAATTTTTCGAACCATGTCCACTTCGATGTGTCTCACAGGTTTAGAAAAAATTTTGATCAAACAAAGCGCCAGTCTCTCAGCAACTTCTCAGACAAAGGAATTCCGACGAGGGGCTGGACGACTCCTCCCACAAGGAGTGCTCACAGGCGAATGACGTCACCGACAGGCATGGAAAAACTCACGCATGCGCACGAGGGTTCAAGCATGTCTGACGTAAAAACATATGAATGAAATCCATATAGTTTTTGAAAAAAATAAAAAGGACCTATACTTTACGGACAGCCCTCGTATATGAGGTCTGTTAGAAAAGTATCGTACCTTTTTATTTTTTTCAAAAAACTATATGGATTTGATTCATATGTTTTTACGTCAGCCAAGCTTGAACCTTCGTGTGCATGCGTGAGTTTTTCCACGCCTGTCGGTTGTGTCATTCGCCTGTGGACAGGCTTTGAGTGAGCACTGCTCCACCCCTCTCATCATTGTTTCATTGCGAAGAAATGGCGTAATGATTTGGGCTTTTTTTTCCCATCAGAATTTTTTCAGAAACTGTCAGAAACAAGCAGCTGGAAACCATTCGAAAAATTTATCTGGCTTTCGGTGAAAATTTTACGGGCTTCACAGAGAATAAGGAGTGTTACTACAGCTTTAAGGACGGCCCACAATGGCGCACGGCGCACCGCGCTCCAAGCCGCCATCGAGCGGCAGAAACCACCACATCATTTCTAAACGGATGGTTGTTTGGAGCCGGGACCGTCATGTGCAATTTCTCTGGTTATCACAAGAGCTGGACATCAGCCATTTTCCGGCAGATTTCACTTTTAACAAGAGATTTTGTCATGGAAAGCCGCACCGAGGCTTCGCGCGTCACGACCGATTCACTGATGAAGCGAGACAAAGGAACACCTCTGTTTCGGAGTGTTAGAGGACAAGTTGGGACATGCCCAGCTCTCCACAATTTCTCTTATACTCACTCGACTGGTAAGCCGAAATAGGCATGTATATATATATATATATATATATATATATATATATATATATATTAGGGCTGGGCAACATTAACGCGCTAACGTTGCGTTAATTATTGAGGTCATTATCGCTGACAATTTTGTTCCTCCCCTTAACACTGCGGGTTTATTTATTTTTTTAGCCTTTTATGACAGTTGTTCATTGCCTTTTATTTTTTACAGGATCAGGCCCGGATCCAGACCGGTTTGGACCGATGCAGTTGAATAATCCCGAATAGTGCCGAACGTGTCCCCGCAGTGAACACAGCTTTTCGGTGGTTTTCATGTGAACCTATAGTCCGTAAATTATACGGCTTTTTCCGAGTTTCAGAGTCATACGATGTACGAATAAAGTCGGATATTCAGGGTTTGGTCTGCAGCGGGTCTGTAATCAACCGTTTCTGCAGCGCGGCTCCACTTTGAAACCATGAACCATTGAAGCAATGCTTCGATCCAGTAGCTCGGTGGTTCTTTGATTCACTGCTCTTCAGAAAAGGCAAGACCGCTTCTTAACCCCTCTCAAAGCCATTAAAATATCGTCAGTCACTTTTGTGTGGATTAAAGTCACTAACTGGGACTCTTGTCTTGTTGCTGTCAAAAAACGAGAATCGCCCTATGTTCCGTTCACACAGCTCAAAACGTTGCGTGGCCAAGACAGAGTCCGGTTGGAATTAATAAGTTCAAAATGAATCGCCGCTTTAAATAAAATGACACCTCTTTCCAAACGTTGTAATACAGACAAGAAACTACAATTGACTAAAACGTTTTTTTTCCTCCCAAAATGAAACGTGCTGTATTTTCTTATCAAATTACATCCTGAAGTGAAGCACAGCAGCTGTAAGAGCTCAGCTCAGATATATGGAAACACATTCATGCCAATAATGCCTGAAAGGAAATGCTTTTGACAAAAACTACAGATTTTGTTTATTCCTATTTATGTACAGAGATCAAGGATTCACCATGTAGAGTTTATTATGTCCAAAGTTTAAGGATCCAGTGACCAATTTCATATTTATTTACTTTAAGACTCAATAAAATGTTCAATTTAGTCGGCTTATAAAGTGCCAAATCACAACAAAATCTAAATATACTAAAACAAATACATCACAATTGTACACATATCAAATTGTGGTATGTGTACAATTGTGACATATTTGTTTTAGCATATTTAGTCATGGACATAAATATTGTTACCTGCTGGACAGTTTCTAATTTTGACTGGTATCAATGGAAAATGTCTTCTGTGAACTGTCTATCTCAATATATTATTAAGAATATATGCAGTCAAATTTTTATTGATTTTATCAATTGAAAAAAAAAAATCATATATAGATTCAGGTATAATTGAAAGATTTGGGCAATAAATTTGATCTTGTTTACAATCAATTTTTGTTATAGTGTTGTTTTTTTAGGACATCATATTTATACAAATAAGAAGTGTTCACTATGGTCCATGAAGTATAATAAATATATTAAAAGAAGTGTGACAGTGTATGTTGCACACGAATAAAAGAATGAGGATTATTAAATAACAAGACGTGTATGATTTTTATTTTATCATTGGGCAAAAATGCATCTGTCAGATTTTCACTCTGGATCCAGCCCTGCAGGATGGCGCATTGGAGAAAAGCAAAGTTATCTGTAATCATTGCAACGCAGAATTTGCGTTTCACCGAAGCTATACAAGTCTCAGGTACCACCTCAATGGTTACTGTTTTTATTTATTTATTTATTTTTACAGATTCTCATTTTGATATGAAACAGGATAACAAATGACCTGCCAGTGGTTTTATATTTGATTTCATTAGAGTGTTTCAGTTGAAATTTACATTTTCAAATATATGCAACGTTCATTTACATTTTCAAATAAAACTGTGCTTTTAAGCGGCTTTTGAATTCATTTTTGGGTTTCACATATACCATGCGATTAATCATGATTAATCACAGAAAGTCACTGAGTTAATGCGATTAAGATTTTTTTATGTTTGCCCACCACTAATATTATATATATAAAAACAAGATTTGTTTATATTTTTATTGCAAAATGCAGGAAGGGCTTATGCCTGTTATCCCATTTATACCTGCCATCACTGAGTAGATGTCAGTAATCTGTAATGACGGTTTGATTCACAAAGCTTTTAGTGAAGCGGTTGGCCTGGAGTCTACATTTAACCAAGGTAGTTCGAGTGAGTCACAGCAATTAAAACTGGATTAAATTGGGCCACGGCCTATACCACATTGTTGCAGATGCAGCATTAGAATATATCGTAGCTCCTGCTCGTGACAATCAGACATCCATTTACTGCATCAATTGTAAATCTCCATTTTGTCCAGATCTCATGCATTTCACATATGCCATCCATTCAACTATGTTTAATTTAGTGATTAGTATTACACACATGCCAGAAAAGGCAACATTATCATGTTTCATGCAAATATGAGCATAACAACAATCAGTTTAATCTGCATTTTTTTTTTTAAACACAAAAGCAATCAGAGTTCTGGGTTGTTCTGATGGAAAGATTTGACCCTGGGGCTACAGCAGTGCTGGCTGCCTCTGTGTGAGCGCTGAGCTGAGCTGTGGAACAAAAGGAGCTGGTCCACTGAGCTGGACCACTGTGTGCCCAGATAAGCCTGACGAGCCTAACGCCGACAACTGACCTACGACAACTGACCTACTTAGAAGACCTCTGTTCCCATTGTTGACACACGCAGGGGATGCATATATGGTTAAATTGACCACAAACTCACTGATACAGTAACAGCTGAACAGCCAAGGATACAGAACTGTTCCGTATGGATGGATTCATTTATACTTTCCACTGGGAAAGGTAAGATCAGAGCTACAGCTGGCTTGAATAGTGCAATGTTTTGTTGCAAATTAACACAGGTCTTGATAAATCAAAATTTGTAAGATCAATTTGGTTTTTCATAATTTTTGAATTCTTTGGTTTGTGCATGAGTGGTCATACATTTTGTCAGACACTACTTACATCCAGCATTTGTATTCATACACTCACAAACAAGTAATATATGCCCAGTAACTATATTTTTAAATCAAATGATTGATTTGATTTTTCTATGTCTTAATCATGCCTGAGGTGGAACCAGGTTTGATGTCATTTCTAAATCTTTCCACCTAATTTGTTAACATAAAAATGCAAACATATAATTAAACTAATCTAAAGTGTTAAATGTTGTTCTTGGCCTGTTTTTATTCCAATTAAATCCAGATAATTAATTGTTCCAGAATGCAAACAGTTTATTAATTACTTAAGTTTTAAAACTGAAGTCCACTGTAAATATAAACCACGTCACTACATTAATATTTTTTAATAACTTGCACATTCTTAGCTTAGAATTTTTGTTGTTAATGCATCTAAATTCAGGGGTTGTCATCACCCACAACGCAATGTTCCACAGCCCTATGGAGCATTTTAAACGTTAATATTATGAGATCATTCAGAAATATCACCAAAGCTTAGAGGACTATCAACAAGTCAAATTGCAACTGCCAATTACTTTGGTTCAGTAAAGGCAACAGCAGCAAACTGGAACTCTTTCACTCATCTTGCATGAATACAGTGTTGCATAGTGATACGCTGCAGTGTGGGTAATGATGAAACACTGAGTTTTTAAATTGATTATGATTAATGTTTTTTCCCCATCAAATTTAGTTCTTTATCTGTGGACCAAAATCAATTTGGTGTTTGTGCAGCAGCATAAAGCCTGAAGACAAACCATTATTTGACTCTACTAGAGAGTTTAAGTGCACGTTGCAATGAACATGTTCAAACTGATGGGACCAGTAAGTGTGACAGACATGTCCACTTTAACCCCAGTAAGAAGTGAAACCACTGTAAGCCATTACCTTCAGCAAATTTCCAGACAACTATTTTAATCCAGCCCCAAGACCACATCTTTAGCAGTGACTTAATTAAAATGCTTAATTATACTTTTGGTGTAGAGCCCAACAGGCTTGTCATAATTTTTGGGTCCTCACTGAAGCAATGACCTACTGTACCTTCGGGTACAAGTGCCTCTTTTCTAAGCAGCTATAATTAAACACACTGATTTAAATTCAAGAGCAGAGCTTTCCACAGTGAGGTAATTTAAGGACTTTGTGGAGATGTCAGAGAGAGGAAGCAGAGGGCAGGAAATTGGCAACCAGATTAAGGACCCATGGGACACAAAGGTCCCAAGGGTACAGGAGACAGCCACTGCCATCTGCAGGGATATGGTGGCAAAAGGAACTAGGTTTGGTGACACACAGAGAGAGAGAGACAAGGAGAGAGAGGGGGTGAATGGGTGCGAAATAGAGCACTGAGAGTGCAAACAAACATTTTTCCTCAAACACATTAACACCTATTAGCTTGAAAAGCTAAGTCTGAGGCTGTAGGCCTGGAGCCATGTCCGTACAAGCAGACAGCAGATGTTTGGTAAAAGGTATACAAATAATAAATGTTTATGAGTTCGATGGTACGAATATGTCATGAGGTGAAAGCTGGAACATACCATTCAATGAGGTGAAGCCGAGTTGAATGGTATGTTCCAGCTTTTGCCGAATAAAATATTCGTTCCATTGAAAGAATGTAAAAACATTCATTATTTGTTTTATATAACAGCTAAAATAGATCCTTGTCATTTTATATTTTATTCATTTATAAACAACAGAAAAGGGACTTACGTTTTCGTGTTCCACTGCTGCTTAGGGCCCCTTCTCACTGGCATTTAAGAGATTTGGGTATGGATTGTGCACAAAATTGGCTCATATTCTCTTAACATCTGCAATATGCGTAAAAACTGCTTGTATGAGCCGACCAACACCCGCACATGTCCGCAATTTTCCGCAGAAGCACATTTTTCCGTTACCAGAATTTTTGACCTGCACAAAATTTTGGCTGCGGATAACATACGCCTTACATACACAATACATACTCAATCTATGCGTTGTATATCCACCGTCATCTGCTGATATCCGCAACTGACAGGGATTTGCAGCTTGGCAGCGGACTGGGACAGTATGTAAAACGGATATTTTGCGTGCCCATCATGTTCACATCACAAACTAAAATAAGTTATAGCGACTGCATACAGATTGGCCACAAATAAAGCGTTTTTATTACGTCTGCTTTGCATCTGATTTGTGGCGGATGCAAATCAGATGCGCTGTGTTCACAGCTGGATGCCATTCTTTGTTATACCGGCTGCCACGTACTCTGCGCTGGATGCTGTGGTCCAAGTGCGCTTCTTTAATGACCGCAATGCAGATGCCGTGCAGGCGCAACACGTGTGTGATGCATTCATAATACACCCGTAATACTGGCGTGATAATCTCGATGTGTCGGATCCGTTTCCTCACTACATGCGTTATACAACCGTGATTGTTCATCATATATTCTCTATATATTATTAATATATCTGTAATTCATACTGGGACATTTTTCATTTTTGGCCATTTTTGTTGCGGACGACAACGAATGCTCCCCCTCAAACTGCCACCTTATCGTGGTGGGGGGGTTTGCGTTCCTGGAAGATCCTAGGAGCTATGTTGTCGGGGGCTTCGTGCCCATGGTAGGGTCTCCCATGGCAAACAGGTCCTAGGTGACGGGCCAGACTAAGGGCAGTTCAAAAGCTCCCATGACCAACACAAAATGAAGGACCGAGACGTCGCCAGGTATGGTGGAGCCGGGGCCCCACCCCTGGAGCCAGGCCTGGGGTTGGGGCTTACACGCGAGTGCCTGGTGGCCGGGCCTTAGCCCACGGGGCCCGGCCGGGCTCAGCCGAAAGAACGATGTGGGCCCGCCCTCCTGTGGGTTCACCACCGGCAGAGGGGGCCATGGGGGTCGGGTGCAGAGAGGACTGGGTGGCAGTTGAGGGCGGGTGGCCCGGCGGCCCGGTCTGCGCTTACAGCCTCTGGCTGTTGGGACGTGGAACATCACCTCGCTGGGGGGGGGAGGAGCCTGAGCTTGTGCGAGAGGTTGAGAGGTACCGACTAGAGATAGTTGGGCTCATCTCCACGCACAGCTTGGGCTCTGGTACCCAACTCTTGGAGAGGGGCTGGATGCTCCACTATTCTGTCGTTACTCACGGGGGGAACGGCGAGCTGGGGTAGCATTGCTTATTGCTCCCCAGCTCAGTCGCCATGTGTTGGAGTTCACCCCGGTGACTGAGAGGGTCGTGTCCCTACGCCTTCGGGTTGGGGACAGGTCTCTCACTGTTGTTTCGGCCTATGGGCCAAGCAGCAGTGCAGAGTACCCAACCTTCTTGGAGTCTCTGGGAGGGGTACTAGATAGTGCTCCAACCGGGGACTCCATTGTTCTCCTGGGGGACTTCAACGCCCACGTGGACGGTGACAGTGAGACCTGGAGGGGCGTGATTGGGAAGCACGGCCTCCCCAATCTGAACACGAGTGGTGTTCAGTTGTTGGATTCTGTGCTAGTCACAGTTTGTCCATCATGAACACCATGTTCGAGCACAGGGGTGTCCATAAGTGCACGTGGCACCAGGACACCCTGAGCCGGAGGTCGATGATCGACCTTGAAGTTGTATCATCTGACCTTTGGCCACGTGTCTCAGACACTCGGGTAAAGAGAGGAGCTGAACTGTCGACCGATCACCACCTGGTGGTGACCTGGATCTGCTGGGAGCAGAGGAAGCTGCTCAGACCTGGCAGGCCCAAATGTATCGTGAGGGTCTGCTGGGAATGACTGGTGGAACCCTCTGTCAGCGAGGTCTTCAACTCTTACCTCCGGGAGAGCTTTTCCCAGATCCCGGGGGAGGTTGGAGACATGGAGTCCGAGTGGACCATGTTCTCCACCTCCATTGTCGATGTGGCCACCTGCAGCTGTGGCCGCAAGGTCTCTGGTGGCTGTCGCGGTGGCAATCCCCGAACCCGGTGGTGGACGCCAGATGTAAGGAATGCTGTCAAGCTGAAGAAGGAGTCCTACTTGTCTTTGTTGGTAGGTGGGACCCCGGAGGCAGCTGACAGGTACCACCAGGCCAAGCGTGCTACAGCCTGTGCAGTCGCAGAGGCAAAACCTCAGGTCTGGGAGGAGTTTGGAGAGGCCATGGAGGAGGATTATCGGCCGGCCTTGAAGAAATTCTGGCAAACTGTCCGACGCCTCAGGAGGCAGAAGCAGCTCTCCGCCAACACTGTCTATAGTGCGGGTGGGGAGCTGTTGACCCTGACTGGGGATGTTGTTGGGTGGTTAAAGGAATACTTCGAGGATCTCCTCAATCCCATCGTCACATCTTCCGAAGAGGAAGCAGAGACTGGGGACTCAGAGGTGGACTCGTCCATCACCCAGGCAGAAGTCACCGAGGTGGTCAGAAAGCTCCTTGGTGGACGAGTACCTTAAGTCTCTGGATGTTGTGGGACTGTCCTGGTTGTCACGTCTCTGCAACATCGCGTGGCGGTCGGGGACAGTACCCCTGGATTGGCAGACCGGGGTGGTGGTCCCTCTGTTTAAGAAGGGGGACCGGAGGGTGTGTTCCAACTACAGGGGGATCACACTCCTCAGCCTTCCCCGGGAAGGTCTATTCCAGGGTGCTGGAGAGGAAAATTCGACCGATAGTCGAACCTCGGATTCAGGAGGAGCAGTGTGGTTTTTGTTCTGGTCGCGGCACACTGGACCAGCTCTACACCCTCCATCGGGTGCTTGAGGGTTCATGGGAGTTCACCCAACCAGTCCACATGTGCTTTGTGGATCTGGAGAACGTGTTTGACCGTGTCCCTCGAGGCGTCCTGTGGGGGGTGCTCCGGGAGTACGGGGTTCGGGGTCCTTTGCTAAGGGCTATCCGGTCCCTGTACGACCGCAGCAGGAGCTTGGTTCGCATTGCCGGTAGTAAGACAAACCTGTTTCCAGTGCACGTTGGCCTCCGCCAGGGCTGCCCTTTGTCACCGGTTCTGTTCATTACCTTTATGGACAGAATTGTGTAGGCACAGCCACGGTGTAGAGGGGGTCTGGTTTGGGAACCACAGAATCTCATCTCTGCTGTTTGCGGATGATGTGGTCCTGTTGGCTTCGTCAAACCAGGGCCTTCAGCGTGCACTGGGGCGGTTTGCAGCTGAGTGTGAAGTGTCCGGGATGAAGATCAGCACCTCCAAATCTGAGGCCATGGTTCTCGACCGGAAAGAGGTGCCTTTCCTTCTTCAGGTCGGTGGGGTGTCCTTGCCTCAGGTGGAGGAGTTTAAGTATCTTGGGGTCTTGTTCACAAGTGAGGGAAGGATGGAGCGTGAGCTCGATAGATGGATCGGTGCAGCGTCTGCAGTGATGCGGTCGCTGTATCGGACCGTCGTGGTGAAGAGAGGGCTGAGCAGGGGGGCAAAGCTCTTGATCTACCGATCGAGCTATGTTCCGACCCTCACCTATGGTCATGAGATTTGGCTCATGACCGAAAGAACAAGATCGCGAGTACAAGTGGCCAAGATGAGTTTCCTCTGCAGGTTGGGTGGACGCTCCCTTAGAGACAGGGTGAGGAGCTCTGTCACTCGGGAGGAGCTCGGAGTCGAGCCGCTGCTCCTCCACGTCGAAAGGAGCCAGCTGAGGTGGCTCGGGCATCTTTTCCGGATGCCCCCTGGACGCCTCGCTAGAGAGGTGTTCCGGGCACGTCCCATCGGGAGGAGGCCCCGGGGAAGACCCAGATCACGCTGGAGGGACTATGTCTCTCAGCTGGCTTGGGAATGCCTCAGGGTTCCCCTGGAGAACTGGGGGAGGTGTGTGTGGATTGTGAGGTCTGGGCAGCTTTGCTTGAGCTGCTGCCCCCGTGACCCGACCTAGGATAAGTGGCAGAAAATGGATGGATGGACGGATGACAACGAATGCCCGTACTTTGTGTACTTAATTCATGTGCATTTAATCCTCTCCCCAGTAGAACCGGGCCCTTAAGTCCAATTTGGTGATGCAGTGCACTGACTTCGGACTTCCATAAAAAAAAAAGACTATGTAGTTCCTCAGTCCAGTCAAAAATCATGTCAGCTTTGCATTTAAACAGCTCTTCATGCATCTACACAGCTTACAGCAGAGTGGATTTTGTGTGTGTGTGTGTTCAAAGAATTAGCACTGTCAGTTAGCTCAATCAAATCGTATCACTTGTGTTGTCCCGCACGTGTGCGCTCATACAACCGGGTCGGCGCTTGTGCGTGCATGTACTACAAAGAAAGAAAAAAACACAACAACAAAAAAAAGACTGTACATCCTCAGTGCAGAAAAAAAAAAAAAATCACGTCAGAAATTAGTCGAGCTTTTCATTCTAACTTCCTGCTAACAGCCTCCAGAGAGTGTAGTGGATTTGTTTTATACGTGTGCTCATTTTGTGTGTGTGTGTGTGTGTGTAGGTGTGTGCAGAGTGCAATGGTACCAAATGTATGGAACCAAATTAGCACTCTAAATGGAACCAAATTGGAGCCTAAATGCAACACAAATGGGACGAATAATCCATCATGTGACATACAAAGCACCAATCAAATCACAAGGATCCACTCAGCCATTATATAAACTGCAATTATGTAGCACTTTTCTATCTGATGCAGATGCTCAAAGTGCTTTACAGTGACACCTCATATTAACCCATAAACTGATGTTTGGGTGCTACCAAGCAAGGCATTCAAGTTCTTACCAGGAGCAGTTTGGGGTTTAAGGACCATGGTCAAGGATGTTTATAGGTTTTTTTCTTTCTGGTCAAGGAATTAAACCTATAACCTTGTGGTTACAAGTCTGACTTTAAGCCACCGCTTCCACATAGAACAGTGCAATCATATCAATATTCCTGTTAAGCAGACATTTCTCTGCATCAGTGGTCTACTGACACATTAGGGTTTTAAATTTTTTATTTTTCCAGTGAGTGAGCTTAGCCTACGCTAATATGACAAGAATGACTGATATAAAGTCTACTGCAGCTCTTCAATGGCTGAGCATGTCTGACTGAGATAATTAGCCATTGGTGAAGTAGTGAGTGTTGGAAAACTTGCAGGACAGGTGCACTCCAGGAGCAGGGTTGATGAACCCTAATCTACGACATATCGGCATAATGGGAATGCAGCATTAATGTCTTCTGATGTTACTAATTAAAATAAATCCTAATATAAATGTATGCGAACACAAACAATAAGATGCTGTGTTCACGTTGGCGGTATAAAAAAAGCGCCATATTGGTCATCATTGCAGAATTCCTTTGTTTGCAGTGGCACATTGGAGTGATGATGTGAAGCGTGGTCAATTTCAATGTTAAAGAAAAAGAAAATAATTTGCTTCATTGAAAGCTACAATAGAGTTTTGGTATTTTGCACAGCATTGTATTAAAACAGGAAGGCCTGGCTCTGATGGAAGCTTAAAAAAAAAGTACTTTTTGTGAGGTTATAGTTTAATTGCCCTGTGTAATATAATACAAATTATAAAAACGAGATTGTATATAAACTGGACAAAGTCTACATGACATCAACCACAAGTTTTTTTTATAGAGACCCGAAACAGCCAATACAAAGCCCGTATTTGGGAATTGCCATGTTGGCAGCAGCGACAGCACTGATTTTGGAGCGTGGGTGGATTCGGGTGGATTGGCAGAGAGAGAGGGAGGGAGAGAGAGACAGAGAGAGAGAGGGAGGTAGAGAGAGAGGGAGAGACAGAGTGTTGTCTTTTCTCTTTAAGTCTATAAAATAAGGCTATAAAAGTCTATAAAAAAAATAAAAGTACTTAATTCTTTCACCAAAACATCAAATCTAGGCTTTCATCTCAGATACACCTTCTGGCAAATTGTAACTGAACTTTCAGGTCTCCTTTTTTAAGAAAATCCTCATATAAAATCAACAATATTGATAATAATATTAAAGCAAACAGAGCTCTGATATCGGATCGGAAAAGTATCGGTATCGGCAGATATCCAAATTCAGGTATCGGGATCAGATGGGAAGTGAAAAATTGAGGATTGGTGCATCGTTACAGACAGAGCCAGAAAACACTATCAGTAAGAAAACAGCATCTGGTTTGTTCTTGTTGCTTGTGGCAAGCAAACAAGTTAAAATTTAGTACCATTGTGGTACACAGTTGCCACACTCAGAGCCAGAGGTGGAATCATTTTCCATCATAATCTCATTTAAAACAATGGAACATCTGCTGACAGTCAGCCACTTACACCCAACATGTGAATGTAGCATTATTGTCAATGTACTATGCGTAGACACTGGAAAATCTTTAAATACACATTGCAATGCAGTGGAAACAAGAGTAGTACCATCTCAGCTCTTAATATTAATGAGAACGTGTGTATATTTTGTATGTGTTTCAAAATTTAATGGAATGAACACAGGTTAATTCCATTACATGCATTATATGTTTGTTTTTGTGAAATTTTATTTTGTGTATGCTAATCTATTTTTACTCCAAAAGCTTCAGCTCAAGCTATATTTTTCAGAACAAGCTGATTTTTTTTTAGTATAGGTCCAGAAAACTGTGTAGAATCTCATACCCTTAAAATCCCCCTTGTGGCTTTTTTTTTTTTTTTTTTTACTTTAATAAGTTAATAACACCTGGATGCTTAGTTCCATTATCTATGTTTGACAATTCGTTGTTGAATTTTGTTTATTTGAGCTTTCTTATTCTTAGTACGGTCAAAGCAGTTGATCAATCCTTTGAGTCTGGTCTGCTTGAGGTTTCTTCCTACAAACAAAACAACTGAAGAACTTTTTTCCTGACCACTGTTTCCTATTTACTTGCTCTGGGAGGTGGGTAAGGTTAGACCTTACCCTTGTGAAGCGCCTTGGAGCAATTTAAGTTGTAATTTGGGGCTACATGAATAAAATGATTTGAACTGAATGTTGCATGCTTTAAAACATGGACTGAACTACTAAAAATCAGGTATAAATTGATTGATTGATACCTGATTTAAGTGGTTCAGTCCATTTGCATATTTTATAAGTATGTAAAACATACAAATACAATGGCAGGCATTTTGGATTCCAGTATATATACCACCTTAGTTTTTGTCATTTCCAATACTCAATACCTCTCGATAACTATTGTAGTTTCTTAATCCATACATTTAGACATAAATTAGGTTTTTAAGGATATGTAAAAATAAGTGAAATGGTGCCCATCTTGGATTTTTAAAAAAAGCCACAAGGGGTATTTGATCACTTATTTGTGATTCTACACATTTTTCTGGAACTATCCTGAAAATTTCAGCTTGTTCCATTTTTTTTAATGCCAAAAACTCTTGGACATTTTACAGTCAAACAAAGCAATCCAAAAGCAAAAATGGCAGCAGCCAAAACATCAAGATGAGGTTAAGTATTTCATACACCTATCTTTGTTGGAAACAAACTATAATGGGCCTCAGCAGTACATTATTATGATACAGCATTTTCATATTTGATTGCTAATGCAGTTTAGTAAACACAATGAAACATGAGAACTGCCTAACAGTGAACATAGTAAAATATATGGATTCTTAATGTGCATTCACTGGATAAGAACAACAATGTCAGGTGGTTGAATACGTACACAAAAGTGCTTTTTACAATAAGACTAGGTGTGGTCAGCAAACATTCAACAATTAAAATGTACACTGATTTGATTTAGGTTGTGAATGTGGTTTTAAATGATAAATGGAAAATGACCTCATTATTTTCACCAGCTGCACTAAAATAGAAGTGTATTACAGGCTAATGAGAAGTCTATTTTATCACAGACCTTTTAGTCCATTAGTAATGAAAATTAGGCTGAAGGAAATGCTCCCACATCATCATCCAACAGATCAACTCTCTGACCAGTGCTGCATTTTTTTTATCTGCCAAATGTCCCTCCTAAATAAACAATAAAACATACTCTTCATTTACTTTTGTGAAAACAGAATTGAGTTAATGTTCTTATATAGCGCCACATCACAACAAAGCTGCCTCAAGACGTATCACACGAGTAAGATCTAACCCTGCCAACCCCCCCCCAGAGCAAGCACACAGGCGATAGTGATCAGGAAAAACTCCCTCTGGTGATATTGAGGAAGAAACCTCAAGCAGAACTCAGAAGGGTGACCCACTGCTTAGGCCATTCTAACAGTAACAAGGTTTACACAAAGTTTTACAAAGCTAAAGAAACAGAAAACAGGAATTTAAAACATCTGCTGCATCAGAGTCAAGCATGCCATCTCGCGGTCAGTCCAGCATCCTGTTGTCTACAGACACCACTCCTGTGCATTTCCCATTACAAGGTTTTTACAAAGTTTTACCAAGGTGAAGAAACAGAAAACACAGAACAGCATCAAAAACAAAGTGCATCATTGAGGAGAGCATGCAGTCATTGGCGCCACAGGCAGGGCGTCGTGCGATAAGTCCAGAACCCTGGAGTGCAGGGCCAGTGTCATCCACCGTCTCGTTAGCTTCAGTCTTGTAAAAGCTGTGTTCATGGAAGACTGCATTCCAAAAACAGTGCAGTTGCTCAGATAGGTCACCCTCAGCAAGGTGGTCCATGGGCCGCTGCATCAGCTTCAGCCAGGGCACCTCATGGTCAGTCCAGCGCCCTGTGGTGCACAGCCCTCAATGAATTGATTTTTGTTTTTAAAAATTAGCAATGATTTATTCCATTAAAATGCCAAAAAATTACAAAAATGGCAATCAGGATTTCATGCTGATCAGCTCAGCAACAGTCAAGAATATTCAATTAATAATCATAAAATAACAGACAAACAGCAAATCTTTATGCCTGAGAAACTGCGAATGCTTATCATGTTTGGTGGTTAAGTGACATAAATCATATGTCATCAAAATAGCTGCTGATAAATTTGTTAAATTCTAAATAATGATTCTGGTCGTATTCATGTGGATTCACCAACCTGACAATATGCATTTCACTTCCTGAAGGCTTTGCCCAGACTTTAGGTATCCCTGCAGACTGCAGTTGATTTATAAATGTTACATTTCATTTCATTTAGGCAGTAACTATTTTGTTTCGTATAGGCTCCAGGCCTTTCGTATAGGCCTGGGATAGGCTCCAGCCCCCCACTACCCGATCTTGGATAAGTGGTTGAGGATGAGTGTGTGTGTTTTGTTTCATTTAATATAAGCCACTAAAAATTTATGTTTACGAGGTCTGTTAGAAAAGTATCGGCCCTTTTTATTTTTTGCAAAAACCTGATGGATTTGAATCACGTGTGCTTTCCTTTTTGCTAAAGCTTATAGTTAGGGCTGGATCAGGTGACCCTGAACCATCCCTTAGTTATGCTGCTATAGACGTAGACTGCTGGGGGGTTCCCATGATGCACTGTTTCTTTCTCTTTTTGCTCTGTATGCACCACTCTGCATTTAATCATTAGTGATCGATCTCTGCTCCCCTCCACAGCATGTCTTTTTCCTGGTTCTCTCCCTCAGCCCCAACCAGTCCCAGCAGAAGACTGCCCCTCCCTGAGCCTGGTTCTGCTGGAGGTTTCTTCCTGTTAAAAGGGAGTTTTTCCTTCCCACTGTAGCCAAGTGCTTGCTCACAGGGGGTTGTTTTGACCGTTGGGGTTTTACATAATTATTGTATGGCCTTGCCTTACAATATAAAGCGCCTTGGGGCAACTGTTTGTTGTGATTTGGCGCTTTATAAAAAAAATTGATTGATTGATTGATTGATTGCATGAACAAACCTTGAACCTTCGTGCGCATGCGTGAACTTTTTCACGCTTGTTGATTGCATCATATTCTGGTAAGCAGCCTTTGTGTGAGGACGTGTGTAGTGCGCTCGGCGGATTTTCATTTCAAGGAAAAAGACGGAACAACTGGAGCAGTGCCGCATCAAATTTTGCCAGAAACTGGGCGACAGCCAGGTGGAAACCATTCGGATGATGATTCAGACATTCGGATGATGATTCAGACACTTCTCTGCACAGAGAAGTCAGAGTGCACAGTTTGGCTGCAGACAGACTGTGCACTCTGTTTTCTCTTCTAGTTTATATTTGTTCTTGTGCTGAGCTGCATTCTGCGCTCTGAGTTCTGTTATAGTTTATCTTTCCTCCTTTGACCGCGAGATGCACACGCATGTGCACACGAATGAATAGTCCGTGAGTAAATATGGAGATATCTGGAGTTGATGTGGACATGTCCTGTCTCTGGCAATCAGTATGTGAGCAGGACTTATGTCCTTTTTTGTACTTTATTTAACAGAATGATGAGAGAATTTGAGGGAAGAGCGAGAAACTGCAGCTGCCAGACAGTTTTTTTTCCCTTACTTTTAATTGTTCACATGTTTGTGCGTGAACGAATCGTCCCTGAGTGGACCGGAGATGTCCGGACTTTTTACTGGATGTGGACATGTTCTGTCTCTGGCAATCAGTCTGTGAGCAGGACTTTTATGGACTTTTCTGTGTAGGCTCTCAGTTGTCCAGGTGGTTTCCACAGTAGAGAAGCTTGAATCTTCGACTGGACTGGGTTGCTTGACGTGAGGACGTTTCGCTTCAAATCACAGAAGCTTCCTCAGCTAAAATTCTTGCTCTGGTAGTCTGACTTATTCTTTTATGGACTTTATTTAAACACATTTGTGAGCGAAGAGTGAGGAGCTGTAGCTGCAATCAGCAGCATTTTTTTTCTGTGCTCTTTGAGCGTGTAGTTTTACTGCATTGTGTACACGGTATAAAAACAATCCTGCGTGATTTATACTTCGGGAACAATGGAACACAGCAGGGATCATAAATTGGCATCGGGTAACATTGTATTGTGAGGGTGTGGCTTCCAGTCATGTTGAGTACCGTTGCGTTGCTCTGAAATCACATCGTTGTGACAATCCCACCTGCTGTGTTCCTAGCTGGATACCGTGCTTTGTTCCACTGGCTGCCATGCATTGTGCGCTGGACACTGTGTATAGAAAATAATTATTGTGTAGCAGATGAATCATTTTCTGTCCGAATTAGCTGTTGAAAACCCCTCTAATCGCTTCTGGAATCCCAAAAGAGCGCTCTAGCTGCTGCTTTTCTCTCGCGCGTGTGCTGAATGAGGTGGAGAAAGCATTTGGAGCCCTCAAAAAGGTAATTTTTTTGTCATGTTTCTCTTGTAATGGCTTGGTAAAACAGATGCATGTTCTTCCACTCTTGTGCGCAGCTGTAAAAGTATGTTCATGATAGATTTAACATCTCGTTATAATCATTCAGATGAGCTGTGCTGTGATGCGGTGTGCTGACGCAACCACTCACACTGTTCACTTCTTTACTCGACTTTACGAGCTGCACGTAGTGTTAGCAAGTAGCTCGCGCAACATTCTCTACCACTTGATGTTTGTTGCACAACATTTACGCATGAAAGATTTTTTGAACATTTCAAAATTCTCTTTGCGCAATTGCACCTGCCGGCGCCCCAGTCACATTAAGTCTACACCCATTAATGACGAGTTTCTCTCCTGCACGACAGTGCGTTCAAGTGAGTGCATCAAAGTCATGCAAGTGTCAAGGAGCCTCAAGGTGACACCCCAGTTGCTTGCAAATATCCCACTCCATGCTCCACCCACATACCCTGCTGGGTACTATGCAATTACTATGGGCAACCAATGTGTATAACAGAAATGAGGATTACCACATGGTGGCACAGATCAGATCTGGTCACTTGCTTTATATAATGTGGACAGTCAATCAGTGGGATCAGCAACTGAAGAAGGCTGCAGACTGAGTATGGCATCTCATGGGAGGAAACTTGATTTGATGTGGACTTCAGGCAAAAGTTGACTGTAAAAGATTTTCATTGAAGGATTGATAATAATTCTTAGAATTTCAATTGTGCTAGTGTGTCCAATTACTTTTGGCCCTTGAAATATCAGGGGCTGTGTATAAAAGTGGCTGTAATTCCAGTCTGAGAATAACCATCCTGAGGAATACATCATACATAGTGTTACATAAAGGAAAATAACAGGTTTCAGACATCTGCTCACATTTAAACAACAGAAGATTAAAAAAGTGTTACTAGGTGAGGGGGAGCAGGCAAAACTGTGTGCATGTGAATGGTATGGAGTGTAATCAGTGATGACAAATGGTTTGTGGGAAAGATGCAATGGAAAAAAGAAAGGGGGATGAGAGATAGAGAGACAAAGGTGTGGCCAGGAGGGTTTTTTTTTTCTCTTCACTGCAGACCTCCTGCTGTGAACTTGAATGTGACTTGTGGACAGTCTGGTGATGCAATCCTTAATCTGTGAGGCTGGAGTTGTTTCCAAGCCAATGAAACCATCCCTCTTAAAGTATTGTCTGGATGTTTCATATTACTGTTGACAGAGCAAATACAAATAGTTTGACTGGATTTGAGGCCATCAACAATCACTTTTTATGCCTGTACTGGATCAACAAGACAGTTAACAGGCAAGATACTGTACAAAGGATCTTCTCTTGGTGCAATACTTTGTTTTATTTGAATGGATCTTTCTTTTGCTCAGTGGTGGGAGCTACTGGGCACCCAGAAAGTATTCACAGCGCTTCACATTTTCCACATTTTGTTGTTAAAATTGAGTACATTCATTTTTTTCCCCTCAAAATTCTACTCACAACACCCCATAATGACATGATTTTTTTAATAAGTTTTGCAAATTTATAAAAAAAAAAAAAAAGAAATCACACATACAAAAGTATTCACTGCCTTTGCTAAATACTTTGTTGATGCACCTTTGGCAGCAATTACAGCCTCAAGTCTTCTTAAATATGATGCCAAAAGGTTGCTGCACCTATCCTTGGGCTGTTTTACCCATTCCTTTTATCAACACCTCAAGCTCTTTCAGGTTGGATGAGGAGTGTCAGTGCACAGCCATATTCAGATCTTTCCAGAGATGTTCGATCAGATTCAGGTCTGGGCTCTGGCTGGGCCAGTCAAGGACATTCACACAGTTGTCCTGAAGACATGAAGACACTCCTTTGATATCTTCACTGTATGCTTAGGGTCATTCTCCTGCTGAAAGATGAACCATCGCCCTAGTCTGAGATCAAGAGCGATCTGGAGCAGATTTTCCTTCAGGATGTCTCTGTATTTTGCTGCATTCATCTTTCCCTCAAGCCTGACTAGTTTCCAGTTCCTGCCACTAATAAAGATCCCCACAGCATGATGCTGCCACCACCGTGCTTCAAGGGGTGGTCCCTGGTTTCCAAACATGACGTCTGACATTCACGCCAAAGTGTTCAATCTTTGTCTCATCAGATCAGAAAATTTTGTTTCTCATGACCTGAAAGTTCTTCAGGTGCCTTTTGGCAAACTCCAGGTGGGCTGCCATGTGCCTTTAACTAAGGAGTGGCTTCCGTCTGGCCACTCTACCATACAGGCCTGATTGGTGTATTGCTGCAGAGATGGTTGTCCTTCTGGAAGGTTCTGCTCCCTCCTCAGAGGAATGCTGGTGCTCTAACAGAGTGACCATCAAGTTCTTGGTCACCTCCCTGACTAAGGCCCTTCTCCCCCGATCACTCAGTTTAGATGGGCGGTGAGCTCTAGGAAGAGTCCTGGTGGATCCAAAATTATGAATGATGGAGACCACTGTGCTCATTGGGACCTTCAAAGCAGCAGAAATGTTTCTGTACCCTTCACCAGATTTGTGCCTGGAGACAACCCTGTCTCAGAGGTCTACAGACAATTCTTTTGACTTCATGCTTGGTTTGTGCTCTGACATGCACTGTCAACTGTGGGACCTTATATGTAGACAGGTGTGTATCTTTCCAAGTCATGTCCAATCAACTGAATTTACACCAGGTGGACAATTAAGCTGATCATCTTAAGGATGATCAGTGGAAAGAGGATGCACCTGAACTCAATTTTGAGCTTCATGGCAAATGCTGTGTATACTTATGTGCATGTGATTTATTTGTTTTTATTTTTAATAAATTTGCAAAAATCTAAATAAAAAAACAAGCTTTTTCACATTGTTATTACGGGGCACTGCGTGTAGAATTTTAAAGAAATAAAACTGAATGTCATTCATTTTGGAATAAGGCCTGTAACATAAAAAGTGGAAAAAGTGCTGTGCTGTGAATACTTTCTGGATGCACCGTCCACACAAGCATTAATAACAAAATTAGTAATCAGAGCACCTTTCATAAAATAAATTCAGCTCAAAGCACTTTACATCAGGGGAATAGCAATTTCATACAATTACAGCAAGAAGATATATTTAAAACATGAAACACAATGACGATGGAATAGAAGAAGTAGAGAATTGAAAATAATTTCTCCCATTAAGAGAAATTGGTTAGTAATTTAAAAAAAATGACTGACACATTACTGTCAATGCATGCACTGTGACAAACATATTCTACACCTATAACTTCACCTAAGGTAAAAAATAATGGAGCTTAGTCATTTTTGTCACATTAGAATAACCATTTTCAATGTTTGAATTTTTTCATGCCTCCATAGTTTTTCTGAATTTTGTGCAGATATACGTATGCTTCAGAAATAATCAATAACACACACACACACACACACACACACACACACACACACACACACACACACACACACACACACACACACACACACACACACACACACACACACACACAAAAATACTAATTAAAACAAGAGCATGAGAACAAATGCCAGTAAAAAAGGGGTCAAAATACATTTTTTAACCTACCTACACTGGTGCTAGTAACAAAAAAATTACTTGCACCAAAAAAAAGTTGCTTGCATAACCAAAAGTCAGTCTTATATCAACCTTAAAACTGCTCCTCTGATGTGTCAGACTCTTAATTCCTCTCTGGGGAGAGTGTGCCGCTGCTGCTCTCACCTCAGTTTTTTTTTTTCACATGCACGCGAACAAATCGTCCGTTAAGATTATTTTATTTATTAACTACACAGGTGTACAATAAAACAAATGGTAACTGGTTTATAATACAAATATGACAGAGTGAGAGAGAGAGAGAGAGAGAGAGAGAGAGAGAGAGAGAGAGAGAGGAACTATGGAGCCCTGGAAGTGTCATCGCAAAATGTTTTGCATGTGGAAAGAATGTGCGCACGTTTTATTATATCGTGCACATGTTTTATTATATTGTGCGCTCATTTTATGATATTGTGGGCACGTTGACTATTAGTCAACAAACCAGCAGACAGTGTGATACATTTCCCCATTAGAAATGGATCTGGTCAGGGTATATCATCATGGTTTGGGCGCACAAGGACATACAGAGAACTCCAGCTGCCCAGCATGGCATCATGGAGTTTAAGCACATTAAAAAGGATGCTGAGGACGAAGTGTCATGAGGATGACAATTTAGGTCATATTATGAAGTTAAATTTGAACGAAAGGAAAACATGCGCACGTTTTATTAATTCAAGGGCTCGATTAAATGAAAACGGATTAAAGGAAAACGTGCGCACGAATTATCACGGCCAGGAAAACGTGCGCACGTTTTATTAATTTGAGAGCATCTTTTATTAATTTGTGTGCACAATTAAAGGAAAATGTGCGCACAAACTGTTCAACAGTCATGAGAGTGTTGTGGGCATAACATGCAATAACCAAAAGCAGAGATTATGTTTGTCATAAATTTGTGACGTTTATTGAAGAGAATTTTTTTGATGGATTTTTTTGTCATATAAACTTATCTCTCAAAATATCAGGTTTTTTAAAATTCTCTCATGCTGCACCACATGAGGTTTTCCACTATACTCCCATAATATGCTGTCACTGCTAAATACACTGATGATGGGGTCTGCGACTGTCAGCACAGTTTTGCCAGTTTTGCTGGCAACACTGTGTGCCATGAACATCAGCAGATAAAGTATTGTTGCTGGAAGTAGGTGCATAAGCCACTTATGTGGGACATCTAAATGTGTTGTGTGGCTGGGGTGCCTGGCTGGCTTTTGTTTCTGTCTTCTGTTTTCTGTCTTCTGTTTTTCCTTCCAGGTGGCATGCGTTCAGGACTGAGTGGCTGTGTGGCTGAGTTATTAGGACCTCACCCTGATCACCTGAGGCTGGTCATGTGCAGCTCGTCAGGACTCACAGCTGTGGTGCATCTATATGGATTGGGGCATGGTTGCATTTAAGTCTGGAGTACACAGTGTGTATTTGCCAAAGACTCGATCTTGTGACCAGACGGGTGAGATCGACGTTTAGAGAACCATCTCATCATCATGGACGTAGAGACCGTACCAGGTTTGATGCCATGGTCTGTGAAAGAGGAGGGGGTGAGGTCTCACGCTCGTCAGCACACTTCTTGAGGTACTTTAGGTTTTGTGACTAAGATGAGTACAGTCAGTAGATATGGTGTCACTCACACCTTATTATATTGAGCTGTTATGTTAGTCGTTTAATCAGCTTCCACTGCAGTGGAGAATTGAACTGGGTGTTCCATGCCTGCAGGGTGGGAAGCTGATTGGTGATTAAGCCAGGAAGTGTTTGCTGATTATGTACACCTTTGAGTGGTCTCTCTGTGTGTGGAGTGGTGGACTCACATGATGGTTTCTTCTTTCACAGACTCGGTTGGTCGCGGCCACCTGGGGGGTGTCGGCGGGGTCCTTGGGTCCGAACTGTTCTGACTCCGGACCGTTTGTGCTGCTGGGAGCGCACCGTCTTTCCACCTCGCCAGACCGCGCACTTATTTGTTAAGCACTCACTGTTATGTCATTAAATTCTGTTATTCTTTGAACCATGCTCTGCTTATTTTATGCTGGGTCCTAATGTCAAACGCTGGTCGGTTCTCTGACTGCGTCCGACACATAACAGAATGTCTATGGTTCAACCACTTTCTGCCTCCTTACAATCACATTCCACCTGCACTGCACCTGACAACACCAAATTTTTAGACCAATGTGTCCACAGGTGCACAGATGAGCAGAAGCATGCTTGCCATTAAAAGAACTTGCTAATGGTGCTAACTGTGAAAGCCACAACTTTGTTGGGTGGAAAACTGCAATACCAGTTGCGTTGCACTGCTTTGTGCACAGACAACAACAACAAAAACCCACCATATATATTATTTTATAAATACCTGTAAGCCCACAACAAAACATGTTATAGAATATCTAGTTTAAAACAAATAGCCTGGAAGGTATATTAAAATAGTTTTATATGGATACTAGCTGTTAATTCATGCAACCTGGTTTTACTACATTTGAGGTAAAGTAATTATGACCAGCCATCAAAAATCATCTGAAGATCTTTCTGTTGATTGGTCAAGTCATATGAAATTGTGCCTTTTTGCTCTGAGAAACAGTTACTACGTTTACATGCTGTTAATATTCAGGTTAAGGTCAATATTCCAGTTCCTGAATCATTAGGAATAACCCATTTACATGCTTAAGCTGACAGAGGTACTCCTGTATACATGGTCATTGGTATCATTTGGAATATCCCCATCTAAACAGCTACGCATGGACAACGTCCAGATGCACAGAGAACGTCATGACACAAATGTGCATCATTTCCATCAGTAAAAGACATTATATTCATGTCTTTCACGATACTAATGAAGTATTCAGTTTCCTCCTCACTCCAAAAGTGTGGTGCTATGCTGCCGTGTCTGGATTTTGCCATACTTGTTTACCTCTGCTTCTGTGGTGTCCGGTGGGTTGCGCGCGCTGCATACAAGTAGTTGCCGTACTCAAAAGACCAAGATTCCTTGTGGACAGGACATGCGCAGAACACAAAATAATGTTCCTTTCTATGGGGATATTCCGATGCACGTTTACATGACCTGATATTTGGGTTAGAAAAGGAGTAACCCAGGGGTCATATTCGGGTTTTTAAAAACTGGAATATGAGCATATTCGGGTTTTTGCGGGTGTTTACATGGCCGTGCGCAACTGGGTTATTGCTAATATTCTGGTTATGAAAGGGGTATTGGCTGCATGTAAACATAGTCCGTGATTATTATAAATAATGATAATACAACACTGATTTTGTCCAGTGTATACCGCGCCTTTTACAAAATGACCACTGAGATAAGCTCCAGTCCCACATGACCCTTAACTGGAGTAACCAGGTTTAGAAAATGAATGAATGCACAATCAACAGACAACACAACAGCAATGATTTAGTTTGAGCCCGGCATTTGTGAGATACAAAAGAAGCCTACACTCAAAAAAATGACTCATTGGATGAACTCAATTCAGTTATGTGCAGGATTACCATACAATAAATATATGTAGCCCCAACTCAGAAAAAGCACATCCTTGCAAGATAATTTAATTTAATTTAGTTGGGACTACATATATTTTTTTAGATGGAAATCCAATCCAATCCAATGAGTCAGTTTTTGAGTGTAGAAATCCAGCAAGAGGGAGCAATAAAAAAAAGATAAAATGAAAGAGAGACCGAGTCTGCAGGGATAAAAGAAACCCTCATGAAAGTGAGGAGAAAAGAAATGGGACGCACGTTGCTGAAACTGCTCCCCCTCTGTTTTTTTTCCTCCTTCAGTGGTCTGTAATTCGTCTCTAAAAATACCAAGCGAGAAGAGGGGGAGGAGCATAAACAAACGGGGGGGGGGGGGGGCAGGAGGGATGAAGGAAAAGTGCACAGTGAGGCAGACGGCACACACTGTTGCAAAGCAAGGTAAAGAAAAAAAAACATGAGTTAAGCCCACCTACGTGTGGATACGACTGTCAGTGAGAGATGAGCAGGAAGACGAGGAAGAACCACAGAGTGAAGGCTGTGGAAAGACAGGGAGCATGTGTCTGCTCTTTTCCAGGCAACCACGTGATGGTTCTCCTCAGCTGCTCCTCTCACAGAGAGTCCGCCAGAGGGGAGCAGAGTCGCCACAGTGACAGTGAGGTAGCCCGCTGCCTGTACTGCTGTCCTAATCTAGCCCTTGGTGCAAAACGGTACAGAAAGAAGACTACCTGCAGGTTTGCATATCAACAATGATGTACTGGAGATAAAAACAGAAAAAATCTGATTTCTGCAGTCCAACAGAAAAGCAGCCTCACTCATCTCACTCCTGCTGCAGGAAGACATAAAGCAACTAAACAACTTTATTTTCACCTCACACAGAAAAACACAACAAAGACAGTTTTGACGATATGTCCAGTCTTACCAGGCAAGCTTGAAGCCTTTCATTTGTAGTGTGAGGGGTATCTGATGTCCATAGCGTGTTCTGGGCACTGAGCTGCCCGTTCACACCGCCGCATCCTGACTGACTCCCTGCAAAATCCTCACCTCCCATACACCGAGCAGGAGCGATGCACAAGAGCTGAGAGGAGAAGTGCTGCAGAGGCAGCTGATGGCCAAAGTCCGGAAGGATGACTCTCTGCTTTACTCTCCTTCCCTTCACGAGAAAGGTGCCGCAGTGCTGAGCAGTTGTGCCAGAAATTCACACCCCCCTTGGGCTCTTCAGTCTTCCCTAAAGATAAGGAGGTGACCTGCAGTGTAATATTAACAGGCCTACAGCACGCGGCACGTCAAGAAGGATGAGCAATAGGAAATAAATTCCAACATGGCCGTTGACTGTTTCCTTTCCAACTTCTATTGAGTTGTCACTTGTGGTCGCCTGCTCAAAGTGTTCCTGTCCCTCTAAGCCGCTGCTGCGGATGAAAACTGCACTTGCTGGACTCACAGTGAGCAGGCGCAGGAGCTGTACCCTCCTCCCTCCCTCCAGCTCTCTGTTTGCTCCTCCCTAGATGGCTCTCTTTCTCTTATTTCTATCCAAGATGATCCTAGCTGGCCCGTTCCTCAATGGTACGGTATCCAGTCCCATCTCCACCTCTTATGCCGTGCACCCGCTGCAGTGCTTCTTTCTCATGTCGGTCTTCAGCTCTGATCAAGGCCAGCGACTCACGCTGTTAATCTCTTAATGCACTGAAGTACTTCTATCTGCTGTGTATGTGTCATTCATGCACACATGATGAATCAGGATGACGCCATGTTGACTCAGCTGCCTAAATTAGAGAATGTGTTCTTGATGTATATCCTCTTGTTCATTTCAAATGTGAATTAATGCAAGAGTTTCAGCTGTGACATCCTTCTTCGCCTAGTGGCCAGGAATCTGGTCTGAGAGACTGTTGGCATTTAAAGAAGAAAGACATTTTAAGCCATAGCAGCTGGAACAAACTAAAACTAAAATGGGAAGAAATTAAAAATCACTTACAGCAATACAAATCAAAGCTATATGATTTGAAACAACACAAGAATGTACTCAGCAAAACCATTAATTAAAAGTTGTACTGTTGACAGTGTTAAAATATGAAATCATTCTTTAGTTTCAGCTGCTGTTGTTGGGGGTCGGCACAGCAGATCATCAGTTGTTATATCACAGCTGAGTGGACACTTGTCATTTGATTGGTGCTTTGTATGTCACATGAAAATTCAGTAAGGTATATCTTATATATTATATTCCATTTCTAAGGTGGAACTATGCCAGTATACTAAGGTATATTTACATATCTAAAAAGGAAGAGTAAAATAGAAGAGTAGAAAAGAGTAGAGTAGAGTCACTTAGGTGCCTGGCCTTGAGAACCAGGGATGGTAGGTTGAAAAACTTTATCCCATGGGAACTCTCCCTACCCACCCAAGCGGCTCAAGAAAAAAGTATATACAATAATAAATAAGACATAAGAAAGATAAGACATCATATATATAAGTTACATTTAAATATTAAGGATAATAAACATATACAATAAATATGGTACTACATAATATACAGGAGTAGGTATTAAAACCTAAATATAAATACAGGAGAAGATTGTAGTATAGGTAATTTAGTATGTAGACTAGTAGTAAAATTAAATTATAGTTAGTAGGCTAAGCTATAAATATGGCTATTTCATTATAGAAACAGAAGCTATGATGTAATGTGTATTGGTATCTATCTAAAGTAACTCTGCTAGCATACTACAGGAAAATAAAAAGTATAATCTGTATGCTATCAAATGGAAACCTAAGAACTATGGAACTATATGTTGATATCTTTAAAAGAACACAAACTGATAAATCATTAAAAATCTACACCATGTAAAATAAAATTGTAAATAATGAAAATAAGCTAGTTTTAGTTAGAAGAGCTAAATTAGCCATTAATAAGCCAACCGTACCTAGCAAGCTAACAAGATAAACTAAAACGGTAATTAATGTATAAAGTATAATAGCGTAGTTAAACCTACAATAACAGTATTAACAAATACATATAAAAATAAATGTGGACAAAAGTATGAATATTTGTCCCATTTGTGTTGCATTGCATTTAGAGTACAATTTGGATCCATTTAGAGTGCAAAATTGGTTCCATGTTTGGTACCATTGCACTCTGCGCACACACACACAAAACAAATCCACTGCATCCTAAGCTGTCTGAAGGCTGTTAGCAGGACATTAGAATGAAAAGCTGGATTTTTTCACTGCACTGAGGAAGTACACAGTGTTTTTTTTCTTTTTTTAGTAGTACACACGGGCACAAGTGCTGTCCCGGTTGTGTGAGCGCACGCACGTGGGACAATGACACAAACGGGACGATGATTTGATTGAGCTAACTGACAGTGCTAGTTCTTGTACCACACACACACACACACACACACACACACACACACACACACACACACACACACACACACACACACACACACACACACACACACACACACACACACACACACACACACACACACACAATCCACTCTGCTGTAAGCCATCTGGATGTAAGAGCTGTTCAGATAAAAAGCTGATGTGATTTTTGGCTGGACTGAGGAACTCCACGAAGTCTTTTTTTTATGGAAGTACGAAGTCAGTGCACAGCATCACCGAAGTCTTTCAGAAAGCGCTGTAACTAGCTTTATGGATATGATTCCTTCTTTATGTTCTCCAATGCCATATACCAACACAGGGAAGAGTAGCTACCTAAACTCTGTGAGTGAGATAGATTATCTCGTCAGTAGTTTTATATCCTCTTTGAGGACAACTTTGGATGCTGTAGCTCCTCTGAAAAAGAGAGCCTTAAATCAGAAGTGCCTGACTCCGTGGTATAACTCACAAACTGGCAGCTTAAAGCAGATAACCCGTAAGTTGGAGAGGAAATGGCGTCTCACTAATTTAGAAGATCTTCACATAGCCTGGAAAAAGAGTCTGTTGCTCTATAAAAAAGCGCTCCGTAAAGCTAGGACATCTTACTACTCATCACTAATTGAAGAAAATAAGAACAACCCCAGGTTTCTTTTCAGCACTGTAGCCAGGCTGACAAAGAGTCAGAGCTCTATTGAGCCGGGTATTCCTTTAACTTTAACTAGTAATGACTTCATGACTTTCTTTGCTAATAAAATTTTAACTATTAGAGAAAAAATGACTCATAACCATCCCAAAGACATATCGTTCTCTTTGGCTGCTTTCAGTGATGCCGGTATTTGGTTAGACTCTTTCTCTCCGATTGTTCTGTCTGAGTTATTTTCATTAGTTACTTCCTCCAAACCATCAACATGTCTATTAGACCCCATTCCTACCAGGCTGCTCAAGGAAGCCCTACCATTAATTAATGCTTCGGTCTTAAATATGATCAATCTATCTTTATTAGTTGGCTATGTACCACAGGCTTTTAAGGTGGCAGTAATTAAACCATTACTTAAAAAGCCATCACTTGACCCAGCTATCTTAGCTAATTATAGGCCAATCTCCAACCTTCCTTTTCTCTCAAAAATTCTTGAAAGGGTAGTTGTAAAACAGCTAACTGATCATCTGCAGAGGACTGCTTTTGATACTGTTGACCATAAAATTTTATTACAGAGATTAGAGCATGCCATAGGTATTAAAGGCACCGCGCTGCAGTGGTTTGAATCATATTTATCTAATAGATTACAATTTGTTCATGTAAATGGGGAATCTTCTTCACAGACTAAGGTTAATTATGGAGTTCCACAAGGTTCTGTGCTAGGACCAATTTTATTCACTTTATACATGATTCCCTTAGGCAGTATTATTAGACAGCATTGCTTAAATTTTCATTGTTACGCAGATGACACCCAGCTTTATCTATCCATGAAGCCAGAGGACACACACCAATTAGCTAAACTGCAGGATTGTCTTACAGACATAAAGACATGGATGACCTCTAATTTCCTGCTTTTAAACTCAGATAAAACTGAAGTTATTGTACTTGGCCCCACAAATCTTAGAAACATGGTGTCTAACCAGATCCTTACTCTGGATGGCATTACCCTGACCTCTAGTAATACTGTGAGAAATCTTGGAGTAATTTTTGATCAGGATATGTCATTCAGTGCGCATATTAAACAAATATGTAGGACTGCTTTTTTGCATTTACGCAATATCTCTAAAATTAGAAAGGTCTTGTCTCAGAGTGATGCTGAAAAACTAATTCATGCATTTATTTCCTCTAGGCTGGACTATTGTAATTCATTATTATCAGGTTGTCCTAAAAGTTCCCTGAAAAGCCTTCAGTTAATTCAAAATGCTGCAGCTAGAGTACTGACAGGGACTAGAAGGAGAGAGCATATTTCACCCATATTGGCTTCCTGTTAATTCTAGAATAGAATTTAAAATTCTTCTTCTTACTTATAAGGTTTTGAATAATCAGGTCCCATCATATCTTCGGATCAGGGAGACAGACACCCTCTCTACTTTTAAGATTAGGCTTAAAACTTTCCTTTTTGCTAAAGCTTATAGTTAGTGCTGGATCAGGTGACCCTGAACCATCCCTTAGTTATGCTGCTATAGACTTAGACTGCTGGGGGGTTCCCATGATGCACTGAGTGTTTCTTTCTCTTTTTGCTCTGTATGCACCACTCTGCATTTAATCATTAGTGATTGATCTCTGCTCTCTTCCACAGCATGTCTTTTTCCTGATTCTCTCCCTCAGCCCCAACCAGTCCCAGCAGAAGACTGCCCCTCCCTGAGCCTGGTTCTGCTGGAGGTTTCTTCCTGTTAAAAGGGAGTTTTTCCTTCCCACTGTCGCCAAGTGCTTGCTCACAGGGGGTCGTTTTGACCGTTGGGGTTTTTCCGTAATTATGGCATGGCTTTGCCTTACAATATAAAGCGCCTTGGGGCAACTGTTTGTTGTGATTTGGCGCTATACAAATAAAATTGATTTGATTTGATTTGATTTAAATAAAGTCATAATAACACATTTACTTGACAATCAAAGAAAAAAAAAAAGTAACTTTATTCTTTTTTTGGGGGGAGGGGGTGTCATCTTTTTTAGGTACAAGTAGTGTGTGGGTGTGGGGGGGGCTGAGGGTAAAAATGTGCTCTGTGTCCTGTGCACCTCTACGGCATGTGGAAGACAGCACTCTGAATCTGTTTTTCAGAAAACATTAGTGAACATCAACTTGGTACTGTTACATTTAGGGTTGCCACCTTTCAGAAAAGAAAACAAAGGACGCCCACCACGCTCCTCAGGGCCACTACCACCACCCAACGAGTGGTATATTTAATTTTGAAAAAACATTTAGTCATACTTTTACTTTAAGAGGAAATAAAAATACTTGTTTGCCTTGTACCCACTGCCACTAACACCGTCAAGCCAGGAGTAAAACTCTTCCCACTCACATTTGTACATTTGCAAACGTTTTTGCTTCGTTTTTGCTTGTACATTTGCAAACGTTTTTAGTGAGTTTCCTCACTACAGGATCCGATGCAAGGTACAGAGATGACATTGGCAGCCCTTAATATTTCCTGTGTTTTATATTGTTCATTATTCAGTTTTGATGTTTTTGAATGTGTGTGGGACATTTATGAAAATACGGAACAATTTACGTCCCATATTGATTCTATACGGGACGCAACAATTAACTGTCAAATAAAAGACAATTCTTTATTTTAAGGGACTGGTGGCAACCATAGTTACTTTACTCATGGGCCACAAATATGCTATAACTTTCACTGTAACACTCCTTCCTGTGTGGATGTCACTGCTTTTACATTCAAAAGGTTTAACTCTGAAAACCATTCTGATGCATTACCTATCAGCGAAATATTTATACGTTTAATGCTACTACCTGTAGCAACAGAGACGGATAGAACTGTTCAAAACAGGAATAACTCGACTCTTTTCATTTAAAGTGCACTTTCCAAAAATATCAGGCCAGGGTTTTGGCTGAGAGTTCAACAGGCCTTTATATAATCATATAGGGAAAACCTGCACAGGTTTAATCTAAACATTGTTGTCTGTGCTTAATCTTTTCCTCGGACCAGTGGGGTCACACTGTAAACGACCAGTCAATTTATAATTGGATGCTGTCATAAAGAACAATAGTGGATCTGACCACATGCACTCGGCCGTGGTGAAGCACATTCATCCTGTTCAATATTCTTCAAGCACTGCATGCAAATTGTTCCTCATTACGGTTGCAACCATACCAAATGCAAAAAACTCTCTACTAGCAGAAATGGCAAACTGTTTGGCCTTCTCTGACAATCTGTTTAACAAGTTCATGGTTACATGTATTTAAACGTTTACAGACATCCTATCTTTTAAAGGATATTGAATAACGACACAAACAAGGTAATGACAATGTCCTGAGGCACTATTCTTGAAAACAGAAGCTGCTTGTTCAGTTAATTTGCATTAGTAGTCACACATCACTGGTGATTAATATTAATCAATTAATTTTAATGATTCTACCCCTGCCATTCTCAATGTAACGCGTAATTGCATCAGGAAGGGCATCCGGGTCTACATGTTGGATCTAAGGACAAGCTGAAAGAACTTATATTTTATATGTTTATCAACTATTAGTCTGATGCCTGAACTATCTGCTTGTTCCATATGGTTTTTGCAAAAAATAAAAAGGTCGTATAGGTTTCTAACAGACCTCGTATTTTGGGCTGAGTTCATAAAACAGACAAGGCTTATTCTCAGCCTTATTTGCATGATTTATCAAAGAGTGTGTGGCTTTTGGTCTACTGGGTGGGTTATAGGGTAAGTGATAGTCTAGTGGTTAAGCGTTGGGCTGGAGACCAGAGGATCCTCGGTCCAAATCCCAGCCTGACTGGAAATTCACTAAGGACCCTTGAGCAAGGTCCTTAATCCCCTACTTGCTCCCAGTGTGTAGTGAGCGCCTTGTATGTCAGCACCCTCACATCAGGGTGAATGTGAGGCATTATTGTAAAGCACTTTGAGCGTATGACACAGATGGAAAAGCGCTAAATAAATGCAGTCCATTTACCAATTTATTTACCATTTAAAGGTGGCATAAAATTACGTAAACCGGCAGAATCAGTATAACATACAAAATGTAAATGATACGTTTTCAAAGGCTGCCAGGCCATTCCGTAGAATGCACAACTGCAGTTACTGTAGCTTAAAAACGGAAATGATTCAAAAGAAATGCTTTGAAATGCTGCAGTGGTCTGGTGCTAAAATATTAAAACAAATGAATTAACTATAATTGTACGTTTTTTGTATTTCACATATAAAGACTACAATCGACACAGGGTTGAAATGTGCACTTGCCTGTTCCGTTTATTCATGCAAAATGTTTAGTAAGACATGTATTGCAACTGCAATTCATAATGCAATTCTCTGTTAAGACACAATTTGGTGAAAGTGTCAATCTGAACCTAATTTGTGCTTCCTGATGCAAAGTGGGCAAAAAAAAAAAAAAAAAAAACAATTTTTTATATGAGCACATCCAGGACTGAAAAATAATCCAACACTTTCTATTAAAGGTTTTCTGGATTACTAAAACACTGAACCACATTCTCTCCACAAAATGCCCTGGAGACATTTATTGAACCAATCTACCTTTTAGCAACAGCAAGCAAACTTTTGCCGTAGTTACATACAATTTATGGCTCTCATTTACTCTTTTTAGGCCAATCTTTCAACACTCTCACTTACTAAAATACATTTTGCACTGTGATGCTTTTCTAATGAGATCCACAAGTGGCAGCAGTTGCACACAATTACAGCACAGATGTCACAGTTTACACACAATGACTCAAAATTGTTAACACTTGTTGCTAATGATGTGATGAGTTCAGAGTGTACAGGACGCTTGGGTGACTGATACCAGAATTGATTGGGGGGGTCCAAAACAGTGGAAGAAGAGTGTGTGAAAGAGATGGAACAAAAGGATGAAAAGAAGGAAAAAAGTTCTAACACTGGCCAATGGGCCCCTGTTGAGGTCCTTGGCCAGAGTGATGACAATGCACGTTGTGCAGCCGTAAGTGATGGTTGGCTTCTTCATCGTTATTTCACCCAGTAGCTTTTTACATGTCTGAGTGGTCTTCAAGATGTTTGAGTGTGAGAAGCAGGATCAAGCAGATGATGATTATGTTATAGTTCACCCATTGCTACAGTGCCTTGCACAGTATTCAGCCCCTTAGTATTTCAAGCATTTTAATTTGTTTAAGGCATTTCAAATACAAAAAGTAAATCAGGCTTCTCAATATAAAAATTTCTAAAATTATCTTCCTTAGACTCAAGCTGAAAGTAAATCTATACAATTTGAAAAAAAAAAAATAATTAAAAATATAAAAGCCAAGATGTTGGGTTGCATATATAATCAGCCCCTTTGGTATAATACCTGTAAATAATGAGTTTAATTGGCAGTTTTCTTTTTGTATTTGAAATGCCATAAACACATTAAAATGCGTGAAATACCAAGGCACTAGCAATTATCAGTGCACACCACAGAGCTGGGTGCAAAGGGGCTGTATAAATGTTCCACATCATTCATGAGCATTTTTGGAACAAACATAAAATCATCTTTTCAAGTGTCATTCATTTTAATGGCCAGCTTGAGCTGCAACCTTGCTGCCTTGCTATTCAGAAGATGAACGGAGAAGTGAATGAATTCATGCTGAGGACATGGACATGAGCACACAATGTGCATGCACAAGGATTAGGCAGGCAGAGCTGATATAAAGACGTTATAGGGACTGCAACGGAATAACACCGGTAGCATCCATTACTATGTAAGAAGAATGCACACGGATCAAGGTGCAGCTGTTTCAGATGGCCTTTGTCGTTACACATAAGTTCTTGAATGAATAGAAGCTGGCATGGGATGTTACATACACTAAAGCTGTTTTTATCAGCAGTCTACATTTTGTTTCCAACCATGTTAAAAGTCCAGACCCCCTGTGAACAACGAATACCCCATGTGAACATGTGTCTTTCTCTCACACACACACACCCACACACACACACACACACACACACACACACACACACACACACACACACACACACACACACACACACACACACACACACACACACACACACACACACACACAAACGGAATTAAAGGGAATAAATTGGAAGTGTGCCAAACTGTAGGTTAGCGTACGAGATCTATTAGAAAAGTATCCGACCTTATTATTTTTTTCAAAAACCATATGGATTTGAATCACGTGTGATTGCGTCAGACAAACTTGAACCCTCGTGCGCATGCGTGAGTTTTTCCACGCCTGTCGGTTGCGTCATTCGCCTGTGAGCAGGCTTTGAGTGAGGAGTGGTCCACCCCCTTGATTGTGGTGGAGGGTGGACTTTTTTCTGGTTCCGGAGCACAGCGGTGTTCTGCTGTATCTGTTAGCTGTTTGAACTGAGCTGTTTGAGTTCTTTGAATTAACAGTCTTTTTCAAGACTTTTTTACTTTTTTTTACTTTTTCACCGTGCTCCAACGCCTAAAGAAGACCTCTAACGGTCGAAGCATCGCGACGGAGCTCTTTTATCAGCTAACCTTCATCAGCGTTGGCAAGCTAACTAGCTTGCTAACGCTTTCGTTTTTATTTTTATTTTATTTTTTAGCACTGTTGTCGTGCTGCTCCACAGCCTGCCTAGTGGATTTTTATTTTATTTTAGCACTGTTGTCGTGCGTTACCTGTGCTGCTCCACAGCCTGTCCAGTGGATTTTTATTTTATTTTTTGGCGCTGTTGTCGTGTGTTACCTGTGCTGCTCCACAGCCTGTCCAGTGGATTTTTATTTTATTTTTAGCACTGTTGTCGTGTGTTACCTGTGCTGCTCCACAGCCTGTTCAGTGGATTTTTATTTTATTTTTAGCACTGTTGTCGTGTGTTACCTGTGCTGCTCCACAGCCTGTCCAGTGGATTTTTATTTTATTTTTTGGCGCTGTTGTCGTTCGTTGCCTGTGCTGCTCCACAGCCTGTCCAGTGGATTTTTATTTTATTTTTAGCACTGTTGTCGTGTGTTACCTGTGCTGCTCCACAGCCTGTTCAGTGGATTTTTATTTTATTTTTTAGCACTGTTGTCGTGCGTTACGTGTGCTGCTCCACAGCCTGTTCAGTGGATTTTTATTTTATTTTTTGGCGCTGTTGTCGTTCGTTGCCTGTGCTGCTTTACAGCCTGTCCAGTGGATTTTTATTTTATTTTTAGCACTGTTGTCGTGTGTTACCTGTGCTGCTCCACAGCCTGTTCAGTGGATTTTTATTTTATTTTTTAGCACTGTTGTCGTGCGTTACCTGTGCTGTTCCACAGCCTGTCCAGTGGATTTTTATTTTATTTTTTACCACTGTTGTCGTGTGTTACCTGTGCTGCTCCACAGCCTGTCCAGTGGATTTTGATTTTTATTTTATTTTTTAGCACTGTTGTCGTGCTGCTCCACAGCCTGCCTAGTGGATTTTTATTTTATTTTAGCACTGTTGTCGTGCGTTACCTGTGCTGCTCCACAGCCTGTCCAGTGGATTTTTATTTTATTTTTTAGCACTGTTGTCGTGTGTTACCTGTGCTGCTCCACAGCCTGTTCAGTGGATTTTTATTTTATTTTTTAGCACTGTTGTCGTGTGTTACCTGTGCTGTTCCACAGCCTGTCCAGTGGATTTCTATTTTATTTTTTACCACTGATGTCGTGTGTTACCTGTGCTGCTCCACAGCCTGTCCAGTGGATTTTTATTTTATTTTTTAGCACTGTTGTCGTGCGTTACCTGTGCTGCTCCACAGCCTGTCTAGTGGATTTTTATTTTGTTTTAGCACTGTTGTCGTGCGTTGCCTGTGCTGCTCCACAGCCTGTCCAGTGGATTTTTATTTTTATTTTATTTTATTTTTTAGCACTGTTGTTGTGCGTTACCTGTGCTGCTCCACAGCCTGTCCAGTGGATTTTTATTTTTATTTTATTTTTTAGCACTGTTGTTGTGCGTTACCTGTGCTGCTCCACAGCCTGTCTAGTGGATTTTTATTTTATTTTAGCACTGTTGTCGTGCGTTACCTGTGCTGCTCCACAGCCTGTCTAGTGGATTTTTATTTTGTTTTAGCACTGTTGTCGTGCGTTGCCTGTGCTGCTCCACAGCCTGTCCAGTGGATTTTGATTTTGATTTTATTTTTTTTGGCACTGTTGTCGTGTGTTACCTGTGCTGCTCCACAGCCTGTCTAGTGGATTTTTATTTATTTTTTACCACTGTTGTCGTGTGTTACCTGTGCTGCTCCGCAGCCTGTCCAGTGGATTTTTATTTTATTATTTTATTTTATTTATTTATTTATTTATTTTTTTTAGCACTGTTGTCGTGCGTTACCTGTGCTGCTCCACAGCCTGTCCAGTGGATTTTTATTTTATTTTTTAGCACTGTTGTCGTGCGTTACCTGTGCTGCTCCACAGCCTGTCCAGTGGATTTTTATTTTATTTTTTACCACTGTTGTCGTGCGTTACCTGTGCTGCTCCACAGCCTGTCCAGTGGATTTTTATTTTATTTTTTACCACTGTTGTCGTGCGTTACCTGTGCTGCTCCACAGCCTGTCCAGTGGATTTTGATTTTTTTTTTTTTGGGCGCTGTTGTCGTGCGTTACCTGTGCTGCTCCACAGCCTGTCCAGTGGATTTTTATTCAGCGCTGTTGTCGTGCGTTACCTGTGCTGCTCCACAGCCTGTCTAGTGGATTTTTATTTTGTTTTAGCACTGTTGTCGTGCGTTGCCTGTGCTGCTCCACAGCCTGTCCAGTGGATTTTTATTTTTATTTTATTTTTTAGCACTGTTGTGCGTTACCTGTGCTGCTCCACAGCCTGTCCAGTGGATTTTTATTTTGTTTTAGCACTGTTGTTGTGCGTTACCTGTGCTGCTCCACAGCCTGTCTAGTGGATTTTTATTTTGTTTTAGCACTGTTGTCGTGCGTTACCTGTGCTGCTCCACAGCCTGTCTAGTGGATTTTTATTTTGTTTTAGCACTGTTGTCGTGCGTTACCTGTGCTGCTCCACAGCCTGTCTAGTGGATTTTTATTTTGTTTTAGCACTGTTGTTGTGCGTTACCTGTGCTGCTCCACAGCCTGTCTAGTGGATTTCTATTTTGTTTTAGCACTGTTGTCGTGCGTTACCTGTGCTGCTCCACAGCCTGTCTAGTGGATTTTTATTTTGTTTTAGCACTGTTGTCGTGCGTTGCCTGTGCTGCTCCACAGCCTGTCCAGTGGATTTTTATTTTTATTTTATTTTATTTTTTAGCACTGTTGTTGTGCGTTACCTGTGCTGCTCCACAGCCTGTCCAGTGGATTTTTATTTTTATTTTATTTTATTTTTTAGCACTGTTGTTGTGCGTTACCTGTGCTGCTCCACAGCCTGTCTAGTGGATTTTTATTTTATTTTAGCACTGTTGTCGTGCGTTACCTGTGCTGCTCCACAGCCTGTCTAGTGGATTTTTATTTTATTTTAGCACTGTTGTCGTGCGTTACCTGTGCTGCTCCACAGCCTGTCTAGTGGATTTTTATTTTGTTTTAGCACTGTTGTCGTGCGTTACCTGTGCTGCTCCACAGCCTGTCTAGTGGATTTTTATTTTATTTTAGCACTGTTGTCGTGCGTTGCCTGTGCTGCTCCACAGCCTGTCCAGTGGATTTTTATTTTTATTTTATTTTATTTTTTAGCACTGTTGTTGTGCGTTACCTGTGCTGCTCCACAGCCTGTCTAGTGGATTTTTATTTTATTTTAGCACTGTTGTCGTGCGTTACCTGTGCTGCTCCACAGCCTGTCTAGTGTCGGATTCCCTGTTTGGGAATCCGCTAGCTTAGCGTAGCTACTAGCTCTTAGCCGTTTTAGCATGGCGGCTTCTCCTGTCTCTCCCGTACTTTTCTGCTCTGGGTGTGAAATGTTTAGTTATTCCTCGGCCTCTTTTAGCAGTAACGGTACATGTAATAAGTGCAGCTTATTCGTAGCTTTGGAGGCCAGGCTGGGCGAATTGGAGGCTCGGCTCCGCACCGTGGAAAATTCTACAGCTAGCCAGGCCCCTGTAGTCGGTGCGGACCAAGGTAGCTTAGCCGCCGTTAGTTCCCCCCTGGCAGACCCCGTGCAGTCGGGAAGGCAGGCTGACTGGGTGACTGTGAGGAGGAAGCGTAGCCCTAAACAGAAGCCCCGTGTACACCGTCAACCCGTTCACATCTCTAACCGTTTTTCCCCACTCGACGATACACTCGCCGAGGATCAAACTCTGGTTATTGGCGACTCTGTTTTGAGAAATGTGAAGTTAGCGACACCAGCAACCATTGTCAATTGTCTTCCGGGGGCCAGAGCAGGCGACATCGAAGGACATTTGAAATTGCTGGCTAAGGCTAAGCGTAAATTTGGTAAGATTGTAATTCACGTCGGCAGTAATGACACTCGGTTACGCCAATCGGAGGTCACTAAAATTAACATTGAATCGGTGTGTAACTTTGCAAAAACAATGTCGGACTCTGTTGTTTTCTCTGGGCCCCTCCCCAATCAGACCGGGAGTGACATGTTTAGCCGCATGTTCTCCTTGAATTGCTGGCTGTCTGAGTGGTGTCCAAAAAATGAGGTGGGCTTCATTGATAATTGGCAAAGCTTCTGGGGAAAACCTGGTCTTGTTAGGAGAGACGGCATCCATCCCACTTTAGAGGGAGCAGCTCTCATTTCTAGAAATCTGGCCAATTTTTTGGGATCCTCCAAACTGTGACTGTCTAGCGTTGGGACCAGGAGGCAGAGCTGTGGTCTTATACACCTCTCTGCAGCTTCTCTCCCCCTGCCATCCCCCTATTACCCCATCCCCGTAGAGACGGTGCCTGCTCCCAGACCACCAATAACTAGCAAAAATCTATTTAAGCATAAAAATTCAAAAAGAAAAAATAATATAGCACCTTCAATTGCACCACAGACTAAAACAGTTAAATGTGGTCTATTAAACATTAGGTCTCTTTCTTCTAAGTCCCTGTTGGTAAATGATATAATAATTGATCAACGTATTGATTTATTCTGCCTAACAGAAACTTGGTTACAGCAGGATGAATATGTTAGTTTAAATGAGTCAACACCCCCGAGTCACACTAACTGTCAGAATGCTCGTAGCACGGGCCGGGGCGGAGGATTAGCAGCAATCTTCCATTCCAGCTTATTAATTAATCAAAAACCTAGACAGAGCTTTAATTCATTTGAAAGCTTGTCTCTTAGTCTTGTCCATCCAAATTGGAAGTCCCAAAAACCAGTTTTATTTGTTATTATCTATCGTCCACCTGGTCGTTACTGTGAGTTTCTCTGTGAATTTTCAGACCTTTTGTCTGACTTAGTGCTTAGCTCAGATAAGATAATTATAGTGGGCGATTTTAACATCCACACAGATGCTGAGAATGACAGCCTCAACACTGCATTTAATCTATTATTAGACTCTATCGGCTTTGCTCAAAAAGTAAATGAGTCCACCCACCACTTTAATCATATTTTAGATCTTGTTCTGACTTATGGTATGGAAATAGAAGACTTAACAGTATTCCCTGAAAACTCCCTTTTGTCTGAACATTTTTTAATAACATTTACATTTACCCTGATGGACTACCCTGCAGTGGGGAATAAGTTTCATTACACTAGAAGTCTTTCAGAAAGCGCTGTAACTAGGTTTAAGGATATGATTCCTTCTTTATGTTCTCTAATGTCATATACCAACACAGAGCAGAGTAGCTACCTAAACTCTGTAAGGGAGTTAGAGTATCTTGTCAATAGTTTTACATCCTCATTGAAGACAACTTTGGATGCTGTAGCTCCTCTGAAAAAGAGAGCTTTAAATCAGAAGTGTCTGACTCCGTGGTATAACTCACAAACTCGTAGCTTAAAGCAGATAACCCGTAAGTTGGAGAGGAAATGGCGTCTCACTAATTTAGAAGATCTTCACTTAGCCTGGAAAAAGAGTTTGTTGCTCTATAAGAAAGCCCTTCGTGAAGCTAGTACATCTTTCTACTCATCACTAATTGAAGAAAATAAGAACAACCCCAGGTTTCTTTTCAGCACTGTAGCCAGGCTGACAAAGAGTCAGAGCTCTATTGAGCTGAGTATTCCTTTAACTTTAACTAGTAATGACTTCATGACTTTCTTTGCTAACAAAATTTTGACTATTAGAGAAAAAATTACTCATAACCATCCCAAAGATGTATCGTTATCTTTGGCTGCTTTCAGTGATGCCGGTATTTGGTTAGACTCTTTCTCTCCGATTGTTCTGTCTGAGTTATTTTCATTAGTTACTTCATCCAAACCATCAACATGCTTATTAGACCCCATTCCTGCCAGGCTGCTCAAGGAAGTCCTACCATTATTTAATGCTTCAATCTTAAATATGATCAATCTATCTTTGTTAGTTGGTTATGTACCACAGGCCTTTAAGGTGGCAGTAATTAAACCATTACTTAAAAAGCCATCACTTGACCCAGCTATCTTAGCTAATTATAGGCCAATCTCCAACCTTCCTTTTCTCTCAAAGATTCTTGAGAGGGTAGTTGTAAAACAGCTAACTGATCACCTGCAGAGGAATGGTCTATTTGAAGAGTTTCAGTCAGGTTTTAGAATTCATCATAGTACAGAAACAGCATTAGTGAAGGTTACAAATGATCTTCTTATGGCTTCGGACAGTGGACTTATCTCTGTGCTTGTTCTGTTGGACCTCAGTGCTGCTTTTGATACTGTTGACCATAAAATTTTATTACAGAGATTAGAGCATGTCATAGGTATTAAAGGCATTGCGCTGCGGTGGTTTGAATCATATTTGTCTAATAGATTACAGTTTGTTCATGTAAATGGGGAATCTTCTTCACAGACTAAAGTTAATTATGGAGTTCCACAAGGTTCTGTGCTAGGACCAATTTTATTCACTTTATACATGCTTCCCTTGGGCAGTATTATTAGACGGTATTGCTTAAATTTTCATTGTTACGCAGATGATACCCAGCTTTATCTATCCATGAAGCCAGAGGATACGCACCAATTAGCTAAACTGCAGGATTGTCTTACAGACATAAAGACATGGATGACCTCTAATTTCCTGCTTTTAAACTCAGATAAAACTGAAGTTATTGTACTTGGCCCCACAAATCTTAGAAGCATGGTGTCTAACCAGATCGTTACTCTGGATGGCATTTCCCTGATCTCTAGTAATACTGTGAGAAATCTTGGAGTTATTTTTGATCAGGATATGTCATTCAAAGCGCATATTAAACAAATATGTAGGACTGCCTTTTTGCATTTACGCAATATCTCTAAAATCAGAAAGGTCTTGTCTCAGAGTGATGCTGAAAAACTAATTCATGCATTTGTTTCCTCTAGGCTGGACTATTGTAATTCATTATTATCAGGTTGTCCTAAAAGTTCCCTAAAAAGCCTTCAGTTGGTTCAGAATGCTGCAGCTAGAGTACTGACGGGGACTAGCAGGAGAGAGCATATCTCACCCGTGTTGGCCTCCCTTCATTGGCTTCCTGTTAATGCTAGAATAGAATTTAAAATTCTTCTTCTTACTTATAAGGTTTTGAATAATCAGGTCCCATCTTATCTTAGGGACCTCGTAGTACCATATTACCCCATTAGAGCGCTTCGCTCTCAGACTGCGGGCTTACTTGTAGTTCCTAGGGTTTGTAAGAGTAGAATGGGAGGCAGAGCCTTCAGCTTTCAGGCTCCTCTCCTGTGGAACCAGCTCCCAATTCAGATCAGGGAGACAGATACCCTCTCTACTTTTAAGATTAGGCTTAAAACTTTCCTTTTCGCTAAGGCTTATAGTTAGGGCTGGATCGGGTGACCCTGGACCATCCCTTGGTTATGTTGCTTTAGACGTAGACTGTGTTTCATAATTATTGTATGGCCTTGCCTTGCAATGTGGAGCGCCTTGGGGCAACTGTTTGTTGTGATTTGGCGCTATACAAGAAAAAAGTTGATTGATTGATTGATTGGCGGATTTTCATTGTCAGGAAATGGCGGAATGATTTAGGCTTTTTTTTCCCGCCAGAATTTTTTCAGAAACTGTTAGAGACTGGCAGCTGGAAACCATTAGAAAAATTTATCTGGCTTTCGGTGAAAATGTTACGGGCTTGGTAGAGATAAAGGAGTGTTACTGTCGCTTTAAGGACGGCCCCCAGCGGCTGTGGGTGCGCGCCGCGCTCCGAAGCCACCATCGACACGCTGAATGACCATTTCATTTCTAAACGGATGGCTGTCTGGATCCGTGACCATCGTGTGTCATTTCTCTGGTTATCACAAGAGCTGGACATCAACCATGGAGCGAGAAAAACCACCTCCGTTTTGGTCTCACAGGACGGCTTTGAGATGGCGTTCAGACAGCTGTTGGTGGTTTTTCCATCGAGTGATTATCCGAGAAATTGTGGATGTGCCTGGACATGCCAGAACATGTCCCGTGAGGCTTCATCACGGCATGCTGTGCGCCATGTGGCACCGCCGTCTGTCTCAATGTGTCGAAAAAGTGCTGATGTCCACATCTTTTCACAATTCCTATGCTAGTCAGACGATGTCCCGGATAAAACACAGCGTCCAGTTTGGAAATGAACGGCACATTCCACTGTTACAGGAGTTTTTGTCATGGAAAGAGGAGCGATGGCTTTGCGCGGTGCCGCATGGCGCACAGCAACGCCGTGATGAAGCCTCACGGGATATGTTCTGGCATGTCCAGGCACATCCACAATTTCTCGGATAATCACTCGATGGAAAAACCGACAACTGTCTGAACGCCATCTCAAAGCCGTCCTGTGAGACCAAAACAGAGGTGGTTTTGTCTCGCTCCAGTAGCGAATCCATCGTGACGCGTGAAGCCTCCGCTCGGCTTTCCATGACAAAATCTCTTGTTAAAAGTGAAATCTGACGGAAAATGGTTGACGTCCAACTCTTGCGATAACCAGAGAAATGGCACACAATGGTCACGGATCCAGACAGCCATCCGTTTAGAAATGAAATGGTCGTTCAGCCTGTCGATGGCGGCTTTGGAGCGCGGCGCGCCCCACAGCCGCTGGGGGCCATCCTTAAAGCGACAGTAACACTCCTTATTCTCTACCAAGCCCGTAACATTTTCACTGAAAGCCAGAAAATTTTTTCGAATGGTTTCCAGCTGCCAGTGTTATGTGGGCCGCTGAAGAGGAGTTACTGCTGGCCCACCACCACCAGAGGGCGCCCTGCTTGGAGTGCGGGCTCCAAGCACGAGAGGGCGCCAGACCCAGAAGAAGTGACAGCTGTCACTCATCCTCAGCTCCAGCTGTCACTCATTCCTCATCATCACCATCACCATAAAGGCCGGACTGCAACTCCACCTCCTCGCCGAGAAATCAACTACCGAAGAGGTAATTTTCTCTGCTGACTCATATCGTTGAGTGATAATCTGAACTTCTTTTGCAGCCGTTATCCTGTGGTGTTCTGCCTTATCTGTGGGATTGGCGTTTGGTGTGATCAGCGACGGCTTCGCCTCACACCCCAAACCAAGATAAGTGGTTAAACAGGAGCTGCACGAGTGTGTGATTGGAGGTGGAGGTGCTCCCTCCTAACTGAGTGCAGACTGTGGATTACTGAGTGTGCGGATTCACACTCATTCATCTTGTCTTTGTTTTCTGCCAGCAGTACCAGGGTCGACAGCCGAAGACAGAGACCACCTGGGGACTCGGGACTTGGCGGCTCTGGTGTTCTTCAGACCGTTGGTGGTGGAAGCCGTGTGGGACGCGGCTCCTCTCTCGTCGGGGGTCTTCTATCTTCGAGCCTGCCCACACGTCACCTGGTGTTAACTGACTTTACAAATTTTGTGTGTTTAGTTGTGTGTTGTCACAACATTAAATTGTTACTTTTTGGCTTATTCATTGTCTGTTCCTTTGCGCCCCCTGTTGTGGGTCCGTGCTACGACACCTTCCCAACAGCCAGTCTCTAACAGTTTCTGAAAAAATTCTGATGGAAAAAAAGCCCAAATCATTCCACCATTTCCTGACAATGAAAATCCGCCGAGGGGGCTGGACCACTCCTCACTCAAAGCCTGCTCACAGGCGAATGACGCAACAGACAGGCGTGGAAAAACTCACGCATGCGCACAAGGGTTCAAGCTTGTCTGAAGCAATCACACGTGATTCAAATCCATATGGTTTTTGAAAAAAAAATAAGGTTGGATACTTTTCTAATAGACCTCGTATATCAGGGAACTTATAAGTTGCATCATTTTTTATTAGTTTGGGACATCCTGCTACTTATACTCTGAAAAATCATGCATTCATTACTACTACTACTACTACTACTACTACTACTACTACTAATAATAATAATAATAATAATATCAACTGTTTGTAGAGGGTTTTTCAGGAATGAAAGCATTCCAATAATAAAAGAATAAATGTCAATAAAAGAACACTACAATAATGCACAAAAATCCCTAATTAAAGAGCTAAACATACTGAAAAAAAAATGTGTGACTTATACTCTGGTGTGACGTGTATATGTTTTTCCTCTTGGACAACAATTTTATTTTGACAGGTGTGGCTAATTTTCCAGAAACTAAAGTAAATATAGTTGGAAAAACAAATCTTGCAGCATAATATTAGTTGAAACCAGCAGATTTAATGCAAATTCTGTTGAATTTCTACCCTGTACTATTCATTCTTCCATCCCATGCATAGAAAATTTCAAGAATCCTGCACACTACAGCAGGATTACTGCAGCCACAGTACTGAATTTGAGCTCAAAAACTAGATTCAGTCAAAAAGGTTTTGATGATATTACTGTGGTAAATATAGATGAGCTTAACAAGCAAATATTAAATCATAATGTGTTTATACAATAACTAGCTAGCCAGTTAATCAAATACTGGCATACTAAATGCAGGCTAGCCAACACCATTTCCTTGTCAATTTTTTTCCATTTGGAATCTTTGCATGTATGTGTGCTCATGACAAATCAAAATATTTAAATTTATGTTTATATGTTACACTTTGTGTAAATCACTCCAAATTTCCAGTTAATTCTCATTAATTTACATAAATATGAGTAAATCCATTTTAATTCTCATATATTCCCACTAATTCCCATGGAAAGTTTCCAATATGTAATATTGCAAATTGTTAAACAAAACAGTCACAATTTCCAAAATTCGCAACCTCAACTTCTCATGGATAGTTTTTAAAAATTTAATGGAGATTTTCCAAACAACTGCAACTCTATGTGGTACAACCAGTGATATTAAGGTGTAGTCACACTTATTTATCGAACTGTGTAAACCGATTAGTAACAGACTGAATGAACTTGTCTGGTGCCATAAATTGCCAAATATGTCCCTGGTGGATTTGGGGCTCTGAAGGAATGAGTGGACAGCCAGTGCAGCACTTCTGGACATGAACAGAAGACGAACAAATAATGCATGGACAAAACAAATGTCTACTGGATGGCTGCTGCCAAGCTAACAAACAAGTACAGGACAAAACAGTAAACAAACATGCAACCAGTGGGAAAGCTCTCCGTATGATGTCTGCTCAAAGTTTTGAGCATGAAAAAACTTTCCGATGGACTTGCTGATATCAGCTGAGAAGAATGCATCTAACAATTGAGAAAAGGATTTGCACAGGACAAAAACGGCAACGGATATCAAAATTTTGTATCGGTTACTTATACGCAACTTCAATCTGTCACAGTGTGACAGCTGCTTTAGTAAAGTTGTATTTTTTTCCCATTTCTTATTACCATTATTTCAGTGTTAGTATTTGGTTTCATAGTCTTATTACGCACTATTGCACATTCTTGTATGCAGAGTGAAGGGGCAAAGAATAGAGATGCAGGCAGCACATACTAATGTTAATGAGTGAGCACAAATACAGCAGGACTGCCGGAGAAGAAAAGTGAGGCACGTAGTGGAGAGAAAGATAGAGTGCAGTAATCTCCTTCTAGGGGGAAGCATTAGGTGGTGTAGTGTGTTCTTCAGTCAGGTAAGTTACCTCACACTGAGGCCATCTGGTGCCCACCACATCATACTGTGACCACACAAGATAGCTGGAGGGTTCTGAGAGTTCAGGTGCAACCAAACCCTGTAATATCGCTCTGTAATAAACCATAAAGATAACCTGACCCATTTTTACATGCATTCATTTTATGCAAAACTAATTTTAAAAGTGATACGTACATCATATCATCATACGTACATCATAACGCAGACATACAGAGAGAACATGTTTTGTTGCTGTGGCTATAGATGCTAAAAATAAATGAAAAGATAGATTTAGTGTGAATGAGAATCACCACATTAGATGCCAAGGGGAAAAAAATGTTCACACATGGTGACAGCGCGTTTTAGCTAGACAGTGTATGTCAAATAATGCAAAAATAAAACTGCTTCAGGATGTCACATGAAGCAAGACATCAACTGCATTTTTCTTAGATCCAGAGGATTAGGAAAATTGCCCTCAACATTACACAATATGAATGCATTTTGTTACTACAACACATTTGTGTTTATGCAAATGAGCTGTATTTGGTGTCAAATGTATTGTGACTTTTCCATTACAGCTTTATTCTGCATGTTTCCAGACATTTATTGTTGTAGGTGATATTGGTTTGTCTGTTGTGCATGGTGCTGAATGGACAGCTCCTGCAGAGAGCATGCGATCATTTTCTTCTCACTGTCGCCCCCTGCTGACACACAACAGCTACCAGATACTACAGTGAGCACCAGTCTTTTGTTGTTGGCTTATTATATTAAAGTCAGAGGTCTTTGAACAATCAACAGAAGAATAAAGGAAATTCTCTTGCATAATTTTATAAATAGTTTTTCTTCTGTGCACAAATATGAGGAGTATCACCTGTATTTTGGCCAGGTGTCTTTAGTGTTGAGGACCCCAGTGGGTGGAGAAGGCCAAGGGGTCACCCACACTTCATCTGGCTGTCAAAGATAGATGTCTACTTCTAGAAGTGGGGATGGATCAGCTGTATGCATGGGTGGTTACCATTCAAAACCTCCAAGGCTTGCCTTGTTCACACTATGTATGTTCACTGATTCTCATGAAATCTTGAGTTTTTTTTTTTTTATTAATTTATTAAAATTATTTTATGGGAAAAAAATACATTTCTGTGCTTTTATTTCAGTCAGTGCATCATCACCTTGTTCAACAGGCAGTGTTCACTTACATAAGATAACAAAAGTAGTCATTATGATTTCTGTGTTAGGCACTTTTTTTTCTTGAACCCTTAATATGGCACAGAGATGTTTCATTTAGTTCTAAAAATAGCACTGTCAGATAATCTAGATTAATCTCTGCACAATGCTCCCCTGCTATGGGGGATTCTGTGGGATGGACAGGCTTACTCTTCTATTCTGAAATGTATCAGTCCCACTGTGTAACACAGTTTGGATAAGGCTAACAGTCTTTTCCAACAGCAAGTGTATGTCAAACAGATTTATCTCAGCTGTTAAATCACAGACGAATGGATGATCATGTGACTGGCTGGTTTCCTGTTGTCAAACTAAATATGTCTGATATTCTGACCTCTGAAGGCCACAGTGGGGAGACAAAAAGCAGCAATACATTTGATAACAGAAAACAGAGATGAAAGTGTGCACATAAATCCCTCCAAGATCATAATTATCAATAACATAACTGATATGCAAAAACTATGTGGTAAAACTGAGGAAAGCAAAAGAAAATCTGTTGGTCCATTATTTTCACTGAAAAGATAAATTCTGCCACCACTGGCTGTGCGTGGGGCACCCACATCCACTGGACAATAACAACGTAAAGGTTTTTGCTTGCTGCAGTGACAGATAGAAGACAGAAGATAAACCAGATGTTGATTTAACTTTTGTGATGGCAAAAGGCAGACAGTGGGTGATTAATTATTTCATGGATTTATATCATATGAAAAGGAATGTTTTTGATATTACGAGGTGACTTTTAAAGCAAAAATTACAAAAATTAGAGCTTCCTGTTCTTCTAATGTACAAAATGTTCGTTATCCTTCAATTAAGTAAATTATTGCCCATCAAATTGTTTTACCTCCTTCACACAGCCATGTCACAACTGTGTAGGTTGGGTTTGCAGGGCAGCTTGTCTGTGGGAGCTGAGGGGCTGGGTGTACCTGGTTTGGTCAGACCCCCTGGTCCCCTTCCCAGCTGCCTTTAATTTTAATTGAATGTTAGACATGTAGGGCTTGGGGTGTGGGTAGGGGTCAGGCATGCCGGACTCTCTGGCATATGTTTGGGAGTTCTCTGGATGTGGCTCTCCGGTGCCTCAAGGCATTTGTCTCTGGGCAGTGGCCCACAAAAGACTTACAGTAGTGTTCAGAATAATAGTAGTGCTATGTGACTAAAAAGATTAATCCAGGTTGTGAGTATATTTCTTACTGTTACATGGGAAACAAGGTACCAGTAGATTCAGTAGATTTACAAATCCAACAATACCAAGCATTCATGATATGCAAACTCTCAAGGCTATGAAATTGGGCTATTAGTAAAAAAAAAATAGAAAAGGGGGTGTTCACAATAATAGTAGTGTGGCATTCAGTCAGTGAGTTCGTCAATTTTGTGGAACAAACAGGTGTGAATCAGGTGTCCCCTATTTAAGGATGAAGCCAGCACCTGTTGAACATGCTTTTCTCTTTGAAAGCCTGAGGAAAATGGGACGTTCAAGACATTGTTCAGAAGAACAGCATAGTTTGATTAAAAAGTTGATTGGAAAGGGGAAAACCTACATGCAGGTGCAAAAAATTATAGGCTGTTCATCTAAAATGATCTCCAATGCTTTAAAATGGACAAAAAAAACCAGAGACGCATGGAAGAAAACAGAAAACCATCAAAATGGATAGAAGAATAACCAGAATGGCAAAGGCTCACCCATTGATCAGCTCCAAGATGATCAAAGACAGTCTGGAGTTACCTGTAAGTTCTGTGACAGTTAGAAGACGCCTGTGTGAAGCTAATTTATTTGCAAGAATACCCCGCAAAGTCCCTCTGTTAAATAAAAGACGTGTGTAGAAGAGATTACAATTTGCCAAAGAACACATCAACTGGCCTAAAGAGAAATGGAGTGTTGGGAAAGTGTAGTGACACGGACCCACAACAGGGGGCGCAAATGAACGGACAATGGAAGAAGTCAAATAACAACACTTTACTGTTGTGAATAAGCACAACAAACACAGCAGATTACAATAATAGTCAATGAAGTCAATTCACAAAAATGTGTCGCGTGGGCAGGCTCGAAGATAAGAGACGTCTGTCCAAAGCAGAACCGGAACCACACGATTTCCTCCGCCACCGAACCCCGGGAATACTGGAGCCGCCAAGTCCCGAACTCCCAGGTGGCCACTGCCTCCGCTTGTCGGATCTGGTACTGCTGGCGAGGAACAAAAACAGTTAGATGTGGGTGCGTCTGCACCCAGCAACACGTATGGTGGAAAACCACCTCCACCTCTCGTCGGAAAAAAGGAAACAAAATATCTGCTATCCAACACACAAAGTAACAGGTATTCCTGTCAGGAAGACAACAAAGTCGGCTGAGTACGTTACCTCCTCGGTAGAGCGATATCTCGGCAAAGAGGTGGAGATGTCGTCCTGCTGATATACCACTGCTGATTGGATGATTGGTGACAGCTGTTGTAGGCGATAAGTGACAGCTGTCACCCCAGCTGCTCCTGTGAGGCGGCAGCGCCCTCTGGTGCCTGGAGCCCGCACTCCAGACAGGGCGCCCTCTGGTGGTGGTGGGCCAGCAGTACCTCCTCTTCAGCGGCCCACACAACATGGAGGAATATTTTGTGGACTGATGAGAGTAAAATTGTTCTTTTAGGGTCCAAGGGCCGTAGACAGTTTGTGAGACAACCCCCAAACTCTGAATTCAAGCCACAGTTCACAGTGAAGACAGTGAAGCATGGTGGTGCAAGCATCATGATATGGGCATGTTTCTCCTACTATGGTGTTGGGCCTATATATCGTATACCAGGTATCATGAATCAGTTTGGATATGTCAAAATACTTGAAGAGGTCATGTTGCCTAATGCTGAAGAGGACATGCCCTTGAAATGGGTGTTTCAATAAGACAGTGACCCCAAGCACACTAGTAAACAAGCAAAACCTTGGTTCCAAACCAACAAAATTAATGCCTCACAGATGTGAAGAAATCATGAAAAAACTGTGGTTACACAACTAAATACCAGTTTAGTGATTCACAGGATTGCTAAAAAAGCAGTTTGAACATAATAGTTTTGAGTTTGTAGCATCAACAGCAGATGCTACTATTATTGTGAACACCTCCTTTTCTACTTTTTTTTTTTTACTAATAGCCCAATTTCATAGCCTTAAGAGTGTGCATATCATGAATGCTTGGTCTTGTTGGATTTGTGAGACTCTACTGATCTAGTGGTACCTTGTTTCCCATGTAACAATAAGAAATATACTCAAAACCTGGATTAATCTTTTTAGTCACATAGCACTACTATTATTCTGAACACTACTGTATACATTAAGTCTTTAGAAGCATAGTAGTAACATACTGTATATTAACTAGAGTGCCAAGGGCTCTGTGGGTTACCAGCTCAATTAATGGCCAAAGTAAACTGGCCATTTTCGACATGAAACTGGCCGTCATTACCAAATGAATGAATCTACGCAAATAATTTTGGGCCGGTAACAATGTCAATGACCAATATTGTGCCCTTGTTAAAATAAAGGTTTTTGGACAGTTTTTGAGAGAATTGGCTCCAAATACCCTAATTGGCTGTTTTCTTTTCTTTTTCCAAATGAATGAATCTATGACTAGAATTTTTTTTGATGTGAAATATGTCAATGACCCATATTACACTCTTGACAAATTAGGAAAAACGTTAGAGAGTTTTTGAGAAATTTGCCTTTAAATGCTCAAAAACTAAGCACTATAAGCTTTGCTTCTGCCCTCACCCTTTCGGTCACACAGGTACATTGTTGAGTTGTTTTATTATGAGTTTTTGTTATTGTTGATTTGTGTGCTGAATAAAGAAATTCATTCATTCATTCAAAAATGGCTATTTTCGGCATAAAAACAGCCATCATTACCAGTGGTGGGCATAATTCCGCTAACCGCCAATGAGCAAAGCTAACTTTTTTGTTATCGGATTAGCTTTTCAGCTAACTTCAAAAATCATCAGCGTACCAATTTCTTCTTCTTCTTCTGCAAAATTTAGTTCCACTAACCTTTTATCCGCTAACATTTTTTTGTTGGCATAGTGAGTAAAGCCAAACGGCCAAAAAACATTAGTAAACCCTAAAATCATATATGTTAGTTCTTGTTTGTTACGTGGTTTGGAGCAGTCATACAGCTGTGAGGAGCTGAGCTCAACCCTGCCCCAGCAGAAGGGGCCTGGCTGCCAGGCTGCTACAAAAAAGTAATTTACATTCAACATACAGAGTTCCAGACTGTGGCAGAAGACTTCAAAAGCAAAGCAGTTTTGACTTATGGTATGATTTATAAACCAAATAAATCCCAGACAGGTTATCGAAATTAATGTCAACTCAGTCATTTTTACAATGTGAAAATACCACATATATCTTTTAGTTTTAAAGTAATGCGCTAATTCTGAAGGTTTGAGCATTAACAGAAACAGATGCCAAAAGGCATTATGGGAAAATGAGACTCCTCATCACTGGTTGGTTGGTTTATTTATTTGTATAAACCAATACACAAGTTACTGTAATGTGTGTGTTGGCTTTTACAAATAAATGTGTATTTGTAAATACATCTTTTTTTCATTTGTAAAAAAAAAAAGGGCATTTGCAAAATTGAAAATTCTGTTAACTGTGATTCAGTGCAACAACGTGTGATCGTTGGTTGGTATTATTCACACTGCCATCCAGTAGATGGCAGTGTTCTATGCATTTCGTTATTTTGCTATTTGTTGTACAATTTGATATCCTCAGTTCTGGCCTATCAGCCACTGGGGAATAAAGAGCAGTTTGCTTGGAACATGACAATTTAATGGGCAGTGAAGTTGAATTGATGATCTGAATATGATCAGAAATATGTTTCTCATGTACCAATCCAGTCAAACTCACTCAAGAAATTTTCTTTCTCCATCTCACAACCCAGCTGTGGGGCATATACACTAATGAAGGGCTGAAATGAAACCTGACAAGAGGACATACACGTGAATCTACAGACAGAACACAATTCTATATCCCCAGTTTTGGCTGATCAGCCATTGGGAAACAAACATAACATGATCAAATTTAATTTAATAGATAGTGAAGTTGAATTGATGATCTTAATATGATAAAAAATGTTTGTCATGTACCAATCCAGGTAAATCTTTAAAATGCTTCAAAACAAAAATACTATGTGTACATTTGGCTGCATGTACAGCAAAATGCAAGTGTGTATTGTGCTTGAGTTCTTTGACTCCATCACTGCTGCAGCCACCGACTCAATACAGAGCACCCACACTTACTATGAATCACAGGCCCTCACCCACTACTCTATTTATTCAATCAATTCATTTTTGCTGTGGCACCAAATCATACAGTCACCTTTCTCCTTATTTCTTCCAACTCTTTTATGCTTGGCTGAGTTTTCTGGCACCAATTGAGGAGTTTCTTTAAGCTGTGCAAAACCTACGTGTGGCCTCATGCTCGTCAGTGACATAATCAAGTTTAAAAGCAAAATAAATCTTGAAACTCAACAATACTTTAAAAGACTCAAAAAAAGAATATACTGTGCTCAGATTGTGTTCTGCAAATAATTCTGAGTACTTTGTTGTGCAACATATTTACATGTAGGATCCAGAGAAACAAAAAGCTGTGGAATACCTTTGAAGACAGCCTGAGTATTGCTATAAACTGGCATATTTGATGAAAATAAAAACCACAGACATGGTGATATCAGATGTTTCATACCACGAACATGTCAATGATTAAAAAAATAGTTTGTCAGTTTTATTTTATTGCAATTTTGAGCATAGTGTGGATTTATTACCCCCGGGATGGCTGCCCTATGGACTAACATACATAAAGATTTCTAAAATGTCCTATAATTTAGAGGAAGCAAAATATTTCACTTAATGTCTCAGGATTGCTTTTTGTAAGTGTGTACTTATCCAGTTAGCAGGATTATGTCAAAACTACTGCAGGAATTTTAACAAAATCACCACAGATAGATATTACACAATGGAAGACTCCATTAAATTTTGGAGGTAATGCGGATCTGGATTCTGGGTCAAATTTCATTTTATATAGGCTTTGAAGGATTACTGTTAGCAGGAGTACGTCAAAACTACTTTAATGAAATTTTCAACATGGATACATATTAGGCCAGGGAAGACTCCATTAAATTTTGGAGGTGATCCGGATCCAAATCCAGATTCTGGATCAAGATTCACTGTATATAGGCTTTGAAGGATTACGTCAAAACTACTTCACATATTCTCACCAAATTTGCACCACGGATAGATATTAGGGCATGGAAGACTCCACTGAATTTTGGAGGTGATCCAGATCCAAATCCAGATTCTGAATCAAGGTTTCTCTTTATATACTTTATGGCTTTTGACGGGGGCTCGGAAGAGGGAGCATACGACTCCTGTTCTGGCCACACTTCAGTGGTTGCTGGTTCATTTTAGTGTTCATTTTAAAATTCTTATGTTCGTTTTTTAGTCCCTCTATGGGTTAGTTCCATCCTACCCCTCTGGGTTTCTTCAGCCTTATGTACCTAGTCAGTCTCAGGTTGACTGACCAGCTGGGCCTGCAAGTGCCTAGATCGAAAGAAAACTCACGGGGGGACACGGCTTTTTCTGTTGTTGCTCCCAAACTCTGGAACAGCTTGCCTCTCGGTGTTAGGGAGGCACCCTCATTGGTCATTTTAAAAGTTCGTTTAAAAACGTATCTTTTTTCCGTGGCTTTTGACGCCAACAAGGCTTAGTTTGATAATTTTTATTGTATGTTAGTGGTTCTTTTTTTATTTTATTGTTTTTAAATTTGTATTATGTTTGTAGTGTATAGCACCTTGTGTCAGCGCCGGCTGTATTAAGGTGCTTTATAAATAAAGTTGGTATGGTATAGTACAAGTATATATGTTTTGAAGAATTATGTCAAAACTACTTCATGGATTCTCACCAAATAGATAGTAGGGCATGGAAGACTCCATTAAATTTTGAAGGTAATGTGGATCCGGATTGTGGATCAAGTTTCATTTTAGAGGCTTTTAAGGATTAAGTCAAAATCACTTCACGGATTTTCGCCAAATTTGCACCACAGATGGATATTAGGGCATGGAAGACTCCACTGAATTTTGGAGGTGATCTGGATTCCAGATCAAGATTTCCCTTTATATAACCTTTGAAGGATTATGTCATACTACACAGATTGTCACCAAATTTGCACCACAGATACATATTACACCATGGAAGACTCCATTAAATTTTGGAGGTGAGCCATGATCTGGGTTGTGGATCAAGTTTCACTTTATATAACCTTTGACAGATTACGTTAAAACTACTTCACAGGTTCTTACTACATTTTCACCACAGATACATATTAGGTCACGGAAGATGCCATTAAATTTTGTAGGTGATCTGGTTCCAGATTCTGGATCAAGATTTCCCTTTATATAACCTTTGAAGGATTTCTTCAAAACTACTTCACAGATTCTCACCAAATTTGCACCACAGATAAATATTAGGACATGGAAGACTCCACTGAATTTTGGTGGGGATCCGGGATCAAGATTTAATTTTCAATAGACTCTGAAGGATTATGTCAAAACTACTTCACAGATTCTCACCAAATTTGCACCACAGATAAATATTAGGGCATGGAAGACTCCACTGAATTTTGGTGGGGATCTGGGATCAAGATTTAATTTTCAATAGGCTCTGAAGGATTATGTCAAAACTACTTCACAGATTCTCACCAAATTTGCACCACAGATAAATATTAGGACATGGAAGACTCCACTGAATTTTGGTGGTAATCCGGATCCAAATCTGGATTCTGGATCAAGATTTCACTTTTTATACTTATTGGCTTTTAACAGGGGCTCGGAAGAGAGAGCATATGAGTCCTGTCCTGGCCGTACTTCACTAGTTGCTGGTTTATTTTAGGGTTCACTTTAAAATTCTTATGTTCATTTTTTTATGTCCCTCCATGGTTTACCTCCATTGTACTTCTCTGGGCTTCTTCAGCCTTATGTACCTAGTCGGTTTCTCAGGTCGGCTGACCAGCTGCTCCTGCAAGTGCCTAGATCAAAAAGAAAGCTCGGGGGGGAGCAGGGCTTTTCTGTTGTTGCTCCCAAACTGTGGAACTGTCATGATTCACAGGGAAGGCTGGACACAGCAGGAAGTAGGAACTACTATGCAGACTCACAAGCAGGTGATTAGATACAAGAGGCTTTATTGTTGTTCAGGCAGGGGTTAAGTACACAAAAAGGCAGTCAGAGTGGCAAAAGTACAGAAAGGTGGTCAGCAGAGGTGTTGTCAAAAACAGGCAGGGTTTACAACACGGCAAATAGTAATATGAGGGCTGAGACAAAAAGTGAGGTCAAGAAAAACAAGCACGGTTGAGCACAGTGAGGGAACAAGGAACAATGGCAAGGTAACAAGGAACTATGGCAGGAGAGCTGGAACAGAGATATCAACATCCACAAACTAGGAAATGCAAACAACACGATGGATACAGGAGGAAGGCGTGACCAAACAAAGATGAGAGACACTTTGTGAGGCAGTGACAAGTGGGCGAGGAGATGACAAAAACAAAAACAAAACAGGGTGTGGCCAATAGAGATGAGGAAGTACTGGTAAAGGGCAAGAGAGTGCAGTGATTAGAGGGCGTGACAGTGATTCAAACGAAACTGGGCATGAATCCATGAGAATAAAGATGAGGAGGGGACAGACAAGGGAGTGCAGTGGCAGCAGAGACATGACCAGAAAACATAACCTAACAATGCTAAGCTATCCAGACCAAGAAGAACAAAATTAGCCAAAGCCTGCATGAAATATTGACCTGACAGAAACGTACTAGTGAACAAATGGAAAAGACTGAAAAGAAAGTAACAAGTAAATCAAAGGCTGAAACTAGAACGAGGCTGATGAGTGGCAAACGTATGAAACACAAAATAATACAACCAAATGCTGCAGTGAAAAATAAAACCAGTGACAAAAGCAATCACAAAACAAAAATCAAAGACAGTGGATCACTGACAGAAAATAATGATCTAAACCCAAGCAGGGGCAAATACTGACAGGAACAGCTTCCCTCTGGGTGTTAGGGAGGCACCCTCATTGGTCATTTTTAACGTTCGTTTAAAAACCTATCCTTTTTCCTTGGCTTTTGACACCAATGAGGCTTAGTTTGATTTTTTTTTTTTAAATTGCATTTTAGTGGTTCTTTTTATTTTTATTTTATTGTGTTTTAATTTGCATTATGTGTGCAGTGTTTTGCATCTTGTGTCAGTGCCGGCTGTTTTAAGTTGTTTTATAAATTAACTTGGTATGGTATGGTATATACATATATAGATATTAGAGCATGGAAGATTCTGGATCAGGTTTTGGGGCATGTAAGATTCCACTGAATTTTGTCAATGATCTGGATCCAGATTCTGGATCAAGATTTCACTTTATATGGGCTTTTTAGGATTATGTCAAAACTACTTCATGGATTCTCACCAAATTTGCACCTCAGATAGATATTACCAGTGAATTTTGGAGGTGATCTGGATCCGGATTGGCAGACGTCAGAAATCTCTGATTTCTCTTGTTGCTGTTGTTATTATTTATTTGACAAAGTTAGAGTTCAATGCTTTAAGATTTACAAACCTGCAGTAAAATGATGAGTGGACCTGCAGTGTTCAGCAGAATGAGGACTGAAATGATTACATCTAAAAGGCTTTCATGACAGGTCAGGTGAGGACTGGGAGAAGCACTAGTGCTACATATCTGCACATCCAGCATACTATGGTACTGCCTTGGTGAAACTTGGATGTCCCCTGGCCTTCTCCAGTTACTGAGATCCTCAAAACTGAGGCAGCTGCGTGGTAGATCATGCTCAGAGAAACACGCAGTGTCTCCCTAAGTAACCTTTCATTAAATGGACAGCTTGACCTCAGTGTATGAGGACAATGATGTGAATACAGCTTATGAAACATTCATAAACATATTCAAGTTATTGTATGATGATAAAAACTGTACAGTAAAAAAAACAAAAAACAAAGAGTAGAAAACAAAATTGGGGGAGTCCATGGATAACTAAGGGACTACAAAATGCCTGTAAAAAAGAAAACTACATTGTATAGACAATTCATAAAACAAAGAACTATTGAGGCAGAAGAGTACAAAAAGTACAAAAATAAGTTAACCAGTATTATGAGGATATGCAAAAAGGAACATTATTCGAGATTATTAAAATATAATTAAAACAATAGCAAAAGGTATTTGGAATGTGTTCAATAGTATTACTGGAAACAGATCAATTCACACAAGTGATGCAGACAAGTTTATTGACAATGATGGAGTGATATGTAATATGAAGGATATAGTTAATGGTTTTAATAAATACCTTGTAAATCTTGGGCCTGAATTGGAAGAAAAACAGTCAAGCCAGACACAACTAAAGAAGGGGTGGGGCAAGATAATCGGGACAGGAATCCACGGTCAATGAATCTCAGTCCAGTAGATGAAAATGAAATAGACATTGTTAATAAATGCAAGACCAAAAAAAAAAAAAAAATCTACTGATTGGAATGACATTGGCATGATAGTGATTATGGAAGTCATTGAAGAAATAGCAAAACCATTAGGTTATATCTTTAAATCAGTCTTTTCAAGCCAGTATATCTCCCCCTCAAAAATGAAAACTGCCAAAGTAATTCTATTATACAAAACTAGGGACACCATTTTACAAATTACAGGCCTGTTTCTTCACTTTTGCAATTCTCAAAGACATTAGAAAAACTCTTTACTGCTACACTCAACAATTTCATTGATAAACAATTTGTTAACAGCTAGTCAATATGGATTTGGAACATCTCAACTTCCCTTGGACTGACTGAATGAGGATCGATGAAATCACAAACAGTGCAGAAAAGAAAATGTACTCATTGGAAATCTTCACAGATTTAAAAAAAAAAAAGCAAAGCATCTCACACCATTAGCCACAATATATTAATTGAAAAAATGGAAAGGTATGGCATCAGGGGAACTGTACTAAACTGGTTGAAAAGTTATATAACAAACAGGCAGCAATTTGTACAAATAAGTGACTGTAAATCATCATGTATGCATATCAGCTGCAGTGTACCTCAGGGATCAGTTTCGGGTCCAAAACCATTCCTTCTATGCATGCATGACATATGCCGAGTCTCCAAAAGTTAAAAATATATTCTGTTCGCTGATGACAAATGTTTTTTGCCCTGGGGATAATTTACAGCTGCTTTTGAAAGATATCACAACAGAAATAAATTTAAAATGTGGTTTGATAAAAACAAACTGTCTATAAATTTAAATAAAATAAAATTTATGTTGTTTGGAAACCATGGTGTGGATGCAGAAACGCAAATCAAAATAGTAAATATTTTTGAGATAGTGTATGAAAATAAATTTCTTGGTGTGATATTAGACCACAAAAATCAGCTGGAAAGTTATGTTCAGTCAAAAATGGAAATGACTGTACTGAAGGAACTCCTTAAGAATGTATGCAAATGAGCATGATTCACAATGAGAGATAGGTTTATGTACAGAAGAAAAACCTTTGATCATATACATAATTGTTGATTTATTTAATTATTAAGTATTAAGTATTTTCATCACTAGGTGGGTACTGGACTGTAAATATCTTGGATTTACGTGGTGATAAGTTGTCTTATTTTGAGAAGGGAGTAGGAGTTTAAAAGTGTTTACTTCTTCCTACTACTTTTTGAGCATTATTTCTCAGTTGGCATATTTTTCTTGTGGATTACTGTTATTATTCCTTTGTTCAAAATAAATTTAATTCATATTTAAAGTTTATCCCTGTGGCGATGTATCTTCATACAAGTGTGTTAACAGAAAATGTGGATGAAACGTTGGTCTTCTGGTGAAAAAATATAAGTATCTACAGTTATAGAACGAACTGATTTGCCAATAAACGTGTGAACTATGCTGTTAGTCATGAAAGTTCCTAATATTAATTGGCAATAAATGCCTGCTGAAAGCCAAAATGAGTCACGACTCAGTATGCTTGACTCATTTTGGCTACAGTGTGCATTGTATGATGGGAAAAATAGAAAATACTTCTTGAGCATCATACAGAGGGCAAATAAACGTTGTGTGGATGGCTTTTCTCTGAAAACTAATTTTCAGCAAACAACAAAATTCAATATTGGAATTAAACATATTTATCACAATCCACAGATTTTACTGCCAGTTTTCTGAACTGAATCCCTCCACTGTGACCTCATCTTTGCTTACATATTGTCAGTGCTTCTTTTTACAACTTAGAGGAGAAAATTGGATTGAATGAAGCCAGTAAGTAGGATTCAGCATCATTACCAGTAAGTCCTCAATTTCCCACTGCAAATTGTGCATTCATATAATTATTTGCTGAACTTAGCACAAATAACAGATTGTATCAAATTAAGGTGTAAATTTAGAAAAGTGGGTACGTATATAGACAGACTGAGCTCTAAGTACTGTCACTGAAAGCTAAAGACAGGTCTATATTGAGTTGTTATATCATTAAAAGGCATATGTGCATGGCATATCTTCTTGTGTAACTCAACAGCAAGGAAGATGTCCACCCAGCATGTAAAGAAGAGCTTTCACAAAAGCGGCAAGTGGGGTGCCAGTGACACATGGGAATATTTAATGAATCACCTTTAGAACAGGACATCCTCAGCTTGTTCAAAACACTGTGATATAACAGCTCAGGTCTCAAACAGAAAAATAACAACATCACTTGTTTCTCATAAAGTATAACTGACAATTAAGAATGTAGAAGCTATTTTTCGTGGTAACACATGGCCCATTTAATTTTTTTTTTCAGTCTTAGTGTAAGGACAAGCAATGCAACAAGGCCGTCCATGTTGAAGCCTACTAATGTGGTGATGACGTGAATTTCAATAAAATCAATGATATTCTAGTTGAATAACATGAAAGCCATCATTGAGAAACAGTCAATAAATAACAACAATCTCCCCAAGACTTCACATATTTTAGATGTGAGGCTAACATTTTTGTGGACACAAAGCCAGTACAGGTGTCAGTCACAGTGATCAGCAGGAGAAGACATGACACCATGTCGTCAGCATGTGCTGCATCTACCACACCACAAAACTGATCCATTCCTAGTAGTCAAGAGTGTTAAAGGCATTAGAAACTACAGCAGCCAGGTCAAACTGGTGGAGTCTTTAACACCGAGGCAAGTACAAGTTGGATCATGCACAGTGAAATGCCCATGTCCAAAATGTACAACCCCAAATCCAATGAAGTTGGGACGTTGCGTAAAATGTAAATAAAACAGAATACAGTGATTTGAAAATCCTCTTCAACCTACAGTAGTGTTCAGAATAATGGTAGTGCTATGTGACTAAAAAGATTAATCCAGGTTGAGTATATTTCTTATTGTTACATGGGAAACAAGGTACCAGTAGATTCAGTAGATTCTCACAAATCCAACAAGACCAAGCATTCATGATATGCACACTCTTAAGGCTATGAAATTGGGCTATTAGTAAAAAAAAGCAGAAAAGGGGTTGTTCACAATAATAGCAGCATCTGCTGTTGACGCTACAAACTCAAAACTATTATGTTCAAACTGCTTTTTAAGCAATCCTGTGAATCACTAAACTAGCTAGTTTAGTTGTATAACCACAGTTTTTCATGATTTCTTCACATCTGCAAGGCATTAATTTTGTTGGTTTGGAACCAAGATTTTGCTTGTTTACTAGTGTGCTTGGGGTCATTGTCTTGTTGAAACACCCATTTCAAGGGCATGTCCTCTTCAGCATAAGGCAACATGACCTCTTCAAGTATTTTGACATATCCAAACTGATCCATGATACTTGGTATGCGATATATAGGCCCAACACCACAGTAGGAGAAACATGCCCATATCATGATGCTTGCACCACCATGCTTCACTGTCTTCACTGTGAACTGTGGCTTGAATTCAGAGTTTGGGGGTCGTGTCACAAACTGTCTGCGGCCCTTGGACCCAAAAAGAATAATTTTACTCTCATCAGTCCACAAAAATTCCTCCATTTCTCTTTAGGCCAGTTGATGTGTTCTTTGGCAAATTGTAACCTCTTCTGCACGTCTTTTATTTAACAGAGGGACTTCGCGGGGGATTCTTGCAAATAAATTAGCTTCACACAGGTGTCTTCTAACTGTCACAGCACTTACACGTAACTCCAGGCTGTCTTTGATCATCGTGGAGCTGATCAATGGGTGAGCCTTTGCCATTCTGGTTATTCTTCTATCCATTTTGATGGTTGTTTTCCGTTTTCTTCCACGCTTCTCTGTTTTTTGTTTTTTTTGTCCATTTTAAAGCATTCGAGATCATTGTAGATGAACAGCCTACAATTTTTTGCACCTGCGTATAAGTTTTCCCCTCTCCAATCAACTTTTTACTCAAACTACGCTGATCTTGAACAATGTCTTGAACATCGCATTTCCCTCAGGCTTTCAAAGAGAAAGCATGTTCAACAGGTGCTGGCTTCATCCTTACATAGGGGACACCTGATTCACACCTGTTTGTTCCACAAAATTGACGAACTCACTGACTGAATGCCACACTACTATTATTGTGAACACCCCCTTTTCTATTTTTTTTTACTAATAGCCCAATTTCATAGCCTTGAGAGTTTGCATATCATGAATGCTTGGTATTGTTGGATTTGTAAATCTACTGAATCTACTGGTACCTTGTTTCCCATGTAACAGTAAGAAATATACTCACAACCTGGATTAATCTTTTTAGTCACATAGCACTACTATTATTCTGAACACCCCCTTTTCTACTTTTTTTTACTAACAGCCCAATTTCATAGCCTTAAGAGTGTGCATATCATGATTGCTTGGTCTTGTTGCATTTGTGAGAATCTACTGAATCTATTGGTACCTTGTTTCCCGTGTAACAATAAGAAATATACTCAAATCCTGGATTAATCTTTTTAGTCACATAGCACTACTATTATTCTGAACACTACTGTATATTCAATTGAATACACCACAAAGACAAGATATTTAATGTTCAACTGATAAACTTTATTGTTTTTGTGCAAATATTTGCTCATTTTGAAATGGATGCCTGCAACACATTTCAAAAAAGCTGGGACAGTGGTATGTTTATCACTGTGTTGCATCACCTTTTCTACTAACAACACTCTATTTCCGTCCAATTAACAGGGGTGGTGCTATGCTAACACATTCTCACGCCCAACTTGTCACATTTTTACACTTGGTCAGAACCCTTATGTGCCACGATGTGATAAGTTAGGGACCCCTGTTGCATCATTTATTGACCAGTGTGGAGACAAGTTTTTTGACAGCTGCATTGGTCTGACAGTGCACCAACTGCTTCTATCTGCTTCACTTCTGTTCCATCAGGGAACATTCATGTCTGTTATGATTAGGGGAACCAGTGTAGACTGAACGTGAGATGTGCGCCGCCGCGTACAAGTGTGCAAAGAGAATTTTGAAATGTTCAAAAAATATCTCTCACGCATCGAAGTCGTGCAACAAACTTGAAATGGCTGTGAACATTGCGTGATCTATTCGCCAACACTACGTGTTGATGCACGTTGATGCTTGGTGCGCGAGATGGCACGCGCAGCTCGTCAGTCGAGTAAAGAAGTGATTGATAGACTGGACTACTGCAATGTTCTATTTTCTGGTTTACTGCAGTCTAGCATTAGGGGTCTCCAAACTGGTTCAAAATGCTGCAGCCAGACTTTTGACACGAAGCAGAAAGTTCGACCACATTACACCCATTTTGGCATCCCTTCACTGGCTTCCTGTCCCAGTGAGATCAGATTTTAAGGTTCTGCTACTAACCTATAAAATTATTCATGGACTGGCACCTCCCTACCTAGCTGACCTAATTAAACCTTACATACCGGCCCGGGCTTTACGTTCTCAGGGTGCTGGACTACTTTGAGTCCCTAAGGCGAATAAGAAGTCTGTGGGTCACAGTGCTTTCTCTTATTGTGCCCCTGTTCTGTGGAATGATCTCCCTGCATCAATAAAACAGTCAGATTCTGTGGAGATTTTCAAGTCCAGACTTAAGACGGACTTATTTTCCCTTTCATATGGCTAGCATACTGGTACAGTTTTGTTTTATACTTTTTCTCTTTTAATTCATTTATTAGTAATTGGAGCGGGCTGTGGCCTCAACTTTACCTAAATTCTGGGTCTTTTAGTGAAGTTTAGGGCTAGTGGCCGGCGATCACCTTCGTATTTATTCTGTTTTTCTTGCTGTTTAATGCTGGCAAATTATACAGTATTTTTTGTCTTTCTGATGCCTGATTCTGTTTTTTCTCTCTGTTTAAGGTGCAGCTCCATCCAGAGATGGGAGTTGTATTTGTGTTGGCGACCCTCCTGTCCTGTGCGCCAATAGCATTTCTTGTATATTCTTCCGTGAATTGTTCTGTGAATTGTTCTGTAATTTATGTTTGTAGCATGGCCCAAGCAGAGGGTTACCCCTTTGAGTCTGGTCTGCTTGAGGTTTCTTCCTCAGAGGGAGTTTTTCCTTACCACTGTTGCTCTGGGGTTGGTAAGGTTAGACCTTACCTGTGTGAAGTGCTTTGAGGCAACTCTGTTGTGATTTGGTGCTATATAAATGAAAATAAATTGAAATTGAAACAGTGTGAGTGACTGCGTCAGTGCACCGCACCAGAGCGCAGCTTTTCTGAAGGATTTTAATGAGATGCTAAATGTGTCATAAACATACTTTTACAGCTGCACACAAGAAGGAAAGAACATGCAACTGTTTTACCAAGCCATTACAATGTAATTATGACAATTACTTTTAGACGGCTCCAAATGCTTTCTCCATTCCGTTCAGCACGTGCGCGAGAAAAGCAGCAGCTGAAGCACGCCTCTGTGATTCAGGAAGCAATTAGAACTGTTTTCAACAGCTAACTCTGACAGAAAATAATTAATCTGCTACAAAATAATTATTTTATAAATGCAGCGTCCAGCACACAACGTGTGGCAGCCAGTGGAACAACGCACATTGTCTAGCTGGGAACACAGCGGGTGGGATCGTCATGATGAAGTGCCTGCAAGTGTCAGGGCACCTTCAGGTTTAAGCCCTGGTCCTACCAAATAATGAAGGATGCATAATGAGCAACACAGCATATTTTTTTTGCTACTAGAGGATTTATTCAACTATCGTGGGAGAATAGTGGTTCTTAGAGGCAACATCTGTTAACAAGGCTCATCTCTGAGCGTGACGCTAATTTCAAGATGTTCCTAATTTAGCAACAGCAGCGTGGGGCAGTTTGTGTACGAGTTACTACGAGGATTATATAGGCATGTGTGTGGCGTGGACGAGGCTGCTGAAAGCCCATAATCAGAGCACCTGGCAGATACGAGGACCTGAGAGGCTATTTTGGAGCGGCTCAGCCCTCTTGCGCACAATTCCACCTGCTTTTTGCACCAGATCCTGTATATAAAATAATTATTTTGTAGTGGATTAATCATTTTCTGTCAAACCTTGGATGCTGAAAACACCTCTAATTGCTTCTGGAATCACAGAGGACTGTTTCATCTGGACACTTTCCACTCTCTCCTACTCCATGAGGAACATATTTTGGAAAAGCTTAAAGGTATATAGCTTGGTAAAACAGTTGCATGTTCATTACTAGCTGTAAAACTATGTCAATGATAGATTTAATATCTTGTTAATGGCTCAGATGAGCTCCGCTATGTGTGCACACTGACGCAATGACTCGTGCTCAAAAATGAGCACTTAGATAGAACGCCAATTCGCAAAAGAGTGATTTTGCAGTGAATAACGGATGAACACAAGTTAAAAGTTGGATCACGGTGTCAAAGTGGCTGTGTGTTTAAAGCCGAAAAAGAAATAACGCCAGTGAAGCCGTGAGAAAGTGCGCAGAGCTGTCCAGCAACACAGAATGAGAGCGCGCCCAAAAGTGATTTTGTAGACATAACACAAAGTTAAAAGTTGGATCATGGTGACTAAGCTGTGGCAGAAATAAAGAAACTTTTTTTTTTTTGGAAGTGATCCACAGTTACAGGTGTATATAATCTGCAGCAGGTGTATATAATTAAAGCGGCCACCTCATTCTGGTGTCTTTTTTTTGTGGTCACAGCTGGATGAATGCACAGAACTGCTGTATTTGATTCTGGAACACAGGCCACACACCGGCCAGTGTAGTTATCCCTGTCAGAATTTGTATCCCCTTGGCGCTGGGAGCGTGAACTCAATCTTTCCTTTGGACTGTGTTTAAAAATGTGACATCCTGAATGTCATCCTGTGTGGGAGGGTCGGAGGTTTGGACCAAATCCATGCCTAAATGTGCACCAATGTCAAATTACATGGCGCTCCATAGATCATATGTGTCTTGACGTGGCTCATATGTGGCGACACGAGCCACTCGAGGCTGGACGGGGCTCAAATGACAGGTCGGTCATGGCTCACTAGAGGCTGATATGTGGCACATTGAAGGCACACAGAGGCACCTTCGAAGCGGATACACGACGGATTAAAATGTGGACCATTCTTCAAATAATCGCTGACACACCCATGTGTGACTCATTATTCATGGCTTATTATTCTGTAGGACCAGGATGTCACTGTATGGGTTTCCCCGTAACCCATAAAGTGACAGAACGGCAGTACTTGACTCATCATCGACTGATGTTTGGTCACAATGAGACATTTGCATAAAAATGTGACGAGTTGGAAGTGAGACTGGGTTTACAGAACAACAGGAATCACACATCCCATCTGCCTGGGATAATGATCAGGCTGTATGTATTCTTTGTCTAATCATACACTGCACACAGATCTTCAAAGTATAACTGTTATTATGACACCCATCATATCATATGAGATATTTCCATTCACCACAGCTGGGCATATATACAGTGAGGAAAATAAGTATTTGAACACCCTGCGATTTTGCAAGTTCTCCCACTTAGAATTCATGGAGGGTCTGAAATTTTCATCTTAGGTGCATGTCCACTATGAGAGACATAATCTAAAAAACAAAACAAAAAAACCCACAACATCCAGAAATCACAATGTATGATTTTTTTAAATAATTTATTTGTATGTTACTGCTGCAAATAAGTATTTCAACACCTGTGAAAATCAATGTTAATATTTGGTACAGTAGACTTTGTTTGCAATTACAGAGGTCAAACGTTTCCTGTAGTTTTTCACCAGGTTTGCACACACTGCAGCAGGGATTTTGGTCCACTCCTCCATACAGATCTTCTCTAGATCTTTCAGGTTTGGAGTTTCAGCTCCCTCCAAAGATTTTCTTTTGAGTTGAGGTCTGGAGACTGGCCAGGCCACTCCAGGACCTTGAAATGCTTCTTACGGAGCTCCTCCTTAGTTGCCCTGGCTGTGTGTTTGGGGTCATTGTCATGCTGGAAGAGTCAGCCATGACCAATCTTCAATGCTCTTACTGAGGGAAGGCGGTTGTTTACCAAAATCTCGCAATACATGACCCCATCCATCCTCCCTTCAATACGGTGCAGTTGTCCTGTCCCCTTTGCAGAAGAGCACCCCCAGAGTATGATGTTTCCACCCCCATGCTTCATGGTTAGGATGGATTTCTTGGGGTTGTTCTCATGCTCTAAACATGGTAAGTGGAGTTGATTCCAAAAAGCTCTATTCTGGTCTCATCTGACCACACGACCATCTCCCATGCCTCCTCTGGATCATCCTGATGGTCACTGGTAAACTTCAAACGGGCCTGGACATGTGCTGACTTGAGCAGGGGGACCTTGCTGCCCTGCAGGATTTTAAACCATGACAGCATCATGTGTTACTAATGTAATCTTTGTGACTGTGGTCCCAGCTCTCTTCAGGTCATTGACCAGGTCCTCCTGTGTAGTTCTGAGCTTTCTCAGAATCATCTTTACCCCACAAAGTGAGATCTTGCATGGAATCCCAGACCGAGGAAGATTGACAGTCATCTTGTGTTTCTTCCACTTTCTAATAAATAATCACAACCGTTGTTGTCTTCTACCAAGTTGCTTGCCTGTTCTCCTGTAGTCCATCCCAGCCTTGTGCAGGTCTACAGTTTTGTCCCTGGTGTCCTTAGCTCTTTGGTTTTGGCTATGATGGACAGGTTGGAGTGTGATTAATTGTGTTAACAGGTGTCTTTTATACAGGTAACAAGTGCAAACAGTTGCAATTAATACAAGTAAAGAGTGCAGAATAAGAGGGCTTCTTAAAGAAAAATTAACAGGTCTGTGAAAGCCAGAATTCTTGCTGGTTGGTAGGTGATCAAATACTTCTTTGCAGCAGTAACATACAAAAAAAAAAAAAAAAAAAAAAATCATACACTGTGATTTCCGTATTTTCTTTTTTTAGATTATGTTTCTCACAGTGGACATGTACCTAAGGTGAAAATTTCAGACCCCTCCATGATTTCTAAGTGGGAGAACTTGCAAAATCGCAGGGTGTTCAAATACTTATTTTCCTCACTGTATAGCAAACTGTATACTCATACTTATAGCAGCTATTAATCAATTTGTTTGAACCAACATGCAGATCCACCTCGGATCTGCTGTGGCGACACCGAAAACAAGGGAGCAGCCGAAAGGACTTACTATTAACCAATTTGTTACTTGGGCAAGGATTTGTGTAAATCTACAATCACAGGCTTGCACCACATTTTATCATTGCATTAGAAAATGTTACTATAGAGGTGGGGCAGCTGTAACCCAAGTATCTCAAAGCAAAGATGAACAGAAGAATACAAATATGGTAGCCCATCAGAGACGACAGCATTCTCAATAATGCCAGATGGCATTTCAGGAGCATGGTAACTTAATATCAACATCAATGCTAACAATGTTGTATCACTCACCTATTATTTGTCAATTTTTCTTTTTGTTAAAAGGGTTGTGTTTTGTGTGATGGCGAGCATCACATCATCCCCAAACATACTGATCTGAATTTTATCATTTGCCTGTTTTGATGAAAATGTGTGATATGTCTAGGGATGGGTATTGGTAAGATTTTATCAATATCGATACCTATCGATTCCGCTTATTGATACCTCTTGCAAAATTTTCTGTGTACTAAAAGTAGGCTTTATAGGTTTTCTATGTAAACAACATTTTATTGAGTCTTAAAGTAAATAAATATGAAATTGGTCACAGGATCCTTGATCTCTGGGCATAAATAGAAATAAACAAAATCTGTAGTTTTTGTTAAAAGCATTTCCTTTCAGACATTATTGGCATAAATGTCACTCCATAGATCTGAGCTGAGCTCTTGCAGCTGGATGCACATCAGCATCAATTAATTCATAAAGAATGCAGGACATCTCATTTTGGGAGGAAAAAAACCTTTTAGTCGATTGTAGTTTATTGTCTGTATTACAACGTTTGGAAAGAGTTGTCATTTTATTTAAAGCGGCGATTCGCTGTGAAGTTATTAATTCCGACCGGACACTAACTCGACTCAGCAGAGAGCGGAGCAGCGTTTGGAGCTGTGCCAACAGAAGGGAGGACGATTCTCGTTTCCTGACTGCAACAAGACAAGAGTCCCAGTTAGAGACTTTAATCCACACAAAAGCAATTCACGATTGACATATTTTAATGGCTTTGAGATGGGTTAAAAAGTGCAGTTGCCGCTTCTGAAGAGCAGCAAATCAAAGAACCAACGAAACAACTGCTTCATTGGTTCAAGCTTCAAATCGGAGTCATGCTGCAGAAGTGGTTGATTACAGACCCGCTGCAGGGTCTGCAATCAACGTAGAGAACTTACAGAAGTAGGTGCTCTACCATGAACAGACCGTTTAGACATTCTGAATGCGCATGCTCAGTGGTGTGTAAATCTCACGCAAAATCCCAGCTCCACTGTGGTAAGTGCATATCCAAAACACATCCGCGGGGCAGCTCTCCAGAGTGCATGCTAAGGCTAGTATCTCACTGGGGTGCGATAGCCTGCAAACGGTGTCAAATTCATGCATTGCTTTATTTTTGAAGACCAAAAAATTTGAATGATAAACTCAACTGCCTAATGATCAGGCGAGTGCTTTGTACCCCTCACCACATAGACTCCGCAACTCAGAAGCAACATGTGGGACAACATGTGAGGGGTTGACACACACTTTTCCTTTTATATGATCGCAGAGGAACAGCGCTTCTGGAAGCGGCCGAACGAGTCCAGCAGCCTCCAGCCACCTGGCTCTGCAGCCAGCCGGCACCCGCCAGCCGTACATGTGCAAGAGCGGGCCGGATGTGTCCTATCAGGCCATGGACAAGCTGTAGGAACTGGGTTTACTATGTTTGCTGGATGGACGATGTCAGCACTCTGGCTTAATTTAATAAGTTTCTCTATGATATACTCCATATTCCAGTGTAGTGTTTTCAGATTTCTTTCAACTTGGTCCAGAAATGATTGAATAACTTTACTTTCACCCTGGCCAGTGTGGCTCTTTACTTTATTTCTATTATTTGAAATTTTCGCGGAGAAGAGCAGTCTTTAATATTAATATCTTTAATATGATGCGAGCATGCAAAGCTCTTACTTTCATCCCTGATTATTTCCCATCTTTAACTTAACTTCACAATGCAATTACTTAAGGATCAGACTCGTATCTCGTGTCATGGCAGACATAGTGTGTTTGACAAACTGATGGTATTGTTGTGTGTTGGGGGGTGTGGCTGGATATTTTGGTGTTCTTTTCTTTTCTTTGCTCTCCAGGTGGCACGAGAGCTGATTTGTCTGTGGAGAAGGTGCTGGCTGAAGAATCCTTCACCCTCATCAACATCATGTGCAGCACCTGTGAATGGTGCTCACATGCAACCTTAAAGACTTTCAGCTGAAGCAGATAATTGGATGGCGTTCTGCATTTAAGTCATGTGTGATTCAAGCAGAACTGCCGGGAACTCGACCTTGTGATGTTCGTTTGTGAGACGCTGAGGACCGCGCCTGGGTTTGACACATTGAGCCCGTGAAGCAAGGAAGGGTGAGGACACATGCTGTCAGCACACATCAAAGGTGATTAAGTGTTTGACTAATTGTTGATAGTAACTTGGTGTTTTGTTACACAGTATACTTGAATTGTGATGAGAATTGTGCAGCTTGCTTCTCACTGCTGTGGCATGCGGATAAGTGATCCTCCACCTGTTGTGAGAAGCTGCTCATTTGCATAAAGTTAAAAAAGATACAGACCTGAATGTGTTGCTGATAGCGTGTGTCTTTTGAAAGATATTGTTGTAACTGCTGACTTACCTCACCTCTTCTTTGCTTCACAGAGAGTCAGTTTGTCGTGTCCACCTGGGGGGTGTTTCGCGGTGGTAGTGGGTCCAGGAGCGCCGGGCTTTGATCCTTACGGGCGCTGGAGAGCGTGCCAACAGTCACTCCACCAGAAAAACGCTGTTTAGTTTGTACACATTGTTATGCACCAAAGAGGGTAAAAAATAAATTGTTTTGTTTTGGAACCGCTTTCTGGTTATTTTTAGCGCTGGGTTCTGTCAGACGCAGGTCCGCTCCTCAACCCGCGTCGACACATAACAGTAGTTCCCGGCCATTCCATAATGGACCCAGCGGCAGAGGCGGTTCCTTTTGCCGAAAAAGTTCAAGAACACTTGGAGAACATATGGGAGCAATTACAGCATCTCGCAAACCAAATTAAACAAACAGACGCCCGTGTTACAGAGCTTGCAGCGCAAGCCGTTCCGCTTCCTGCTGCTCCAGCTGCGGCACCATCGATACTAGTGCAGATAACTCCGTCACCCAGAGATTCGGCGTCCGAACCGTTTGTTTGTCGTCCGGAGCCTTGTGTGGTGATGCAATGTTCTCTGGTTTCTGCTCAGTCAGGTTGGAGTGCCGCAGCTTTACGAGGAATGTTTGTAGATGGGTTAAATGAGTCATTAAAAGACGAGCCGGCAGTCCGTGACGAGCCAAACGATTTAGATGAGCTAATATCGTTGGTGATTCGTCTAGATGATCGGATGAAGGAGCGTGGATGCGAGAGAGGACGCCCATCAGAGCGGGTTTTTTCGTCTCGGGGCTTTCCCCGACACAGATCTGGGCCGCCTCTTCTTCGCCCCACTGAGGCTCTTCCGACAAGACCTCTGGCTCCTCCTGTTGATGAGCCCATGCAGCTCGGACGAGCAGAGATTACTGTATTGCCCCGACATATAAACGTCAAGAAAAATAATGGTGATGTATCTCCAGGTGTTCTGGGACAGGCAAAATAACACACATAAAAAAAAAAAAAAAATCTAGCACGGGTAAATGTTTTGTTTTCTTTAAATAGGGGTTATAATTGTATGGGGAGTCAGAGGCGTATCTGGTGGAGTGACTGTTAGGCGGTTAGAAGTCCGCCTGGGCTCACGTCATTGTTAATTTTTATGTGTTTTTAGGTATTTTCTGTTTGGGTTGTTGGGTCGTTTTATTTTGTTGTTTTTTATTTCTCTACATCCCTAACCCCAACCTCACTTGCCCCAAGACCGTTTGTCTTGTGGGTTGTGGGGTGGTGCAGGTTGGTCACGTTGAGCATTCTCAGAAGACCTCTGCACCTAGGGGGGGGGGGGGGGGGGGGTGTTAGAGGCGTTTTTCTTGGTTTGGTTAGGGCCCGGTTCCACTCCAGCCTCGGTGAGCCTTTGTACCGTTTGTCATTGGTGTTGCCGGGGTGTGGTGCAGCGGAGACTTACCTCAGTCAGAGGGGTGGGCCGATCTGTTGCCGTTCGCCATTTCGGTAGTTCCACCCCTCCCGAGAGGCTGGGGTATGGTCGAGTTGGGGCACCGGACGTATTTCCGGTTCTCCGCTGCACCTTGGGGTTGGAGCTGGGTTAGTTCTTTCCTGTTCCCTTCTCCGGCTTAATGTTTTGAGCCGTTCGCCAAAGTTGAGCCGCCGAGGGGCTCTGGGAGGGACCCGGGGTCTTTCGGGGTGCCGGGGAGGGTAACAGTGTTTACGGTCGTTTTATATCCCCCCGGCGTTGTTTTTGGTAGTCCTCCGGGGGTTGATTTTTGATTTTGTTCTGTTTCCTTCCGGGTTCCACCTCCAGGGTTGATGGGACGGTCCTCTGGGGGGGAACTGGCTTGGGGCCAACTAGCCAAGTGTGACCGGGTCTGGGGTTCCGGGGTTGTGGGGAGGGTACCTCCTGGGGTTGATGGTACGGTCCTCTGGGGGGCGCCGTTTGCTCCATGTACACCTGGGGACCTTTGTGGGATTATGGTTCTGGCTGTTCCTCCTGGAACTGGCGATGAAGGCCTTCTGGGGGGGGGGTTGGGCTCTGCAGGTCATTCTGGGGGGGTTGTTTGTTATTCTTCTTTTATGCATTTACGTTTGTATTGTGTTTGTGGGGCTGTGTTGGGTTTTTGCGTTTGGGAGTTTTTCTTTTCTTCCCGGGGTTTGATGGGACGGTCCCCTGGGGAGGTTTTGGGTGGGTTTTATGTTTTTTTCTGTGTGTTGAATTGTACTGGGGAATTTTTGGGGCTTTTGTTGATGCCAGCCGGCCTTCCAGCTGCGGTGCCTGTCCTGCTGTCTGTGGTGGACCTTGGGAGCGTGATGCTGTCTGCTTCCTGACGAGGACCCCGGCGGGAGGTGCTGTTCTCGGTCCTGGTCTGTTCGGTCGCCGGGAGGCTTCCCGTTAAAGGGGGGGTACTGTTGTGTGTTGGGGGGTGTGGCTGGATATTTTGGTGTTCTTTTCTTTTCTTTGCTCTCCAGGTGGCATGAGAGCTGATTTGTCTGTGGAGAAGGTGCTGGCTGAAGAATCCTTCACCCTCATCAACATCATGTGCAGCACCTGTGAATGGTGCTCACATGCAACCTTAAAGACTTTCAGCTGAAGCAGATAATTGGATGGCGTTCTGCATTTAAGTCATGTGTGATTCAAGCAGAACTGCCGGGAACTCGACCTTGTGATGTTCGTTTGTGAGACGCTGAGGACCACGCCTGGGTTTGACACATTGAGCCCGTGAAGCAAGGAAGGGTGAGGACACATGCTGTCAGCACACATCAAAGGTGATTAAGTGTTTGACTAATTGTTGATAGTAACTTGGTGTTTTGTTACACAGTATACTTGAATTGTGATGAGAATTGTGCAGCTTGCTTCTCACTGCTGTGGCGTGCGGATAAGTGATCCTCCACCTGTTGTGAGAAGCTGCTCATTTGCATAAAGTTAAAAAAGATACAGACCTGAATGTGTTGCTGATAGCGTGTGTCTTTTGAAAGATATTGTTGTAACTGCTGACTTACCTCACCTCTTCTTTGCTTCACAGAGAGTCAGTTTGTCGTGTCCACCTGGGGGGTGTTTGGCGGTGGTAGTGGGTCCAGGAGCGCCGGGCTTTGATCCTTACGGGCGCTGGAGAGCGTGCCAACAGTCACTCCACCAGAAAAACGCTGTTTAGTTTGTACACATTGTTATGCACCAAAGAGGGTAAAAAATAAATTGTTTTGGAACCGCTTTCTGGTTATTTTTAGCGCTGGGTTCTGTCAGACGCAGGTCCGCTCCTCAACCCGCGTCGACACATAACAGGTATTTTCTATCTGGACTGGAACTAATAAATTCATTCAAGTCTATTATATAAATAGTCTGATTTTCTTCTGTATTTGTTTTGACAAATATCAACAGTACAAATGTGGGACTGAGTTTGAATAAATGTAACAGCAAAGTAATAGCACAGAAAATGCAGATTTATGGTGAAAATCTCCTGAAAACATTGATCATAACCATCGATTTCTATTTATGTCTAGTTGTTGGATGCTAACCAAGATGGCTGCACTCTGGCTCTGGCAAGAGTGAATGAGCGGATCGTCCTGGTCCCCCATCTAGTGAGTAAATACAAATCAATCTATCCTGAGAACAGTGTTTGCACTGGTCATCCGTGAAAGTTCCGTGTAGCATTTGCACGCACCTTCTTGTGCCTGGTAAGGAGGAGGTGATACCATCCAGATACAAGACTGATGGCTCCTCTGACACAGATACTTTGGTGTATGATAAATTCAGGAGGTGCCTGCTGAAAGCCCTGTTGAGGAGAGACAAGTTGAGCAACCCCAAGACCTCCGAGTGTAGGGACAAAGTTCAGCTGCTTATAGTGTGCTTTTTATGGCTTCTAAATGCTTGAAAAATATTGAGTTGGTGTTTTCTTTTCATGACGAGTGGAGCAGTACGCTTCAATGTTTTTGATGACTGACTGGAATATTGTGTTTTTATAGTGCTCTACAATCTGTCTGAGAACGCTCCGTGATGGAAAGCTCCGCTGTTTTTCCCACCTTTCCCCTCCAAACATATCTATCATTTGTGTGAAGCACATTTAAATCAAAACATTAAATGTAATTTTCACACAAGCTATTTTTATTTATGTAATGAATGATTTTCATGTATAAAGCTGTGAAAAAAAGTGTGCGCACAGTGTGTACAGGATTACAGCTGCCGGCACCAAATACTAAATATTGTGTTATTGTTCTAAATGTTACATCTGAGACACGTTTAAGAGACTTTGTCTGCCTTTCTTTGGGTATGTTCGAGACATTTGCTGTAGCGTTAACCATATAATCAGCCATGTCCATATTAAAATGCTTTGCTCCCCAAGGTGTTCCACATGAGTGACTTGTGGAGTACTCAGTGTGAATGCGTCAAACAATGTAGCAACGGTCTATTTGGGGCCCCGTGAAAAGATATCACACTGGACCCCACCAAGATGGGTCATGTTAAACCTGAAAACATGAAAAACACGCAGACATGCAAGCAACATTCCCTTTAAAAGAAATGTACTCAAGGCCATCTTTTACGCTTTAAATTCAATTTCATAGGTAAAATTCTCTTAACATGAACTCATAATGAAATATTATAAATTTTGATTCATTCTGCATTCTGAACCGAAGGTGTTATTTTAGCATTGGCACTGGCTTCCAACTGTTTATCATCCAAAACTGACTCGAGCTTATTTCTGACAAACAGCATTTTGTGCAAAAATAATTACAGTGCTTGAATTTTAATCAATGAAAGTAACTTTTTGACCAATATTTTAAAATAACAACAACAACAATAATAATAACAAAAATAATCAAATACCAATAAGATTGCCTAATGCTGAAAAGCAAAAGTAGCTTCATTTCACTTTGTACTAAGCTGTCACACGGACAACACCCCCCCTTTTTTTTTTTATTAGGCGACATGCTGCTGCCTTTTTTCCCCTCTTTCTTCTTAATTAGTTTTTGGAAACTCAATTTTTTGGAGGTTTGAGACATAATGCAACTGCCTGTAGGAGTTCTCGTTACAGTCATTGCTAGCAAATTCCATTTGTGCCTGGTTTGGCAGCAGGATAAAACCATTTCATGTAAACAGAGAGGGAGGAGACACAGACACCTCTGAAGTGATTTACAAGATATTTTACAGATGTTAGCGTGCACGCCCCGTCAACGTACATCAAGCAAGTGGGTCAGGCACATATAACATCAAAACCTCACGCATGCGCACACTGAATTCCTCCTGCAGTTCGTCTGCACGACGGCATTATAAGGAAAATATAATATTCTCTATGTAATTCCCCACAAGATAAATATGTTCTCTTCATTAAAATGAGCTGGAATTTTGCAACGTTACAAAGATAAGCCTACATTATAATGCTTGGATTTCGGGACAAACTAAATTTTGTTAGTCTTATGAAATTTGAAAGTCTGTACAGCTGTAACAATTACAGGTTAATAATGAATAAAAAAAAACCCTAATATTCCAATATATTTTTCAGGCTCTTATCAGACAAGGACTTTTAGAACTGTCCTAACCCTCGCCCCACCCCAAGTGCAGCGCCACTGCAAAGCAGATCTGTGTGTGTTCTAAATCCAAGTCAATAACCACAGCAAATAAAAGTAAACTGTCCATTATAGATCTGAGGGGTACAGATCAAAGAGGACCTTCTGAAGGCTCAACGGCCAACGGAAAATCCTTTATATTCAAGTGTGTGTGAGAGAGTACAGCTTCTACAATGTATCAATCAATCAATCAACTTTTTTCTTATATAGCGCCAAATCACAACAAACAGTTGCCCCAAGGCGCTCCACATTGTAAGGCAAGGCCATACAATAATTATGAAAAACCCCAACGGTCAAAACAGCAGAACCTCCAGCAGAACCAGGCTCAGGGAGGGGCAGTCTTCTGCTGAGACTGGTTGGGGCTGAGGGAAAGAACCAGGAAAAAGACATGCCGAGAAGGGGGGCAGAGATCGATCACTAATGATTAAATGCAGAGTGATGCATACGGAGCAAAAAGAGAAAGAAACAGTGCATCATGGGAACCCCCCACAGTCTACGTCTAAAGCAACATAACCAAGGGATGGTCCAGGGTCACCCGATCCAGCCCTAACTATAAGCCTTAGCGAAAAGGAAAGTTTTAAGCCTAATCTTAAAAGTAGAGAGGGTATCTGTCTCCCTGATCTGAATTGGGAGCTGGTTCCACAGGAGAGGAGCCTGAAAGCTGAAGGCTCTGCCTCCCATTCTACTCTTACAAACCCTAGGAACCACAAGTAAGCCCGCAGTCTGAGAGCGAAGCGCTCTAATGGGGTAATATGGTACTACGAGGTCCCTAAGATAAGATGGGACCTGATTATTCAAAACCTTATAAGTAAGAAGAAGAATTTTAAATTCTATTCTAGAATTAACAGGAAGCCAATGAAGAGAGGCCAACACGGGTGAGATATGCTCTCTCCTGCTAGTCCCCGTCAGTACTCTAGCTGCAGCATTCTGAACCAACTGAAGGCTTTTTAGGGAACTTTTAGGACAACCTGATAATAATGAATTACAATAGTCCAGCCTAGAGGAAATAAATGCATGAATTAGTTTTTCAGCATCACTCTGAGACAAGACCTTTCTGATTTTAGAGATATTGCGTAAATGCAAAAAGGCAGTCCTACATATGTGTTTAATATGCGCTTTGAATGACATATCCTGATCAAAAATGACTCCAAGATTTCTCACAGTATTACTAGAGATCAGGGAAATGCCATCCAGAGTAACGATCTGGTTAGACACCATGCTTCTAAGATTTGTGGGGCCAAGTACAATAACTTCAGTTTTATCTGAGTTTAAAAGCAGGAAATTAGAGGTCATCCATGTCTTTATGTCTGTAAGACAATCCTGCAGTTTAGCTAATTGGTGTGTATCCTCTGGCTTCATGGATAGATAAAGCTGGGTATCATCTGCGTAACAATGAAAATTTAAGCAATACCGTCTAATAATACTGCCCAAGGGAAGCATGTACAAAGTGAACAAAATTGGTCCTAGCACAGAACCTTGTGGAACTCCATAATTAACTTCAGTCTGTGAAGCGCAGTGCCCTTAATACCTATGACATGCTCTAATCTCTGTAATAAAATTTTATGGTCAACAGTATCAAAAGCAGCACTGAGGTCCAACAGAACAAGCACAGAAATAAGTCCACTGTCCGAAGCCATAAGAAGATCATTTGTAACCTTCACTAATGCTGTTTCTGTACTATGATGAATTCTAAAACCTGACTGAAACTCTTCAAATAGACCATTCCTCTGCAGGTGATCAGTTAGCTGTTTTACAACTACCCTCTCAAGAATCTTTGAGAGAAAAGGAAGGTTGGAGATTGGCCTATAATTAGCTAAGATAGCTGGGTCAAGTGATGGCTTTTTAAGTAATGGTTTAATTACTGCCACCTTAAAGGCCTGTGGTACATAACCAACTAACAAAGATAGATTGATCATATTTAAGATTGAAGCATTAAATAATGGTAGGACTTCCTTGAGCAGCCTGGCAGGAATGGGGTCTAATAAACATGTTGATGGTTTGGATGAAGTAACTAATGAAAATAACTCAGACAGAACAATCGGAGAGAAAGAGTCTAACCAAATACCAGCATCACTGAAAGCAGCCAAAGATAACGATACATCTTTGGGATGGTTATGAGTAATTTTTTCTCTAATAGTCAAAATTTTGTTAGCAAAGAAAGTCATGAAGTCATTACTAGTTAAAGTTAATGGAATACTCAGCTCAATAGAGCTCTGACTCTTTGTCAGCCTGGCTACAGTGCTGAAAAGAAATCTGGGGTTGTTCTTATTTTCTTCAATTAGTGATGAGTAGAAAGATGTCCTAGCTTTACGGAGGGCTTTTTTATAGAGCAACAAACTCTTTTTCCAGGCTAAGTGAAGATCTTCTAAATTAGTGAGACGCCATTTCCTCTCCAACTTACGGGTTATCTGCTTTAAGCTACGAGTTTGTGAGTTATACCACGGAGTCAGACACTTCTGATTTAAAGCTCTCTTTTTCAGAGGAGCTACAGCATCCAAAGTTGTCTTCAATGAGGATGTAAAACTATTGACGAGATACTCTAACTCCCTTACAGAGTTTAGGTAGCTACTCTGCTCTGTGTTGGTATATGACATTAGAGAACATAAAGAAGGAATCATATCCTTAAACCTAGTTACAGCGCTTTCTGAAAGACTTCTAGTGTAATGAAACTTATTCCCCACTGCAGGGTAGTGCAACAGGGTAAATGTAAATGTTATTAAAAAATGATCAGACAGAAGGGAGTTTGATGTATGATAACAAATACCAACAAACAGCAATTTATCCACAGCCTGTCAGAAGCAAATATTCACAAGTTTATCCACAAGAAAAAAAAGAATAACTGATACTCAAACCAGGACCTGTCAGTCCAGAGTTTTAAATATAGACCTAAGAGCAGCAAAAGAAAAGCCAAAGAAGTCAGAGCCAACCTTCTGTTTGTGCACGGCGAACAGGCAGACACCATCCTGGCCTCTTTCCTGGCTTTCATGACCTCTCTTCAGTCACTGTCCGACTGTCAGCATGTTTTAATCCCAACACCGACTTGTAGTCTCTGAGATGCCACATCCAGAGTAGGGTGATAAATAATTTCACCAGTTCAGCAGAGAACCAGCTGTTGTTAATACAAAAAAAAAAAAAGCTGTGTGAACGCCACACTAAATCCAGACAAACCAAAGACTAATTTCATAAAACTACACTGCATCAAAACCGATATTCTGCTCTTTGCCTTCATAGTAAGTCTTCAGTTGCTGCTCAGGTGGACCACAGGCTTGTGTTCTCGTGTTTCACCTCATCGTTGCTCCTAATGGATAGCATGCGGGAGGATGGATATAGGATGTGAGCGCTGTGATTGGCTCATCTGCCACAGTGTGTGTGGGTGCCTTTGGCTCCCAGTGAACAGCTTAAAAAGTGTGGTTCCTTGACACTATCAGCCTCCACCCCCTGGAGGCATATCTTTATTTTCTCCTGCTCTCCTCCTGTCTTGGTGTTTGCTCTACGAGCTGGAGGGATGCAGTCACAGTGCAGTTTACTCCCAAAAAAAGCTTTCTGAGCAGCCACACCAGTGCAGTGACGTGCACACAAACAAATGCAGCAATGTGACATAAATTCACAGCAACTCTTGAACCTTGACCAAAACTCATTAAGCATCATCATCCCAAAAATGTGGAGTTAAAGATAGCAGAGGTGTGATAAAGTCAATGGAAAATCATTTTCACACTTCGACACTATATGTTCCAAGTCAAATCCCAAATGAATTTGACTGTCTGTAAATGGGAGCGGACATGACAGTGACTTTGTCCCAACTTTAACTGATGCGGCCTCTTGTTCACCTTGTACTGATGTGCAATATCACAAAAAATTAGCAAAACTTACAGATGTCTTAACCCTCTGGGGCCGACACCGTCGTATATGATGGCTAAGACCAAGCTTTACTAAATTATAAAAACTTTTTAATGATAAGAGATAGAAACTTTTTTTTTTTTTGCTGAAAAGTTAACTCCGCGGACTTTCGAGCCAGCCATCGGCCATCTTTGTACTCCTCATAGAAGCTGTGTGATGATGTGCACAATGTCCAATCGGAATTGGTTCACCGTCACATGGTTTTCCAAAATCCAATCGTAGGGCAGATTTACCTCACATGAAAAGCCAAAGATCGTTTTCATGAATGATATGTTACTAGTTGGCCCGTTTGAATAGCTCCCTGGGTGCTCCAATGAGTACATACTATTGGTCTTCAATGCGACCTGCGCCATTACGCACAGCGATCAGTGAAAGCAGAGGGAGAGCCTCTGATGACAATCTCACGTGCTCAAACAAAGAGTGTGTAACTATCAGGATTGCTCCACTAGTTTGCATGTGAATGTTACTGATAACTCTGTTGCTTTCTCGGCGTAAAGCACTATTTACCATATCAATGGAGTGAGGAGGAGGGCCACTCCTCAGACTGTAAAGGAGCCAAAGTGGGCCAAAGTGTGGATGAAAGCTGCTTAGGAGCAGCACAGAACACTCCAAAACACAGTAGAAGTTTGTGATGTAACCTTTGTGTAACAGCAGACAGAAACTGCTATTGAGTTGAAGACAAACAAAACACAGACCATTTTGTATATATTGTTCAAAATGTGCATTTGTGTGTACAGTCTTTCACACAAGACCTCAAATTACCTTAATAAAGTGTCAAAACAGTTGTTTATTATAGTTTGCTGTGTGTTTTGAATAAATGTGTGTGGAAAAATATTTCCGCTTTACTTTTTGCTTTCTTATTTGTGATTGCAAACCTTTATAACACAACAAAAGCATACATATTATGAAAGCACAGGCTGTCCTGAAAAAAAGAGTCATAAAACTTGATTGTGAGATGCAGGGAGAGCTGTTAACAGCAATAATCAAACATTTATGCCAGGCGAGTGAACTGTCCAAAAAATGCCCTCAGACCCCAGAGGGTTAAATTACTTTTTCTCTATGACATATTGCATTACTTCCATATTTCAGGATCATAAAGGTTCTCTCCTCAACATTGCCTTGAACTGGTATCACAGCTATCTGTGTACGAAAAGCCAGATGTATGTGGATTGTAGTATTGCATATTTAAAATATGTTTAATGTATGTGAATGTGCATTGCAGCTCGTCTTATTCTGTAACCTACACATTGTCTCAATCCTGGCCTTATGGGCAGATTGAATGCATGAGCTAGACTAGAACTAGGGGACATCCAGAGAGCTTACTGTCAACACAATACAAGTTGAAATGCACAGAAATTGCTCTCAGGATGTTCAGTCAACTCTTTTCCTTGTGGAAAGATACCGCAATCTACCTTTTCAACATGCAATGAGAATAAAATCTGAATCAGACATATAGACAAGGGTTCAAATTCAGGTCTGTGCTTCATGCTACCTGTTTGTGCCCTTGGACAAAACACTTCATCTGTAAATGGGTACTGACTTGGGCTAAACTACAATGGACTATTGTCCGATCCATGGTAATCACAGACTCCCATCCACGTCATGCTATGAGGTCTGTTAGAAAAGTATTGGACCTTTTTATTTTTTGCAAAAACTATATGGATTTGAATGATGTGCGCTTGCATCAGCCAAGCTTGAACCTTCGTGCGCATGCGTGAGTTTTTTTACGCCTGTCGGTTGCGTCATTCGCCTGTGGGCAGGCTTTGAGTGAGCACTGGTCCACCCCTCTCGTCGGATTTTCATTGTCAGGAAAATGTCTGAGCGGCTGAAGCAGCGCTGCATTAAATTTTTCAAGAAACTGTGTGAGACAGCCAGGTGGAAACCATTCGGAAAATTCAGATGGCTTTCTGTGAAAATCCTATGGGCATCATATAGATTAAGGAGCATTACAACCGGACTAAAGATGGCCCACAGCGGCTGAGGGCGCGCCGTGCTTCGAGCGGCCATCGACAGGCTGAAATGACCAGATCATTTCCAAAGTGAAGGCTGTGTTGATCCAGGATGTCGTGTGACTACCAGAGAAATGGCAGAAAAGGTGGACATCAGCCATTTTTCGTCAGATTCCACTGTTACAGGAGATTTTGTAATGAAAGACGTGCGGAGGCATTCGCGCGTCAGGACGAAGCCGCAATGGCGGAGAACAAAAGCAAGTCTGTGTTGGAAGTCTCACGGGACATGTGACATGCCCAGCTCTCCACAAATTCTCGGATACTCACTCAACTAAAAAGCCACTGAAAGCCGTCTGAATCTTCTGAATGGCCATTGCGGCTTCGTCCCGACGCGCGAATGCCTCCGCACAGATGGGTGATCACATATAAACCTCAAGTTGGCAGAAGTAACAAACTTGATTAGAATTGTGGGTGAGAATTCAGTGTGGACTTCATACAGACAAATCATGTTCTGTCGTTAGCTAAACTTCGGTTAACAATGCAACACTATCATTTTATCCAAACTTTCACAGTAAAATGAAAAATGTGCTGTTCAGTGTTTGAAAGTCATTTGGTACAAGGGACTGTGAACTCGTCAATTTTCTATGTATCATTTACACAAGCATATCTTTGCTTTTCGGGGCTCCTGCATGAAGCGTGAGATCAAATTGCGCTTACTTTCATCAATAGACTCTAACGTCTCAGGCTACAGACAATAAAAGGTCGATGGAGTAACTGAGAACAGCAATGCATAGAATAGCAAGCAAAGACCCCATTTTTTTTCAGAATCTCGAGCAGCACAACAGTATGATCACGTGTCTTCAAAAATCCACCAGCCACTTTTAGTCACAGTATGTAACACTTGTTCCTATCTAGATACACAAGCAAACCAAACTCTCTTCCAAAGCCTGTAAACTAAAGCTTCCAAAGGCATTTCCATACTCCCCACTTAGCAAGCCAAAAGGCCTTTTGCATGCATTATTTACAGTTGCCCTTGTAACAAATTCAATATTGAGCTTGTGAGGTTTGTGTGACTCATGACCGCTTAAGATTATAACGGTAAGCATGGTTACAAGTTAATCAGCTTCAAAACAAGAAGGAAAAAAATTGCACCAGAAATAAGTTACAGTTGCAGCACAGTGGCTTACTGGTTAGCACTGTTGCCTCACAGCGAGAAGGTTGTGGGTTCAATTCCTGTGGCCTTTCTGTGTGGAGTTTGCATGTTCTCCCCGTGTGTGCGTGGGTTTCCTCCGGGGTGCTCCAGTTTCCTCCCACATCCAAAGACATGCTGGTTAGGTGGATTGGAGTCTTTAAATTGTCCGTAGGTGTGTGTGTGTGTGTGTGTGTGTGTGTGTGTGTGTGTGGGTGTGTCTGTGTTTGTTTGTCTGTTTGTGGCCCTGCGACAGACTGACGTCCTGTCCTGGGTGTACCCCGCCTCGTGCTCTATGACTGCTGGGATAGGCTCCAGCCCCCCGCGACCCTTAATTGGACTAAGCAGTAGAAGATGAATGAATGAATGAATAAGTTACAGAACATTGATGGTTTTTGTAGGGTGATGTTAAAATGATTATCATAATTATGTTCAATAAGCCAACCTTTGGTTAAGTGTGGGATGTCAGAGGCTTGTAGTGGTTTGTCTCCCAAACTCGCATGACTGACCATTTAAGGAACATACCAAACAAGCCAAACACAGCAGATACAACCACGTATTGTTTATTCATGACAGAAAATGTGCCAACTAATCAGTGCACAGCACATACTTTCTATATTCTTCCCAAAACAAAGTGTAAATAATCCTAAGTATGTGATTTGTGCTATGTTTAGTGCCAGAAAGAATTAAAAGATTATGATGACTGGTTGACTGACACTATGAAAGGCAACTATTTTGATAATTGAAGGTATTAATAAAGACAATATGTGACATTTTGCAGTTATTTTTCTCTTGTATATTGCTGTGAATTTAAGATCTTTGCATTTTAACTACTGTTTGAACAGAAAAGGACATTTGTAAATTGATTTTTAGTTTTAAGTTAACTATAATGTGGACTGTTTTACTATTGCCTGTGATTTTATAGAATACATAATGAATGATTACTCTAATCGAGGTAAAAATAGCAATAATTACTACTTCTGCCAACTGACAAGAGAAGGACAGAGTTTCTCTGTGTACATCGTAACTCAAAAGTTGGGGTGTGCGATATATAATGTCAATGATAATATTGTGATAATGATAATACCTTCTTGGTCCTTTCTGGAACATCTTTGGACATGACTGCTTTAAAGTCTCGGCTCACCCTCGACCCTTTAACAACAATCAAGATATATATCATCAATGATAATATTGTGATTGCTGTTTTAACAATATGGACTCTGACACTTTTGCGTAATTAAATAACTTTACACATGCATTGATACTCCACACATTCACTGGTCCAAAGGGAATGCTCCATGTGGTGACCCAGTGGTTGCCAGTTTTGTAGTTGGTATCTCACTGAAGTGGTACAAATGACACGTTGCCCACAAAGTGCTCATTTGGTATTATCCTGCTATTATCCACAAGAATAGATGCTGCGGCAATTCCCGACTGTATCCAGTAATGAACAGCCCTGTAAATAATACGACTGTTGTGGAAAAAAAAAAACAACAAAAAAAACCACACACACACACACAAAAGGAAGAAAACTGTGAACATGGCACTCACCCACTTGTAGAATTATTTCCTGCAGAATGAAATATGCAATGTCCAGCGGTCTACACCACCGAAGAGGTCTTGGCTGACACTGTCATGCATGGATGGTCCACACCATCAAAGAGCTCCTGGCTGGTGCCATCACACACGGATGAACCATGATCGCTAGCCGCATGATGAAATATATAATGTCCAGCAGTCCACGCCATTGAAGAGCCCTTGGCTGGGAACAGCCACGCGCAGATGACAGACCTTATTTAGAAAAAAAAATAAATAATCCCAGCTACCATGTACATGTGTGTCCAGCCCACTGACCATGTGTGCATGTGGCTCAGCAGCTGTGCCACAGCTCCTGGACTCCTTCATTTGCTTCCAGAAGCTGTCTGTCTCTGATCAATGCAGCTATTTTGGTGTTTGGAAAATGATGTTCCTTAAACAAATCTCTACAACTTTATATACATTAATTGAACATATAAAAGCCAAGATGATGGTTGCATAAGTAATGGGCCTCTTTGGTATAATACCTGTAAATAATCATCTTTATTGCTAATTTTTTTCAGACAAGTCAGGGATGGATACAACAACATTTCCAAGTCACTGAATATGTCTTAAACTGTATTTATTGCAGTTATGAAGAAATACAAACAGTATGGTACTATGGTAAATTTGCATAGAGTAGACAGCTCTCAAAACCTGAGTGAGTCTGCAAGAAAGAAGAGTGAGGAAAGCCGCCAAGACACCCAGACAACCCAGAAGAAGTTATAGGTTTCTGTGGGTGTGATTCAAGAAATTGTGCACAGTGCAAGTTTAGCATTTTGCATCACCAGTTATACAGCTTCATGATGAAGTGGAATAGAGGAGGATTTTCTTAAAAAAAAAGACCTGAAAGTTCAGCTACAATTTGCCAGGAGGTACATCTGAGATGCAAACCTAGATTTGATGTTTAAGCGATCAAAGTGCAAGCCAGAGGATACCGATGATGAATGCTGTGCTAATCTTGGTCTTCAGTGTACAGACCTATGCCAATGCAAAAACTGTGACAAAATGGAACCTATACTATTCAATGCAGATGAAGATGCAAATAATCCAACTGATTATTCTGATGATGAGGAGGCAGGGAAGGAAGATTCTGATGAAGAGGGCAGTAAATAATGGGTTGGGCTTAATTGCGACGTGTGCAATGTTTGCATATTCAGTTGATCAATCTAAGAAGAGCTACAAGTACATTGTATTATAGTCTGTTGTTAAGTATTTGTGCTTTTCTAGATATCAGTTGTGCTGCAAAACATGTATGTTAATTGCACTGCATGTTTTTATCTTATTGTACTGCATGCACAGCTCTGCATACAAAGTAAATGAACATAAAGCATGCAATGCCATGAATGGTCAGTTGATAAACTAAGCTTATTAAATGAAATATTTATTTCATACCTGTTAGATTTTTGTAGTGCTTACTCAGAAAAAATATTTTGGGTGAAGGACAGGCCTACAAAACGTGTTGCAGTTTAAGTTTAAATTTCATCAAGTACATGTATAACAAAACTGGATGAAATTTTAATGTTTGTGGGCAGTATTCTGTTCCAATAGATATTTTCTACAGAAGTGTGATAAAGGAAAAGCAAAACAATTTAATATCAGTTAGAACTTATTTGCAGTACACGCTGCTCTTTCCCTTTTAAATAAATTCTTGTAGAAATTTTTTTACTATTTAGAGGATTATCTCATTATTGGGACAGAGGATTTTGGAGAACAATTGTGTTTTTTACTATTTAGAGGATTATCTCATTATTGGGACAGAGGATTTTGGAGAACAATTGTGTTTTTTCTTAAGTATCAACCATATAATCAATTAATAATGTTAGTGTGTAAAACCAATCAGGGGACTACACAACTTTTTAAATGAGGCCATAACACTCCCATGGCCCACTGTCTATTGTGATTGTTTTTCTAATGCTTAGGTTTTCAGTAAACACATTACAGACACATTAAAGATTGTCTATTAATGTCAGCAACAATTAATGCCTACTGGTACTAAGACAAACACATTTTTGAAGAATACTGAATAATAGTTATTGTACTGTGAAAGTAACAACAACAACAACAAAAATCAAGATATTATTTCTTTGTCCATACTGCACACTCCTACTCAAAAGGTAGGGAATGGATGTCAATGGCTGCTGCTGCACCCCACCACCCCCACTTAAAAAAAAAAAAAAAAAAATCTATTTTGGAACTCCTAGGACCAGCCTCATGGCATCATGAAACTGCACATATGACAAGGCATAAGTATAGAGTATAGATATAAGTATAAAATTCAATTTGTGTCAATTGGTGATGTCTATTATGTAATCAAAATAAACCTTCAAATTTGAACTATCCATTCTTTAACAACAATAAAGAATGAGATGCAAATAAATATGCAAGTTTTGTTCATTTGTATAATGTCAGAACTTGATAACATGTTCGAATTTCCAACCGTGGCAAAATGGAATAATTATTCATAAAATTCAAACCAAACCCTTTTAAAACTTTTGAAGACACCTCAAACTGAATTAAAAAACAAAAACCCAAATCCATATCCACTCACCCTTTTAACTTGTGCCTTTTGCTTCAGGAAGGCACAGCATGTTTCTGACTTAAATGCTGGAAGAATAAAGTGAGTGTTCCCACATTGCATGCCCACAGTGTTGAACTACAACCATCTGGCTAACTAATGGACTAAAAGCTCCTGATCTACAGTAGCCACCAACTCACAATGCCCTGTTTATGTCTGCTGATGTGACTGGTGCGGTTTGACCAATAAAAGCAAACAATGACATTCCACGGCTTGCAACTGTATTGACTGCTAGCTACGCCAAATGTAAAACACATTCAGACACAGAGGTTACCAGAAAAAGCTGTGCATCGGTGCCACATGCAAAGTGAGTGGACCGGGGCAAGCAAGGTGACAGCAAAGCCAGTACGCAGGTGGTGGACTCAGACCAGGTGACAGTGGGACCTCTCTGACCACATTTCTACTGATAAAACAAACAGTGGCTAGCAAAAAGACATACCTGATTTTATCCGCTGCACTGTCAGACCTGCACAATATAAGAGAGGACATCACTGACGTCAGTAAATATAGAATTCACTGTAACAAGTGAATAATAAGTGATTATTGGTGTATTGTGTGTTAACATTAATCCTATTATCATATACCTATAAATGATACGCCAATATGATTGGATAAAACACTAGAGAATAAATAGCAATACACCCTTTTGGCGGACGGGTAATATTTTTTCATACCACCCGAGTAATCAGCCAATCCGGACAGCGGAGCGGCGCCACGACGAAGAGGCGCAGTCAGAGGAACTGTGAAATACTGGTGAGTCACTATTAATAATTTCTTACGTGTCCAACCTCGTAGGTTGATCGTTAAAATTTAATTCGTTAGTTCTAAAAGCCATCATAATTATTTATAGGAAAACGTTCTATTTTTTTCTACTAAGGTTTGAACTTTTAGTGTTTACACTGGAGAGAAAAGTGAGAAAATGTTAATGCCTGTTTGAGAAAAGTGTATAAAGTGTGTAGTGAGGGGTTTTACAGCCTTAAAACATCTATAATAATTGTAAAAAATAACGCTGACTACTTCGCGGATTTTGCCTATCGCAGGTTATTTTTAGAACGTAACTCCGGCGATAAACAAGGGACCACTGTATATGATAAAATCGTTATCAAGTTGTTCACTAATGAATATGGCTTTTTACACCCTTCAGAAAACCATATAACATTTATCATTTATAGGTATATGATAAAATCGTTATCAAGTTGTTTTACCAATGAATATGGCTTTATACACCCTGAAGAAAAACCACACATATGGCTTTATAAAACCATACATATGGCTTTATACACCCTGAGGCCGAAGGATCCCATAAAGTATTAATGTTATAGCCAATGTCTATAGCCAAAGTTTTTTTTGGTCAAAATCAGGTTTTTAGCCCCAAACTACGCATATAGGATAATAACCAGTGATGCCGGTAACGCGTTACTTAGTAACGCGTTACTCTAATCTGACCACTTTTTTTAGTAACGAGTAATCTAACGCGTTAATCTTTCCAAATCAGTAATCAGATTAAAGTTACTTCTCCATGTCACTGTGCGTTACTATTATTTTTCATTGTGGGTCGATAGCAGCATTAAACTTGGTCTGTGGGCAGGAGGTCGGGGTTCGACTGAACTGCCCACTTTAAGTGAGCTGTGAGCTTTTCATCCACGGTTTTTTGCAGCTGCTCGACTCGTCGTCTCCTCTTAAAGCACGGTGATCAGCACACCTGCACTGAGCTTTACAAAGACATTTTTATACTTTTTTTCCTCCTTTATTTAGAGCTGAGCTGAGCCGCTCCATATCTGCACGTTAAAACAGCTGATCCTCCGCGACGCGTCAACAACTAACACTATTTTCCACTCAAATGCACCTAAACTCTCTTTCTGAGGACCACATGATGTGAAAACACAATAAAACTTTCTTACCTGTAAATCTGGTCCTGTTTTCTGCATAAATAAATGTTATCCATTCTTTGTGCTCAAACGCCAAAGTAGGGGCGAATCCAGATGGAATGGGGGCGTGGGGGAGGGATGTGCCCCCCTCACAACACCCCTAGATTAAAGGTCCAGTTTTGAAGCCTTTTTTTACTACAACTACTAATACTACTTAAAATAATATTAATTTCGACAAGTAAAATATTTAGAGAGAATTTAAATGTTAGAAAAATGCTAGAATGAATTTAATAGTTACATTTATAAACAATGTAGGTTCGAAATTGCAAGTTTTACTGTTACAGTGCTGTCAACAGTTAAATATGAGGTCAAGAAAGAGGTCTTTATTTTACTTTTTATAAAACAAGTATTTATTTTCATTGAAGTCAAGAAAGGGTGACTATAAAGTAAGTTTTGGCAAAACAGGTATCATTGTCAAGTTGAGGTGGCAGAGGGTTGTTGTTGGCAGCTGGGAAAAGTAACTAAAAAAGTAACTAGTAATCTAACTTAGTTACTTTTACAATTGAGTAATCAGTAAAGTAACTAAGTTACTTTTTCAAGGAGTAATCAGTAATCAGTAATTGGATTACTTTTTCAAAGTAACTGTGGCAACACTGATAATAACAATACATCATCTAGTAATCATGCAGAAAAAAAAGATGTTACCGCATTTGGAATCTCCATGTCCACAATTAGTGAAACTATAGTGCCTGGAAAACACTTTGGCATAGTGTCCACACGTATAACAATGAGGACAGACGGATCATTCATTACATAGACTCACACTGCATTGATGCGAATCAAAAATTATAAGGTATATTCACAAAAAAAAGATTGGTTTTGTGCTAAACCCACCACAAAAAAAGCAATAAAGACGTCAGAGTAAAATGTAATCAAATGCAATACAATATATAAAAAAGCACGGTTGAATACTTTGGAACATTCTGCAATTATGAATTAGTAAGAATAATGCCAATTTCATTCTACATATGATTAGTAATATGAATATAATATGCTTGTAAGAGACGACACACTGTCTGTCCCTGACGGAATTTGATTTGTCTGAAAATAAATTGACATGGTGATAGCATGCACAGCACTGTGTAATACTGATTAAAATAAATAAATAAATAAATAAATCATCACAGTCACGTGCTGCGTCATCCTCAGTGATGAATCATATTACGCTGTCTCACCAAAGTCGCACTGCCACATTATATAAGCCCATCTGCAGTTATAGTGGAGGACATTATTTCAGCCTCAGATGCCAACACCAAAAAAAATAACAGCAGATGACTCAACTTAATTCAGAGCGAGCGAGACACACACACACACACACACACACTAGCCGGCAGTGTGTCGTCACTGAACACAACGCAGCTGCACGCTGAGCAAACTACCGCACACAGACACACAGCAACATATCAGCAGTCATGACTTCAGGATTTGCAGCGGTGCAGCCTGCAGGCGGTAATGCAGCTGTTTTACCTGCAGAGGAGACATGACATTCCGTGCCCTCTAAAGCCGGCTACAGAACGCTGCTCTCCCTGCAGCTGCTGCAGGCGCACCTCACTAGCTATCACCAGCACCGCAAACAGAGGAGCAGGAAGAAATCCCATCGGTTTGATGTACTGTTCCTAATTCATGCAAGTAGAGCCACTGAGTGGAAAGAGTGCGAGGGAGGTAGAGTCAGAGCGAGAATCACAGAGGAGGGTGCAGGATGGACGGGAAGCGTGGAGGTGTAGTGAACAGCAGAAAGGGCAGCAGGGAAAGACGGCAAAGCACAGGAGATTATTACTATATGACCTACATGTTGTTTTATTATCAAAAAAAATCAACTTCTTTTTCAACACCTTTACTGGACCAATTTCATAATTAACACTAACTCATCACTACAGTATATTCTACTATTGGACAAATCTCGATTTGGAAACTGTGGCATTATCAAGAAAAAGAACCCTCTAGTGCAATACTGAGATCTTCTTTGTCTTTCGGCTGTTCCCGTTAGGGGTCGCCACAGCAGATCAATCGTTTCCATCTCACCCTGTCCTCTGTATCTTCCTCTGTCACACCAACCACCTGCATGTCCTCTCTCAGCACATCCATAAACCTCCTCTTTGGTCTCCCTCTTCTCCTCCTGCCTGGTGGATCCATCCTCAGCATCCTTCTCCCTATATACCCTGGGTCCCTCCTCTGCACATGTCCAAACCATCTCAATCTCGCCTCTCTGACTTTGTCTCCAAACCGACCCACCTGAGCTGTCCCTCTAATATGTTCATTCCTAATCTTGTCCATTCTTGTCACTCCCAAAGAGAATCTCAACATCTTTAGCTCTGCCACCTCCAGCTCTGCCTCCTGTCTTTTTGTTAGTGCCACTGTCTCTAAACCATACAACATAGCTGGTCTCACTACTGTTTTGTAAACTTTCCCCTTCAGTCTTGCTGATATTCTTCGGTCACAAATCACTCCTGCCACCTTTCTCCACCCTGCCTGCACTCTCTTCTTCACCTCTCTACCACACTCTCCATTACTTTGAACAGTTGACCCCAAATATTTAAACTCATCTACTTTCACCACTTCTGCTCCTTGTAACTGCACTATTCCACTGGGCTCCCTCTCATTCACACACATGTACTCAGTCTTGCTTCTACTGACTTTCATTCCCCTTCTCTCCAAAGCATATCTTCACTTCTCCAGACTAGACTCAACTTGCTCTCTACTCTCACTACAGATCACAATGTCATCTGCAAACATCATAGTCCATGGGGACTCCTGTCTGATCTCAGCCGTCAACCTGTCCATCACCACTGCAAACAAGAAAGGACTCCGAGCTGATCTTTGGTGTAATCCCACCTCTACCTTGAATGAGTCTGTCATTCCGACTGCGCATCTCACCACTGTCACACTATTCTTGTACATGTCCTGCACTACCCTAACATACTTCTCTGCCACTCAAGACTTCCTCATACAATACCACAACTCTTCTCTTGGCACCCTATCATAAGCTTTTTCTAAGTCCACAAACACACAATGTAACTCTTTCTGTCCTTCTCTGTTCCAACAGTATTCTCAGAGCAAACATTGCATCTGTAGTGCTCTTTCTCGGCATGAAACCATACTGCTGCTCACAGATCTTCACCTGTTTTCTAAGCCTAGCTTCTACTACTCTTTCCCATAACTTCATGCTGTGGCTGATCAGCTTTATGCCTCTGTAGTTACTGCAGATCTGCACATCACCCTTGTTCTTGAAAATAGGAACCAGCACACTTCGTCTCCACTCCTCAGGCATCCTCTCACTTTCCAAGATTTTATTAAACAATCTGGTTAGAAACTCTACTGCCATCTCTCCTAGACATTTCCATGCCTCCACTGGAATGTCATCTGGACCAACTGCCTTTCCACTCTTCATCCTCTTCATAACAGCCCTCACTTCTTCCTTGCTAATCTCTTGTGCTTCCTGATTTACTCTCACCACATCATCCAGCCTTTTCTCTCACTCATATTTTTATTCATCAGCTCTGCAAAATATTCCCTACACCTTCTCAGCACACACTCCTCACTTGTCAGCACATTACCATGTGCATCTTTTACCACCCTAACCTGCTGCACATCCTTTCCAGCTCTGTCCCTTTGTCTGGCCAATCGGTACAAGTCCTTTTCTCCTTCCTTACTATTCAACTTCTTGTACAGCTCGCAATATGCCTTTTCCTTTGCTTTTGCCACTTCTCTTTTCACCTTACGCCACATCTCCTTGTACTCCTGTCTACTTTCTTCATCTCTCCGACTATCCCAAAACTTTTTCGCCAACCTCTTTCTCCTTATGCTTTCCTGGACCTCTTCATTCCACCACCAAGTCTCCTTGTCTTCCTTCCACTGTCCAGATGTCAATCAATCAATCAATCAATCAATTTTTTTTATATAGCGCCAAATCACAACAAACAGTTGCCCCAAGGCGCTTTATATTGTAAGGCAAGGCCATACAATAATTATGTAAAACCCCAACGGTCAAAACGACCCCATGTGAGCAAGCACATGGCTACAGTGGGAAGGAAAAACTCCCTTTTAACAGGAAGAAACCTCCAGCAGAACCAGGCTCAGGGAGGGGCAGTCTTCTGCTGGGACTGGTTGGGGCTGAGGGAGAGAACCACGAAAAAGACATGCTGTGGAGGGGAGCAGAGATCGATCACTAATGATTAAATGCAGAGTGGTGCATACAGAGCAAAAAGAGAAAGAAACAGTGCATCATGGGAACCCCCCAGCAGTCTACGTCTATAGCAGCATAACTAAGGGATGGTTCAGGGTCACCTGATCCAGCCCTAACTATAAGCTTTAGCAAAAAGGAAAGTTTTAAGCCTAATCTTAAAAGTAGAGAGGGTGTCTGTCTCCCTGATCTGAATTGGGAGCTGGTTCCACAGGAGAGGAGCCTGAAAGCTGAAGGCTCTGCCTCCCATTCTACTCTTACAAACCCTAGGAACTACAAGTAAGCCTGCAGTCTGAGAGCGAAGCGCTCTATTGGGGTGATATGGTACTACGAGGTCCCTAAGATAAGATGGGACCTGATTATTCAAAACCTTATAAGTAAGAAGAAGAATTTTAAATTCTATTCTAGAATTAACAGGAAGCCAATGAAGAGAGGCCAATATGGGTGAGATATGCTCTCTCCTTCTAGTCCCCGTCAGTACTCTAGCTGCAGCATTTTGAATTAACTGAAGGCTTTTTAGGGAACTTTTAGGACAACCTGATAATAATGAATTACAATAGTCCAGCCTAGAGGAAATAAATGCATGAATTAGTTTTTCAGCATCACTCTGAGACAAGACCTTTCTGATTTTAGAGATATTGCGTAAATGCAAAAAAGCAGTCCTACATATTTGTTTAATATGCGCTTTGAATGACATATCCTGATCAAAAATGACTCCAAGATTTCTCACAGTATTACTAGAGGTCAGGGTAATGCCATCCAGAGTAAGGATCTGGTTAGACACCATGTTTCTAAGATTTGTGGGGCCAAGTACAATAACTTCAGTTTTATCTGAGTTTAAAAGCAGGAAATTAGAGGTCATCCATGTCTTTATGTCTGTAAGACAATCCTGCTGTTTAGCTAATTGGTGTGTGTCCTCTGGCTTCATGGATAGATAAAGCTGGGTATCATCTGCGTAACAATGAAAATTTAAGCAATACCGTCTAATAATACTGCCTAAGGGAAGCATGTATAAAGTGAATAAAATTGGTCCTAGCACAGAACCTTGTGGAACTCCATAATTAACTTTAGTCTGTGAAGAAGATTCCCCATTTACATGAACAAATTGTAATCTATTAGACAAATATGATTCAAACCACCGCAGCGCAGTGCCTTTAATACCTATGGCATGCTCTAATCTCTGTAATAAAATTTTATGGTCAACAGTATCAAAAGCAGCACTGAGGTCTAACAGAACAAGCACAGAGATGAGTCCACTGTCTGAGGCCATAAGAAGATCATTTGTAACCTTCACTAATGCTGTTTCTGTACTATGATGAATTCTAAAACCTGACTGAAACTCTTCAAATAGACCATTCCTCTGCAGATGATCAGTTAGCTGTTTTACAACTACCCTTTCAAGAATTTTTGAGAGAAAAGGAAGGTTGGAGATTGGCCTATAATTAGCTAAGATAGCTGGGTCAAGTGATGGCTTTTTAAGTAATGGTTTAATTACTGCCACCTTAAAAGCCTGTGGTACATAGCCAACTAACAAAGATAGATTGATCATATTTAAGATCGAAGCATTAAATAATGGTAGGGCTTCCTTGAGCAGCCTGGTAGGAATGGGGTCTAATAAACATGTTGATGGTTTGGATGAAGTAACTAATGAAAATAACTCAGACAGAACAATCGGAGAGAAAGAGTCTAACCAAATACCGGCATCACTGAAAGCAGCCAAAGATAACGACATGTCTTTGGGATGGTTATGAGTAATTATTTCTCTAATAGTTAAAATTTTGTTAGCAAAGAAAGTCATGAAGTCATTACTAGTTAAAGTTAATGGAATACTCAGCTCAATAGAGCTCTGACCCTTTATCAGCCTGGCTACAGTGCTGAAAAGAAACCTGGGGTTGTTCTTATTTTCTTCAATTAGTGATGAGTAGAAAGATGTCCTAGCTTTACGGAGGGCTTTTTTATAGAGCAACAGACTCTTTTTCCAGGCTAAGTGAAGATCTTCTAAATTAGTGAGACGCCATTTCCTCTCCAACTTACGGGTTATCTGCTTTAAGCTACGAGTTTGTGAGTTATACCACGGACTCAGACACTTCTGATTTAAAGCTCTCTTTTTCAGATGAGCTACAGTATCCAAAGTTGTCTTCAATGAGGATGTAAAACTATTGACTGCCCTAGCTGTCTCCCTCACCACATCTGCAGTACTTTTCCAGTTGTCCAAAATTGCTTCCCCTCCAACTAGTGCTTTTCTCACCTGCTCGCTAAATTTCACACAACAGTCTTCCTCCTTCAGCTTCCACCATCTAATCCTTTGTTGAGCTCTCACTCTCTTCACTCTCTCTTACCTCTAAAGTCATCCTACAAACAACCATCCTATGCTGTCTAGTGACACTCTCTCCTGCTACCACCTTACAGTCTGTGATTTCTTTTAGCTTGCATCTCCTATAAAGAATGTAGTCCACCTGTGTGCACCTTCCTCCACTCTTATATGTTACCCTGTGCTCCTCCCTTTTCTTAAAGTAGGTATTCACCACAGCCATTTCCATCCTTTAAGCAAAATCAACTACCATCTGTCGTTCCCCATTCCTATCCTTGATACCATATCTACCCATTACTTCCTCATCACCTCTGTTCCCTTCACCAACATGCCCACTGAAGTCTGCTCCTATCATCACTCTTTCATGCTTGGGCACACTCTCCACCACCTCATCTAACACACTCCAGAAATCTTCTTTCTCCTTCATCTCACAACCTACCTGTGGGGCACATGCACTGATGATATTTATAATCACCCCTTCAATTTCCAACTTCACATTCATCACCCTGTCAGATACTCACTTAACCTCCAACACACTTTTAACATACTCTTCCTTTAAAATGACCCCAACACCATTTCTCTTCCTGTCCTCACCATGGTACAACAACTTGTACCCACCGCCGATGCTCCTGCTCTTACTTCCCTTCCACTTGGTCTCTTGCACACACAATGGGCCGCATGTATCAACGTTGCGTACGGCGATATTTGAGCGTATATGGGGTGTACGCCAAAACGGCTGCGCTACTTGGTATTTATCAATGTGGTCGTTGGCGTACGCTGCGCTGAAAATATACACCAGGTCGAGAGGTGGCGTAAATTATACACCAAAATGAACCAGCGCTGGAATCCACATAAAAATGATGATCAACATGATAAACAGTGCCATTATACAAATCAATGCATATGTTACATAAATAACACTTTCCTGATTATACTACATAATAATCAATACAAATCCCACCTTTGCAGGATTGTTATGGAGCACGATCCATGGCCACAGCGCTGACTGCAAAGAAAGCGCTGCTCGCCTTTTTCTCCAGACTTCGAGCCTGGAGCCAAAGCAGCGCTGAGCTTCACTTCATGTGGTGTGATCGTTTTAGACAATGAAATTGATAATAACAACTGTAGTTTCTTTCATTCCCTTAATTCGCCCGTGCTGCAACCAGGTTTTGTCGTCTCCATTCGGTTGTCACAATAAAATAAATACAGAAATACATTTAAAAAATAAAGAAATCTGACAGATTAGGCGTGTCTTATTAATTGAGCGAGCAAATATCCACATGTCAAGAATTACTGACATGTGAAAAGAGAATACAGTGGTCCTTCGCTATTAACGCCGTTCACCCGTCGTGTCCTCGGAGTATTTAGTCCAATTTTGCATGCCTTTTTTTTTTTTTTTTACAGTGTTCTGTGTTCTGCGTATCTGTTTATAAGAATCTTGTTGCCCAGAAGAGAAAAGAGCGCCAACAACTACTCATAACTGTGTTTGTCACACGGAAACAAACACCTGCTGCAGCCAGGTGTGAGTGGAAAAAGGCGCAGCACCAGAACGCAGAGGCCCGATCTGTGAAATACTGGCGAGTCACTATTAATAATTTCTTATGTATCCGACCTCGTTCGTTGATCGTTACAATTAATTTGTTAGTTCTAAATGCCATCATAATTATTTATAGGAAAACGTTCTATTTTTATTTCTCAAATGTTTGGGCCTGAAAACAGTTTGGTATTATTTTCCTACTAAGGTTTGAACTTTGAGAGTGTTTACACACGAGAGAAAAGTGAGAAAATGTTCATGCCTGATTGAGAAAAGTGTATAAACTGTGTAGTGAGGGGTTTTACAGCTTTGAAACGTCTATAATAATTGTAAAAAATAATGCTGCCTAACGTTGCGGTTTCGTGTATTTCGGGCTATTTTTTAGAACGTAACTCCAGCGATTAATGAGGGACCACTGTAACACTTTATTGATTATATACTACAAAACAATTGATACGACAGCCGCTTTTGACGCTCTACTGGCACGCGTCGTGATTGGTGGCGTTCTTTTTCATTGCCGTCTTCCCGGCTTCCATGTCGTAAAATGAGGGTGTGTCTGAAGCGGAGTCTGAATATTTATGGGCGTCTTTATTATAATTACGATTGTTTCCACCCGCCGCATTTATCAAGATCACGTCAGGCGTACGCCAGAAATGGGCAGGTGCGCACTGCTTGATACATGTCACGGCAACTTTGGTGTATTTCAAGTTTACGCCGTAAATTTACGCCACAAGTGCGCAACATTGATACATGAGGCCCACTATGTCTACCTTTCTCCTCTCCATCATATCAGCCAGCTCTCTCCCTTTACCAGTCATACTACCAACATTCAAAGTCCCCACTCTCATTTCCACCCTTCTAGTTTTCTTCTTCTCCCCCTGTTTGTGGCAACGTTTTCTTCCTCTTCTTCGTCGTCTTTGCCCAGCAGTAGCCCAATTTCCACCGGGACCCTGTTGGGCAATAGCACTGCTGGCGGACGTTGTTAACCCGGGCCGCGACCGATCCGGTATGGGAATTCTATTCTGACTCTGCATAGTTGGGTTGGCTTGTTTTATGCCGGATGCCCTTCCTGATGCAACCCTCCTCATTTATCTGGGCTTGGGACCGGCACTCAGAATGTACTGGCTGCACACCCCATGTGGCTGAGTTTAGTGCAATACTGAGATAATCAGTTTAAATTCATTATAGCACAAAATACTGTGAAACCAAATCGCCATGCTTCTTAGTCAGAGAAGTAAACTGTCATTGCCAAAAGCATGAGAAGTCCTTTTATTACCTCTCACTGGCCATGCTGAGATGGGAGATAGAGAATGGCACAATTTCTGTGCATCCAGGGTTTTCATGTATCCCATAATCCTTTGCACGCCAGAGAGTCAAGAGAATAACCAGAGAATGTTGTTTCTCATGGTCTGAGAGTCCTTCAGGTGCCTTCTGGCAAACTCCAGGTGGGCTTCCATGTGCCTTTTACTAAGGAGTGGTTTCCATGTGGCCACTCTACCGTGGATTGCTGCAGAGATGGCTGTCCTACTGAAAGGTTCTCCTCTCTGCACAGAGGATTGCTGGAGCGCTGATAGAGTGACCATCGGGTTGTTGGTCACCTCCCTGACTCAGGCCCTTCTCTGATCGCTCAGTTTAGACGGGTGTATGTATTCACAGCCTTTACCATGAAGGCTAAGAAAAACTAAGAAATTGCCATGAAAACTAAGAAATCACATGCACCATGTACATTTGATTTCTTAGTTTTATTTTTAATAAATTTGCAAAAAGCTTAAAAAAATGTTTTTCGAAATTGTCATTATGGGGTACTGTGTGCACAATTTTGAGGATTTTTTTAATCTATTTTGGAATAAGGCTATACATAACAAAATGTGGAAAAAGTGAGGTGCTGTTCTGGATGCAGCGTATATGTTGAAAGCTCCACTGTAACATGTAAACTGCAAAGACACACTTGCGTCTGTAGTAACAATGCCTTATGTGCCAAAACATCACAAATGTGATTAAAGCTAGAGTTGGTAGTCTTGGAGAGCTAGCAAGAGAGCCAGGAAGATTTGAAAGTAGCACCTCCTCTAGGTTCCACCCCCTCCCCCGTCAGTACTCCGTCCAAAGGCACGCCCCCACAAGCTTGAACACGCATCTGACTGTGGGACTCAGCGGGGCAGACAAGTGGCTGGACTGAAAGGCGCAGGACACGCAGGAGCCAAAAATATTGCAGGAGTGCACACGAGGCCTGAAAAAAGGCTGCTCTATCACTGTATTATGCTTAAACCATATATATTGAGCTATAACACAAAACTGTCAAAATGGGTAATAAATATAAGTGTAAAGATGATTGAAAATATCAGAGCAGTAAACGGATCAGTCCTTACGAACGCCGTGCAGATCGCTGCTGCTGCGTTCATGTACCATTGGAAATTACACACTGTTTGCTTGGATTTTTTTTTTTATGTGGGTGGGGGTTCAGCTTCACTGGGCTTAGGCACCTTATATAGGCAAGAATAATCTTTTGTGTGGATACAATGAATTATTTTACCAAAGATAAAATGAAAACCACGCTCCTGCCACAAGCAATTGCGGAGTTTGAAACAACAAAATAGTCCTGTAATTTCCGACAGGTACTTGAACGTAGCAGCAGCAACAATCTGCGTGGCATTCAAAAAGTACTGCTCTGATGATATATTCAATCAATGAAAACAACAAATCCCCCCGAAGCAAAAGTAATTACCTGTCCAACAAAAAGAGAGCAACCTCTGCATCACTTTTCAGGGCCTTCAGATGCCTCAGTTGTTTCCACTGAGAAAATGCTGCACTGATGTTGACTCTCGTCTGACCTCTTGCTTTATCCTGAGCCTTCTTAATTGCCGCCTTTTGTGCCTCCGGCTTTCTTTTGCTTGGCTTTCTATCGGGGTGAGCCATTAAATGTAATGGTGGAAGTGGTGGTTTCAGCCCTATTCCCTCTGCCATTGTACCAAAGTGAATTTCTTTGGTGAAACAAGATGAGTGTGCACACGCGGAGGAGGGAGGGACAGAGAGGGGTGTTGAGCCTGGTGACGCGAGCAGGAAGAACTAGACATGAAGGCATCTGAGTGGTTTTTTGAGAGCGCACCGCAGGGCTTATACTGGTCGGAGTTTTATCGATCCTACAGTTGCTACAGACGTCTGATTTTTTTCATTCCTTTTTCTGAATACATAATGTATTGACTACTGTTAGGATAGACGGACCATTTCACCCAATATAACAAAAAGTGTTTCTGAACAGAGTTACCTACCCTAGCTTTAAAGGCATTTTCTTTATTTTAGCAAACAAGTTCATGAGTGATGCAGAACAATTTTAATTTTTGGTCATCGGCCAGGGAGCTGAACTGAGCAGAAGACCTTTGCAGGAGCATACCGCATCCACAAGCTCACATCATATTTTTTTGAGAATGAAAGCATCACAGTCCAAAGTGGCCCAAGCCTTCATCCAACTGCCAATAAAAGTGCTCATTTTTAAATCACGTAAAGCTTTTGAACCAGTGGAGAAGAAAGTTCTGGACAATGTTATTTGCAAACCGTGCATGTTGGAATATTATTTAAGCAGTCTGTGTTACCTGTACAGTCTGTGTTGTCTCTGTAGTCTGTGTTACCTATGCAGTCTGTTATCTGTGTCGTTTGCATTATCTGCACCATCTACGTTACCTGTGCAGTCTGTTATCTGTGCAGTCTGTGCTATCTGTGCCGTCTGTGTTTTCTAGACTGATTGCTTTTTCACCGCTGTTGGTGACATCTCCACCATTTGTCATATCTGTGACATCTGCCGTGTATGTTATCTGCACATTCTGCATTATCGCCACCATTTGTGACATCTGCACCGTCCATGTTATCTGTGTGGTCTTTCTTATCTGTGCCTGTTCTCTCCTGAATGTCTTGTCTGCTTTCAGAAAATTCCAGGAGTACAAGCAGCCAGTCCAGCTCTGCATTAGAGACAGAAGAGCATGAATGCAGAGTCCAGTTCCTGTGTGTGGTGATTCAGATCCAAAAGCAAAAAGGAGAGCAATCTGCAATGTATGCACAGCATTAAAAAAAATAAAATTTAAGTTGTTTGGGATGTTATATTTTTAAAAAATGCACATGCTGGTAACATGTCTTAAATATATTTGAATTCTGGCTATTGCCTAAATAGTACAATTTGTGTCTCCAGTGATATTATTAGAGTTGTATTTACCTTAAAATGGATATTCTTTGGAGACTAGGTACTGTATGTAGATGGTAGTTCAGTAAATTAAATTGTAAATGACTAAAGAGTAACAGAGCAAAATCATCTCCCTGCGTGTTTGTTTTTGTGACAATTATAACATTTTACTGATGTGATAGGTATTTTTATTATCTGTGTTTTTATAGATTCACTCATGGTGAATTGGGCTTTTTGTGGGAATATACTGCAGTTCTGAAGCCAGGCTCTATGGCCCCCTGAATGTCCTCCAGAGGAATCATCTGTCCACAGGTTTTCCTGCTCTCCACTCAGCACCAGCTGCAGGAAAAGTTGAGGAAGGCTTCAACTGATCAACGTTGTTTGTGAACTGCTCCTTAAGACCCTATAATGTGGCATCCAGAAACATTTTCAGATGTCACGAAGAGATATCATGAGATCATTGCTGCCTCCATCCTCCTGTTTGAAGTTCAGGACAGGTTGGACAATAAAAGATGGGCATCTTAAAGGCCATTAATAAATCTTAATTAGATCCAGAGAGGATCCTCTGGCTCTCATTTAGCCTCTTCATCTATGTAGAGTTTAGGCTGGATGGTTTGTTTCAGTAGATGGACAACTCTAAAATAACCCTTTTCTTTCTTTTTTCTAAACACAGGACTTGACTACATCAAACATCACCTCACTGCCAACACAGACAATGATTTGCCTGCAAGTAAGCTCTAATCTTATGAGGATAAGTTAATTGAGGAAGACAAGCGGTTCAAAGGTTGGAGAACTGGGCAACCACTTTGCATGCCCCTCCACTGGAGGTACGGTTCTCTGGTCCGTCCACTGGACAGATGGATCTGTTGTAGTCCTTTCCTTCAATACAGAAGCTATAACTGAAACTCCAGCTTCTGCAGCCTGTCAAAAACTCTTTAGTCTTGCAGGTGGTCTCTTCCCTGCCAAAAGATCATGACTTAAGTGCAAGAGCCTGGAGATTTGACTGCTTCTGAAGATCAATACTCACCTCACTAAGTGACCCCACCCCAACTGCATTTGTGGCCTTTTTAATAACCTTCATGGAAACACAATCACAGACAAGATACACATAAAAAAAGAGAGACACATAGTAAGACACAGACTGAATGAGCCTCTTTTTCTGTGTGGGGATTAGTTGCGGTTTTTGTTACCTCCATTTTGGCTGCACCCAGAGCCGTGCACTCTGATCAGTGCCCAAGCGCATTATATTTGTGTTTCTCAACAACTGATGATAAAACCTGTTGTTTTTGGCTGATATGTGATTATATTCAACTATTTTTGTTGGTTAAATATTTGGAAAATAAGTGGGAAAACAAAAACATGATGAAAAAGGAGGTTTGGAAGGCATAGATTTTTATTTATTTAATGGAATTGATTTGATTTTTAAATCTCCAAACCTCCTATCACTGCTTTAATTTTTGTAGTATCCCCAAAAGGCTTAGCCGTTCACAAGCAAAGATGGGGAGAGGATCACCACTTTGTGAACAACTGCGTGAAAAAAAATAATCCAACAGTTTAAGAACAATGTTTGCAAGGAATTCAGGGATTTCATCATCTACAGTCCATAATATAATCAGAAAATTCAGAGAATCTGGAGAACTTTCTACACGTAAGCGACAAGACTGAAAACTAACATTGAATGCCTGTGACCTTCGACCCCTTAGGCGACACTGCATTAAAAACCAACATCATTGTGTAAAGGATCATACAGCGTGGCTCAGGAACACTTCAGAAAACCACTTAGTTAACACAGTTCATCGCTACATTTACAAGTGCAAATTAAAACTCTAACTAAAACTCTGGCACCATCAATGCTGACAGGTACATCCAGGTTTTGGAGTAACACATGCTGCCATCCAAACAACGTCTTTTTCAGGGACATCCCTGCTTATTTCAGCAAGACAATGCCAAGCCACATTGTGCATATGTTACAACAGCGTGGCGTCACAGTAAAAGAGTGCAGGTACTAGACTGGCCTGCCTGCAGTCCAGATCTGTCGCCCATTGATGTGGCGCATTATGAAGTGCAAAATATGACAACGGAGACCCTGGACTGTTGAGCAACTGAAGTCGTACATTATACCACTGTCCCAGCTTTTTTCAAATGTGTTGCAGGCATCCATTTCAAAATGCGCAAATATTTGCACAAAAACAAAAAAAGTTCATCAGTTTGATCATTAAATATCTTGTCTTTGTGGTGTATTCAACCGAATATAGGTTGAAGAGGATTTGTGTTGTGAAAGTGTAGGAACACGGACCCACAACAGGGGGCGACAATGAACGGACAATGGAGGAATCAAATACACTGTTTTTACTGTTGTGAAAAAAGGGCACAACAAATACAACTGATAACAATAGAGTGATTAAGTCTAATTCAAAGGTGTCGTGTGGGCAGGCTCGACGATAGGAGACGTCTGTCCAAGTCGAACCGGAACCAACCCGATCTCCGCCGCCACCGGACCCCGGGGATACTGGAGCCGCCAAGTCCCGAATTCCCAGGTGGCCACTGCCTCCGCTCGCCGGATCCGGTACTGCTGGCAGGAAACAGAAACAGTCAGGTGTGGATGCGGCTGCACCCAGCAACACGGAGGGTGGAGAGTCCACCTCCACCTCTCGTCAACAACAATCAAGAATGTGCAGAGTAAACAGTTATCTCTCAGGGGGAAAAGGAGTGCAGTCCTAGCTCCCAGTCACCAGCTCCTGCGGTCCAGAGATTAACCAGGTACTCCTGCAAAAACACGTACAGAACAATACTCACGAACGGCTGAGAGTCGTTACCTCTTAGGTATGGCGATATCTCGGCAAATGAGGTGGAGATGCCGTCCTGCTGATATACCTCCGTCTTGACTGGGATCAGCTGTCTCTAGTGATGGATGACAGCTGTCGTCCTGGCTGCTCCTGTGAGGCGGCAGCGCCCTCTGGTGCCTGGAGCCCGCACTCCAGGCAGGGCGCCCTCTAGTGGTGGTGGGCCAGCAGTACCTCCTCTTCAGCGGCCCACACAACAGGACCCCCCCCTCAACGGGCGCCTCCTGGCGCACGACCGGGTTTGTCAGGGTGGCGACGGTAGAAGTCGGCCAGGAGGGCCGGGTCCAGGATGAAGCCCTTCTTCACCCAGGAGCGTTCTTCGGGGCCGTACCCCTCCCAGTCCACCAAGTACAGAAAACCCCGGCCCATTCGTCGAACGTCAAGGAGCCGGCGCACGGTCCAGGCCGGCTCTCCGTCGATGATCCGGGCAGGAGGTGGCGCCGGACCCGGAGTGCAGAGGGGTGAGGTGTGATGGGGTTTAATCCTGGAGACATGGAATACCGGATGAATCCGCAGTGAGGCCGGAAGCTGGAGCCTCACTGCGGCGGGATTGATGACCTTGAGAATCTTGTAAGGACCAATGTATCGCTCCTGCAGTTTCGGGGAGTCCACTTGAAGGGGAATGTCCTTGGTGGACAACCATACCTCCTGCCCAGGACGATACGTGGGAGCCGGGGCCCGCCGCCGGTCTGCATGGTTCTTCGCCCTCGTCCGGGCCCTCAACAAAGCAGAACGGGCGGCACGCCACACCCGACGGCACTTCCGTAGGTGGGCCTGGACCGAGGGCACACCGACCTCCCCCTCAACCACCGGAAACAACGGGGGTTGATACCCCAAGCACACCTCGAAGGGGGAGAGGCCGGTGGCGGACAACACTTGACTGTTGTGGGCGTACTCGATCCAGGCCAGGTGGGTACTCCAGGCCGTCGGGTGCGCGGCTGTCACACAGCGTAGGGTCTGCTCCATCTCCTGGTTGGCCCGTTCTGCTTGTCCGTTGGTCTGGGGGTGATACCCGGACGAGAGACTGACCGTGACCGTGGCCCCCAGTTCCCGGCAAAAGCTCCTCCAAACATGCGAGGAGAACTGGGGACCGCGATCGGAGACGATGTCTGATGGTATCCCATGCAGACGGATGACGTGGAGGACTAGAAGGTCCGCTGTCTCCTGGGCCGTTGGTAGCTTCGGGAGGGCCACGAAGTGGGCCGCCTTGGAGAATCGGTCCACTATCGTGAGGACGACGGTGTTTCCCTGGGACGGCGGGAGACCCGTGACGAAATCCAGGCCGATGTGAGACCAGGGGCGATGAGGCACGGGCAGCGGCTGTAGCAATCCCGGTGTCTTGCGGTGGTCCGCCTTGCCCCTGGCGCAGGTGGTACAGGCCTGGATGTAACCCCGGACGTCAGCCTCCAGGGACGCCCACCAGAAGCGCTGCCGGACGACTGCCACGGTTCTTCGCACCCCAGGATGACAGGAGAGCTTAGAACCGTGACAGAAGTCCAAAACTGCAGCCCTGGCTTCTGGTGGGACGTAAAGTTTGTTCTTCGGTCCGGTTCCGGGGTCCGGGTCTCGTGTCAGGGCCTCCCGGACGGTCTTCTCCACGTCCCAGGTGAGAGCGGCCACGATAGCGGACTCCGGGATGATGGGTTCCGGGGGATCCGACGGCTCCGTTTTGACCTCATCTTCATGTACCCGGGACAAGGCATCCGATCTTTGGTTTTTGGTCCCGGGACGGTAGGTGATCCGGAAGTCAAAACGGCCGAAGAACAGTGACCAGCGGGCTTGCCTGGGGTTCAGCCGCTTGGCGGTCCTGATATACTCCAGGTTCCGGTGGTCAGTGAAGACCGTGAATGGCACGGACGTTCCCTCCAACAGATGTCTCCACTCCTCAAGAGCCTCTTTCACCGCAAGGAGCTCTCGATTGCCGACGTCATAGTTCCGTTCGGCTGGGGTCAACCTGCGGGAAAAATAGGCACACGGGTGAAGGACCTTATCGGTCTTCCCGCTCTGGGACAGCACGGCTCCTATCCCTGAGTCCGAGGCGTCCACTTCAACCACTAACTGGCGACTAGGATCAGGCTGCACCAGAACAGGTGCAGACGAGAAGCGCCGTTTCAACTCCTTGAACGCGGCTTCGCAACGATCCGACCAGCTGAAGGGGACTTTTGGTGAGGTCAGGGCTGTCAGGGGGCTAACTACCTGACTGTAGCCCTTAATGAACCTCCTGTAGTAATTAGCAAAGCCTAGGAACTGTTGCAATTTCCTACGGCTTGTGGGTTGGGGCCAGTCTCTCACCGCCGCAACCTTGGCCGGATCAGGAGCGACGGAGTTGGAGGAGATGATGAACCCCAGGAAGGACAAAGAAGTGCGGTGGAACTCACACTTCTCGCCCTTCACAAACAGCCGGTTCTCCAACAACCGCTGCAGGACCTGACGTACATGCCTGACATGAGTCTCAGGATCCGGAGAAAAGATGAGTATATCGTCTAGATATACGAAGACGAACCGGTGCAGGAAGTCCCGCAAGACGTCGTTAACCAAGGCTTGGAACGTCGCGGGGGCGTTTGTGAGGCCGAACGGCATGACCAGGTACTCAAAGTGACCTAAGGGGGTGTTAAATGCCCCAGAACAATTTTAATTTTTGGTCATCGGCCAGGGAGCTGAACTGAGCAGAAGACCTTTGCAGGAGCATACCGCATCCACAAGCTCACATCATATTTTTTTGAGAATGAAAGCATCACAGTCCAAAGTGGCCCAAGCCTTCATCCAACTGCCAATAAAAGTGCTCATTTTTAAATCACGTAAAGCTTTTGAACCAGTGGAGAAGAAAGTTCTGGACAATGTTATTTGCAAACCGTGCATGTTGGAATATTATTTAAGCAGTCTGTGTTACCTGTACAGTCTGTGTTGTCTCTGTAGTCTGTGTTACCTATGCAGTCTGTTATCTGTGTCGTTTGCATTATCTGCACCATCTACGTTACCTGTGCAGTCTGTTATCTGTGCAGTCTGTGCTATCTGTGCCGTCTGTGTTTTCTAGACTGATTGCTTTTTCACCGCTGTTGGTGACATCTCCACCATTTGTCATATCTGTGACATCTGCCGTGTATGTTATCTGCACATTCTGCATTATCGCCACCATTTGTGACATCTGCACCGTCCATGTTATCTGTGTGGTCTTTCTTATCTGTGCCTGTTCTCTCCTGAATGTCTTGTCTGCTTTCAGAAAATTCCAGGAGTACAAGCAGCCAGTCCAGCTCTGCATTAGAGACAGAAGAGCATGAATGCAGAGTCCAGTTCCTGTGTGTGGTGATTCAGATCCAAAAGCAAAAAGGAGAGCAATCTGCAATGTATGCACAGCATTAAAAAAAATAAAATTTAAGTTGTTTGGGATGTTATATTTTTAAAAAATGCACATGCTGGTAACATGTCTTAAATATATTTGAATTCTGGCTATTGCCTAAATAGTACAATTTGTGTCTCCAGTGATATTATTAGAGTTGTATTTACCTTAAAATGGATATTCTTTGGAGACTAGGTACTGTATGTAGATGGTAGTTCAGTAAATTAAATTGTAAATGACTAAAGAGTAACAGAGCAAAATCATCTCCCTGCGTGTTTGTTTTTGTGACAATTATAACATTTTACTGATGTGATAGGTATTTTTATTATCTGTGTTTTTATAGATTCACTCATGGTGAATTGGGCTTTTTGTGGGAATATACTGCAGTTCTGAAGCCAGGCTCTATGGCCCCCTGAATGTCCTCCAGAGGAATCATCTGTCCACAGGTTTTCCTGCTCTCCACTCAGCACCAGCTGCAGGAAAAGTTGAGGAAGGCTTCAACTGATCAACGTTGTTTGTGAACTGCTCCTTAAGACCCTATAATGTGGCATCCAGAAACATTTTCAGATGTCACGAAGAGATATCATGAGATCATTGCTGCCTCCATCCTCCTGTTTGAAGTTCAGGACAGGTTGGACAATAAAAGATGGGCATCTTAAAGGCCATTAATAAATCTTAATTAGATCCAGAGAGGATCCTCTGGCTCTCATTTAGCCTCTTCATCTATGTAGAGTTTAGGCTGGATGGTTTGTTTCAGTAGATGGACAACTCTAAAATAACCCTTTTCTTTCTTTTTTCTAAACACAGGACTTGACTACATCAAACATCACCTCACTGCCAACACAGACAATGATTTGCCTGCAAGTAAGCTCTAATCTTATGAGGATAAGTTAATTGAGGAAGACAAGCGGTTCAAAGGTTGGAGAACTGGGCAACCACTTTGCATGCCCCTCCACTGGAGGTACGGTTCTCTGGTCCGTCCACTGGACAGATGGATCTGTTGTAGTCCTTTCCTTCAATACAGAAGCTATAACTGAAACTCCAGCTTCTGCAGCCTGTCAAAAACTCTTTAGTCTTGCAGGTGGTCTCTTCCCTGCCAAAAGATCATGACTTAAGTGCAAGAGCCTGGAGATTTGACTGCTTCTGAAGATCAATACTCACCTCACTAAGTGACCCCACCCCAACTGCATTTGTGGCCTTTTTAATAACCTTCATGGAAACACAATCACAGACAAGATACACATAAAAAAAGAGAGACACATAGTAAGACACAGACTGAATGAGCCTCTTTTTCTGTGTGGGGATTAGTTGCGGTTTTTGTTACCTCCATTTTGGCTGCACCCAGAGCCGTGCACTCTGATCAGTGCCCAAGCGCATTATATTTGTGTTTCTCAACAACTGATGATAAAACCTGTTGTTTTTGGCTGATATGTGATTATATTCAACTATTTTTGTTGGTTAAATATTTGGAAAATAAGTGGGAAAACAAAAACATGATGAAAAAGGAGGTTTGGAAGGCATAGATTTTTATTTATTTAATGGAATTGATTTGATTTTTAAATCTCCAAACCTCCTATCACTGCTTTAATTTTTGTAGTATCCCCAAAAGGCTTAGCCGTTCACAAGCAAAGATGGGGAGAGGATCACCACTTTGTGAACAACTGCGTGAAAAAAAATAATCCAACAGTTTAAGAACAATGTTTGCAAGGAATTCAGGGATTTCATCATCTACAGTCCATAATATAATCAGAAAATTCAGAGAATCTGGAGAACTTTCTACACGTAAGCGACAAGACTGAAAACTAACATTGAATGCCTGTGACCTTCGACCCCTTAGGCGACACTGCATTAAAAACCAACATCATTGTGTAAAGGATCATACAGCGTGGCTCAGGAACACTTCAGAAAACCACTTAGTTAACACAGTTCATCGCTACATTTACAAGTGCAAATTAAAACTCTAACTAAAACTCTGGCACCATCAATGCTGACAGGTACATCCAGGTTTTGGAGTAACACATGCTGCCATCCAAACAACGTCTTTTTCAGGGACATCCCTGCTTATTTCAGCAAGACAATGCCAAGCCACATTGTGCATATGTTACAACAGCGTGGCGTCACAGTAAAAGAGTGCAGGTACTAGACTGGCCTGCCTGCAGTCCAGATCTGTCGCCCATTGATGTGGCGCATTATGAAGTGCAAAATATGACAACGGAGACCCTGGACTGTTGAGCAACTGAAGTCGTACATTATACCACTGTCCCAGCTTTTTTCAAATGTGTTGCAGGCATCCATTTCAAAATGCGCAAATATTTGCACAAAAACAAAAAAAGTTCATCAGTTTGATCATTAAATATCTTGTCTTTGTGGTGTATTCAACCGAATATAGGTTGAAGAGGATTTGTGTTGTGAAAGTGTAGGAACACGGACCCACAACAGGGGGCGACAATGAACGGACAATGGAGGAATCAAATACACTGTTTTTACTGTTGTGAAAAAAGGGCACAACAAATACAACTGATAACAATAGAGTGATTAAGTCTAATTCAAAGGTGTCGTGTGGGCAGGCTCGACGATAGGAGACGTCTGTCCAAGTCGAACCGGAACCAACCCGATCTCCGCCGCCACCGGACCCCGGGGATACTGGAGCCGCCAAGTCCCGAATTCCCAGGTGGCCACTGCCTCCGCTCGCCGGATCCGGTACTGCTGGCAGGAAACAGAAACAGTCAGGTGTGGATGCGGCTGCACCCAGCAACACGGAGGGTGGAGAGTCCACCTCCACCTCTCGTCAACAACAATCAAGAATGTGCAGAGTAAACAGTTATCTCTCAGGGGGAAAAGGAGTGCAGTCCTAGCTCCCAGTCACCAGCTCCTGCGGTCCAGAGATTAACCAGGTACTCCTGCAAAAACACGTACAGAACAATACTCACGAACGGCTGAGAGTCGTTACCTCTTAGGTATGGCGATATCTCGGCAAATGAGGTGGAGATGCCGTCCTGCTGATATACCTCCGTCTTGACTGGGATCAGCTGTCTCTAGTGATGGATGACAGCTGTCGTCCTGGCTGCTCCTGTGAGGCGGCAGCGCCCTCTGGTGCCTGGAGCCCGCACTCCAGGCAGGGCGCCCTCTAGTGGTGGTGGGCCAGCAGTACCTCCTCTTCAGCGGCCCACACAACAGGACCCCCCCCTCAACGGGCGCCTCCTGGCGCACGACCGGGTTTGTCAGGGTGGCGACGGTAGAAGTCGGCCAGGAGGGCCGGGTCCAGGATGAAGCCCTTCTTCACCCAGGAGCGTTCTTCGGGGCCGTACCCCTCCCAGTCCACCAAGTACAGAAAACCCCGGCCCATTCGTCGAACGTCAAGGAGCCGGCGCACGGTCCAGGCCGGCTCTCCGTCGATGATCCGGGCAGGAGGTGGCGCCGGACCCGGAGTGCAGAGGGGTGAGGTGTGATGGGGTTTAATCCTGGAGACATGGAATACCGGATGAATCCGCAGTGAGGCCGGAAGCTGGAGCCTCACTGCGGCGGGATTGATGACCTTGAGAATCTTGTAAGGACCAATGTATCGCTCCTGCAGTTTCGGGGAGTCCACTTGAAGGGGAATGTCCTTGGTGGACAACCATACCTCCTGCCCAGGACGATACGTGGGAGCCGGGGCCCGCCGCCGGTCTGCATGGTTCTTCGCCCTCGTCCGGGCCCTCAACAAAGCAGAACGGGCGGCACGCCACACCCGACGGCACTTCCGTAGGTGGGCCTGGACCGAGGGCACACCGACCTCCCCCTCAACCACCGGAAACAACGGGGGTTGATACCCCAAGCACACCTCGAAGGGGGAGAGGCCGGTGGCGGACAACACTTGACTGTTGTGGGCGTACTCGATCCAGGCCAGGTGGGTACTCCAGGCCGTCGGGTGCGCGGCTGTCACACAGCGTAGGGTCTGCTCCATCTCCTGGTTGGCCCGTTCTGCTTGTCCGTTGGTCTGGGGGTGATACCCGGACGAGAGACTGACCGTGACCGTGGCCCCCAGTTCCCGGCAAAAGCTCCTCCAAACATGCGAGGAGAACTGGGGACCGCGATCGGAGACGATGTCTGATGGTATCCCATGCAGACGGATGACGTGGAGGACTAGAAGGTCCGCTGTCTCCTGGGCCGTTGGTAGCTTCGGGAGGGCCACGAAGTGGGCCGCCTTGGAGAATCGGTCCACTATCGTGAGGACGACGGTGTTTCCCTGGGACGGCGGGAGACCCGTGACGAAATCCAGGCCGATGTGAGACCAGGGGCGATGAGGCACGGGCAGCGGCTGTAGCAATCCCGGTGTCTTGCGGTGGTCCGCCTTGCCCCTGGCGCAGGTGGTACAGGCCTGGATGTAACCCCGGACGTCAGCCTCCAGGGACGCCCACCAGAAGCGCTGCCGGACGACTGCCACGGTTCTTCGCACCCCAGGATGACAGGAGAGCTTAGAACCGTGACAGAAGTCCAAAACTGCAGCCCTGGCTTCTGGTGGGACGTAAAGTTTGTTCTTCGGTCCGGTTCCGGGGTCCGGGTCTCGTGTCAGGGCCTCCCGGACGGTCTTCTCCACGTCCCAGGTGAGAGCGGCCACGATAGCGGACTCCGGGATGATGGGTTCCGGGGGATCCGACGGCTCCGTTTTGACCTCATCTTCATGTACCCGGGACAAGGCATCCGATCTTTGGTTTTTGGTCCCGGGACGGTAGGTGATCCGGAAGTCAAAACGGCCGAAGAACAGTGACCAGCGGGCTTGCCTGGGGTTCAGCCGCTTGGCGGTCCTGATATACTCCAGGTTCCGGTGGTCAGTGAAGACCGTGAATGGCACGGACGTTCCCTCCAACAGATGTCTCCACTCCTCAAGAGCCTCTTTCACCGCAAGGAGCTCTCGATTGCCGACGTCATAGTTCCGTTCGGCTGGGGTCAACCTGCGGGAAAAATAGGCACACGGGTGAAGGACCTTATCGGTCTTCCCGCTCTGGGACAGCACGGCTCCTATCCCTGAGTCCGAGGCGTCCACTTCAACCACTAACTGGCGACTAGGATCAGGCTGCACCAGAACAGGTGCAGACGAGAAGCGCCGTTTCAACTCCTTGAACGCGGCTTCGCAACGATCCGACCAGCTGAAGGGGACTTTTGGTGAGGTCAGGGCTGTCAGGGGGCTAACTACCTGACTGTAGCCCTTAATGAACCTCCTGTAGTAATTAGCAAAGCCTAGGAACTGTTGCAATTTCCTACGGCTTGTGGGTTGGGGCCAGTCTCTCACCGCCGCAACCTTGGCCGGATCAGGAGCGACGGAGTTGGAGGAGATGATGAACCCCAGGAAGGACAAAGAAGTGCGGTGGAACTCACACTTCTCGCCCTTCACAAACAGCCGGTTCTCCAACAACCGCTGCAGGACCTGACGTACATGCCTGACATGAGTCTCAGGATCCGGAGAAAAGATGAGTATATCGTCTAGATATACGAAGACGAACCGGTGCAGGAAGTCCCGCAAGACGTCGTTAACCAAGGCTTGGAACGTCGCGGGGGCGTTTGTGAGGCCGAACGGCATGACCAGGTACTCAAAGTGACCTAAGGGGGTGTTAAATGCCGTTTTCCACTCGTCTCCCTTCCGGATCCGAACCAGATGATACGCATTTCTAAGATCAAGCTTGGTAAAAATTTTGGCTCCATGCAGGGGTGTGAACACCGAATCCAACAGGGGCAACGGGTATCGGTTGCGAACCGTGATTTCGTTCAGCCCCCTATAATCAATGCATGGACGAAGTCCGCCGTCTTTTTTACCCACAAAAAAGAAACCTGCGCCCATCGGGGAGGTGGAATTCCGGATCAACCCGGCAGCTAACGAGTCCCGGATGTAGGTCTCCATTGATTCACGCTCAGGCCGTGAGAGGTTGTACAGCCTACTGGACGGGAACTCACTGCCCGGAACCAAATCAATGGCACAATCGTACGGACGGTGGGGGGGAAGCGTGAGAGCCAGATCCTTGCTGAACACGTCGACAAGGTCGTGGTACTCCACCGGCACCGTCCCCAGATTGGGCGGGACTCTGACCTCCTCCTTAGCTTGGGAGCCGGGAGGAACCGAGGAACCTAGACACACCCGATGGCAGGTCTCGCTCCACTGAACCACTACCCCGGACGGCCAATCAATCCGGGGATTGTGCTTCAACATCCAGGGAAAACCTAAAACCACACGGGAAGTGGCCTGAGTCACAAAAAACTCGATCACCTCCCGGTGGTTTCCTGACACCACCAGCGTTACAGGTGGTGTCTTATGCGTGATCGGAGGGAGTAGGGAGCCATCTAGTGCCCGAACCTGTACAGGCGAGGTAAGCGCCACCAGAGGGAGCCCTATCTCCCTGGCCCATCTGCTATCCAACAGATTCCCCTCAGAGCCCGTGTCCACCAGTGCTGGGGCCTTCAGGGTTGAGTCCTCATAAAGGATCGTAACTGGGAGTCGTGTGGCGATGCGGGTGTGTCCCACGTGAATGTCTCGGCCCACCCCTAGCCCAGTTTCTAGGGGCGGGCGTTGGAGTTTAACCGCTCGGGGCAGTCTCTCATATGGTGCTCTATTGCACCACAAACAAAACAAGCTCCATGGGACCGTCTCCTCTGTGCATCTGGTGCCCTAAATGTTGCCCTACTCATGTCCATAGCTTCGTCAGTAGGGGGAGCTGTGGCCCCATGGAGCGCAGGGGCCGTGGAGCGTGGGGAAGGCGGAGCGCGGTCGGAACCGGAAGGGAGAGGGACGGCGCGTACCCGGCCACGCCCTTCGTCTCGTTCCCGCCGACGTTCTTCTAACCGGTTGTCTAACCGTATGACGAGATCGATGAGCCCATCTAAGTCCCGCGGTTCGTCCTTAGCCACCAGGTGCTCCTTAAGAAGCAAAGACAGTCCGTTTACAAAGGCGGCGCGGAGGGCAGTGCTATTCCAGCCGGATCTCGCAGCCGCAATGCGGAAGTCGACTGCATAGGCAGCTGCGCTCCGGCGCCCCTGTCTCATTGACAGTAGCACGGTTGAAGCGGTCTCGCCTCTATTAGGGTGATCGAACACGGTTCTGAGCTCCCTTACAAACCCATCGAGGAGCCGTGAAGTCTGCTCCCAGAGCGCTGTAGCCCAAGCGCGTGCCTCACCGCGAAGCAGGTTTATAACATAAGCTACTTTACTAGCATCGGTCGCGTACATAACGGGACGCTGTGCGAAGACGAGCGAACACTGCATCAGAAAATCCGCGCACGTCTCCACACAGCCTCCGTACGGCTCTGGGGGGCTTATGTATGTTTCCGGGGAAGGTGGGAGAGGTCGTTGAACAACCAGTGGAACGTCAACGCTACGCACAGGGTCTGCGGGAGGGAGAGCCGCGGCGCCTCCACCCTGCGGTTCAGGAGGACGTTCTGCTCGGTCATCAAATCTAACCGAGTCGTGAAAGCGGAGAGGATCCGCTGCAACTCACCGATTATCCCTCCCGCGGACACCTGCGCGTCCTGTTCTTCCATTGGCCGTTCAACAGCCGGTTGATGCCCCTCGGGATCCATGACGCTGGCCGAGATATCCTGTTGTGAAAGTGTAGGAACACGGACCCACAACAGAGGGCGACAATGAACGGACAATGGAGGAATCAAATACACTGTTTTTACTGTTGTGAAAAAAGGGCACAACAAATACAACTGATAACAATAGAGTGATTAAGTCTAATTCAAAGGTGTCGTGTGGGCAGGCTCGACGATAGGAGACGTCTGTCCAAGTCGAACCGGAACCAACCCGATCTCCGCCGCCACCGGACCCCGGGGATACTGGAGCCGCCAAGTCCCGAATTCCAAGGTGGCCACTGCCTCCGCTCGCCGGATCCGGTACTGCTGGCAGGAAACAGAAACAGTCAGGTGTGGATGCGGCTGCACCCAGCAACACGGAGGGTGGAGAGTCCACCTCCACCTCTCGTCAACAACAATCAAGAATGTGCAGAGTAAACAGTTATCTCTCAGGGGGAAAAGGAGTGCAGTCCTAGCTCCCAGTCACCAGCTCCTGCGGTCCAGAGATTAACCAGGTACTCCTGCAAAAACACGTACAGAACAATACTCACGAACGGCTGAGAGTCGTTACCTCTTAGGTATGGCGATATCTCGGCAAATGAGGTGGAGATTCCGTCCTGCTGATATACCTCCGTCTTGATTGGGATCAGCTGTCTCTAGTGATGGATGACAGCTGTAATCCTGGCTGCTCCTGTGAGGCGGCAGCGCCCTCTGGTGCCTGGAGCCCGCACTCCAGGCAGGGTGCCCTCTAGTGGTGGTGGGCCAGCAGTACCTCCTCTTCCCACACAACAGATTTGCAAATCATTGTATTCTGTTTTTATTTACATTTTACACAGCGTCCCAACTTCATTGGAATTGGGGTTGTACATGCAGACTACATCTGAGGATTTATTTTAAAAAAACAGTCTGGATCTTTGAAAGTAAACAGTACTTAACATTTAATTTGGCATTTGCCTGGTTGTGTCACTTCATTAATGACACTGTGCACTTCACCTTTAAATACCATGTTTGAATGCAATTCAATGTAATAAATTGGAAAAAAAATATACTTGAGCAGTTTTTTAAGGAGATACCTTTGTACTCTTAATAAAGTACTGATTTTTTTTTTTTTTTTTTTTGAGTACTTTAACTGTTACTTGAGTAGTTACAACAAGCCAGTTCAGCATATCAGTCAGTATGGTGCATACTGGGCTGGGTCAAAGTTCACAACCACCCAAAACACACTGTTAGCACTGACAGCCATGGAAATGTCGAAGATTTTGAGAGCTGGAAAGGTGACATTTTGAAAAGATTTTGCAAAAACTTAGGCTATAAAATAGGTGGGAAGTGGAAAAAAGGATGTGTGGCCTTATGTTGGGCAGTCACTTGACAAAATGCCCCCATAGTATGAATTAAAGATAACAAACAGGAGCCTGTTAAGAAAGAACAAGTCTTTACTGACGGATGAAGATGACAATTCCCGTTCCGTTACAACTCTCAGAAGTTTGGGAAAACAGGACATCAGCAACAAGCAAATGTTCCCACTGCATGTAGATATAAAGGAGTACCTTATACAGAAAGATGAGCAAAACTTGAACAATGAAACACACAGATTGAGACGTGTGTATTTCTAGGTTTTTACACAGACTGAGACTTGTCCATTTCTACATTTTTTTTTATATAGAGTCTATATTCTGTGTACCAGCATTATACCATGTATAAAAATGTAGTACTGGTAAGCACTGTGCTGTACTTCATGCTATGACACGTTATGAATCATCAGATCTATGTGATAATACTGTAATACAGTCATTATCAAATATTTGGTTGGGTTTATTTGGATAGACAGTATAACAGATAAAAGTCCAAATGAAAATTATAACTTAACAGTTTTGGCCACTCAGTATGTCCTTCAGGAACTTCTACGTCTGATGGAAAGTTTGCAGCTCAAATGCGATGTGAGGATTCTGCTCGTGTGCTGAGCAAATTAGCTTATTCCACTTTTGCATCCCACACAGATCATCCATGTGGCACCACCTGGCATGCTGCTTTAACACTGCTTAAAGCTGCTAATTTATCTTTAAGGGCAAAAGATAATGTGACTTCTATGCTTTGCTTACTAAAGTGGGTGTCAGTGAACTCTGACAGGAAGATTTTACACGGGCACGGAACATGCGTATTGGTAATGCTGATTTGGCATATTAAAACACTACGTTTACAATACTCTAATTTATTCCAAAACTGATTTGCATAATCATATGCTATGTTTCCTATCCCTATGAACGTTTGACCCATCTATCAGTCAGAAGTTTTACAACAGAGCCACTTCAATCACTGTGGACTCTGTACATTATATCATTGAACAATGTCAATAACTTTTGTCTGACTGATTGCCAAATTTATATCCATAATCATATACTGAGTCATTCCAAATTAAATCAACCTATTTCAAAAAAATCTCCCCAGTTCATGTTCTCAGATTTGCTTCCTTTTCATATATTTTTGCACTATATGGCATTTGCACAATTTTTGAATCTTCGCACTATGAAAAATAACTGTGTATAACTGTCTTCTATTTCTATTCTATTTTTTTTTTACATGCCATATATTGTTTTGTATGTGTCTTATGCTGATAACTTGAAAATGAAGAGCTGCTAAGCTGCCTTTCATTTTCTAACGACAATGACAATAAATGAATGAATGAAAATAAACGAATGATCTTTTGGCTCATACTCCAAATAGGCTTCCTTCCAAAAGGGTGTGGCCCTTCTTTTGGCACAGAATCCTATTTTCTTGTCAATTGTGAAGGGCCATATCTCGAAACGTATAACAGATAAAGCCTTGATTTTTTTTTTTTTTTTTTTTTTTTACCTGTACCTATTGTCTATGTTAAACATAATAAATGTTTTGTCAGTTAAATAAGTTTCAATTTACAGATGTTCAAAGAACAGCTCTTTAAAACCAAAAATCCATTTTCTGAAAGAAACCTCAAGCAGACCAGAATTAAAGGGGTGACCCTCTGCTTGGGCCAAGCTATGGACACAATTGGCAAAACGAACATACAGGAAATTTTGCTGACAATTTGGATTTTATTAGATATTGATGTAATTTAGCTGTGGGTCAAAAACTGCCATGCTCCCTTCATCAGACCCTTCTTGTTGTGTGGGCCGCCGAAGAGGAGGTACTGCTGGCCCACCACCACCAGAGGGCGCCCTGTCTGGAGTGCGGGCTCCAGGCACCAGAGGGCGCTGTCGCCTCACAGGAGCAGCCAGGGTGACAGCTGTCACCCATCACCTGAGACGAGACAGCTGATATCAATCAACAGGGAGATATATCAGCAGGACGGCATCTCCACCTCATTGCCGAGATATCGCTTTACCAAGGAGGTAACGTATCCAGCCGATTATATAAACCTTAATTACCTTTTGCCTTTATACAGAGAGAGAGAAGAGCAGCAGGAAACAGTATTTGGATAAGTACTCACACTCCTGCACTTTAGTGTTTTCCTGACAAGAGGTGGAGGTGGTGTTCCACCCTGTGTGTTGCTGGGTGCAGCCGCACCCACACCTGACTGTTTCTGTTCCTTGCCAGCAGTACCGGATCCGACGAGCGGAGGCAGTGGCCACCTGGGGTTCGGGACTTGGCGGCTCCAGTATCCCCGGGGTTCGGTGGCAGAGGAAATCAGGTGGTTCCGGTTCGACTCGGACAGACGTCTCCTATCGTCGAGCCTGCCCACACGACACCTTTGGAATTCGGTTACTGCTGTATTTGTAATCTGTTGTGTTTGTTGTGTGAATTCACAACAGTAAAACTTTGTGATTTGACTTTCTCCATTGTCCGTTCATTTGCGCCCCCTGTTGTGGGTCCGTGTTCCTACACTTTCCCAACAGGATATCTCGGCCAACGTCATGGATCCCGAGGGGCATCAACCGGCTGTTGAACGGCCAATGGAAGAACAGGACGCGCAGGCGTCCGCAGGAGGGGTAATCGGTGAGTTGCAGCGGATCCTCTCCGCTTTCACGACTCGGTTAGATTTGATGACCGAGCAGAACGTCCTCCTGAACCACAGGGTGGAGGCTCTCGCCGCGCAGGTGGAAGCGCGCCCTCCGGGCGCCGCTGCGGCTCTCCCTCCCGTAGACCCTGTGCGTAACATTGACGTTCCACTGGTCGTTCAACGACCCCTCCCACCTTCCCCGGAAGCATACATAAGCCCCCCAGAGCCGTACGGAGGCTGTGTGGAGACGTGCGTGGATTTCCTTATGCAGTGTTCGCTCGTCTTCGCACAGCGTCCAGTCATGTACGCGACCGATGCTAGCAAGGTAGCTTATGTAATAAACCTGCTTTGCGGCGAGGCACGCGCTTGGGCTACAGCGCTCTGGGAGCAAAAGTCACGGCTCCTTCAGACATATGATGGGTTTGTGAGGGAGTTCAGAACCGTGTTCGATCACCCCAATAGAGGAGAAACCGCTTCAACTGTGCTACTGTCGATGAGACAGGGGCGTCGGCGCGCAGCTGCCTATGCAGTCGACTTCCGCATCGCGGCTGCGAGGTCCGGCTGGAATAGCACTGCCCTCCGCGCCGCCTTTGTAAACGGACTGTCATTGGTTCTTAAGGAGCACCTGGTGGCTAAGGACGAACCGCGGGATTTAGACGGGCTCATCGATCTTGTCATACGATTAGACAACTGGTTAGAAGAACGTCGGCGGGAACGAGACGAAGGGCGTGGCCGGGCACGCGCCGTCCCTCTCCCTTCCGGATCCGACCGCGCTCCACCTTCCCCACGCTCCACGGCCCCTGCGCTCCGTGGGGCCACAGCTCCCCCCTGCTGACGAAGCTAAAGACACGAGTAGGGCAACATTTAGGGCACCAGATGCACAGAGGAGGCAGGCCCACGGAGCTTGTTTTGTTTGTGGCTCGACAGAGCACCACGTAAGAGACTGCCCCGAGCGGTCAAACTCCAAACGCCCGCCCCTAGAGACAGGGCTAGGGGTGGGCCGAGACATTCTACTGGTGGTTGGCTCTCACTGCGGTATTGTATCACTTCCTGTTCCGGAGCACAGCGGTGTTTTTCTGTATCTGTTAGCTGTTTAATCTGCGCAGTTAGATTGATCTAGTTATCTAGATTACGATTTGTTTCCCAGTGTAATCTTTACGTGCCTTAACTAAAGCACTCCTTCTGCTGAATCACCTCTAAATTATTTACACATTATTCACTTTGCGTGTTTTTAGGAATCCGCTAGCTTAGCGTAGCTACTAGCTCTTAGCCGATTTAGCATGGCGGCTTCTCCTGTCTCTCCCGCACTTTTCTGCTCTGGGTGTGAAATGTTTAGTTATTCCTCGGCCTCCTTTAGCAGTAATGGTACTTGTAATAAGTGTAGCTTATTCGTAGCTTTGGAGGCCAGGCTGGGCGAATTGGAGACTCGGCTCCGCACCGTGGAAAATTCTACAGCTAGCAAGGCCCCTGTAGTCGGTGCGGACCAAGGTAGCTTAGCCGCCGTTAGTTCCCCCCTGGCAGATCCCGAGCAGCCGGGAAAGCAGGCCGACTGGGTGACTGTGAGGAGGAAGCGTAGCCCTAAACAGAAGCCCCGTGTACACCGCCAACCCGTTCACATCTCTAACCGTTTTTCCCCACTCGACGACACACCCGCCGAGGATCAAACTCTGGTTATTGGCGACTCTGTTTTGAGAAATGTGAAGTTAGCGACACCAGCAACCATAGTCAATTGTCTTCCGGGGGCCAGAGCAGGCGACATTGAAGGAAATTTGAAACTGCTGGCTAAGGCTAAGCGTAAATTTGGTAAGATTGTAATTCACGTCGGCAGTAATGACACCCGGTTACGCCAATCGGAGGTCACTAAAATTAACATTAAATCGGTGTGTAACTTTGCAAAAACAATGTCGGACTCTGTAGTTTTCTCTGGGCCCCTCCCCAATCGGACCGGGAGTGACATGTTTAGCCGCATGTTCTCCTTGAATTGCTGGCTGTCTGAGTGGTGTCCAAAAAATGAGGTGGGCTTCATAGATAATTGGCAAAGCTTCTGGGGAAAACCTGGTCTTGTTAGGAGAGACGGCATCCATCCCACTTTGGATGGAGCAGCTCTCATTTCTAGAAATCTGGCCAATTTTCTTAAATCCTCCAAACCGTGACTATCCAGGGTTGGGACCAGGAAGCAGAGTTGTAGTCTTACACACCTCTCTGCAGCTTCTCTCCCCCTGCCATCCCCTCATTACCCCATCCCCGTAGAGACGGTGCCTGCTCCCAGACTACCAATAACCAGCAAAAATCTATTTAAGCATAAAAATTCAAAAAGAAAAAATAATATAGCACCTTCAACTGCACCACAGACTAAAACAGTTAAATGTGGTCTATTAAACATTAGGTCTCTCTCTTCTAAGTCCCTGTTGGTAAATGATATAATAATTGATCAACATATTGATTTATTCTGCCTAACAGAAACCTGGTTACAGCAGGATGAATATGTTAGTTTAAATGAGTCAACACCCCCGAGTCACACTAACTGTCAGAATGCTCGTAGCACGGGCCGGGGTGGAGGATTAGCAGCAATCTTCCATTCCAGCTTATTAATTAATCCAAAACCCAGACAGAGCTTTAATTCATTTGAAAGCTTGTCTCTTAGTCTTGTCCATCCAAATTGGAAGTCCCAAAAACCAGTTTTATTTGTTATTATCTATCGTCCACCTGGTCGTTACTGTGAGTTTCTCTGTGAATTTTCAGACCTTTTGTCTGACTTAGTGCTTAGCTCAGATAAGATAATTATAGTGGGCGATTTTAACATCCACACAGATGCTGAGAATGACAGCCTCAACACTGCATTTAATCTATTATTAGACTCTATTGGCTTTGCTCAAAAAGTAAATGAGTCCACCCACCACTTTAATCATATCTTAGATCTTGTTCTGACTTATGGTATGGAAATAGAAGACTTAACAGTATTCCCTGAAAACTCCCTTCTGTCTGATCATTTCTTAATAACATTTACATTTACTCTGATGGACTACCCAGCAGTGGGGAATAAGTTTCATTACACTAGAAGTCTTTCAGAAAGCGCTGTAACTAGGTTTAAGGATATGATTCCTTCTTTATGTTCTCTAATGCCATATACCAACACAGTGCAGAGTAGCTACCTAAACTCTGTAAGGGAGATAGAGTATCTCGTCAATAGTTTTACATCCTCATTGAAGACAACTTTGGATGCTGTAGCTCCTCTGAAAAAGAGAGCTTTAAATCAGAAGTGTCTGACTCCGTGGTATAACTCACAAACTCGTAGCTTAAAGCAGATAACCCGTAAGTTGGAGAGGAAATGGCGTCTCACTAATTTAGAAGATCTTCACTTAGCCTGGAAAAAGAGTCTGTTGCTCTATAAAAAAGCCCTCCGTAAAGCTAGGACATCTTTCTACTCATCACTAATTGAAGAAAATAAGAACAACCCCAGGTTTCTTTTCAGCACTGTAGCCAGGCTGACAAAGAGTCAGAGCTCTATTGAGCTGAGTATTCCATTAACTTTAACTAGTAATGACTTCATGACTTTCTTTGCTAACAAAATTTTAACTATTAGAGAAAAAATTACTCATAACCATCCCAAAGACGTATCGTTATCTTTGGCTGCTTTCAGTGATGCCGGTATTTGGTTAGACTCTTTCTCTCCGATTGTTCTGTCTGAGTTATTCTCATTAGTTACTTCATCCAAACCATCAACATGTTTATTAGACCCCATTCCTACCAGGCTGCTCAAGGAAGCCCTACCATTATTTAATGCTTCGATCTTAAATATGATCAATCTATCTTTGTTAGTTGGCTATGTACCACAGGCTTTTAAGGTGGCAGTAATTAAACCATTACTTAAAAAGCCATCACTTGACCCAGCTATCTTAGCTAATTATAGGCCAATCTCCAACCTTCCTTTTCTCTGAAAAATTCTTGAAAGGGTAGTTGTAAAACAGCTAACTGATCATCTGCAGAGGAATGGTCTATTTGAAGAGTTTCAGTCAGGTTTTAGAATTCATCATAGTACAGAAACAGCATTAGTGAAGGTTACAAATGATCTTCTTATGGCCTCGGACAGTGGACTCATCTCTGTGCTTGTTCTGTTACACCTCAGTGCTGCTTTTGATACTGTTGACCATAAAATTTTATTACAGAGATTAGAGCATGCCATAGGTATTAAAGGCACTGCGCTGCGGTGGTTTGAATCATATTTGTCTAATAGATTACAATTTGTTCATGTAAATGGGGAATCTTCTTCACAGACTAAAGTTAATTATGGAGTTCCACAAGGTTCTGTGCTAGGACCAATTTTATTTACTTTATACATGCTTCCCTTAGGCAGTATTATTAGACGGTATTGCTTAAATTTTCATTGTTACGCAGATGATACCCAGCTTTATCTATCCATGAAGCCAGAGGACACACACCAATTAGCTAAACTGCAGGATTGTCTTACAGACATAAAGACATGGATGACCTCTAATTTCCTGCTTTTAAACTCAGATAAAACTGAAGTTATTGTACTTGGCCCCACAAATCTTAGAAACATGGTGTCTAACCAGATCCTTACTCTGGATGGCATTACCCTGACCTCTAGTAATACTGTGAGAAATCTTGGAGTCATTTTTGATCAGGATATGTCATTCAAAGCGCATATTAAACAAATATGTAGGACTGCTTTTTTGCATTTACGCAATATCTCTAAAATCAGAAAGGTCTTGTCTCAGAGTGATGCTGAAAAACTAATTCATGCATTTATTTCCTCTAGGCTGGACTATTGTAATTCATTATTATCAGGTTGTCCTAAAAGTTCCCTAAAAAGCCTTCAGTTAATTCAAAATGCTGCAGCTAGAGTACTGACGGGGACTAGAAGGAGAGAGCATATCTCACCCATATTGGCCTCTCTTCATTGGCTTCCTGTTAATTCTAGAATAGAATTTAAAATTCTTCTTCTTACTTATAAGGTTTTGAATAATCAGGTCCCGTCTTATCTTAGGGACCTCGTAGTACCATATCACCCCAATAGAGCGCTTCGCTCTCAGACTGCAGGCTTACTTGTAGTTCCTAGGGTTTGTAAGAGTAGAATGGGAGGCAGAGCCTTCAGCTTTCAGGCTCCTCTCCTGTGGAACCAGCTCCCAATTCAGATCAGGGAGACAGACACCCTCTCTACTTTTAAGATTAGGCTTAAAACCTTCCTTTTTGCTAAAGCTTATAGTTAGGGCTGGATCAGGTGACCCTGAACCATCCCTTAGTTATGCTGCTATAGACGTAGACTGCTGGGGGGTTCCCATGATGCACTGTTTCTTTCTCTTTTTGCTCTGTATGCACCACTCTGCATTTAATCATTAGTGATTGATCTCTGCTCCCCTCCACAGCATGTCTTTTTCTTGGTTCTCTCCCTCAGCCCCAACCAGTCCCAGCAGAAGACTGCCCCTCCCTGAGCCTGGTTCTGCTGGAGGTTTCTTCCTGTTAAAAGGGAGTTTTTCCTTCCCACTGTAGCCAAGTGCTTGCTCACAGGGGGTCGTTTTGACCGTTGGGGTTTTACATAATTATTGTATGGCCTTGCCTTACAATATAAAGCGCCTTGGGGCAACTGTTTGTTGTGATTTGGCGCTATATAAAAAAATTGATTGATTGATTGATTCACGTGGGACACACCCACATTGCCACACGACTCCCAGTCACGATCCTTTATGAGGACTCAACCCTGAAGGCCCCAGCACTGGTGGACACGGGCTCTGAGGGGAATCTGTTGGATAGCAGATGGGCTAGGGAGATAGGGCTCCCTCTGGTGGCGCTTACCTCGCCTGTACAGGTTCGGGCACTAGATGGCTCCCTACTCCCTCCGATCACGCATAAGACACCACCTGTAACTCTGGTGGTGTCAGGGAATCACCGGGAGGTGATCGAGTTTTTTGTGACTCAGGCCACCTCCCGTGTGGTTTTAGGATTTCCCTGGATGTTGAAGCACAATCCCCGGATTGACTGGCCGTCCGGGGTAGTGGTTCAGTGGAGCGAGACCTGCCATCGGGTGTGTCTAGGTTCCTCGGTTCCTCCCGGCTCCCGAGCTAAGGAGGAGGTCAGAGTCCCGCCCAATCTGGGGGCGGTGCCGGTGGAGTACCATGACCTTGTCGACGTGTTCAGCAAGGATCTGGCGCTCACCCTTCCCCCCCACCGTCCTTATGATTGTGCCATTGATTTGGTTCCGGGCAGTGAGTTCCCGTCCAGCAGGCTGTACAACCTCTCACGGCCTGAGCGCGAATCAATGGAGACCTACATCCGGGACTCGTTAGCCGCCGGGTTGATCCGGAATTCCACCTCCCCGATGGGCGCAGGTTTCTTTTTTGTGGGTAAAAAAGACGGCGGTCTTCGTCCATGCATTGATTATAGGAGGCTGAACGAGATCACGGTTCGCAATCGATACCCATTGCCCCTGTTGGATTCTGTGTTTACGCCCCTGCATGGAGCCCAAATATTCACTAAGCTCGATCTTAGAAATGCGTACCACCTGGTTCAGATCCGGAAGGGAGACGAGTGGAAGACGGCATTTAACACCCCCTTAGGGCACTTTGAGTACCTGGTCATGCCGTTCGGTCTCACAAACGCTCCCGCGACTTTCCAAGCGTTGGTTAACGATGTCTTGCGGGATTTCCTGCACTGGTTCGTCTTCGTATATCTAGACGATATACTCATCTTTTCTCCGGATCATGAGACCCATGTCCAGCATGTACATCAGGTCCTGCAGCGGTTGTTGGAGAACCGGCTGTTTGTGAAGGGCGAGAAGTGTGAGTTCCACCGCACATCTTTGTCCTTCTTGGGGTTCATTATCTCCTCCAACTCCGTCGCTCCTGATCCGGCCAAGGTTGCGGCGGTGAGAGACTGGCCCCAACCCACAAGCCGTAGGAAGTTGCAACAGTTCCTAGGCTTTGCTAATTTCTACAGGAGGTTCATTAAGGGCTACAGTCAGGTAGTTAGCCCCCTGACAGCCCTGACCTCACCAAAAGTCCCCTTCACCTGGTCGGATCGCTGCGATGCCGCGTTCAAGGAGTTGAAACGGCGCTTCTCGTCTGCACCTGTTCTGGTGCAGCCTGATCCTAGTCGCCAGTTAGTGGTTGAAGTGGACGCCTCGGACTCAGGGATAGGAGCCGTGCTGTCCCAGAGCGGGAAGACCGATAAGGTCCTTCACCCGTGTGCCTATTTTTCCCGCAGGTTGACCCCAGCCGAACGGAACTATGACGTCGGCAATCGAGAGCTCCTTGCGGTGAAAGAGGCTCTTGAGGAGTGGAGACATCTGTTGGAGGGAACGTCCGTGCCATTCACGGTTTTCACTGACCACCGGAACCTGGAGTATATCAGGACCGCCAAGCGGCTGAATCCCAGGCAAGCCCGCTGGTCACTGTTCTTCGGCCGTTTTGACTTCCGGATCACCTACCGTCCCGGGACCAAAAATCAAAGATCGGATGCCTTGTCCCGGGTACATGAAGATGAGGTCAAAACGGAGTCGTCGGATCCCCCGGATCCCATCATCCCGGAGTCCGCTATCGTGGCCGCCCTCACCTGGGACGTGGAGAAGACCGTCCGGGAGGCCCTGACACGAGACCCGGACCCCGGAACCGGACCGAAGAACAAACTCTACGTCCCACCAGAAGCTAGGGCTGCAGTCCTGGACTTCTGTCACGGTTCTAAGCTCTCCTGTCATCCTGGGGTGCGAAGAACCGTGGCAGTCGTCCGGCAGCGCTTCTGGTGGGCGTCCCTGGAGGCCGACGTCCGGGGTTACATCCAGGCCTGTACCACCTGCGCCAGGGGCAAGGCGGACCACCGCAAGACACCGGGATTGCTACAGCCGCTGCCCGTGCCTCATCGCCCCTGGTCTCACATCGGCCTGGATTTCGTCACGGGTCTCCCGCCGTCCCAGGGAAACACCGTCATCCTCACGATAGTGGACCGATTCTCCAAGGCGGCCCACTTCGTGGCCCTCCCGAAGCTACCAACGGCCCAGGAGACAGCGGACCTCCTGGTCCACCACGTCGTCCGTCTGCATGGGATACCATCAGACATCGTCTCCGATCGCGGTCCCCAGTTCTCCTCGCACGTCTGGAGGAGCTTCTGCCGGGAACTGGCGGCCACGGTCAGTCTCTCGTCCGGGTATCACCCCCAGACCAACGGGCAAGCAGAACGGGCCAACCAAGAGATGGAGCAGACCCTACGTTGTGTGACAGCCGCGCACCCGACAGCCTGGAGTACCCACCTGGCCTGGATCGAGTACGCCCACAACAGTCAGGTATCATCAGCCACCGGCCTCTCCCCTTTTGAGGTGTGTTTGGGGTATCAGCCCCCGTTGTTTCCAGTGGTTGAGGGAGAGGTCGGTGTGCCCTCGGTCCAGGCCCACCTACGGAAGTGCCGTCGGGTGTGGCGTGCCGCCCGTTCTGCTTTGTTGAAGGCCCGGACGAGGGCGAAGAACCATGCAGACCGGCGGCGGACCCCGGCTCCTACGTATCGTCCTGGGCAGGAAGTGTGGTTGTCCACCAAGGACATTCCCCTACAAGTGGACTCCCCAAAACTGCAGGAACGATACATTGGTCCGTTTAAAATTCTCAAGGTCATCAATCCCGCCGCAGTGAGGCTTCAGCTCCCGGCCTCACTGCGGATTCATCCAGTGTTCCATGTTTCCAGGATAAAACCTCATCACACCTCACCCCTCTGCACTCCGGGTCCGGCACCACCTCCTGCCCGGATCATCGACGGCGAGCCGGCTTGGACTGTACGCCGGCTCCTGGACGTCCGACGGATGGGCCGGGGTTTGCAGTATCTGGTGGACTGGGAAGGGTACGGCCCCGAAGAGCGCTCCTGGGTGAAGAGGAGCTTCATCCTGGATCCGGCCCTCCTGGCCGACTTCTACCGTCGCCACCCGGACAAGCCTGGTCGTGCGCCAGGAGGCGCCCGTTGAGGGGGGGGTCCTGTTGTGTGGGCCGCCGAAGAGGAGGTACTGCTGGCCCACCACCACCAGAGGGCGCCCTGTCTGGAGTGCGGGCTCCAGGCACCAGAGGGCGCTGTCGCCTCACAGGAGCAGCCAGGGTGACAGCTGTCACCCATCACCTGAGACGAGACAGCTGATATCAATCAACAGGGAGGTATATCAGCAGGACGGCATCTCCACCTCATTGCCGAGATATCGCTTTACCAAGGAGGTAACGTATCCAGCCGATTATATAAACCTTAATTACCTTTTGCCTTTATACAGAGAGAGAGAAGAGCAGCAGGAAACAGTATTTGGATAAGTACTCACACTCCTGCACTTTAGTGTTTTCCTGACAAGAGGTGGAGGTGGTGTTCCACCCTGTGTGTTGCTGGGTGCAGCCGCACCCACACCTGACTGTTTCTGTTCCTTGCCAGCAGTACCGGATCCGACGAGCGGAGGCAGTGGCCACCTGGGGTTCGGGACTTGGCGGCTCCAGTATCCCCGGGGTTCGTGGCAGAGGAAATCGGGTGGTTCCGGTTCGACTCGGACAGACGTCTCCTATCGTCGAGCCTGCCCACACGACACCTTTGGAATTCGGTTACTGCTGTATTTGTAATCTGTTGTGTTTGTTGTGTGAATTCACAACAGTAAAACTTTGTGATTTGACTTTCTCCATTGTCCGTTCATTTGCGCCCCCTGTTGTGGGTCCGTGTTCCTACACTTTCCCAACACTTCTCTAAGGAAACCTATTTGTTTTTTGTAATGGGTTCACACTACAAGACCTGGGAGCCACTTGTTGACTTCATGCTGAATGACCCCTACTCCGTTTCGCCACCCTATGAACTTTTGGGGCTGCACAGCATTGTGCTCTTCCTCTGTCTGTGTATATGTCCTTTTTGGATAAGTGTGAATGAAACATGAATGCTTTAGTTTCTACCAGATGCTGAACCACTTGGTGCCTTTTTGTAGTCCCTTTGCACCTGTCTAAAGGGATCCATGTAGAGATTTGACTGAGATTGTATACAGGTTTAAAAAAAAAAAAAAAAATATGTTAGTGGTGATCTGCCTCGAGGTCTCCCACTGCTTGACTGTAACTTATCATACATACCTTGCTTGGACGTCAATTGTGGGAGAATGCACTGGTGGCATGTGTTGCCACATCCACCACACCATGACACCGACTTGGGTGTTGGATGGCAACCACCAAGGCAGACAACCAGTCCATACACATTTTTGAAAGCAACCTTCTACCTGACAACAGAAATGGCTTTCTCCAGTTGTTGGGGTCCTCAACACAGACAGACGCACTGGATCACACCCGGACAAATGCACCATGTCCAAAATGCAATGTCCAAAACACAGTCTTAAAGATGGAGATGCTTGTTTTTTGTTTTTATCAATTTTCTACTCATCTATTCATCCCTTTTCTGAATCTCTTTATTTCAGTTAAGAGTCACTGGGGGCTGTAACCTATCCCAGTGGTCATTGGATAAGAAGCAGGGTACACTGCAGACAGGCCACGGGTCTATTGCAGGGCAGACACCCTCATCCACACACATACCTAAGGTCAGTTTCGAGTGACCAATTCACCAAACCTGAATGTGTCTCTAAGTGGGAGAAAGCTGGAGCATCTAGAGGAAACCCACGCAAACACGGGGAGTACATGCAAACTCCGCACAAAAAGGACCAGGCCAGAAAGAAAGCTCAGACCTAAGGCAGCAGTGTTAACCACAAAGCCACTGCGCTGCCCTGGTTGCCATACAGTGTTTTTTCTAAGCATTATAAGCCATAAAGACAACCTGACAAGAACACTACTGAAGGCTGTTGTATTTTCCAACTACTGCAAACACACCACACATTTTACACAACCACTTTCTGTCTCTTTAGTTTTGCTTTAGCCACACAGATTTCCAAAAGAAACAAAGTCCACATAACATCCACAGCCAACAGAAATACATGCAGAGACAAATGTCGAAGGTACTGTAGCACATTCAGTCCACATCAATACATAAACAAACAGTGAGCTACGAAAGAAGCCTACTGAAAACACACAAAAGTGTGGTCGGTAATCATATAGCTCACTGCAAATCAGCTGTCACAGAATGAGTCTGTTGGTGCTGTTAAAACATGGAGATAATAAACACAGAAATGCACACGTTCCAGCACAGCAATGGATTTATCTGATGACCAATGATGATCACCACTGCCCCCCAGTGGAGAATACGTGTAAATATGGACAGACATTACCTGAAATAATACAAATCCTTTGACTTTTTTAAACTGACAAACAGAAACATTGACATGACCAAAAAAAATATTAAAACATAAAACCTACATACACTGCAGAAGTCTTCAGCACCCTACTGATTTGGGTAAATGTGGGACTTGGCATGTTTTGTGCTTAGTTAAAGATTAAATCTGAAATTTTAATTTGTAATTTTTTGATTCTCAATGTTAAAGTGAATGTTGCTTTATTTTAGAGAATAGTATATTAGAAAGTATACTTTCTAATATTAGAATGCCCACTCTTTCTAATATTAGAAAGTATACTTTCTAATATACTATTATATATATAATATATATTAGGGTATCTAATATAATCTGAACGTTTATAACAAACGTTCAGATTCATAACGACCTTTCTGCATTGGAGGTTTACACCTCAGTGATACCACAAAGATAACAAACAGCATAATAATATCTAGTAACTGATCAATATGATGGTCCTGTAAAACTGTGGGATACTTCACCCACCATGACTTTTCAGTTATGAGGCAAAGTGTGTTCATAGTCCATATTTGTTTTATTTTTTTGTAATGGTCAGCACTTTGTTGCAATTTATGTGACATTCAGAAGCAGGCTGTTTTTTTACAGGACAGTTTGATCTCCGGTATTTACAATTTACACAGTGATCATTTTAAAATTCATTTAAGAAAATTATTTTGAATGCTCAAGCATGAGATTTGCGGGGCAAGCATAGGATTAATGACTCAAATCAAACTGAGTTAGTGATTCTGCAAACTCTATAATAGCTACTGCATATTCACCTCTTAAATTTCGGGTTCTGATAGATAATGATGTGATGCCTATCTTGGTCCACTCTGACAACTTAACATGCAATATAGCCATGAAGACAGGCAGGCTTATCAAGATGCTTGTGAAGCCTTGTTGCTAATTGCAGGGTTCTGGTGGCCATTAAGGCCACTTGTGCTGTTCATCAACACAATGATTACTGATGACTTTTAAAACAGACGCACAACCAGCCACAGATATGTCAAACACATTATTTCTCACCTTTCCTCTCGGATGAAAGGAGTCAAGAAGCGAGTGCTGTCATCCTCGTGGCTACTCTGTTGGCTGCTTTGCTGGCTGCTTTGCTGGCTGCTGCATGAGTCATGGGAGAAAAACAAGCAAAAATAACATGGTTTTTGGGAATGTGATTATGTACAGTGCATGAATATTTTAACGGTTTTTATTATTTAATCAATGTTCAAGTGTTTTCCAGTGCAGCAACACTGCAAGGCATTTAGTCTGTTTTTCTGACACACTGCGGGCTGTCGCCAGTCGGGCAACACAATCAGCAGTATTGTGAAATCATGCATGTTCCACACCTGACCAGCTCCTTTGGGGCCAAACAACTTCATGATGGCATGTCTGCTCTGAATACATCTATAACAATTCATTTCTGTTGCTTGTTTTGCTCAGGGCCACCACAGCAACCCTTAAGTTCATTTGGCACAAGTTTAACACTAGATGCCCTTCCTATAGTGTGTACAGAATACAGCATGGGTGGCAAGCACACTAACCACTTGCCCCACCCTGCTTCCCTGCTCAAAAACCAACAATTCTGCATATTAAGGCAAACTATATAAGTATCAATATGACAATCCCGTCTTGCTCTGTGTTGACAGTTGTATACACCCTGTCCTGTTCACACACAGGTAACACTAGAGGGGGCTATATGATACAATAAGGTTTGCTAAACATAAAGGGCTGTGTAAAAGAATATACATCATAGAATCACTAAAACTAAACATGAAAACCCTTCTGACTGTCACATTCAAGTTGAGACTCTACTTTCTCATTCACTGTTAACGGTCATGAATATTAATAACAGAGAAGCTTTGCGGTCACTTGTTTTCAATATATGATCCCTCCACTTTAAAATTCTGCTCTCGTTCACAGCCGCACTTTGACATTTAAGAAAAACAGCCAGTCTGATGGGAATAGTCCGCATAAATTCACACTCCCCAGCTGCTGTCCAAATCTGAATTTACCAGTGGCAATGAGTTTTGTGATATGGAAGATTTATGAAATTATAGCCTATACCTAAAGTGAAGAGGAAACAAAGAAAGCTCTGCAGATTAAACTGTCTACTCAAATGCAGAAGGACAAAATGGACTATAAAGTGATATATTTCCACCAACATCACCAATCATTTGCTGTTTGAAAATAATTGACAGAATTATTACATTGAAGTGTGATTGGTGACTTGATTTATTTTTTGAAGGATGGCACATTCTCTGTTGAGAAGCTGCTGTCTTATGAAATTCAGTGATTGATAGTCTCGCAAAACAACCCCATTTTACTATTTCTAACCATGCCCCTTCTAAAGGCACCTTGACACTTACACACATTCAACCCCCACATTGCAGAGCAATTTGTTGTGCCAATGCAACCTGCTGTGTTCTGCTGGATTAATTTAATTTATTTCATTTATATATCACAACAGAGTTGCCTCAAGGCACTTCACACAAGTAAGGTCTAACCTTACTAACCCCCAGAGCAGCAGTGGTAAGGAAAAACTCCCTCTGAGGAAGAAACCTCAAGCAGACCAGACTCAAAGGGGTGACCCTCTGCTTGGGCCATGCTACAGACACAAATTACAGAACAATTCACAAAACTAATATACAGGAAATGCTGTTGGTGCACAGGACAGGAGGGTCTCCAGCACAAATACCATACCCATCTCAGGATGGAGCTGCACCTTAAACAGAGAGAAAAAACAGAATCAGGCATCAGAAAGACAAGAAGTACAGCATAATTCGCCAGCATTAAACAAGAAGAAAAACAAGAAATACTAAGGTGATCGCCAGCCACTAGCCCTAAGCTTCACTAAAAGACCCAGAATTTAGGTAAAGTTTAGGCCACGGCATGCTCTGTTTCCTAATAAAATGAATTAAAAGAGTACAAAATGTAGAACTATACAATGCCAGTATGCTAGCCATACGGAAAATAAGTGTGTCTTAAGTCTGGACTTGAAAGTCTCCACAGAATCTGACTGTTTTATTGATGCAGGGAGATCATTCCACAGAACAGGGGCACGATAAGAGAAAGTTCTGTGACCCGCAGACGTCTTATTCACCCTAGGGACACAAATTAGTCCTGCACCCTGAGAATGCAAAGCCTGGGCTGGTACGTAAGGTTTAATTAGGTCAGCTAAGTAGAGTGGTGCCGGTCCGTGAACAAATTTTATAGACTAGTAGCAGAACCTTAAAATCTGATCTCACTGGGACAGGAAGCCAGTGAAGGATGCCAAAATGGGTGTAATGTGGTTGAACTTTCTGCTTCATGTCAAAAGTCTGGCTGCAGCATTTTGAACCAATTGGAGAGCCCTAATGCTAGACTGCGGTAAACCAGAAAATAGAACATTGCAGTAGTCCAATCTAGAAGAGATGAATGCATGGATCAGGGTCTCAGCATCAGCCATAGACAGGATGGGACGAATCTTTGCTATATTTCGCAGGTGGAAGAAAGCAGTCCTCATAATAATTCTAATATGGAGGTCAAAGGACAATGTAGGATCAAAAATTACCCCAAGGTTCCTCACTCTGTCAGTGTAATGTATGACACACGAGCCTAGGCTAAGTGTTAACTGGTCAAATTGATGCCGATGTCTCGCTGGACCAAGAACCATCATTTCAGTCTTATCAGAGTTTAAATGTAGGAAGTTTCTAGACATCCAACTTCTCAATGATGCAAGGCAATCTTCTAAGGCTTTTATGTGAATGAGATTACCAGCAGTTATCGGCATGTATAACTGAGTATCATCAGCATTGCAGTGAAAGGTAATCCCAAAACGCTGCAATATGTGCCCAAGGGGAGCTATATAAAGGGAGAAAAGCAGGGGTCTAAGACAGACCCCTGTGGGACCCCAAATTTCATGTCACTAAGGTTAGAGGTAGTGTTATTGTACAAAACACAGTAAGAACAAGATAGTCCATGAGCTGCCGTGACACCACTTTTTCCAGAATTTTAGAGCAAAATGATAGATTTGATATTGGCTGATTGTTTTTCAATACACTGGGGTCAAGATTAGGTTTCTTGAGTAATGGTTTAATCACTGCAGATTTCAAACATTTAGGAACAGATCCAAAAGTTAAAGAAAGATTAATAATTTCCAGCACTGGATGCTAAAATTAGGGTTGAGCCGGATACTCGTCTGAAACGAGTATCCGGTACGGATAAAGCATTTTTGATGAGCACGAGCATGATACAAGTAAAACTCTTCAATATCTGTGCTCGTGGTGAAGGAAAATCCTGATTGGCTAACTGACTGTCTTCACGCTCTGTGATTGGCCAGTCACTCACAGCCCCCGCCCCTCCCTACACAGACATCTCTACACCCAGACCTCACTCTGGCAGACACAAAGACAGGAACTGATCTCTCTCTCTGTGCTTGGCTGGTATTTAAAGTTACTTGGTAAACTTGTTTCGTAACGTACACGGTGCTTTTGACAAGACAGAGCTGACAATGGCTCATGTTGTGTCGGTCACGGTCTCCACTCCTGTCGAGTTTTTTTTTTTTTTTTAACCGTTTGTTCTTTTGGCTGGTGATTAAAAGTCAGTTGGAAAACTTCGCTTGTACTGAACACGGTGCTTTTGAGAAGAATACAGTGAACAAGGCTGCCATTTCCCTGTTTGCCATCACTGGATGTTTGCATAAATCACCAAGTTCACACAGATCATTAAAAAATAAGCAGTCTTAGAAGAACCTCTGTCTCCCTCTCACTCAGTCACACACACATGCATACAGACACACACGAACAGACACCTTATTCAACATTATTTAACTTTGTCTGGAAAAAAAATGACAAGAATTTTAGGTAGTAAAAATAAATAACTTGGAAAAAAAATCACAGTTTGATCATAAAATAATAAAAGTGTTGAGTATGACAACTCTTGTTCATGCATACTTAGTTCATAATTTCCTACTACATTGAATGTCAATTCTGAGGCTGTTCTGTTATTCACTCGTACACTTAAGAATATTCATGCTCTGAGTTTATAAACAACTTGTTCTGTAAATAGTTTCTTTACTATTGTGATCAAAAACATTGAATCTCAATTCTGAAGCTGTTCTGTAAATATTCATTCATTCATACACTTAAGAATATTCATTTTCTGAGTTCATAAAAAACTTGTTCTGTAAATAGTTCTCTTACTTTTGTGATCAAAATAATTGATTTGAGTCTCAAATTTGAGGTTGTTCTGTAAATAGTTTTCAAATAAACAATAAATATTGCAACTTCTGATCAATCCTTATCAATTTCAGGCTTAAAATAATGTACAGATTTAAGCCCTGCCCATTTCCTGTTAAACCACGCCCACTTCAGAGTTAGGTCCCGCCCACTCCAAGTACAGATACAGATCATTTAGCTGGTTGAACAGATATAGACAGTGGTGTACTCGCTCATCCCTATACAAAATAATGACTTTGTGTATGATAAATCATTCTGTCTCAGAATTTGGCTGATGAACTCAGAGGAAATTTCTACAGCTGCAGCTGTTCTTGTGTGCTTCATGACATGGAGAACACATTTGGAATCATCTCAAAGGTAATCATTTGTAATTAGGGCCCGAGTAGGACAAAGTCCTGCGAGGACCCTATATTGCAAAATTGTTATTATAATGGCTTGGTAAAACAGTTGCATTTTCATTCCTTCTTCTGTAAAATTATGTTTATTATGGATTTAACATCTCGTCATAATCGTTCAGATGAGGTGTGCTGTGATGCACGGTGACACACTGTTTTTCAATAGGTGGAACCCAAAATTTCATGTTCACGTGTAGTTCACAAAATTAATGTGTGCCCGAGATTTTGAACATTTAAAAATTTTCTTCCGCACTTGCATGCAGCCACGCACAGTTTACAATGAGTTTACTCTCTGGCAAGGCAGATTGCGTACCAGTGCGCGGATCAAATTTGTACAAGTCTCAAGGTACCTTAATAACCGCGTCACACATAGCCAGAATGAGGCCGATTGGCGTCAGAATCACTATTAGACCCAAATCTTTCAGTTTTAAAATGTTCTGACAGCCATCTGACCACACAGTTGGTCAAAATCGGCCCACGGCCCCGAATGTGATGCACATGGTTAAAACCCTCCAGGCACCACTGAGCTGGGACACCTATCCGACAGCAGTGTACAGTCTGAGCACCATCTGACTGCAATTTACATATTCTGATGGAGACAAAACAGGATCCGAAATGATTTGAGCATGTACGAGGGAACCTCGAGATGGTTCGTGGCACGTGCCACATATAATAATGTCCACTTCCAATGTCTCCCCCCCGAGCCCAAAGGAACTGTTTATATGTATGTGCCACGCTTCATCAAGATAATTATGAATTATTATCATGTACAGTGAATGTGAACAGTGGCTATCAAACCGAAAGCACCATGCGCTACTGCGTGCATGCCGCCGTAAATCTGAACAGGCTGTTATAAATTATAAAATAAATTGAAATTGCTCTTATATCCACAGTAGACCTCACAGTACAGGTATTTGTCCATTCTTTCCCATGGGCGACGTAAATAATGTGAACTATTGTCTCCATCATATCTGTATATAACATGGGCAGCTGCACCTCTCTGTAGTCTCATGCGCAGTAATGCGTCACTGCACGCGTCAGGCTCAGAGCTGAATGGATCTCACTGCTGTAATATACAAATTATTACTGACCTTACGTACCGGCCCGGGCTTTACGTTCTCAGGGTGCAGGACTACTTTGTGTCCCTAAGGTGAATAAGAAGTCTGCGGGTCACAGAGCTTTCTCTTATCATACCCCTGTTCTGTGGAATGATCTCCCTGCGTCAATAAAACAGTCAGATTCTGTGGAGATTTTCAAGTCCAGACTTAAGACGCACTTATTTTTCCTTTCATATGGCTAGCATACTGGTACAGTTTTGTTTTACGCTTTTTACTCTTTTAATTCATTTATTAGTAATGGAGCAGCGGCCTCAACTTTAACTACATTCTGGGTCTTTTAGTGAAGTTTAGGGCTAGTGGCCAGCGATCACCTTAGTATTTCTCTGTTTTTCTTGTTGTTTAATGCTGGTAAATTATACATTATTTTTTGTCTTTCTGATGCCTGATTCTGCTTTTTCTCTCTGTTTAAGGTGCAGCTCCATCCAGAGATGGGAGTTGTATTCGTGTTGGCGATCCTCCTGTCCTGTGCGCCAATAGCATTTCTTGTATATTCGTCCGTGAATTGTTCTGTAATTTATGTTTGTAGCATGGCCCAAGCAGAGGGTCACCCCTTTGAGTCTGGTCTGCTTGAGGTTTCTTCCTCAGAGTGAGTTCTTCCTTACCACTGTTGCTCTGGGGGTTGGTAAGGTTAGACCTTACCTGTGTGAAGTGCTTTGAGGCAACTTTGTTGTGATTTGGCGCTATATAAATGAAAATAAATTGAAATTGATCACCTTCTAACTTTGGAGGAGGAATGACATGGAACTGTTGTGCCAGGCCGTGACAACATTAATAAACATGAATCTCACCTCCAACAACCACCCTGGAGTTTTTCACAGCACAGACATGGAGCCAAGACCGCAGCCTGTGGTTAAAATCCACTCACCCGGCTGCTGGACTCAACCACGCAAAAATAAATCCCATGTAATAATCCAACCATCGCGGAGAGAGAGTTGCATTGTGCTGCTGAAGTGAGATATAACAAAAAAAGAAATTAAAGTTCCCTGGAAAGGCTGCATCTGACGCATGGGACTGCACGGGTTCACTGCCAGCAGCTGGCAACGGCATGCACGCGCACACACATAGCTGCTCATTCACCCATTGTGAACACACACACCCACACATTTGCCGTGTCGGGCTGGTTCCTGCACATTCTTGCCATGTGTGATGGGGGCTTAACTCTAACCACAACCATAATGTAAGTGTCTCCCTTCCCCCAACCCTAACCCTCCCAGACCCCTTGTGTCACCCTGCATTTTGTGCCCCCTAGATTCACGAACCATAGATTAATTTACTTTTCATAATGCCATCATGAACTGCTGTGAGTTTGGGTTACCAAACCAGTGATACTGCAAAAAAAAAAAAAAAAGGATTGAAAACTTCCTGAAGCTAAAGGCTAAAGTGCAAAAAACTGCAAGCAAAGAAGTTGTCACCGCAGTGGCACCGCCAGGGATTTTGGGTCCCATGAAAAGAAATCTTACTGGGCCACCCCCTCATACTAGTTTGTCAGTATTACAGTTGCATTAGGGACCTCTCTGGGCCCCTGTCAATCATGGGCCCCTAGAATCCTTCTCCTTATTCTCCCATTGTAAGCACCCCTGTGTCAGCGTATTCCTGCAGTGAAACATTCAAGATTTTTTTTCTGATTACGCTGAAATATTCAGAGACCTCATTAATGTCTTTATCAGCTCTATGAATGATTGTGTGAAATATTAATACACTTGGATGGTGTGGAGGGATTGATGGCTGGTGAAAGGTGCTGCCTTGTTTCCTCAAAATAGCTGTGCTCTTTTTAGGCTACAAAACAGCAGATTCCACAATTTCTGCAAAGTTCCACTGGTCCCAGGTGTGCAAACTGCCAGAATTGCTCAAACATTAAAACCACACACACGCACACACACACACCTGATAAATGTGACTAATTCCACAACTGAAGCTGTGTCCAACACAGAAACAAAAAGGCACACATGCGCGGAACATTGCACGACAGTAATTTGCACCACAGCATTCAACTGGCTTTGTAACTTTGGTAGATAAATTAGGGGGAAAAACCCATCACTGAAGCAAACTAGCTGTTTCAGTAACCTGATCATGCTGCCACAATGATTAAGATCAATAAAAGATTGGCAATTCTGCTTTCAAGATTTGAAGCGGGAACATTTATAAGGGCCCCTTCACACATGCAAATACGTACAAGTCAGGGCGACTCATGGTGGTAGAGCTCGAATGAGCGCACCACGAAACATCGCACCAATGGGCAGGCGTGCACGATGCTGGTGCTACAGTTTGTGCATGCAACGGTGTCTGTCGAGCAGGAACACAGTGTGAGCTGCTGCAGCTGCTCGCACTGTGTTCCAGAGCTCTCAAGTTGAGATACACTCGAGTTATTTTCCACCAAATCTTGTCCTGCAGGTCATTTTGGTGGAATGTCATGCATGTGAGTGTGACAGCATATTGAGTCTCACGCCGAGCGCATGAGACCTGACAGGACCGTTTTAAAGTGTGAGTCTCACTCAGAATGCTGAGAGCTCTGTGTTCCATGGGATGAGGTGCACCACATCGCGCCACTGATGTGGAGGAAAATAAAATAAAAAACAGCTGTAAAATTAGTTAATATCACTGGGCTGATATAAATAATACATAAAAAGGGGATGCAATACAGAAGCCCTCAGTTAAATAACCCTGGTTAAAGACAAAGAAAAAAAATGCCACAGGATTCAAACTTGCACAGTCTGATTACCAGTTGTTGTAGCTGTGATGTCCAGAACCGGAGATGTCTCAACAGCCACGCCCCGTGTCCTTTCAGCGCACAGATCAAGATGTTACTCTGTGATCAGATGAGAGATGCCTCACCTGCGAGGGGAATCCCCACACACAGATGTGTGTGTGTGCGTTGGGGCGATGCAAAACACACGCACACGTGTTTTAGGGGGAGCCGACATTCTGGCATGTCACATGCGCACTCGGCAACTTCACTCTCGCGGGGCACTTAGACAAATTTCACTGCCAGCATGATTGTCTGCAGACTGTTTTCGTGTTAACAGCGCAAATGGCCACACATATTTTAAGTGCCATGCGAGCGGTGCTAGATGTTCATGTGCGTCAGTTGGAATTTGGCCGACACCTGCCGCGACAGGGGTCACACAGCGCACACTCTGTCTTTCAGCCACTGGTGTGCGCAAATAGTTGTAACAGGTGTAAGTAGTGTTAGAAGCACCTATGATTCTACACATTTTGCATATGATTCCTGCTTCATGCGCACATTATGTGCAGATCGACCAGATTCGTTCTATGTGTGAAGGGGCCCTAATTAATGTAGATAAAATAGATAATTTTATTATTTATTTTTTGTGGTTTGTGGCTTGGCTAAAGTAGGGATTTGTAAAAAGCCACCTGATAGTGACAAAAAATACATAAATTAAATAAAGAAGATGGTTGCTGAGGGATAATTAATTACAATAATAATTAACACTGTTTAGTAAAGTAGGCAGTCCTCAGATGGTCTTGATTAAACCCACTCGTTCAAATTTGATTAACATGAAGAAAACAATTAATACTCTGTTCAGTAAAGTGGGTGGTCCTCAGAGTCACTAGCCACTCCATCAGGTGATTTCACTGATTAATTGATTCCACCTGCTCAAAGTGATGTTAGTGAAATCACCTGTTGGAGTGGCTGGTTGCAAAGAAAACCTGCACCCTCTTGACCCTTTCTGGACTCAGGTTGACACCACTGCCTTAGAGGTTGTTGGTATAACCCGATCAAGCTCAAATTCAAACTCGTCTCTGAGATACTCATTTGGAATCTCCTGTTCAAATCTGATTAATCCCCCATCTGGGGAATGGAAATGATGAATGAATGTAAAGCACGAGAAAACACCAAAGCCGACGGTCGGCCATGTGGCCTCGTCAATAGAAGATGACACAAGTTGGCTCAGTGTCCCATACTGTCGGGACAGCAGCACTCATCGACGTTGGACATAAATAGTTTTTCCAATGGTTTCCATGGTAACCAGATTTTAAGATTTTAACAGCGGTGCGGTGTTGGACTATTTTCTGTTTTTCTTTGTTGGATTATTTTCTCTTTTTCTTTCTTTGTATGTTTTGTTAATTGCTTGGATCCATGTGTGCCAAAATAAAAAAAAAAAAAACAGTTCTACTATTCTTACCGGTACCGGTTATCACTCCGATACTAAAATGCTATTCTTATTGGTACTTTATAGAGAAAATTAACAACATAATTAAAATGGCTTTATTTTATATGTACAATTTATCTTAAACAGACCCAGATTTGCAGAGAGGCCTTACAGTGCTCGGGGGGGCACTTTTTTTTTTTTTTTAGGTCAGAAGTGTAAAGTCCCATTTAATCAGGGGTTTCTCCCCCAGGATATATAAAAATTTAAACTATTGAATATGCAATTATAACGTAGTTTGAGAAAAAAAGAGCAAACCTCTCATGTCTGACACGTGAACAAAGCACAGAGCTGTAGCGCAAGCGCAGGCTAAACGCATGTGAAAGCAGTTTAAATACACCTCTAATACTGGGCTACTGAATAGGATTTAAAAACTTCATGCGCCTCCGTTATGCACCAAATGCAAGTACGCGCTAAACATTCTCGAGAGATTATTGTTACCAGCAGGACACGCAACGCATACCCAACGCGAGTTACCCGTAACAGTGAAATTCACTGTTTCTTTCACTCTCTTCTAGGACCCTCTGTGGTTCTTGATTAAAGAAATGCTGTATATCCATCTTTTAGTTTAGTATAGTTCTGTGTGCATGTGACAGAGAGAGACAGAGAGAACTTTCCTGAATTTCTCCAGTGTCATGTCCCGGCCGTTTCCAGGCTTCAGCCCATATGGCCTTTCTTCATTTAGTTCTGTTCCTTTGGCATCAGCCTCGTTTTGTTAATTACCTTTTTCTTCATGTGGGTTTTTTTTTTCCATGTTCTGATTTTTGCTTTGTCACTTTCTTCCTTTGTTACTTTTCACCTCAGTTATGTTTTAGTCTTGTTTTGTTATTGCCTCTTTCTTCACGTTTATTCAATGTTCTCATATTGCTTTGTCACTTTCTTTCTTTGTTACTTTACAGCTATGTTTTAGTTCCATTCTAGTTTATTCACAGTCTTTTTTTATGTTTCAGCATTTAGTGTTTGTTTGCTTATGTTACTGTTCTCTCTTCTGTTGAGTATTTGGGTATTTCTGGTTTTGGTTTTCAGTTTTGTTTTCTTGTAGTTTCTTCTGTCTGTTCTAAGTAGGTTTATTGTATTATTTCCCATGATTCTACTTATCACGTTCTTGTATGCTTTTCAGTTTTGATCAAGTTAGGGTGGTGTTCATGGTTTTCTTTGTACTATCTTTTATTGTCATGTTTGTATCTGATCACCTTTCTCTTGCTCCTGCTTGTCAGTCTCTCATTGTTTCCACAGTCTTTTCCGGATCACTGCACTCTCAGTTCCGCACCTGCACTTTGTCCTCTCAGTCAGCCACGCCCCTTCATCTGTCATTCTCTTGCCCATTTGTCACTGCCCTTCTGCATCATTGGCCTCTTAGCTGTCACCTGACCACGCCCCCCTTTCCAGGCCTTTCCTCCTCCACGTGCACCTCATTTCCTGATTAACACCTGTCCCTATTTAACCTGCGTCTGTTCACTTCTTCCCCGCTCGTTCGTTGATTCACTCACGTACCAGCCTCTTGTTTCGTTCTTGTTTTGCCAAGCCTTGCTTTTGGACTCTGTTTTGTGTTCTGGATCCTGTTTTTTGCCTCTGCTCTGACATACCTGTTTGCTCATGTTTTGACCTTGCTTGTTCTTTGGACCACGTCTTCAGCTTAATCCTTGTCAAGTACTTTTGCTCCGTGGACTGCCTTGCTGTTATCGATCCCAAGCCTGAATAAACCACCCTTTAAGTATATTTCCTTTTGTCGAGCCTGCATTTGTGTCCTGCCCTCGTCCAGTCCTGACAGAACGAACGAGCCAGACATGGACGCAGCGGGCTCGAATCCGGTCGCCAGGAATCAAGACGCTGATACAATCAAGAGGATTTTTGATGACCTTCAATTTTTTTTTATTTGTTTTCGTGACTGTTTCTCTCCAAAAGATAAATTTGATTATCTTGAGCAGGCATGGGAAATCGTGGAAGCCAATGAATGGCTTTATGAACGCTTCCCTGATCTGCAAGACCTGGACACAATTTTTTCTGGCACTAAACTTCCTGACTGGATAAAACATCCAGAGGCCCACCCGTGTTCACAGCCCCTGCCTGTCGATGACGACGCTGAATGGAGAGATTGTGATGACGATGACGAAGACAATTCGTCGGAGTCAGAGCAGTTTATAGTACAGGACTCGGTAAACGTGTTGTTCAAGGTACAGGACTTGTTTTATGAATACCATGACAATCTGAGTCCACAGAACCGATGTCGCGTTCTGTCGGACCTTGATCAGCTGTTACAAGCCGAGCATGACGTGGTTCGCTCCTTTCCTGACCTTGAGAACATAAAGGCTCAGTTTAAGCAGGGCCTTCTTCCGCCATGTATCGAAGATCCGATGGAGTTCATGTTTGAATCAGACATCACTGCAGCCTGTTCGTCCGCACCACGGCACATAACGATATCAGATGCAGCCTGGTGTGCATCAGGAAAAGAACCGGCTGCACCTGCAAAGCCGAAGACACCGGGACCACGGCCACGCTCAACACCCATGCAAGCCCCTTCACGAGCACCACCTAAGTCCGCACCACGAACGACTCACGTGGCTTCCACACGCTCGCTTCGGACCGAAGCGGAGCCGGCCTCCTCATGCCCGACTTCCCAACGTCTCCGGGCCACGACAACGGCTGTTCTCAGCCTTCCTCCTGTTCCAGCTCCTCGACAGCCCTGCGCGCCTGTGCCACCGAAGACCGTGCGCTTCGCACCTGCGGCACCTCCCGCCAAACCAGTCTCTCCAGCATCACTCCAGCGGTTGCTCCAGACTCCACGCCAGCTGCACCAGCGGCTACTCCAGTCTCCATGCCAGCGGCACCAGCGACGCTTCCAGCCGGCCCGGTCTCCATGTGCACTGCACCAGCGACTGGAGCGATCTCCGCACCTGTGGCACCTCCCGCCGAACCAGTCTCTGTGCGCATCACTCCAGCGGTTGCTCCAGACTCCACGCCAGCTGCACCAGCGGCTGCTCCAGTCTCCACGCCAGCGGCACCTGCGACGCTTCCAGCCAGCCCGGTCTCCATGCGCAATGCGCCAGCGACTGGAGCAATCTCTGCACCTGCGGCACCAGCGACTGCTCCAGACTCCACGCCCACGGCTGCTTTGGACTTTGCGCCCACCGCGCCAGCACCTGTTCCAGCACACGCCGCACCACAACCAGTCTCAAGGCCAGACGGTACGTTGTTCGCACGCATGCCGTCGGAACCTTCCCCTCCTGCGCCTCCTCATCCTGCTCCAGCTTCACTGTCGGCACAGAAGATGACGATCGAGGACGCAAACCTGGAGATGGTTAGTGACATTTTGCTTGAACTGTATTTGTTGCGGGTCTATTTTGTACTCACGTTGTTTACCTCTGTGCTTTGTTGGTTCAAAGCCCCACGCCTCCTCCTGGGGTGGACCATGTCTGACCTTGACTCACAGTTTCAGAGCGTCATGACCTGGCTGTTGGGTAAAATTATTTTGTTCTTAGGGGTCTCCCCAGGGGGCGGTTGTGGGTTCATGGAAACATTTTCCTTCTCACGCCTGTTAAAATTCTCTCTCACGTCTCCTAGTACTTCTGGCCATGCCATTTATCCACAGACTTTGATTAACCTTCTCGTGCAATACATTCAGCACCCTGAGCAAATACAGGATTTTCTGGTTGGTACTTGTGTTGGTCTGGTTTTGATTGTTTTCTGTCTGCACTTTTGCTCGTTTATGGGGATTTTTTGCTTTTTTGGGGTTTTGTTCAAGAACTTTTATTTACTGTATGAGGGCTCTTTTCTGTCTTGTTTTTGTCATTGTTGTAAGGTAGTGTGTATGCACCTAAATGTCTTGTGTTACAGTACCTGGAATGTGAACGCCCTCTGTTTTGCTTGTGGCTTAGCTCTACTCCCTTTTGCCCAGTGGCTTCTACGCACGGTGGGACTCCTCCTGAGGAGGTTGTTTACTGTACACCACTGCTTTGGAGCTATTCGTCCTAAACCTGGCCCCGATGGTTCTTTGGGAACTACTATAGGGGCCGGTTTGTCCCAAGGCCGAGTTCCTGATGTCTCCACGCCCGTTTCTCCACGGGTCCACTCCCCTAACCTCATGGAAACTCACGACCCGGGGGTGTGTCACGTGCCCAGGCCCTTTGTTGAGCCGTATTGTCGCCCGCCTGGGGGCCTCTTTCCTTCCTTGGCTATGCCCAGTTTTGGGTCCCTCGACCGCCTGCCCGGGTGTTGTTATTCCATGTTTCCTCTGCCTGTTTTGCTGGGGTCTGTTGTCAGACATCCCTGGGGTTTTGTTTTTTTTCGGCCCTCTTGTGGCTCTCCTCTCTCGTTCTGCCCTCCGTCCTGTTCCCCCTGCCGCCCTCCCAGTGTCGGGTTCCTGGGCGGATGCCCGGGGGCACCCGCTTGGGGGTGGGGTACTGTCATGTCCCGGCCGTTTCCAGGCTTCAGCCCATATGGCCCTTCTTCATTTAGTTTGTCCTCTCAGTCAGCCACGCCCCTTCATCTGTCATTCTCTTGCCCATTTGTCACCGCCCTTCTGCATCATTGGACTCTTAGCTGTCACCTGACCATGCCCCCCCTTTCCAGGCCTTTCCTCCTCCACGTGCACCTCATTTCCTGATTAACACCTGTCCCTATTTAACCTGCGTCTGTTCACTTCTTCCCCGCTCGTTCGTTGATTCACTCACGTACCAGCCTCTTGTTTCGTTCTTGTTTTGCCAAGCCTTGTTTTTGGACTCTGTTTTGTGTTCTGGATCCTGTTTTTTGCCTCTGCTCTGACATACCTGTTTTCTCATGTTTTGACCTTGCTTGTTCTTTGGACCACGTCTTCAGCTTAATCCTTGTCAAGTACTTTTGCTCCGTGGACTGCCTTGCTGTTATCGATCCCAAGCCTGAATAAACCACCCTTTAAGTATATTTCCTTTTGTCGAGCCTGCATTTGTGTCCTGCCCTCGTCCAGTCCTGACATTCAGCACCAAAAACAGTACACTTAAGAGGTGGACCTTTCAGAATTTAGCCCTGTGGCCCATTCAATACCGTTTGGTACACGTGCCTACTTCAATACCTTGCTTGTCATTGAAATGAGCACACTGGAGGCAGAACTTTTCAGTCGACCCTGATAGTGATTTAAATCCAGTGATCAGCAGTTGTATTATAAATGCACGTGTTTATTAACCGCAACAAAACTCTGCAGCCATACTTTTGACTTTCACTAAATAAGCATAAATTACAACATCTGAAGGGGGGGTCTACATAATGCACTCTAAAACATTGCAGCTGCATTTAGTTATGTCCACTTGCTACCTCTCTTTAACATCAAGAGCTCTAACAAGTTTTAGATGTTGAACTCAACTTTACAACTCAACTTGAAGAGGATTTATTTGTGTAAAATCTCAGCAAATTGCAGTTATCTATCACACAGGCTGTCATTGCAATTGCAATGTGATTAATTATGTAGCCCTAAACAATGACAAAACATGCTGAGGACCACAATTCAGCTCAGTTTTGGGGCTTAGAGAGTAGTTGCCAGCAATGCAACATGTATCATACTTCTTGAAATTTGCCTCAAACAACAAAATGACCAGTATACATGTAATTTTTTATGTATGTGGAGTTGCATCAGGAAGGGCATCTACTGCAAATCTTAAATAAACAAAAATAAATTGCAAATCCGTGCTAATTTTGCTGTGGTGACCCCAACTGAAACTAAAACCTCAACTTACTATTGTTTTAACAATGGCAGATTTTCTGTTTTCATGTCCATATGTTACCAGCCGAATAACAATAAATAAAAGCAAATATATGTCCATCACGATTATACGTTGTTTAAATTTCTGATTTTAATAATAAATCAGTTAAAAGCAAGCTTGATTTCAAAGTCAACATAGTTCAAACTGCACCACTTCATTCTTAAATATTACAAATAGTAAGCCAAAGACCCAAAACATCCACTATGACTAACACTCTACTACTTTGAAAAATATTACATAATTGTTCAAAGTAGTAGAAATGTCTTAAAAGTGGAACTTTAAGGGGGTTGTAAAAAACTTGCTCCAAATCAACATGCAGATCCACTTTAGATCTGCTGTGCTGACCCAAAGTGAAAACAAGGGAGAAACTGAAGGGACTTACTAGGAGCTACGGGCAGTTAAAGGAACAGTGCCCAGGAACCAGTGGCAGATCTTAACACCCTGCCATGGTTACTGGGTGTGTAAAGAGGCCCATCCTAATAACCATGTTTTTTAAATGACAGGAGGAAACCAGACTGCCCAGATACAACATGCACACTCAACACAGAAAGGAAATGGGCATGGGTGGATTTGAACCCCAGACCTTCTTGCTGTGAGGCAAGAGTCTTAATCACTGTACTGTCTGCCCATATAACTGTATTAGCATGTATTCAATTAAAATTCAGCTTCTACGACGACATATACCACAGTCAACAGTTACCTTAAAATCTGTCACTGTATGTACATTTACTACACTACTCACTACTGTGAACACACTTTTGCAGGAAATACAAAGTTACAAACTCCTAAGTTAAAAAATAAATAAAATAATAACAAGCTTTAATTTTTTTTAAACCCACAATAGGGCTGTTCATGTTATATAGTGAAAAAATAAAAGTTGTGAGAGACTTCGGGCCACATCTTTTTGTTCCATTTGGGGTTTTATAGGTGCAGACCAAATCTGAACTCAATCATATAAAATTTAGAGGGTCCTCCACAGTGACATTTTCCTCTCCCTCCGCTGACAAGGCAACGTCACCCTAACGGGAGAACACTCTGATGTCATTATTTTTGTTTTACAGGTACATGTGATGGCTTCTAATCGCAAAGTGGTGGTTGATTGGTCACCCAGAGGAGAACATTACTGGAATTACTGGATTACTAAATTGCTTGTTTGGGGAAAATTGTTGCTGCAATAGGATTAATAACACACTGACACTGTGGGGGACCCCTAAACAATGTCCGATTACAATAAAATTTGACACAGAGCTTTTATTTTATTAGTGGAACAAGAACAACATGTGGCCCAAAACATTCTGTAACATTTGAGATTTTGAACAGGTGTAACCCACAATGTATTTTTTTTTAGCTGAAGACATGAACGCCTGCAATTTCTTGAGGATTTTTTTTTCCAGAATAACATTTAACCAAGACGTAAAAACAAGAATCTAAATTTCCCATCTAAAACGCTTGAGTTGACAAAGAATCAATTTAACTCATCTTGAATCCGTGCTACATGAGTAAAGCAGCATGGTGTGAGGAGAAGAAGGGAACTGGGAAAAGGTGAATAAAAAGGGGACCATACCAACCTGCTCTCACTGCATTGCTCCTTCTTCTCTCGGACCTTCAGCCACTTCCTCAACAGAAAACGTTTGCGCCGAGGGGATGCACTGGGTGTGGAACAGCGAGACCAGGAAGAAGGTGCATCTTCATCACTGGAGGGTGTGATCTCAATGGAAGGCAGCTGTAAGTACTCCTTGGAGCCGGAACGTGACAGAGGTGGAAGGTGACTGTTGGTTAGCAACTCCCTCTCACTTGGTACATTCCTCATGCGGCGCATCTTGAAACGCTTGCGACGGAGTGTCGGAGTTGAGGAGCTGGATCGTACTGAGCCATCAGACACAGGGTTGCTTCCACCATCTGAGTATAAAGGAGCATCACTCGGGACGCTCACCTGGAGTGCAGGGGGCCTTAGCGTGTCACACATTGTCCAGACTAGTTCTCTAACATGCAAATACAACCGCTACAGGACTTCTTTACCGAGATCCTTTGAAGAGAAGAAACGTACTGGCTGCAGCCTTGACGGTCTCCTCAATTCATTTGATGTGTCCAAAAGCTTGATCACGTGCCAGTCCAGAAAAAAATAAAATAAAATAAAAAGATTAGTTGACAAGTCCTACAACTTGTCTGCTGGGTATCAGTTCAGTTGCTGGCTGACAAAGTGAAGAACAGTCTTGTGGCAGTAAACTCTCAGGCTGCAGAGGAGAGGGCTGGATTAGATAACAAATGGGGTTCTGTTCTGTTAGCGGCCGATAAAACATGTATAAGGCCTGTCAGGGAGTGTAACACAACTCCTTTGCAGGTCCTCTCCAGGGACAGGAAGGCCAAATTACACAAAGTCATTCACACAGTGGCCACCTTGTTGTCCAAGCCACCAAAGCCGTTACCTTAGATGCTACCGCTTATGCTAAAGAGGAAGGCACCAACTGTCAGCCCTTGAATATTGATGTTGGATAAAAGCTGGAATGGTGTGGTGTTGTTACTTCATTCTCATTTTTAGGTCACTGTTGCCGAGGGAGAACATCTTGGCTGGGTTTGTTCCCATGCTGGAGGGTGACGTGTGAAGTGTATAACTGCCTCCACGCAGTTACTGCCTAAAGGTTAGAAGGGAGGTGATAGGACTGAAAGGTACATACAAGGCAAAGCATAATGATGACAAAGGTGTGCATATAAAACAGCTAGATAATCAAGAATGCAGGTGCACTGTACATGCAGAAACTAGAAAACTAGTCACATCAAACAGGCAGGGAATGCACACAAACAACCAAACAAACATGCTCACACATCGATGCACAACCACTGGCAATAATTATGGAATCAGCGGCCTTGGAGGATGTTCATTCAGTTGTTTAATTTTGTAGAAAAAAAAAAGCAGATCACAGACATGACACAAAACTAAAGTCATTTCAAATGGCAACTTTCTGGCTTTAAGAAACACTATAAGAAATCAGGAAAAATAATTGTGGCAGTCAGTAACGGTTACTTTTTTAGACCAAGCAGAGGGAAAAAAAAATATGGATTCACTCAATTCTGAGGAATAAATTATGGACTCACCCTGTAAATTTTCATCCCCAAAACTAACACCTGCATCATATCAGATCTGCTCGTTAGTCTGCATCTAAAAAGGAGTGATCACACCTTGGAGAGCTGTTGCACCAAGTGGACTGACATGAATCATGGCTCCAACACGAGAGATGTCAATTGAAACAAAGGAGAGGATTATCAAACACTTAAGAGGGTAAATCATCATGCAATGTTGCAAAAGATGTTGGTTGTTCACAGTCAGCTGTGTCTAAACTCTGGACCCAATACAAACAACATGAGAAGGTTGTTAAAGGCAAACATACTGGTAGACCAAGGAAGACATCAAAGCGTCAAGACAGAAAACTTAAAGCAATATGTCTCAAAAATCGAAAATGCACAACAAAACAAATGAGGAACGAATGGGAGGAAACTGGAGTCAACGTCTGTGACCGAACTGTAAGAAACCGCCTAAAGGAAATGGGATTTACATACAGAAAAGCTAAACGAAAGCCATCATTAACACCTAAACAGAAAAAACAAGGTTACAGTGGGCTAAGGAAAAGCAATCGTGGACGGTGGATGACTGGAGGAAAGTCATATTCAGTGATGAATCTCGAATCTGCATTGGGCAAGGTGATGATGCTGGAACTTTTGTTTGGTGCCGTTCCAATGAGATTTATAAAGATGACTGCTTGAAGAGAACATGTAAATTTCCACAGTCATTGATGATATGAGGCTGCATGTCAGGTAAAGGCACTGGGGAGATGGCTGTCATTACATCATCAATAAATGCACAAGTTTACGTTGATATTTTGGACACTTTTCTTATCCCATCAATTGAAAGGATGTTTGGGGATGATTAAATCATTTTTCAAGATGATAATGCATCTTGCCATAGAGCAAAAACTGTGAAACATTCCTTGCAAAAAGACACATAGGGTCAATGTCATGGCCTGCAAATAGTCCGGATCTTCCATAATTTTTCCTCAGAATTGAGTGATTCCATATTTTTTTCCCTCTGCTTGGTCTAAAAAAGTAACCGTTACTGACTGCCACAATTTTTTTTCCCTGATTTCTTATAGTGTTTCTTAAAGCCAGAAAGTTGCCATTTGAAATGACTTTAGTTTTGTGTCATGTCTGTGATCTGCTTTTCTTCTACAAAATTAAACAACTGAATGAACATCCTCCGAGGTCGGTGATTCCATAATTTTTGCCAGGGGTTGTATTATTTTCTACATTTTTACCCTGCCGACATCCACCACCATGCATCAGCCCCAACTAATTAAACAATCAACCATCAACTATTTTCTTCACCAAAGACATTGTGTCAAACACTGTACATCACAGACCTTCTTCTTGTCACCAATAACAGAAAAATCCCGAGCTTCCACAAATCAACATCTGAGTACAAACAAGTTGTTTCATGTTATAAAGGCCAGAACATAAAAATCATAAACAGACAGAACAAAAACCACCAAAGTGAAATCGTCTCTTCATAAATGAGAAAACAATACCATCCTACATAATGCTACCAAATATGAAAGAAATTAGTTGTTTTTTTTTGACAAAGTATGAACTTGTGAAATTTCATTCAGTGTTGAAGATAAGGAATTGGCGGAGGTAACAAACAAACAGGGGTGAAAACATAACCTCTGCCCAACTTTGTTGGTGGAGGTAATAATGCAAATACATTACCCCAATAGAGCGCTTCGCTCTCAGACTGCAGGCTTACTTGTAGTTCCTAGGGTTTGTAAGAGTAGAATGGGAGGCAGAGCCTTCAGCTTTCAGGCTCCTCTCCTGTGGAACCAGCTCCCAATTCAGATCAGGGAGACAGACACCCTCTCTACTTTTAAGATTAGGCTTAAAACTTTCCTTTTTGCTAAAGCTTATAGTTAGGGCTGGATCAGGTGACCCTGAACCATCCCTTAGTTATGCTGCTATAGACGTAGACTGCTGGGGGGTTCCCATGATGCACTGTTTCTTTCTCTTTTTGCTCTGTATGCACCACTCTGCATTTAATCATTAGTGATCGATCTCTGCTCCCCTCCACAGCATGTCTTTTTCCTGGTTCTCTCCCTCAGCCCCAACCAGTCCCAGCAGAAGACTGCCCCTCCCTGAGCCTGGTTCTGCTGGAGGTTTCTTCCTGTTAAAAGGGAGTTTTTCCTTCCCACTGTAGCCAAGTGCTTGCTCACAGGGGGTCGTTTTGACCGTTGGGGTTTTACATCATTATTGTATGGCCTTGCCTTACAATATAAAGCGCCTTGGGGCAACTGTTTGTTGTGATTTGGCGCTATATAAAAAAAAAATTGATTGATTGAATTGATTAACACAATGACGGTGTAGAGCAGGGCTAGATTTTTAAACTGTTTTATATCTACAATTGCAGTTTTAGAGTGGTGTGGTTTTAAAGCCCTGGTCCCACCAAATAATGAGCTACGTAGCATGTTTCTTTGGTACAAGTCGTTATTCAACAATCATGGGAGAACAGTGGCTCTTAGAGGCTTAGAATATTCGGCTAACGAGGCTCATCTCTGAGCGTGGCGCTAATTTCAAGAGGTTCAAAATTTAGCAACAACAGCATGCGCAGTTTGTGTACGGGGTACTACGAAGACAAACGAGGATTTTAGAGGCATGTTTGTGGTGAAAAGCCCATTATCCGAGCACCTGGCAGCTATGAGGACAGGGCAGGTTATTTTGGCTCAGCCCTCTCACGCACTTCATCATTACAATCCCACCTGCTCTGTGCGCTGGACGCTGTATGCAAAATTATTATTTTGTAGCGGATTAATCATTTTCTGTCAGAGTTTGGATGTTGAAAACACCTCTAATCACTTCTGGAATCATAGAGGACCATTACAGCTGGAGTTTTTATTTTATGTCTTTTTTAATCTCTCTCTCTCATGTGCTGCATGAGGTGGAGAACAGCCTAAAAGGTAATTATTTGTAATGTTTATATTGTAATAGTTTGGTAAAACAGTTGCATGTTCATTCCTTCTTCATAGGCCTTTTCTCTCAAAGATTCTTGAGAGGGTAGTTGTAAAACAGCTAACTGATCACCTGCAGAGGAATGGTCTATTTGAAGAGGTTCAGTCAGGTTTTAGAATTCATCATAGTACAGAAACAGCATTAGTGAAGGTTACAAATGATCTTCTTATGGCTTCGGACAGTGGACTTATCTCTGTGCTTGTTCTGTTGGACCTCAGTGCTGCTTTTGATACTGTTGACCATAAAATTTTATTACAGAGATTAGAGCATGTCATAGGTATTAAAGGCACTGCGCTGTGGTGGTTTGAATCATATTTGTCTAATAGATTACAGTTTGTTCATGTAAATGGGGAATCTTCTTCACAGACTAAAGTTAATTATGGAGTTCCACAAGGTTCTGTGCTAGGACCAATTTTATTCACTTTATACATGCTTCCCTTAGGCAGTATTATTAGACGGTATTGCTTAAATTTTCATTGTTACGCAGATGATACCCAGCTTTATCTATCCATGAAGCCAGAGGACACACACCAATTAGCTAAACTGCAGGATTGTCTTACAGACATAAAGACATGGATGACCTCTAATTTCCTGCTTTTAAACTCAGATAAAACTGAAGTTATTGTACTTGGCCCCACAAATCTTAGAAGCATGGTGTCTAACCAGATCTTTACTCTGGATGGCATTTCCCTGACCTCTAGTAATACTGTGAGAAATCTTGGAGTCATTTTTGATCAGGATATGTCATTCAAAGCGCATATTAAACAAATATGTAGGACTGCCTTTTTGCATTTACGCAATATCTCTAAAATCAGAAAGGTCTTGTCTCAGAGTGATGCTGAAAAACTAATTCATGCATTTATTTCCTCTAGGCTGGACTATTGTAATTCTTTATTATCAGGTTGTCCTAAAAGTTCCCTAAAAAGCCTTCAGTTAATTCAAAATGCTGCAGCTAGAGTACTGACGGGGACTAGCAGGAGAGAGCATATCTCACCCGTGTTGGCCTCTCTTCATTGGCTTCCTGTTAATTCTAGAATAGAATTTAAAATTCTTCTTCTTACTTATAAGGTTTTGAATAATCAGGTCCCATCTTATCTTAGGGACCTCGTAGTACCATATCACCCTAATAGAGCGCTTCACTCTCAGACTGCAGGCTTACTTGTAGTTCCTAGGGTTTGTAAGAGTAGAATGGGAGGCAGAGCCTTCAGCTTTCAGGCTCCTCTCCTGTGGAACCAGCTCCCAATTCAGATCAGGGAGACAGATACCCTCTCTACTTTTAAGATTAGGCTTAAAACTTTCCTTTTCGCTAAGGCTTATAGTTAGGGCTGGATCGGGTGACCCTGGACTATCCCTTGGTTATGCTGCTTTAGACGTAGACTGTGGGGGGATTCCCATGATGCACTGTTTCTTTCTCTTTTTGCTCTGTATGCATCACTCCGCATTTAATCATTGGTGATCGATCTCTGCCCCCCTCCACAGCATGTCTTTTTCCTGGTTCTTTCCCTCAGCCCCAACCAGTCTCAGCAGAAGACTGCCCCTCCCTGAGCCTGGTTCTGCTGGAGGTTTCTTCCTGTTAAGAGGGAGTTTTTCCTTCCCACTGTTGCCAAGTGCTTGCTCACAGGGGGTCGTTTTGACCGTTGGGGTTTTTCATAATTATTGTATGGCCTTGCCTTACAATATAAAGCGCCTTGGGGCAACTGTTTTTTGTGATTTGGCGCTATATAAAAAAAAGTTGATTGATTGATTGATAGGCAGCTGTAAAAGTATGTTTATGATAGATTTAACATCTGGTTATAATGGATGAGATGAGCTCCGTGTGCGCACTGGCGCAATTACTCACACTCAAGATGAGCATTTACGCAGAACACATGCACGCAAAAGAGTGATTTTGCAGACAATAATGGACGAATACAAAGTTAAAAGTTGGATCACCTGTGTCAAAATGACTGCAAAGCCATGGAAGAAGCAAGTGAGAAGAAGTGCAGAGGCAACTGTCGTTTTTTTGCGGAAGTGATCCACACAGGTGTAAGACACCACAAAGCGGCCACCTCAATGTGGTGTCTTGTTTGTTCACAGAAAAATCTCTCCAGATTAGTTCTTCTTCCTTCATTTTTTCAACCTTGCACTGTGTGCACATGCAGAACTGCTGCATTTAATGACTGGTGAACAGCAGCCTGGCACATGGATGTGCACACCAGCTAGACTGTGCAGGAGTGTCTTTTTTTTGGACTGCGTTTAAAAACTGTGACATCTTGAATGGATGCTGTGAATTGAAAACCCACACTTCAAAAGGGACCATGTGTGGGAAGGGTGGAGGGTTGGACCAAACCCATGCACCAATGTCACTCTACATGGATCATATGCAGCAACATAAGCCATTTGAGGCTGGACAGGGCTCAAATGACAGGTCAGTCATGGCTTATTAGAGGCTGATACCTGACACATGCGAGGTACTTAGAGGTACATAGAGGTTTCTTCGTAGCGGATACGTGATAGATTTATACGTGGATCATTTTTCACAGATTTATTATTTGGTGGGACCAAGGCGAATTAGGCTGTAAACCAGGGGTTCTCAACCTTTTTGACCTCAGGGCCCAATTTTCCCCAGTACAAAGTGGCCCAGGGCCCATTTAAATATTAATTCTTTATTAATACTTTTATATTAATACTTTCAATTCAATTGATCAGAATCTTGGTTTGAATTCAAAAACTAATCAAGTCCACTTACAGTTTAACAAGCTAAAACCCTGTAAAATAAATGATATGATACATTGTGATCATCTCAGACATCTCTTTTATATTGTGTATGTAAACCTGCACATACAACACTGAAAAGGCGAACAATCTAACAAATCAAGTTGCTTCAAGAACTAAAGGCTCAAGTCAAGCTTATTAAAAAAAAAAAAAAAAAATCAGAAATACAAAAATATTTGGATTTAGATACTAAGAGAAATTCTGATAAATAATCGGTGGTACTAAAATAAACACATTCAAAATAATAAAAATTAAATAAAGTGCAACTGAAAATATTGCCTGATAAACTACTGATGAATTTGACAATTTGTTTGATGCCATGCCAACAATACGGCGGCTCACAGTGTTGTTTGAGAGTGGGACGGTCATCAGCTTCTTGACAGCAGCCTCTCCTATCATCTCACGGCACATGTCCACAGTGGCAAGTAGAACCAATTCCTCCACTATGGTGACCGCCTTCTTACTCTGCGCCACACGTCTGGCTACGAGGTAGCTTGCTTTTAAAGCACATTTATAGAGTCACCAATCAGTGACACGATAGAACTTTTCTGCATCTATAGCCCAGTTTCTTTTCTCATGAAAAAAGAAAAAAAAAATCAACTGGCTTCCCAAATAGCTTTGGAGGTTTGGTTTTGAGGTGCCGCCTTAGTTTTGAAGGCTTCAGTGCTTTGTTGGCTAGCGTTAACCCACACTTAACATACTGGACTCTCGGCTCTGCCTCGCTGCCTCTGTTCACAAAGCCGAACTGAATAAAATCAGGGTTGTATTTGCGCATAAATTTTGCCTTTGAGGACTTCCATCTTCATTTTTTCACTTTAAAAAGTGACCTAAACTTTCCATAGCTTCAACGTTTGCAGCTGGCTTCTTCTGCTGCTGCTCTGCTCTCACTGCCACCAAGAAGTGGGAAGCTGCATTGCGGTCCCGCGGCACCTCACGGCTCACAGGTGCAGAACTGAAAGTTTTTAGTGGCCCAGTAGTTGGCACTCATGGCCCAATGATGGGCCGCAGCCCCATGGTTGAGAATAACTGCTCTAAACGGTATTATTGTCCTGTTGAGGTAATGGTCTGGACACCTGCCATGTGTGAAGTGTTCCCACTTAAAGATGATTTCAGCGCCTTACCAGAAATTTGTCATAAGTACATTTATTGACTACCTCAAAGCAGCAGTGGTCTTCGTGGCCACCAGAACCCTGTCATCATTAGCAACACATTTCAGATTTTTTTTTATTTGTGAAGGGACAGTGCAAGTTCATCACCATACTGTGTTGTAAACAAGCCAGATTATAGTCATGAGCTAATTTCCATCTGTTGTCCTGGTAGATGTTTCGCAGCATGTTTTCTATTGTGGGAGGGAACCAGAGTGCTCGGAGACACAGGGAGAACATGTAAACGCCACACAGAAAGGGCAGAAAGCAATCCCATAACCTTCTTGCTGTGAGGCATCAGTACTAACCACTAAGCCACCATGCCGCCCTTGAACAGTTCTGTTTGTCTTTATTTTATGTTATGGTGATTATGCATGTTAAAAGATGGCAAACTGGTTGGTTCAAAACAGGAGGTTGTCTGTCCCTCACTAGTAGGGGCGTCACAGACCCATGGTTTGGATTGGATAAAGTTTTTAAGTTACAGATTGAATAATTTTTGGATCAGAGAAAAACACAAACAAGAAAAACCCTGACAAATACTAACTTGCTTTAAAGTTTTAAAAGGAAAGTTTTTTAAAAAAAGAGAAAAATACGTCAGGATTATCCATTATTTTCTGGAGCCCCATCTTTCTGCCAGCTCGGCCGCAGTGTTTGTTTCTGTGGTTTCAAGATTATACAAGGAAGAGATGACACGCATGTCATCCTCAACTCCTTTAATTTCTGAGAGACTCTTTTCTGTTTTGGGATCCAGAAATGCGCTGAAGCTGCAGTTAGCTGTCTCAAGGACAAAGCTGTTTTCAATGGGCTGCATTCATGACTGCAAGTTGTGCACAGACAGGTGCATTAACCTTCATTCAACCTATGATGTCTTTAATTTCAATACAGTTACAGTAAAATCAAAATCACCATGACACAAAAATCACATGTATGTAAACTTTGCAATCACTCTGCGGCTCACACGCGTGCGGGGAGCTGGTCTGTACAGATCACGGATCACCAGCGCTCACCATCTATGAGAACCCAAAATTTCATTAATAACATTCAGTAGTTGTTTAAGGTTTATGCTGCATTCACATGTTGGAAGCAAGTGGGGAGACAGCAAAATGATTAAACAAACACTACTCTTTAATCTATTTAACAGCTATGTATTCATTTCCAGAGAACTTGTCCATTGCTGTCGTGGGCCAAAGCATACGGAGTGTGGGCCAAATTTAGCCTGGAAGCCCCACATTGCATTGTCCTACTTAAGCAAGTCACAACCACAGAAAGATTGGTGGAAGAATGTTTTGCTGCAGTGTGTGCATGTTTATTTGTGCTTCAGAACATAACTGCTGTGAAACCACTAAAAATGTTTTATTTCTCTGATTCACTGCTTAGTTTTAGCTGAAGACCATCACTGTCTCCATTCACACCGTGGTCCTCTCAACCATCATAGCACTTTCTCTCATTTTGGAATGATCTACAGCAGGCAGTGAAATATGCTCCCATGGTGGAGGTCTCACACACTACAGGTGAGTCCATAAGCACCATGTGCTGCTGTCATGTTTTCCAGACAATTCAGTCATGCAAGCTGATGATTTCTGCAGGTCCATGTCAACTCACTGCACTATTGTACCATAGTAGTATAACATGTTTATATGGGTATACAGGAAAAAAGAACTACAGTCAGGAAGGATAAAATGACACTTCCTAGCCCCCAGCCACCTGGTGCGTGTTCAAGCAACTGACGAGAGCAAACAATGATGTGGAGGCTTACCACAGCCGTCTCAACAGCAAGGCTGGCTGTGGCAACCTGCAGCTGTATATGTTGGTTCCCCTACTTCACAAGGATGTCAAGCTGGTGTTAGTGCAGGGCAAACTTCACAGGAAACAAGACACTCAGGATGATACAGAGGGCCAAGGACCTCTCTACAGCACAGACTGGACAAGAGCTGGATGGAGCTACTAAGCAAAGAAAAAACGCCAATCTCCTGTTTAGATGCATCGACTTAAATTGCTACATATCCAGTTTAACTGCATTTATTTAGTGACTAAACTTATATCTTCTATGTGGTTAAACTGATATCTTCTGTTACACTGTGATTACATTAAGCTCAATAAAATATTTGCTTTGCAAAAAATACAGTTTTTTATTATATCTTAATTATGTTTTGATAAAAATGTGCATTGAGTTGACCTGTTCCTGATTTCTGCTGTATAATTTGCTGTTAGATCTCTCTGTATCAAGTAGAAACGCACAAAATATGTCATTGTTGTCAGTGTAAATTTCATTGTGACCACTTATTGTGATCGTTTTATCCCTCAGCCCTAACATTAGGTTTCACATATTCAAACCTGGAAGCTTCCTAATCGCAGTTTGATCAATGGGCCACTGAGCAGCTCCACTAGGGATCAACATCGAGTGTTTCAGGTCAAGGGTTTGCTCAAGAGCACTTTAGCAGAGTAACTGGGGTTGGATATGTGCACAACATTCTGAGCTGTTTGCTTTGTGTGGGAGCAGGGAAATATGAATTATTTTGGACAAGATGCCATTTCCCGTTACAGTTTAACATGCTGTAGTAGACCTGGGTCAAACTAACTTCACTGGGTGTGAAAAAGCGATGTGGTTAAACGTAGTAGAATGGTTGACAATTTAGCATAATCATTTCAAGCTCCTACTTAACATTTGTTTATGAATATATATCTTTTTAGACTTGCTGAACAGTGTTGTCATATTTCATTATTTTGTAAAAGTAGAAAAAGGCACACTTAAATATTCTAAGCTTGAGAGTGTGTTGATACACCTGTGCACTACAAGTACACGATAAAAAAAAAAAAAAAACTTCTTTCCACAGCAGGATGACCCATAAACGCCTTGTGTCTTATGAACTTTGCCATATGTATAACTGAGGAGTCACCAGATGGACCTACCACAGAGAGGCTTTGCTATTACAGCTGAGGAAAAGATCAGTTTTCCATCACCGTAGTGGCTCAGCAGCTCACAACCACCATCTGATCGTTTGCTTTTCATGCGCTATTACTGACCATCAAAGTTCAGCTCCATTGTTCCCCGCTGCTCTATTCTTAGCACTGCATCCCTGTCAGCACAATGTGAGACTGCAAGCAGATTAGAGGTATGCAAATGCAGATTAAAGCATACATGAAGCATAACGTGGACTGATTAATCAAATTAATCATTTAAAAAGCTGCAGCCTCTGAGTTCTAGGACATGTCTTTGCCAATGGGGGACAAAATATGAAAGAGCTATTTTAATAACCTTCACTGCTGAAAAACAAACGACAAAAACAAGAAGGTTTAAACACCTCATTTGGTTCACTACCTTAACCAAGTGGAAGTGGGGTGGGGGATACACTGTGGCATTTTAGATTTACTTTAGTTGGTTTTCAGTCTTACTGAAAATTAACCAAGGTATGGAAGGAAGAACTCACGCAGACTGAATAAACAAAACGCAGATGGACAGTTTTGGTGTCAGTAAGGCGCCTCATTGCAGTGTTCTGCACAGAATCAAGTGAATGGTGAGTGGAGAAGTGGCCAAACTGCACTATGGGCTCGTCAGCCTCTAGGGGCATGTTCCTCCAGAACTGTTGGATTTTTAGATGTAAAATGGTGGGATTTAAGGATTTTTCCCCCAACAATAAAAAGACATATATTGATAGGCTTTTTAGGTATTTATACCTACAATAAAATGCTTTATAACTTGATACAGTACAGTGCTTTAACGCAGATCTGATCATTTCTTACCAGCAAATGAAGCCACTTGCAATGTGTGATTTTTCTTTTTAGCTAGTACTCCACAGTTCTGTCAAAAGGGCAGCTCATGATGAACTAATTATTTCTGTGGCCACTGCGAATGCCAATGGTGTTTGTGGGGGAGAGTTTTCAGAAAATTTTTAGTTTCTGTTTGTCTGTAGATGGCTTCTCATACATTTTCAGAACAAAAAAAAAAAGAATGAATGCCATAAATTACAATGGCAGCATATGACATATAATGCTGCATATAAAGCATGCAAGCAAGCTGCATATAAATTTTCATTGTTATGCAGATGATACCCAGCTTTATCTATCCATGAAGCCAGAGGACACACACCAATTAGCTAAACTGCAGGATTGTCTTACAGACATAAAGACATGGATGACCTCTAATTTCCTGCTTTTAAACTCAGATAAAACTGAAGTTATTGTACTTGGCCCCACAAATCTTAGAAACATGGTGTCTAACTAGATCCTTACTCTGGATGGCATTACCCCGACCTCTAGTAATACTGTGAGAAATCTTGGAGTCATTTTTGATCAGGATATGTCATTCAATGCGCATATTAAACAAATATGTAGGACTGCTTTTTTGCATTTGCGCAATATCTCTAAAATTAGAAAGGTCTTGTCTCAGAGTGATGGTGAAAAACTAATTCATGCATTTATTTCCTCTAGGCTGGACTATTGTAATTCATTATCATCAGGTTGTCCTAAAAGTTCCCTGAAAAGCCTTCAGTTAATTCAAAATGCTGCAGCTAGAGTACTGACAGGGACTAGAAGGAGAGAGCATATCTCACCCATATTGGCCTCTATTCATTGGCTTCCTGTTAATTCTAGAATAGAATTTAAAATTCTTCTTCTTACTTATAAGGTTTTGAATAATCAGGTCCCATCTTATCTTAGGGACCTCATAGTACCGTATCACCCCAATACAGCGCTTCGCTCTCAGACTGCAGGCTTACTTGTAGTTCCTAGGGTTTGTAAGAGTAGAATGGGAGGCAGAGCCTTCAGCTTTCAGGCTCCTCTCCTCTGGAACCAGCTCCCAATTCGGATCAGGGAGACAGACACCCTCTCTACTTTTAAGATTAGGCTTAAAACTTTCCTTTTTGCTAAAGCTTATAGTTAGGGCTGGATCAGGTGACCCTGAACCATCCCTTAGTTATGCTGCTATAGACTTAGACTGCTGGGGGGTTCCCATGATGCACTGAGTGTTTCTTTCTCTTTTTGCTCTGTATGCACCACTCTGCATTTAATCATTAGTGATCGATCTCTGCTCCCCTCCACAGCATGTCTTTTTCCTGGTTCTCTCCCTCAGCCCCAACCAGTCCCAGCAGAAGACTGCCCCTCCCTGAGCCTGGTTCTGCTGGAGGTTTCTTCCTGTTAAAAGGGAGTTTTTCCTTCCCAGTTTTTCCTTGCAATATGAAGCGCCTTGGGGCAACTGTTTGTTGTGATTTGGCGCTATATAAAAAAATTGATTGATTGATTGATATAAAGGCAGCTTTAGTGGTTAGCAATGTTGGTCACAGCAAGAAGGTCATGGGATTGATTCCCACCTGTGGTCTTTCTGCGTGAAGTTTGCATGTTCTCCTCGTGTTTGCGTGGGTTCCCTCTGAGTGCTCCAGTTTTCTCCCACATCGAGAGATATGCAGGTTAGGTGGACTGTAAATTTTAAATTGTCCGTAGGGGTGCATGTGAATATTCACTATGGCATCTCATTGGTGAAGTTTTCATTCCATTTTCCAAACAATACATTGTTCCAGAAAATACATACCTGAAATCCTACCCAGATGACTCCAGAAAACAAGAATGAATAAATAAATCATAATAAAAATGTAACCACAGATGGGGAAAAAAACTGGTCTTCTGAGAATTTCCAAAAAGGCATCACTGGTTCTCATGGACCTTTCACATCGGAAGCATTGACGGCGTTAGAAGCGTCGCAAATCGGTGTAAAAAGCATTATTTTCAATGAGACGCTTTGCGTTTTTTATGTGATGTCTGGAGTCGCATCAAAAGCCGAGCTAAAGTGACGCTTCGCCGGGAGCACGCATTGCCGGTTGTCGTGGTGCTAACGTGGTCAAAGTTCAACCCAATCCAATTTTCGTCACTGTGTGCTGTGACGTAGCTTCGTGCTGTTCGATAGAAACAAAGCATCAGGCCAAAACACGGAAGACTGCAGTGCAGAAACCACTGATCTGTAAAAACATTTACATACAGATCAGTTGCAGAAACACGACACAGAACTGCTCATTTATACACAAGTTTTCTGAAGAAAAACAGACACTGTAAAATACAAATGTTTAATATAAATGCAACAGGAGATGATTTAACAATGACTGGAGTGTGATTGTAAATTATGTGACATAAACCTCATAATGAAATAATTATTTAATTAATTAAATTAAAATATGTGATTGCCTTTAATGATGTGATCAGGACAGAGTAACTTCTAAAACATCAATTTGACTAGTGATTGTGAATGTTTTAAAATTGTGCACAATATGGGCAGGGCTTCTACCTGTGCAAAATGTCTTTTGACTTCATGGACATGTTTAATGATCCATTCATTTAATGTTAAAATATAAAATGAAACAGCTTTTTAAAAAATAATAAAATAGTTTCTGTTTAAAGAGCCTTTGTTTTATTTACAAGTGTAGAAGCAGGTGTTGGTTTGCTGGATTCTCAGGACATTTAACCAGATTATGGTCTCTTCTGCAGCTTTGACCTCTGGTGGAGTTGTTGAAGAGCAGAGATGTTTGCTTCTGGCTGGACTTCATGGTGTTCAGTTCATCGGGACGTTTTTGAAATGCCTCTGAATTTAGGTTTCCTGCACAGCAAATGTTCCTGATTGTTGGCCAAATTAAAAAATTTTTCAACAAATATATATATATATATTTTTCAACAAATTATATATATATATATATATATATATATATATATATATATATATATATATATATATATATATATATATATATATATATATTTGTTGCTGCCCTTTGTCACCGGTTCTGTTCATTATTTTTATGGACAGAATTTCTAGGCGCAGCCAGGGTGTAGAGGGGGTCTGGTTTGGGAACCACAGAATCTCGTCTCTGCTGTTTGCGGACGATGTGGTTCTGTTGGCTTTGTCAAATCAGGACCTTCAGCGTGCACTGGGGAGGTTTGCAGCCGAGTGTGAGGCGTTCGGGATGAAAATCAGCACCTCCAAATCCGAGGCCATGGTTCTTGACCGGAAAAAGGTGCTTTGCCCTCTTCAGGTCAGTGGCGTGTCCTTGCCTCAAGTGGAGGAGTTTAAGTATCTCGGGGTCTTGTTCACGAGTGAGGGATGGATGGAGCGTGAGATTGATAGACGGATCAGTGCAGCGTCTGCAGTGATGCGGTCGCTGTATCGGACCGTCGTGGTGAAGAGAGAGCTGAGTAGGGGGGCAAAGGTCTCGATTTACTGATCGATCTACGTTCCGATCCTCACCTATGGTCATGAGATTTGGCTCATGACCGAAAGAACGAGCTCGCGGGTACAAGCGGCTGAGATGAGTTTCCTCCGCAGGGTGGCTGGGCGCTCCCTTAGAGATAGGGTGAGGAGCTCGGTCACTTGGGAGGAGCTCGGAGTCGAGCCGCTGCTCCTCCACATCAAAAGGAGTCAGTTGAGGTGGCTCGGGCATCTTTTCCGGATGCCCCCTGGACGCCTCGCTGGAGGCACGTCCCATTGGGAGGAGGCCCTGGGGAAGACCCAGGACACGCTGGAAAGATTACATCTCTCAGCTGGCTTGGGAACGCCTTGGGGTTCCCCCGGAGGAGCTGGGGGAGGTGTGTGTAGATCGGGAGGTCTGGGTGGCTTTGCTTGAGCTGCTGCCCCCGCGACCCGACTCCGGATAAAGCGGAAGAAAATGGATGGATGGATGGATTTTTCTTAAAATATAAAGACAAAAAAAGAAAGAAAATCCGTAAAGCTCCCAAACTCTTTAATTGACCCCGAGGTCAATTAAAGATCTGAGGTCTTTAATTCGACCCCAAGACCTTCTTCAGGCAACTATAGTTGCCTGAAGAAGACCTCAAGGTCGAAACGTTGCTTTGGTCAATTAAAGATTTTGGGAGCTTTACCGGTGTGCGATTTTTCTTTCTTTTTTTGGTCTGCTGTTCTTGATTGTCCTGCACCTGGCCTAGTTAGGATTGGATGTGCGTACAACTACTATTTTTATTATTAAAATATAAAAGAAACATTAAACAGATAAAAAAAAAAAAGCTAAAAAAAAATTCTAAGTTAAAGATGAGCTTTTTGTGGTCTCAGACATAACAAAAAAAACCCCCGTAGCTTTATTTAAATTAAAGCGCTCACTCAGCTCAACTGTGCTAAAAGGCCGAGTATTAAATTTTGGATTTAGTCGATCTGCTCCACCACCATGGCTCAGTGTCTTCCTCTACCCCGGAATCAGGCCTGAACTCCGGCTCATCTGTGCAGCTCTGCACGCTGTTGTGGTTTGATCGATAACCCACCACGTCATCAGTCCTCTCTCGGCTCGGCGTCACTCCGAAAAGTAGCTGAAAAAAAGCTTCTCCCAGCAGAATGATGGGAGACTTGTTCTGATGCTGTTTTTCTGGAAAAAGTGAGAGTGTAACGTAGAAATCCCCCCCGCTGCATCCAATGCAACGCATCCGACGTCACTGACTTGTGTTAACTGCTGCGGCTGATGCCTTCAATCTGAAAGGCCCATCACTCCTTCACTGTTCATTTTTGCACAGACTAAAATTTGGGGAGGGTTGTGGAAGACAGCGATTTAGGAGATTTTGTTGGTGAGGAAAGGTTTACAGTCCTTGAGTTCATGGATAATGCTGTAGTCTGTGGTGAATCACTGGACATCCTGAATGCAGCCCTTGAAAAGCTGAGTGAGGAATCAGAGTATCTGATCCCAACTTTTTAATGACTTCATGGACTTGGCCTTCAGAAGTGTATCTGCACATGGGGAAAGCATTGAACTGAGTTTTGAGTTTTTGAACAAACTCTTGACTGTTGAAGTCATGACTGAAGCTATGAGGTGGCTGGACAAAGGTGTCTGGTGATGCTGACATCTTTGCACAAGAACAAAGGTCCAAGTATTTCAGGTGCTTCACGTCTGACTGTATGGTTGTGAGAACTGGATGCTACCTTGGGTATCACTGGAATGAGTTTGTGTCAAAGAAGTGGTTATTTAGGGACCAAGCGTGAGCTTCAACATCTTGGCCATATGGCACATGTGTCGATGCCTGGCACAGCATATAGGCACCTGAGTGTTGGGACCCCAGTGGCTGTAGAAGGCCAAGAGGACAACCATGCTTCAACTGAATGCAGCAAATAGATGCTTACATTCGAGAGCTGGGGATGGACTGAGTGTCTGTCTGGGTGGATGACATCCAGGACCAGGCCCGGATCCAGACCGGTTTGGACCGATGCAGTTGCATCGGTCAGATTTTTTTTACGCATTGTTCGTCATCGGTACAAAAAAAACCCCTCGAATAATCTTGAATAGTGCCGAACGTGTCCCCGCGATGAACACAGCTTTTGATTTGATCCCACAATGCACCACGCAGGTGTACACATGAAAACCGGATCAAACAAACATAGCATCAGTCCAGTCGAGTAGATGATCATGGCATCCAGGAAAAAAAAGTTGTGCAAGGAAAATTGGGTGCTTATTTCAGCAAGAAACGGTGAGTGGTTTATAAATAGTTTGCAGACAATAGTGTTTTTGAAAGGCATTCTATGATGACTGAAATTACATTTTCGGTGGTTTTCCGACCATACATGTCAACCTATACAGATTGTCCGTAAATTATACAGATTTCAGAGTTTCAGAGTCATACGGACGTACAACTAAAGTCAGATATTCAGGGTTTCTGCAGCGCGACTCCACTTTGAGGCATGAACCATTAAAGCAATGCTTCGATCCACTAGCTTGTTGGCTCTTTGATTTGCTGCTCTTAAGAAACAGCAAGTCCGCTTCTTAACCCCTCTCAAAGCCATTAAAATACAGTGAGTCACTTTTGTGTGGATTAAAGTCACTAACTGGGACTGTTGTCTTGTTGCAGTCAAGAAACGAGAATCGTCCTCCGTTCCGTTGGCACAGCTCCAAACGCTGCGCGGCTCTCTGCCGAGAGAGTCCTGTTGTTGGGGAAGTGTCGTGACACGGACCCACAACAGGGGGCGTTAATGAAGGGACAATGGAATAGCCAAAAAGTAACAATTTAATGTTGTGAAGGTGCACAACGTGATACAGACAGATACAAATATGTGTTATATCAATCCAACAAAAGGTGACGTGTGGCAGGCTCGAAGATAGGAGACGTCCGGTGAGAGAGAAGCCGGAACCCACACAAGCCTCACCACCAACGGACCTGAAGAACACCGGAGCCGCCAAGCCCTGCGCCCCAGGTGGCCACTGTCTTCAGCAGTCAGACCCGGTACTGCTGGCAGAAAACAGAAACAGTTCTGGATGAGTGTGAGTCCGCACACTCAGTAATCCCACAGTCTGTGTTCAGTTAAGGAGGGAGAACCTCCACCTCCAATCACACACTCGTGCAGCTCCTGAATTAACCACTTATCTGAGTAGGGTGTGAGGCGAAGCCGTCACAGTCCACACCAAACGCCAACTCCGCAGATAAGGCACACCACAGGAAAACGGCTGCAAAAAGAGATCAGACTAATACTCAAAGTTTAAGTCAGCAGAGAAAATTACCTGTATGGTAGACGATTTCTCGGCGAGGAGGTGGAGTTGCAGTCCGGTCTTTATAGTGGTGGTGATGGGTGACAGCTGGTGTTGATTGATGACAGCTGTTACCTCCAGCGGCTCCGACGCCCTCTCATGCTTGGAGCCCGCACTCCAAGCAGGGCGCCATCTGGTGGTGGTGGGCCAGCAGTACCTCCTCTTCAGCGGCCCACACAACAGGACCCCCCCCTCAACGGGCGCCTCCTGGCGCCCGACCAGGTTTATCCGGGTGCCGGGTGTAGAAGTCGGCCAGGAGGGCCGGGTCCAGGATGAAGCTCCTTTTCACCCAGGAGTGTTCCTCGGGACCATACCCCTCCCAGTCCACCAGATACTGGAAGCCCCGACCCTTGCGACGGACGTCCAGAAGCCGACGCACGGTCCACGCTGGCTCCCTGTCGATGATCCGGGCAGGAGGTGGTGCAGGTCCAGGGGTGCAGAGCGGTGAGGTGTGGTATGGTTTGATCCGGGACACGTGGAAAACAGGATGGATCTGCACTGAAGCTGGCAGCCATAGCTTCACTGCGGCCGGGCTGAGGACCTTGGTGATGTGAAAGGGTCCGATATATCTGTCCTTCAGCTTGTGTGATTCCACTTGAAGGGGGATGTCCTTCGTTGATAACCATACCTCCTGCCCAGGCTGGTATGCAGGGGCCGGGGAACGCCGGCGGTCTGCATGGGCCTTGGCCCTCGTCCGGGCCTTCAACAGGGCAGAACGATGAGGCACCGGTAGGGGTCGGAGGAGTCCTGAGGTCTGCTTTGCCCCTGGCGCAGGTGGTGCAGGCCTGGACGTAGTCCCGGACGTCGGCTTCCATAGACGCCCACCAGAAGCGTTGCTGGACTACTGCCATGGTCCTACGCACTCCAGGATGACAGGAGAGTTTGGACCCATGGCAGAAGTCCAAAACCGCAGCTCTGGCCTCTGGTGGGACGTACAGCTTGTTCTTCGGGCTGGTCCCCGGGTCCGGGTTCCGTGCCAGGGCCTCCCGGACGGTCTTCTCCACGTCCCAGGTGAGGGTGGCCACGACAGTGGACTTGGGGATGATGGTTTCTGGAGGGTCTGACAGCTCGGCCCTGACTTCCTCTTCATGCACCCGGGACAGTGCATCCGACCGTTGGTTCTTGGTCCTGGGGCGGTACGTAATCTGGACGTCAAAGCGCCTGAAGAACAGTGACCTGCGGGCTTGCCTGGGGTTCAACCGCTTGGCGGTCCGGATGTACTCCAGGTTCCGATGGTCCGTGAAAACCGTGAAGGGCACCGCCGCTCCCTCCAACAGGTGTCTCCACTCTTCAAGAGCCTCCTTCACCGCCAAGAGTTCCCGATTGCCGACGTCATAATTCCTCTCAGCCGGGGTCAACCTGCGGGAAAAATAGGCACAAGGGTGGAGGACCTTATCGGACTCCCCGCTCTGGGACAGCACGGCTCCTATCCCTGAGTCAGAGGCATCCACTTCCACTGTGAACTGGCGAGTAGGATCGGGCTGCACCAGAACTGGCGCAGTCGAGAACCGGCGTTTCAACTCCCTAAACGCGGCTTCGCACCGATCCGACCAGGTGAAGGGGACTTTAGTGGAGGTCAGGGCTGTCAGGGGGCTAACTACCTGACTGTAGCCCTTAATGAACCTCCTGTAGAAATTTGCAAAGCCGAGGAACTGTTGCAGTTTCCTACGGCTTGTTGGGTGGGGCCAGTCTCTCACCGCCGCAACCTTGGCCGGATCAGGGGCGACGGAGTTGAAGGAGATTATGAACCCCAGGAAGGACAAAGAAGTGCGGTGGAACTCGCACTTCTCGCCCTTCACAAACAGCCGGTTCTCCAACAACCGCTGTAGGACATGACGTACATGCTTGACATGAGTCTCAGGATCCGGAGAAAAGATGAGGATGTCGTCTAGATACACGAAGACAAACCGGTGCAGGAAGTCCCGCAAGACGTCATTAACCAAAGCCTGGAACGTCGCGGGGGCGTTTGTGAGGCCGAACGACATGACCAGGTACTCAAAGTGACCTAAGGGGGGTGTTAAATGCCGTCTTCCATTCGTCTCCCTTCCGGATCCGAACCAGGTGGTACGCATTCCTAAGATCAAGTTTGGTAAATATTTGGGCTCCATGCAGGGGCGTGAACACCGAATCCAACAGAGGTAACGGGTACCGGTTGCGAACCGTAATGTCATTCAGCCCTCTGTAATCGATGCATGGACGGAGTCCGCCGTCCTTTTTACCCACAAAAAAGAAACCAGCACCCATCGGGGAGGTGGAGTTCCGGATCAACCCGGCAGCTAACGAGTCCCGGATGTAGGTCTCCATTGATTCGTGTTCCGGACGTGAGAGATTGTACAGCCTGCTGGACGGGTACTCAGCGCCCGGAATCAAATCGATGGCACAATCGTACGGTCGGTGCGGGGGAAGGGCGAGTGCCAGATCTTTGCTGAAGACGTCAGCAAGATCGTGGTACTCACATGGCACCGCCGTCAGATTGGGCGGGACTTTGACCTCCTCCTTAGCTATCTCACCGGGTGGAACCGAGGATCCTAAACACTCCCGGTGGCAGGTTTCGCTCCACTGCATCACAACCCCAGACGGCCAATCAATCCGGGGATTGTGTTTCAACACCCATGGAAAACCCAAAATCACTCGGGAGGTAGAAGGTGTTACAAAAAACACTATCTCCTCCCTGTGATTCCCAGACACCACCAAAGTCACTCGCTGTGTCTGGTGTGTGATTAATGGAAGAAGAGTGCCATCTAGTGCTCGTACCTTCACAGGGGAAGGCAGAGCCACCAGAGGGAGCCCTACTTCCTTTGCCCATCTGCTGTCCAGCAGATTCCCTTCTGACCCCGTGTCTATAAGTGCTGGGGCGTGAAGGGTTAAATCCTCACAAAGGATTGTGACTGGGATTCGTGCTGATTTTCGGGGTTCCCCCGCGTGCGTGTTATGGCCCACCCTTAGCCCAGTTTCTAAGGACGGGCGTTGTAGTTTGACCGTTTGGGACAGTTCCTCTGTATATGACTGTTAGACCCACAGAAAAAACACTCCCCGCGGGCCTGCCTCCCTTGTCTGTCCTTTGATTTTATTTTGGCCCTGCTCGTGTCCATAGCTTCGTCAGCAGGGGGAGCTGTAGCCACACGGGGCCCTCTGGCTGTGGAGTGTGGGGACGACGGCATCCTTTCGGACCCGGAAGGAAGAGGGACGGCCCGTGCCCGGTCATGCCCCCCGCCCTGCTCCCGACGGTGTTCCTTTAACCGGTTGTCTAAGCGTATAACCAGGTCGACAAGCCCGTCAAAATCCCGCGGTTCCTCCTTAGCCAGCAGGTGCTCCTTCAGGACCGGAGACAGTCCGTTTATGAAGGCGGCGCGGAGTGCAACGGTATTCCAGCCGGACCTCGCAGCCGCGATGCGGAAGTCGACTGCATACTCGGCTGCACTCCGGCGCCTCTGTCGCATTGACAGTAGCATGCTCGAAGCAGTCTTGCCTCTGTTGGGATGATCAAAAACCTGTTTGAACTCCCTTACAAACCCAGCGTATGACGTTAGGAGCCGTGAGTTCTGCTCCCAGAGCGCCGTAGCCCAGGCGCGTGCCTCTCCTCGAAGCAAATTGATGACATAAGCCACCCGGCTAGCGTCTGATGCGTACATGACGGGACGCTGTGCAAAGACGAGCGAGCACTGCATCAGGAAGTCCGCGCACGTCTCAACACAACCTCCGTACGGCTCCGGAGGGCTTATGTATGCTTCAGGGGATGGTGGAGGGGGGTCGTTGAACGACCAGTGGAACGTTTGTGTCTGACAAAGGATCAGCAGGAGGAGGTGCTGCAGCAGCGCCTTGATCGTGCGCCTCCACCCTGGCGGTGAGAGCCTCCATCCTCCGATTGAGGATAACGTTCTGCTCGGTGACCAGATCCAACTGAGCAGTGAAAGCGGTCAGTATTTGCTGCAGCTCCCCTAACACGCCTCCTGCTGGTGCCTGTGCACCTTGCTCTTCCATTGGCCGTTCAGGCTCGAGTTGACGCCCCTCGGGATCCATGACGCTGGCCGAGAAATCCTGCTGGGGAAGTGTCGTGACACGGACCCACAACAGGGGGCGTTAATGAAGGGACAATGGAATAGCCAAAAAGTAACAATTTAATGTTGTGAAGGTGTACAACGTGATACAGACAGATACAAATATGTGTTATATCAATCCAACAAAAGGTGACGTGTGGCAGGCTCGAAGATAGGAGACGTCTGGTGAGAGAGAAGCCGGAACCCACACAAGCCTCACCACCAACGGACCTGAAGAACACCGGAGCCGCCAAGCCCTGCGCCCCAGGTGGCCACTGTCTTCAGCAGTCAGACCCGGTACTGCTGGCAGAAAACAGAAACAGTTCTGGATGAGTGTGAGTCCGCACACTCAGTAATCCCACAGTCAGTGTTCAGTTAAGGAGGGAGAACCTCCACCTCCAATCACACACTCGTGCAGCTCCTGAATTAACCACTTATCTGAGTGGGGTGTGAGGCGAAGCCGTCGCAGTCCACACCAAACGCCAACTCCGCAGATAAGGCACACCACAGGAAAACGGCTGCAAAAAGAGATCAGACTAATACTCAAAGTTTAAGTCAGCAGAGAAAATTACCTCTATGGTAGACGATTTCTCGGCGAGGAGGTGGAGTTGCAGTCCGGTCTTTATAGTGGTGGTGATGGGTGACAGCTGGTGTTGATTGATGACAGCTGTCACCTCCAGCGGCTCCGAAGCCCTCTCGTGCTTGGAGCCCGCACTCCAAGCAGGGCGCCATCTGGTGGTGGTGGGCCAGCAGTACCTCCTCTTCAGCGGCCCACACAACACCTGTCGGAATTAATAACTTCAAAATGAATTGCAGCTTTAAATAAAATGACACCTCTTACAAACGTTGTAATACAGACAAGAAACTATAATCGACTAAAAAGTTTTTTCCTCCAAAAATGAGACGTGCTGTATTTCTTTACAAATTACATCCTGACGTGCAGCACAGCAGCTGCAAGAGCTGCTCTGCTCTTGCTCTGCAAGAGAGATATATGGAAAGACATTCATGCCAATAATGTCTGAAAGGAAATGCTGTTGACAAAAACTACAGATTTTGTTTATTCTTATTTATGTCCAGAGATCAAGGATCCACCATGTCAATTTTTTGTTATAGTGTTGTTTTTTAGGACATCATATTTATACAAATAAGAAGTGTTCACTATGGTCCATGAAGTATAATAAATATATTCAAAGAAGTGTGACAGTGTATGTTGCACACGAATAAAAGAAAGAAGATTATTGAATAACAAGACGCGTACAATTTTTATTTTATCACTGGGCAAAAATGCAGATTTTCACTCTGGATCCAGCCCTGAGGACAATGGTGTTCTGGATAAGGCAAGACACGACACAACACCGGTGCATGCTGTCAGAATGTGCTTGACTTGGTTTAATCACACAATGTGCTTTGGAAAAAGCACAACTCACAAAACCTACATTGACTAGTTTCAATTTTGAAAGAACTGAAAGTAATCTCTGTAACCTAAATAGTCATTTCAATATAGGTCAGGTAAACACATATCCGCCTTCTCAAACCACAAAACTCAGATGGGGAAAAATATTTTGTAGGGCTGTACATTCCCACTGAAACCACAGTTTGTCTGCTCTCTGAACTGAACTATGTATTTTGAATGAGTGAATAAACTGAAAAGCTTTGATTTATCATAGGCCGAGGGGAATATTCCAATTATTTCTAAGGAAGGGTCTTCGCTTTGACAAAGAATGCATGGGGCCACAACCAAGGTCACCAAAATAAAGATTTAGAAATGAACATACAGTATCTCAAAATATATGTGTAATCAACTGGAAGAATCAAAGTCTTGATGACACCCTTTACATTCCAATCACAAAGACAACTCCAAGACGCAGCAAGTTCTATTCACCAGACATCATTTCCTGTGTGGTTAAGGGGCATTTTCCCAGGCCTGGTTCACAAACAGCTGAGTGGAAAGAGAAAGTTGGAAGCAGTGAGACTGAGATGTATTCAGCGTCAAAGTATTCAGAGAAAACTGGTCACAGTGACAATCAAAAACTTAAGTTACAGGGAGAGAGTATTGTTGCTTTGTTGAAGCACATTAGATATTCTCAACAATATGTTTTATGTTTGACTAGAAAGTTAATAATTTATCTCAGTGGAGGAGGATACTGTATAATAAAGGAACTCAACCTGCATAGGGGGCTTTTCTGTTTTTTTTTTCCTTACTTTTTTAAAGGACATGTTGCACGTTATTAACGTGGTTTTCTGTTAGCAACACAAAGTATTCATGATTGTAAGTCTATCCGTGCACATGCGATAATTACTGGCCACTGAAGTATTTTACTGCTAATTATCCCTCTTGCTCTGTAATTCAGCATGTCCATTTCCGCTGGAGGTTGAACAAGTCTCGCAGTCACCGTGTTTGTGAAGCATTGTGTGTTCTAAAAAACAAATAAACAATAATTAAAAAGAAAACACTGTCTGCAAGTCATACCCACAAGATTAGTGAGCAGAAAGCAGATGAACAAGTGATGATAGCACCCTGCCGGGATGAGCTTTTTTCGGCGACTGTTCGTCAGTGAGGCTCGACAAAGCTGAAAGGGCTCGCCATGCCATAGAGCCACATCAGTCGGTTAGGCAGAGAGATAGCAGCCGATGTGATCAAGCAGACACATTCGGTCCGAAATTCTTCATTTTTGGATATGTACACACACCCAGTTTGAGCATCGGAGCTTCTGCAAATTTGTCTGAAGTGAGAGTAATCTGAAAATAAAGCGTGACATTCGTGGAGCACTGATATTTTAATCAACCAATGTTAGCTTAGTGTTTATCTGCAGGATGTTGAATCAATCACTGTCGAGCTGAGTGAACCTTTCATATTTGTAAATATTTTTATCCATTTTTATTTTTCTGTGTAGGCTCTCAGTTGTCCAGATGGTTTCCATAGTAGAGAAGCTTGAATCTTCGACTGGACTGGGTTGCTTGACGCGAGGACGTTTCGCTTCAAATCGCAGAAGCTTCCTCAGCTAAAATTCTTGCTCTGGTAGTCTGACTTCTGTCTTGACTCTTGTAGAGAAGAATAAATGGACGCCAACAAAAGCTGGAGTTTTTTAAACCTAACCAGACCCCTCTACCGACAGGCTGACTGCTATAGGCTAGTGACTAAACAATAGCTCTAATTAGCACCTATTGTGCTCTAGTTAGCACCCTCCTAATGACAGGGCAGCTGTCCCTCCTAATGATGGGACGGAAGCCTCTCGAGATGGCTCCCTTGAAGACTCTACTGATGACGTGAATGACTCATTACCATGAACAAAAGACTGAAACTGCTTTGACTTGAGTACCCCATTGTAAACAGGGGACAAAGCGTGTCTCAGACCCCCTCCCCAGTTAAGACTGGGTTTCAACTGTTTCACATAGAATGCTTCCTTGACACCTCTCTCAAACCATTTCTTCTCTCTGGCTAAGATTTTAACTTCCTTGTCCTCAAACGTGTGGTTAGTGTCTTTCAGGTGGAGATGAACTGCAGACTGAGGTCCATTTGCGCCCTCTCTGCAGTGCTGGTATAGCCTTTTGTGTAAAGGTTGCTTAGTCTCACCTGTGAGTCTCACCTGTGAGACTAAGCAACCTTTACCTGAAAAGTTCAGTTTCAGTTTGGACAGGGGTCAAAAGTTAGAGTTGCTCCAATTTTGTTCAAAGGTGATGCAAATTATTGGTTGAGTTAATAGGGTTTCAAAAAGGAATAGTTGGCACCATGTGTCATGCTTAGTTATCACGTTACGGGGTAACATATGTTACGTCATAGAATTCAATGGACGCCAACATTATTTGACCTTTACTTTAGAGACCATGCATTCAACACAATCAAAACTATTCTATTTATTAATCTAAGTAGCTCATTCAACAATTTGCACCATTTTTTTACTAAAATTGGAGCAACGAAATTGGAGTTACTCCATAACTCATAGCATTCAGTCATAGATAGTCCAAACTATACCTTTTTGGAATCTTTGCAATCAGACAAATAATGTGGTGTAGTTTTCAAAATGATTTGAGCATTTTTAATTTTGACCCCTGTGGAATTCTTCAGTTGACTCCTAGCTGGCGGCCTATTGAAAATTCAAGTGGCCTGTCAGTTTTTTCAAAAGAGTACTGTCTAAGGAGTATTTGTGCCAACTTTGGTGCTTGTATCACCATTTGCATGATTGTTTCAGTTGTCTGCTGCACTATATAAAGGGAAATCTTGATCCATAATCCAGATCACCTCCAACATTTAATGGCGCCTTACTTGATCTAATAGCTATCTGTGGTGAAAAGTTTGTCAAAATCTGTGTAGTAGTTTTGATGTAATCTTGCTAACAGACAGTCAAATAAATAAATAAATGTTGATTTTATTCCGTCCTTGGCGGACGTAAAAAATCTTGGGCTTTATTTCACAAAATCTGGCCCTCAAAATGCAGGAAATAGTGTTTCAGATGGTTATAAATTTCAAACCTTTCCAGGGGGAGATGTACAGTATGTGCCTGCAGTGCCGCAATGCCACACCAAGTTCTCCCCTATGCTGTAAAGAAATCCTGGTGGGAATCCAACTATTGACATCTTGTTCAATTCAGTAGCAACAACAAGTGTTTTACTTCATTTCACCAGACAACAAGCAATATAATTCCAGATGTTTGTAATAAAATGCTCAAAATGACACAACACTCAGTAGTTTCCACTCGACATTATGAGAGGCGGAACTCGGCTCAAATCTCACTCAAAGCAACCATGCTCCCAATTATACATACCTTTGTGACTTAAAACGTTATAAACTCAGAAGTTAGAATAAAAGATCCCCCATGCAGTTCTCATGAGGGGTAAAAACTATGTCTAGATACTAAAACCATTTTTTTTTAATACCAGGCTATAAACATTTAATTTCTGCTTGAATGCGAACCTGCATGCTTTTGGAGCCAGCCTCAAGCTGCCAGTCAAAGAACTGCAACTCTTTCTTCTTCCAGGTTGGCTTCATGTGAGACCATCCAAGCTTATTGCTTGTTTGGCCTCCATGAGGGGCCATGTAGATATGACAGGCTCATTCAAAGCTTCGTCAAAAGCTTATATTTATTGATACTGGCAGAGGTGGTGGAAAAGTGGTCAAGTGTGCTTCTTTCCTGTGCGGAAGGTTCCCGGTTCAAACCTCTCCCCTGTCTGTTTCCCATGTTACATAACATTTAAATAACCTGTTTAAAAGGAAGGGCATTTGGCGTAGAACCTCTGCCAAATCAACATGTGGATTTGCTGTTGCTACGCCTGAGAGAAAACATGGGAGATGTGGAAGAGACAGACTATTTATTGGTGCTGGAAATAAAAGATGGTTATTAATGCTATATCCATTTCTGTCAAACAAACCTAAATCCCACATGCTGTAGCTTTAAATGTATTATTATTATTAATATTATACCAAGGAGGGATTTAAAAACATTTGTAAACAAATGTATCTTGACAACTGCCTAATGAAAAAGTGAAAATGAATTTAATTAAAAACAAAAATTAAATGAAAATAATTAACACAAAAAGTATATTTAGCCGAGATCACAGGTTTTCTTTCACAGTTCACACATATCAAACAACTGTTAAAGAATTTAGGATTCGACTGTTTCCACAGTACTGACTTCTTACTTCCCAGTTAAACAACAAAACAAATATCATCGAGTGTAACATGAAAACCCCGATACGTTCACGGTAGTGACGCGTGTTATGAGTGTTTGCTCTGCATTTACCTTCAATTCTCACTTTCATAAAGTTGTTGGTCGGCACCCAGAGCTAAGGGATCACCACTTTATAGACGGCGCCCTCACACTGAGTCCCTGAGGAAGATGCTGTGTTTAGCCGGGGGTCAGTCAAATCATTACCGCCGTGGGCGGAGAAACAGCGGAACACTCAGCACCACAAATTGCCTCCCTCATTTTAAGCTCCGAGTACCCGCTGCCCTGCTCAAAATTATGTAGATGCTCCGTGATTAATTTCACCTGCAGTACATTAGTTAAAGCGCTCACGCATTTAGTAGGGGAGACCGGGAACAGTAATAACAATGTTGCAAAACAATTACCCCCTTTATCCATGCTCATTTTTACCCCATTAACTGACATTAAAGTGTTTTTTTGCTAAACAGAGTGGAATCAGTGATTATCACAAGTGGACAGCTGTAAATAGACAAGTTCGGCATTCGGTCTGTGCATGTGCAAAATCCTAGTAACTAGCTTGATGACGTGGTTTTTTTGGGATAACCATACACTTTCACTAAACTGAATTTCTCGAGAGCTGCTTCTAGTTTGTTCTATCAATATTTCAGACATATTTCATCACTGTGCATTAGTTTGAGTGAGGAGGGACTGTACTTTCATCTGAGGGTAGTTTTTTTTTTTTTTTTTTACCACAATGTAAATAAATCTTTTGACTTTCTTATGTTATACTCTGCATTTATACTGTTTATGTCTTGAATGCCAAATACATCAAATTAAGTTGTGTGCTTGCTCCTGGCTACTTAGCTAAATTCTACAGCCAGAAGGCTAACGTTAACAAATAAGCTAACATGACGTAAACTATGTGCAAAAATCTAGTTTATTTTTGTGTGGGCTCTGTATAATGTGCTTTGTGAGTTACACATGAATGATTTCTCTCTCCTGACTGAAATTTCAGTTGTTAAAAAAAAAAAATCAGCCTGTTAAAGGCCACTCAAAAATCCTTTGTGCTGTACACAACTGTGAGTCACAAAACATTTTCCTCATTATTATTTCAAACTTCATTACATGTTCATGTGCACTGTCAGGTGTAGAAAGCAGAAAATAAAAGAAACCAAACTAAAAAATTACTGAGCCACAAAACAGCTGTTTTCCATTGAGTGCACAGATGTTTCCCTTCGGGCAGCACAGTGGCTCAGCGGTTAGCATTCTTGCCTCCCAGCAACAAAGTCTGGAGCTGATTCCACCCATGCCCAAGTGGTTTCTGTGGAGAGTTTGCATGTTATCCCTGTGTCTCTGGGCACTTTGGTTTCCTCCCACCATCTGCTTTCCCTGCCCTACACCAAGGCAGCATCTCTCCGTGTGGAGTTGGTCCCTAGGAGTCGGACTGTGGCTGCCCACTGCTCCAAGTGATTTGACTGTGGCGGCTGCTGGCCTGTCAAAGAGGGGAAGCTTATTGTTGGCTTACATCATAAAATTTGTCAATTTATTTATATGTAAATTCAAATATGTAAAATGGTCATAACAGTCCCAAGCTGCACAAGGATTTCACAATTTCTATCTCTATTACATACAGTATTTTATGATGGCACAATTACCAAGTGGTTATTGCACTTGGTTTCAGTGTGGAAGGTTCCCGGTTCAAACCCCACCCCTGCCACATGTCTCCATGTAATGTGGAGTTGCATCAGGAAGTGCATCCGGCATAAAACTTGTGCCAGAATCAACACGCAGGTCCACCTTGTATCTGCTGTGGCGACACCGAGTGAAAACAAGGGAGCAGCCGAAGGGACTAACTTTTACAAGAATATTATTAATGTTTTTGAACAAAAATATCATCAAACATTTCAAGAAGCACATAGAACCTTTATTACTAAACATACATAACAGAGTCCGACTGTTTGATGGCATTGTTCCATACAAATGTTATTTAAAAAATTGGCCAGCAGATGTCCCCATATGTAATTGTATTGTAATTGTATCAAAGCTTCAAAACACTGAACCATTGCTTCATATTGATTCAGTGGTTCAAAATGCTTTGGTTTCTCCGTCACTAATTTTCATGAATAAAAAACATCAGAAAAAACTAATTATTACCACATATGCCCAAATAGAGTTATAATTATGAATATTTGATGTTGTATTGCGAACTGGGATGTTGATTAACGTGCAATGACTTTTAAACACTTACTGAAGAGCGAAGCAGAGAGTAACTCACCTAGATCTTTTCACATTATGTCTAATCCAGTGTGCTTCTCTGTGCACCTTTAAAACAGACAGACTTATAGCACACGCAAAACACTTTGGCATAAATTTATAATGAAGCTTAAATATGAAAAAGTATCGGTATCGGCATCAATATCGGTGATACTGGGCCTGTATTTACTTGCTATCGGATCAATACCAAAATTCCCGGTATCGTCCACCTCTAGTCTAATCCACTTTACTTCTCTGTGCTCCTTTAAAACAGACTGATTTATAGCACACGCAAAACACTTTAGCATAAATTTAAAAATGCATAAATAAACGTTGCGTTTCGTGGCAATGAAAAGACGTGTCTAGGCAGCTCCGTTGAAGTGAACAGACACTCGGCTTCTACAGGAAAATGCATTGACCACAGACCGTATGAGAAAAAAGATTTATGAGAAGTTAACAAAATGGAGTCAATCGATTTGTGGTAAGATGCCGATTCTGAACGAACTCGTCTTCAAGATGAACGTGTTCTAACGCATTTGTAGTCAATGAAATGATAACAAACTGTACACATTTGACCATTTAATTTTTAACATTTTAGGGAAAGCTGAGATTCCCTTGCAGTCTTAGAAAAACCGCCTCTGGCCTAGCTGTAATTTGTACTTGTTAAATGCAGAAGACAAATTTCACTGTAGGTGCAACAGTAAAGGCTTTTCTTCTTCTGTTTATCCAAGTTTTACCCATGTCAAACCCGTCTATGCACCCAACATGCACTGAGAACAGATTGTGATCTAATTAGCCAAATCACATCTGGAGGTGTTCAGGAACACATTACGACCCCACAGCAAGGTAACTGGAAATGTTTCCTATCCACATACAACTTAGACGGGTCACTGCAAACCTTTTGAATTTTTCCCCAGCCCTGCTTTTTATTTCATTTTTAAAAACTGCAACCCTCTTCTCTGATTTACAACAGCCGTATGTCTCTTCTGAATACTGACTGCAGTCTTCCACGCTACATTCACCAATGTCAGCATGCTGTCATGCTCTGCTGCATCAGGCCGCCTGTCTGTGCCCTTGGACAAAACACTTCATCTGCATCATCTCACTCCACTCATCTGGAAATAGGTACCACCTTGGCTGGAGACATAACCTGGACTGACATCCTGCCCAGGGGGAGTTGTTGACTATCATCAGGTTTATGATGTCTGGTGATATGACCCAGCACGGTGGGCCACAAGGCCTGAACAGGACTGACTTCTTCTTCATCTGGTGACATGACCTTTGATCTTGGTTTGAAGGAAAGGTCACAACCTGTTTAATGCCAACATTACAACAGGTTGGAGCCAATATGAATTAAACCTGGGAGAAGAGTTGTGTGATGGTCAAGGATAAAGTCGTTCTATTTTGGACCAATTTGATCTAATGTAAAGGCCACATAGAACCAAATGTATAAACTACCATATCCACGAGCTGATCCGCCTCTGATTGACATCAGCACACCACTGTTTTTGAAGAAAGTTGGTTGAACGTCCACCCTAAATTAAATGTTTTGTTAAATAGAATAGAATAGAATAGAGCCTTTATTGTCATTGTACATACATACATACATACAAACAACAAAACTTGTTCTCTGCATTTAACACATCCTAATTACAGTTAGACACAATCCAACCACTAGGAGCAGTGGGCAGCCACAGTCCGGCGCCTGGGGAAAATTACAGTTTATTAAACACCCACTGTAAAATAAATTAATTTCATGCCCCCAACACATCATAGAAAGCAAAAAATAATGAATTCTCAGTCAGTTTTTTCTCGCCTCTTCCATGTCTTAACTGTGATGATGTGATCAATGTGCACTTATAGCAGTCACATGACAATGATGTCAATTTGAAAGTTTTCACTCCGAGAGTTGCAGAACACACTGTGACAGTCTGGACTGAGTCAGTTGATTAGAACAGATTAAAAATTTTCTAATGCGCTGGTTTTCAACATATTAAATAAGTAAGTAAGAAAAAAAAAGAAAACATAAACAAGCAGTCAGAGGTACAGTGGCTCACTTCTTATGATCAGTATCTTTACAGGAAGAAAACCTAAGCAGACCAGACTCAGCCCATCTGATACATACTGTTAAAAAAAAAAAAGAAAAAAATTGTTTTTATGATAAAAACATAAACCGTAGCTCTGGTTGCCAGAATAATGCTGTAAAAATAAAAGTATTTTTTTTCTAAATGAACATGATCATGCTGTTTTTAAATTAGTTATTTTCACATGAAGTGACATTTTCTTGTGCTGCTCCCATTTTGCTCAGGTCCACAACAGAAGGTTTGTCTTGGGATCAGGGCTGTTTCAAGGCATTTGGCAGCCCCAAGTAAAATGGACTTGGAAGCCCCCCTGTGCCTCACCACCCCGCCCCATCTGCGCAAAGCCTACATGAACCACAGCATAGGCATACCGTTTAAGCTCACACTTTCTATCAATAAAATATTTCTTTGACAGTGCGTTTGAAGATTTGCAAAAAACCCACCACCATCCCATAATAACCAACATATAAAGAGAGTGCAAATTGTGTAGTAACTACAAAATCCAACATACTTCAAAAAATGTGCACAGTAACTAAATCAAACATACTTTAAAAATGTTATTAAAAATAAGTTAACAAAAGTAATATTTAAATGTTAACAGGCATAAGTTGTTAACATAAGGGGGAGGAGCTGTAGTACCATAGATATTATGTTTGTATGTCTACATATGAGTCCTTGGATGTTATGCTCATAAGAGTCCAGCAGAGGGTGGTATGAGACCGTTGAGTTGCCAAGTGTTCGTTAAGGTTATGGAAGCTGTCTGAGCGTGGTTCAGTAGACAACCCAACAACCGGCCCGGCTATGAACTGGGCCGGATACCGGCCTCCATGTGAGATTTCCCACTCCAAAATGACCAATAGGAAAGCAGCGCTGGAATTCCCTCTCCTAAACAACCAATAGGAGACCAGCGCTCGTGCCACAGCAGCGTGAGGCTGACACGGGCTGACATCAGCGTCTCGGCCGTCAACCAATTACAGGCTAGGAGAGAGAGGCCAGTATCTGGCCCAATTCAGGGCCGGTTGTCGGGCTATTCAGTAGATTACTTTTTGGGAACCTCATTTCATACGTGGACATTAGTCATTTATGAAGATGCAACACTGTTACTATAATACAGTCAGGCAGGTAGCTAACATAAACATTATATTTTGTTGACACGTAGGCCTAATTTATCCAATGTAAATTACCACTTATCACTGTCCTGTTTTTTCTTCCTCTTTCTTTCTCTTCTTTCTTTTTTGGTTTCCTGACAGATAACTTTGCTTCACGATTGCTGAAGTGTTATATTTTGCCCTTGTCCCGAGTCACATCGAAATGAACTAGTATCCGTTAAGATGAGCTCCAACGCGCAACTGCGCTGCGCAAGAGCATCTCTCTACCCCGTACTTTACACCTCACCCGTCGAGTTGAGCGATGTCACGTGGCAGGCTCCTGTGGGAGGGGCCCCCTTAAGGAGCATTCCAATAACAGTGTCGCTGCACTTTCCTGCATTGACTGTCACAGAATTTAAAGGGGCGCTCAGACAGTTTGTTGTTGCATAAAATTCCTAACTAGTCACTGTCTGGAGACCCCAGGCCAGGTTGGGGTCCCAGGTAATTGATTGGTTTGCTTGCCTTGTTGCCACTGGTCTGCTTGGGATCCATATGTTGGTCTGGTTTTTCTAACACAGCTTCAACTGTATAAGTACATGGTCCTCCGGCAGCCTCGAACCTGGAATATCTTGCTTGGAAGACAAGCCTGCTTACTATTTGCACCACTATGGTGCCATTTATATCAGGTCACCAAGTCTGACTTTTTCTGCTTGTGTGAGAACAAAGGGTCGAAGGCTACACACACGCCATGTAGGCAGTCTGTCTGTTAGTGTGTGATGAATTTGTGTGTTTCCACACCTCCCCCTCAAAGTGTGACTCTGTGACTTGTACATGTTGCGTGCAGAAGGTCGTTGTTTGACAGTAAGTCAGTGTTGGACTCTGTGGACAGCCTGAACAAAGGATTTATTGATGGGAAAGTGACAGAAAGGGAAAGAAATAAATCAGATAGCTACTCCAGTTACGATATTTCACCTCAAACCAAGTGCTTTCTCAGAAATTGGATTTAACAAATGCTTTCAGTTTATACGACTTGATGTTTTCTGGTTGATGTCTGGTAGTGTGTATGGTTAAATGGCTATAATTTTGTAATACGTTTGTGGCTCTTTAACTCAATATTTAGTCTTCAGCCCATGAAGAAAACTCTATCCTCTCACTGTGTCTGTAGCTGAAGTATTTTTTCCTTTTATATGTTTGTGCGTATACTTATTTTACAAAAAAAAACCCAAAATATTCGTTTCCTACACTGAAAAAAGTGAATAAGGCGGCTTGTGCACTTTATATTATAACTTTTGCTCTCACATTATTTACATACGTACATCTTTGTTAAGCTAAATACATTTTCACAAATTCATATTTACCTTTATACATTTTTTTTTCTCATGACTTAATTTTGTAAAATGAACTTAATATTTTTGGTTTCATCTAACTTTGTACAATTTTGAACTTTTGACAAAATAAATTTAAGAAGCCAAATCAGCATTATCAACATGCGTGTTTATTTGTTTATTTATTAGGATCCTACGCCGCTACTCTTCCTGGGGTCCATACAAAACAACAACCACAATATACAGTAATCAAAAATGCATTCAAAAATATAAAAAAGATTTTAAAAAAAAATAACAAAGGAAAAAATAAAACCAATCAACTTACAGTCAAATTAATCATCACATCTAGTCAGTCCATATACATGAAAAACTTGTCTGTAAATGATCAAAAAAATTAAACCCAGATTGTTAGCTATGTCAGCAAATACTGCTTTAGAAGTTCCTGAAAAGAACATTAATTTGAAATGCGTTTAATGCATTCCAGTAATAAATTCCATTCCTTCATACCCCTAAATATGACAGTGTTCTTTATTGCATTAGTCCTGGCCACAGGTAACGTAAAATTTCCCACCACAGCATGCTTGCTTATGTATCTATGATTTTCTGAACTGAAAGAGAAATTCCTAAACAAAATATGAGGTAACTTAGTGACAATAATGAGTGAATATAAAAGTCTGTCTTTGACTGACAGTCAGTTAAAACTTTTGTGCATTGTAATAATGTTAGTCCTATAACTGCATTTAAGTGCTATACAAGCAGCCCTATTTTGAATAATCTGTAATTTATTTATCATTTCACCAGAAGCACTTGACAAAACTGCTGGGCAATAATCCAGGTATACTAGTAATAAAGCTTTAATTTAATTCAATGTTGTACAACTTAAAAACCTTGCATGTCTCCTTATAATATACCCCTGCTCATTTTTACAAAAATATTATTTATATGTTTTTTCCTTGATGGTCTATGGTTACAACCAGTAGCTTAGTCTCCTGTACTTGATTTATTCTCATATTATTAATTTTAATGTTTAATACAGGATTTTTCTTAATAACACGACTAGAGCCAATAATCATGCAATTAGTCTTTACTATATTTAACACTAAATTATTGGACGTAACCCAGTCAACTACCTTGTGCAGTTCCATATTTAAAACAGCTTCTAAATCATTGTGCGAGCTTGCTGATGTATAAATAGTTGAATCATCTGCATACAACACTATACTAACTTTATCAAAAATATATGGTAAATCATTTGTGAAAATTGTAAATAATAGTGGACCGAGGCAACTCTCTTGTGGCACTCCACATACTATACTCCTGGTGCCAGAGAAACTGCCATTAAAAACACTGTCTGTCCTGTTAGATAGATAACTATAAAACCAAGAGCTGATAGCTCAAAACCATAACCACCAAGTTTTTCCAATAACAAATCATGATCAATGATATCAAACGCAGCAGAGAAATCAAGAAACACAGTGCTATACACTATATTCTTCTTATCAACCTCTCTGAGCCATTCATTAGACATCTGAGTCAACACCGTGGCAGTGGAGTGACTCTTTCTATATGCATGCTGGAAATCCGTGATTAAATTATTTGACGAAAAATACTTACTGATTTGCTCATATACAATAGACTCCATGATAGTACTTAAGCCCAGGTTACACATAGACGGTTTTGTCGGCGAGTAGTACGTAGACCGAAGTTTGCGGTAGTTCCGGCTGTTTTCGCGGTGGAAAGGGGCGGAGCGCGCGAAGCGGGGCTCCTCCTCACTCTTTCCCCCAAAAAACTCTGTCATAATTGTGTTTAGAAGCCAGTCACCATTTGCTTTATTATACAGCTGTGTAGTTAATAAGCAAAATAATCTCCAGGACGATTCGCGCGCGCACGCACGTAAAATAAAAATAAAAAGAACCTCTGCTCCACGCTGCTGTGGTGCTGCTGCTCGCTCCAAAAACTCTGTCATGATTGTAAAATAAAGGACAAAAGAGACATAAGTCCTGCTCACAGGCTGCTACCAGATACAGGACATGTTCACATCTTCAAATTCCAGACATCTCCACGTCACTACATATTCAGTCCCTGATTGGTCATCACGGCGCGACGAGAACGGCGGCACTACAGGAAGCGGCAGGATGAAACGGCAATTAAAAAGTATCAAACGCTGTTGTTCGCGTTGTCACTGTCGTCACGGGAGGTCTCCGGGAGCGCTCCTGGAATTATTTGACATGTTGAATAATTTTTTCGATGATTCCCGGTAAAGCCAGAACTAAGCCACGCCCCCTAGTGCCGGCATTAACAACGGCGTGTGATCCTTAAGACGGCCAAAAACTCTTCCGGGACGCTTCCGGGATTGTCTGTGTGTAAACGGGGCTTTATTGATCGACTGTTTAAAGTCCAGAACAGAATTTTCTTATTTTTCCACACTTGCGGACATGTGTTTTAGGCAAAACTGAGGTTAGAACAGGAGCACCATGTGCTGTGATAGTGTCAAACCTTCCAGTGAAAGTTCACACATACCTATTTTAGTAAACAACACATAGAAGCAACTTTACTGGAGTGTTAGATCTATTTATATCTTGCCCTTAAAGTCAAATGATCAACTTTAAGCAGTGATAAAATAGCATGCCAGGTCCACATTGTTCCATGGATGATACGCGTGAGATGCAAAAGTGGAAAATGCAAATTGGAAACAAGTCACCGCACTTTGCATTTGTGCTCCAACTTTTCCAACAAAACAGTAAAACCCCGACGAACGTGCTGAGTGCACTGTTTTAGTAACTTATTATTTTATGTTGTGTGTTGGGGGGTGTGGCTGGATATTTTGGTGTTCTTTTCTTTTCTTTGCTCTTCAGGTGGCATGTAAACTGATTTGTCTGTGGAGAAGGTGCTGGCTGAAGAGTCCTCACCCTCATCAACATCATGTGTAGCACCTGTGACTGGTGCTCACATGCAACCTTAAAGACTTTCAGCTGAGGCAGATAATTGGATGGCGTTCTGCATTTAGGTCATGTGTGGTTCGGGCGGAACTGCCGGGAACTCGACCTTGTGATGTTCGTTTGTGAGACGCTGAGGACCGCGCCTGGGTTTGACACATCGAGCCCGTGAAGCAAGGAAGGGTGAGGACACTTGCTGTCAGCACACATCAAAGGTGATTAAGTGTTTGACTAATTGTTGATAGTAACTTGGTGTTTTGTTACACAGTATACTTGAATTGTGATGGGAATTGTGCAGCTTGCTTCTCACTGCTGTGGCGTGCGGATAAGTGATCCTCCGCCTGTTGTGAGAAGCTGCTCATTTGCATAAAGTTAAAAAAGATACAGACCTGAATGTGTTGCTGATAGCGTGTGTCTTTTGAAGGATTTTGTTGTGGCTGCTGACTTGCCTCACCTCTTCTTTGCTTCGCGGAGAGTCGGTTTGTCGTGTCCACCTGGGGGGTGTTTGGCGGTGGTAGTGGGTCCAGGAGTGCCGGGCTTTGATCCTTTTGGGCGCTGGAGAGCGTGCCAACAGTCACTCCACCAGAAGCACGCTATTTTTGTTTTTACACTTTTTATGCACAGCGGGTTAAATATATTGTTTATGGAACCGCTTTTCTGGTTATTTGTAGCGCTCGGTTCCGTCTGACGCAGGTCCGCTCCTCAACCCGCGTCGACACATAACAATTTTAACTTTGATCTGTTACATATCTAAATAGACTCAGCCAAATATTTGATAATGTAACATCTATATTACGATAATACTGCACAGATTATAATTTATTTGTTAAAAATATTTTACAACACTAAATAATAATAATAATAATAATAATGATAATAATGATAATAATGATAATGGGCAGCACAGTGGCTTAGTGTTTAGCACTGATGCATCAGAGCAAGAAGGTCATGGGATCTTTCCCACCTGTGGCCTTTCTGTGTGGAGTTTGTGTGTTCTCCCCGTGTTGGTGTGGGTTCTCTCCGGGTGCTCCGGCTTCCTCCCACATCCAAAGACATGCAGGTTAGGTGGACTGAAAACTTTAAATTGTCTGTAAGTGTGCGTGCAGGTGTGAATGTCTTTGTTTGTCTATGTGTGTCCCTGCGACAGAGTGGCGTCCTGTGCAGGGTGTACCCGCCTCACACCGTATTACTGCTAGGATAGGCTCCAGCTCACCGTGACCCCTAATTGCAGGAAGTGGATATGGAAAATGAATGGATGGATTGATAATTATAACAACCGACAGTCAATGGTTCTTTTTTACATCTTTACTGACATTTTCATCTTTTCTTGTCAGAATTGTGATCAAATTGTGATCAGTAGAAGCTCGGTTCAGTTCACCAGTCAGTTTGGAGAAATCATTAAGGTGCCCTTGAACAAGGTCTTTCATTTCCAGGTTACTCCTCTCGTGCAACTGGATGCCTTACATTGCAGCACCCTGACATCAGTGTGTGAGAATGAGTAAACAAGATACATCATTGTGACATGTTCTGAGCAGACAGAAAGATACAGTAGTGTTCAGAATAATAGTAGTGCTATGTGACTAAAAAGATTAATCCAGGTTTTGAGTATATTTCTTATTGTTACATAGGAAACAAGGTACCAGTAGATTCAGTAGATTCTCACAAATCCAACAAGACCAAGCATTCATGATATGCACACTCTTAAGGCTATGAAATTGGGCTATTAGTAAAAAAAAAAAAAAAAGTAGAAAAGGGGGTGTTCACAATAATAGTAGCATCTGCTCTTGACGCTACAAACTCAAAACTATTATGTTCAAACTGCTTTTTTAGCAATCTTGTGAATCACTAAACTAGTATTTAGTTGTATAACCACAGTTTTTCATGATTTCTTCACATCTGCGAGGCATTAATTTTGTTGGTTTGGAACCAAGATTTTGCTCATTTACTAGTGTGCTTGGGGTCATTGTCCTGTTGAAACACCCATTTCAAGGGCATGTGTTGTGTGTTGGGGGAGGGGGGTTGGCTGGACAAGGTTGGGTTGTTTTGTGTTTATTTTCCTTCCCAGGTGATTTGGGGCTGTTCTCTGAGGAAAATGTGCTGCAGAAGAGTCTCTCTCCTCTGTTACGATGATTGGCTGCACCTGTTGCATTCTCGTGCGGCTCTCTATCAGGACAATCCACGACACCTGTGATGTTCACGTGCAGATCTGAGGACTTCCAGCTGGTACCAATGTAGTGATGAAGAACTACATTTAAACCAGCAGGTAGTTGGATAAGATTGCCGGAGAATACGACCTTGTGACGACCGTGTGGGGACGCTGAGGGCCGTTTCACAGTCTGACATCGCGCCTGTGAAGGAGGACGAGGGTGAGAGGCAAACGTTGTCAGCACACGACAGAGGTGAATATTCTGAAAAGTTTATCCGTGAATGTAAATTGGCGTTTATACGCAGCTATAAGTAATTATTGGTGGAAATTGTTTGGCATGCTCCTCACGGCAGTGGCATGCAGATTAATGATCCTCCACTAGCTGTGAGCAGCAGCCTCTTTGAACTAAGTTTGAAACCAGACCTAAACGTGTAGCTGATAAGTTTGCCTCTAAACAATATTTCGTAGTAATAAGTGTTGAATAATCTCATCTCTGTTCCTCCTTCGCAGAGTACAGTCTGGGAAAGTCACCTGGGGGGGTGTTGGCGGAACTCCTGAGTCCTGAACGTTCGGACTCCGACTGTTGAGACGCTGAGAGAGCGCGCCGCCTTTTCACCTCACCAGAACTTTAATTATTTAGTATTTCATGTATAGCACAAAGGGAGAAAAATAAATGTGTTTTCTTTTTGGAACTGCTTCTGATTATTTCATGCTGGGTTCAGTCAGATACTGGACCGCTCCTCAATCCGCGTCTTATCCATAACAGCATGTCCTCTTCAGCATAAGGCAACATGACCTCTTCAAGTATTTTGACATATCCAAACTGATCCATGATACCTGGTATGCGATATATAGGCCCAACACCATAGTAGGAGAAACATGCCCATATCATGATGCTTGCACCACCATACTTCACTGTGAACTGTGAACTGTGGCTTGAATTCAGAGTTTGGGGGTCGTGTCACAAACTGTCTGCGGCCCTTGGACCCAAAAAGAACAATTTTACTCTCATCAGTCCAAAAAATATTCCTCCATTTCTCTTTAGGCCAGCTGATGTGTTCTTTGTGTTCAAATTGTAACCTCTTCTGCACGTCTTTTATTTAACAGAGGGACTTTGTGGGGGATTCTTGCAAATAAATTAGCTTCACACAGGTGTGTTCTAACTGTCACAGCACTTACAGGTAACTCCAGACTGTCTTTGATCATCCTGGAGCTGATCAATGGGTGAGCCTTTGCCATTCTGGTTATTCTTCTATCCATTTTGATGGTTGTTTTCTGTTTTCTTCCACACGTCTGGTTTTTTGTCCATTTTAAAGCATTGGAGATCATTGTAGATGAACAGCCTATAATGTTTTGCAGCTGCGTATAGGTTTTCCCTTCTCCAATCAACTTTTTAATCAAATTACGCTGTTCTGAACAATGTCTTGAACATCCCATTTTACTCAGGCTTTCAAAGATGTTCAACAGGTGCTGGCTTCATCCTTAAATAGGGGACACCTGATTCACACCTGTTTGTTCCACAAAATTGACGAACTCACTGACTGAATGCCACACTACTATTATTGTGAACACCCCCTTTTCTACTTTTTTACTAATAGCCCCAATTTCATAGCCTTAAGAGTGTGCATATCATGAATGCTTGGTCTTGTTGGATTTGTGAGAATCTACTAAATCTACTGGTACCTTGTTTCCCATGTAACAATAAGAATATACTCAAAACCTGGATTAATGTTTTTAGTCACATAGCACTACTATTATTCTGAGCACTACTGTATGTTATAGGTCTCTATATCTCTAACTCATAGATCCTGATTATTAATCTTTGTTCCTGAACCATCTTCATTGATCCTTATCTTTGATTCTCAGATGGGAACTTGATAGCTGACCTTTGATGTCAATATTCATTTTGGATCGTAAGCTTAGATTAAGATCCAAGACAAGGATTTTTGCAAAAGCTGAAACTCTACACTGCTGTGTCTCTGACTCTTAGCAACATTTGGCATATGCTGCAGGAGAGATCACGGCAAAGCTGTTAACATTTGTAAGCTAACAACTCAAGTGATGCTGCAGCAGGTCCCTGTTAGCCTGTTAAAATCTTTGTGACATTATGTAAATTTAGTAGATGATTTTGCAGGTCTTAATAACATCCACGATAGGATGCTAAAAATATGGTCCTCTTATTCTTTTGCTAATATATGCATCTTGATGGTATCATACTTATTAATGTTTCATCTGCATGTGTGCAGTGTGAACTCAGCTGATGATTATGTGGCAGTGTCAGATTCCATCAAACTTATTCCATTTGGTTAAGGTCAGTTTTACATCTTTAGCTTCTCAGGATTTGAAGAGACGATGGTGGAAACATGTTAGCTTCAAAACATCATACCAGAAGAGACTAGGGATGGGTATTTCTAAGTTTTTTTTAATCAATATCGATGCCATTATCGATTCCGCTTATTGATCTGATTCCTTATCGATTCCCTAATAAATACCTCCTGTGAATTTCCTGTGTACTAAAAGTCGGCTTTACAGGTTTTCTATTTTAACAATATTTTATTGAGTCTTAAAGTAAATAAATATGAAATTGGTCACTGGATCCTTGATCTCTGGACATAAATATAAATTAATAAAATTTGCATTTTTGTCAAAGCATTTCCGGTAACACTTTATATTAACTGCACGCTATAAAGCATTAGTAAAGCATTTATAAAGTGTAAGTAAATGCTGAATTAACTACTTGTAAAACATTTACAAAGCATGCTTTTTATTAGCTACTCATCATAAATAGATGGCTTAATAATTATTAATAACAAAATATGTCTTTATATTATATATAATACATCTTTATTAAACATTTATAAATTATTCTTTAATTCTCTATAAACTATTTAAGAAAAGTTGATGATTAATAGTTCATCATTTACAAATGGAAAATCAGACACTATTCATTAGTGATAAAAATACTTTACAAATCATATTTTTATTGTCTTTACATTTTTTCCTCAAATGATTAAGCATTCTTTTTTGTTAGCTACTGATTGGTAAGAACATAAATAGATGGCTTAATAGTTATTAATAACAAAATATGTATTGTCATTATAAAACATTTATAAATGACTTTTTTAAATTCTCTATAAACCATTTAAGAATCCCACAATAACGACTTCTCTCTGCACCTATTATTTGTTCATCACATTCCTCTTCTGTTCTTTTAGTTGCTACCTCCTCTGCTCTCTAATTCTTTCATCTTTTCCTTTTTAGCTCTCTCAAATACTGTACCTCCGGTTAAGGAGGTCCTCATATTGAGCTTTTTCCCAGTGCCATCTTTTTTTATTTTTAGTATTAATATTATTATTTTATTTTTATTTATTAATTATTATTTATTCATCCTTATTTTTATTTTATTTTATTCTATTTTTATCAATAGTCGCCGGTCAAAACGGCAAAGGCGCTGAGGGGTTTCTATATTGGCAGTTCTAGAAGCGTATTAAAAATAGAAGAAAACAAATTTAGTGGATATAAAGGAAGGGAAAAATTCTCTATATTTCAAATATGTATCATATATGTATTCCAACTTCTCACCATAATTTCACTGTTAATATATCAGTCTGATATCACATACATCATCTATGTTATTTAACGCTAAATTGCACTGATGTTGCCATATTGCATTTCATCATCATCTGAATCTATTCATATATATTATACCTATTACTATTTCAGGGCACATTCTTTGTGATAATGTACATAGTATGGTTAGCCAGTTGCCAGTTTAACATTGCATGTCACTGCACTTTGTTTCTGCATGTGTAGATACTGTGGTGGTGGTGGTGTTTGCATGAGATGCAAGTTTTCTCAATTTCGGATGAAGGAAAAGGCACCTCATAGTCCACCTGCATCCCTCATCTAGACTGAATCAATAAATGAGGAGTGTGTGATTAAAGGTGAATGTTATGTACTATAAGACGTTTAATGTATGGCAGTATAGGTTTTGCACATGGTTTCTGCACATATGTATACGCTGTGGCCCTTGGTGTGGATGGATGTGGGACTCAGCTCGAACAACACAAGGCACTACATCAACATCTCATTGACAGACAAGTGTTGGAAGCCCTGCCTGCTCTCCATGCCTACACAGGGTCTGACTACACTGCTTCGTTCATGAACAAGGGCAAGATAAGACCATTTGACCTCATGAAGAAGAATCAACAGTTTATCACTGCCTTTGCCTCCCTGGGTAGAAGTGACAGAGTTGATGACAGCACAATGACAGAGATTGAAACGTTCACATGCTGTATGTATTCCATGCCAAAGCTCTCCAAAGTCAATGAAGTAAGGATGGCACTGTTTGAGCAGAACTATGCACCAAACAAAGCAACAACCCAACCTCTCAGCAAAATGAAAGGTGTGAACTTAAGTGACATGCCACCTTGCCATGCTTCCCTAATCAACAAGGTCTGCAGGGCAAACTACAGCACCTACATGTGGAAGAATTCCTCTGCCAGCACGCCGACGGATCTGGATCCTGTGGAACATGCGTGGTTGGTGAAGGACAACCAGTATGTCATCAACTGGTATGATGGAGAGCAACTGCCACAGAGCATTGCCAACATTCTGAGCAAGGAAGATGGCAATGAGCCAGCTGATGACTTGGATGATGAACTCCTGTCCTGCTCCAGTGACGAGAGTGATGATGATGGTGATGATGACAATGAGTGACTTTGGCCTTCGCTGACTCTGAGTTCTAATGAACTAAAAGATACGTAAAGTTATGGGATGTTGTGATTTCTAATGTATGATAATTGGGATTTCAGTGTTTAGCTGTTTAATGTTATGATATGTTTTTGAAAGAAGCTAAAGCAGCTGTGAGGAACACTCATAAATACATAAGACAATTTTGTTTATGTAAAAGTTTAGATATGACATATCTCTCAAGCTGTATATAGCCATGGTACATATACAGTAGTGCTCAGAATAATAGTAGTGCTATGTGACTAAAAAGATTAATCCAGGTTTTGAGTATATTTCTTATTGTTACATGGGAAACAAGGTACCAGTAGATTCAGTAGATTCTCACAAATCCAACAAGACCAAGCATTCATGATATGCACACTCTTAAGGCTATGAAATTGGGCTATTAGTAAAAAAAAAAAGTAGAAAAGGGGGTGTTCACAATAATAGTAGTGTGGCATTCAGTCAGTGAGTTCGTCAATTTTGTGGAACAAACAGGTGTGAATCAGGTGCCCCCTATTTAAGGATGAAGCCAGCACCTGTTGAACATGCTTTTCTCTTTGAAAGCCTGAAGAAAATGGGACGTTCAAGACATTGTTCAGAAGAACAGTGTAGTTTGATTAAAAAGTTGATTGGAGAGGGGAAAACCTATACGCAGGTGCAAAAAATTATAGGCTGTTCATCTACAGTGATCTCCAATGCTTTAAAATGGACAAAAAAACAGAGATGCATGGAAGAAAATGGAAAACAACCATCAAAATGGATAGAAGAATAACCAGAATGGCAAAGGCTCACCCATTGATCAGCTCCAGGATGATCAAAGACAGTCTGGAGTTACCTGTAAGTGCTGTGACAGTTAGAAGACGCCTGTGTGAAGCTAATTTATTTGCAAGAATCCCCGCAAAGTCCCTCTGTTAAATAAAAGACATGTGCAGAAGAGGTTACAATTTGCCAAAGAACACATCAACTGGCCTAAAGAGAAATGGAGGAATATTTTGTGGACTGATGAGAGTAAAACTGTTCTTTTTGGATCCAAGGGCCGCAGACAGTTTGTGAGATGACCCCCAAACTCTGAATTCAAGCCACAGTTCACAGTGAAGACAGTGAAGCATGGTGGTGCAAGCATCATGATATGGGCATGTTTCTCCTACTATGGTGTTGGGCCTATATATCGCATACCAGGTATCATGGATCAGTTTGGATATGTCAAAATACTTGAAGAGGTCATGTTGCCTTATGCTGAAGAGGACATGCCCTTGAAAAGGGTGTTTCAACAAGACAATGACCCCAAGCACACTAGTAAGCAAGCAAAATCTTGGTTCCAAACCAACAAAATTAATGCCTTGCAGATGTGAAGAAATCATGAAAAACTGTGGTTATACAACTAAATACTAGTTTAGTGATTCACAGGATTGCTAAAAAAGCAGTTTGAACATAATAGTTTTGAGTTTGTAGCATCAACAGCAGGTGCTACTATTATTGTGAACACCCCCTTTTCTACTTTTTTTTTAATAATAGCCCAATTTCATAGCCTTAAGAGTGTGCATATCATGAATGCTTGGTCTTGTTGGATTTGTGAGAATCTACTGAATCTACTGGTACCTTGTTTCCCATGTAACAATAAGAAATATACTTAAAACCTGGATTAATCTTTTTAGTCACATAGCACTACTATTATTCTGAACACTACAGTATACCCATCATTAGCCTTGTTGGTTTAGTCTCTTTCGTTTCACATATGGAATGTTGCAGATTATAAAAGCTTTTATACTTTGTGATTTTGGAGAAGTCATATGTGAATGCATATTTGCCAAATTCTATACACTGCACACACAGGATACACTGCAGAAAGGGCACTCATACCACAGGGATAACTGGCTTGTGGCGGACAAGCGTTCATAGTGACGTCGCTTTTTGATCCTTCGATGTCGGCTCTTCCTATCATTGTGAAGCAGAATTTACCAAGCATTGGATTGTTCACCCACTAATAGGGAACGTGAGCTGGGATTAGACCGTCGTGAGACAGGTTAGTTTTACCCTATGGATGATGTGTTGTTTCAATAGTAATCCTGCTCACTACGAGAGGAACCGCAGATTCAGACATTTGGTGTATGTGCTTGGCTGAGGAGCCAATGGTGTGAAGCTACCATCTGTGGGATTATGACTGAACGCCTCTAAGTCAGAATCCTGCCTAGACGAAGCGATACCGAAGCGCCGTGGATTTTCGGTTGGCCCCTGATAGCTGGGCCTCCCCCCGAGGGGGGCCCGGTGAGCAGAGCCACTCGTGACTGGACTGGGGCGCGGCCAGATATGCAGCCGCCCCTCTCCTCCCACGCAACTCATGTTTGTGGAGAACCTGGTGCTAAATCACTTGCAGATGACCTGATTCTGGGTCAGGGTGTCGTAAGTAGCAGAGCAGCTCCCTCGCTGCGATCTATTGAAAGACGGTGTGTAGGATCATAGCCTATGACTTTCAAACTCAACAGTTTAGATGTAGTGGTAGACTCCTGCATGAGTACCTGAATTTGTATGTAGAAAATTTATGTCTAATGTTTTTCATGTATTTTGATGGATTATTTTGAATGTGAAAGTATTTGGATACCACAACATATGTAAATCAAGGTTTTGCATTGATATTCAGTAGGCTAATCTTCATACATTATCATAATTGCAGTTCAAGTGAAGGATTAATTAGATATGTAAAAGTTGTAAGATGTGAATGATTTTTAGGAATTCATGAAAGTGTTGAAACAAGTTCACAATGTGCGTAGCTTCACAGTTTGTAGTGAACTTATGGTAAAAGATAAGTATACATATATGATACATAGTTGAAACATAGAGAATTTTTTTCTTTCCTTTTCATCCACTGAAATTGTTAATCTTCTCTATATAATAAGCTTCTAGAATGGCCAATATAGAAACCTCTCAGCGCCTTTGGCGTGTTGGCCGGTGGCCATTTTGATATGCAAATTAAGGGGTACTAGACATTTTGTAGAGCAATGAAAGTCACAGATTTGAAATCAGCACTAAGATTGTCTTGAAATGTCCATTTTAGCATAATTTCCCTAAGTTTAGGTGGATTTAGGTACATTTCTGTAAAAATCTAGTCTCGTAAGAAGAGGAAATCTGAGAGGCGAAGGTACCACACTTCAAATCAATATTGTGAATATGTGTCTACAGTTGTAAGAGTTACATTTTTGAATTCCTCACAATCGTCTGCATAAGAAACAACCATTGAACCTTTTGTGCTCGAAAACATAAATAAAACCCCCATAGCTCTGGGACTATGTGATGTTTTAGATATATACAGTGGTATGTAAAAGTGTGAGCACCCCTGATGATTTTCATGATTTTCCTTTATAAATCATTGGTTGTTTGGATCAGCAATTTTCAGTTAAATATATAGCAGACAAACACAGATATTTGAGAAGCGAAATGAAGTTTAGTATTTACAGAAAGTGTGCAATAATTATTTAAACAAAATTAGGCAGGTGCATAAATTTGGGCACCCTTTTCATTTTATTGATTTGAATACATTTAGCACTAATTATTGGAACACAAAATTGATTTGGTAAGCTCACTGACCCTTGACATCCTTACACAGGTGAATCCAATCATGAGAAATGGTATTTAAGGTGGCCATTTGCAAATGTTTCTCCTCTTTGCATCTCTTCTAATGAGTGACAACATGGGAGCCTCTAAACAACTCTCAAATGGGCTGAAAGCAAAGATTGTTCAAGATCATGGTTTAGAGGAAGGATACAAAAAGCTATCTCAGAGATTTCAGCTGTCAGTTTCCACTGTGAGGAAGATATGAGGAAATGGAAATGGTCTCAGCCTCCCTACTTATCTGACCTAATTAAACTCTACAACCAGCCCGGGCTCTGTGTTCTAAAGGTGCAGGACTACTTTGTGTCCTTAAGGTGAATAAAAAGTCTGTGGGTCACAGAGCTTTCTCTTATTGTGCCCCTGTTCTGTTGAATGATCTGCCTGCATCAATAAAACAGTCAGATTCTATAGAGGCTTTCAAGTCCAGACTTAAGACGCACTTATTTTCTCTTTCGCATGGCTAACATACTGGCATAGTATGTTACTATGCTTTTTACCCTTTTAATTTCATTTTATTAGGAAACAGAGCAAGTCGCGGCCTCAACTTGATCTAAAGTCTGGGTCTTTTAGTGAAGCTTAGGGCTAGTGGCTGGCGATCACCTTAGTATTTCTTCTGTTTTTCTTGTTGCTTAATGCTGACAAATTATACTGTATTTCTTGTCTTTCTGATGCCTGATTCTGTTTTTTCTCACTGTTTGAGGTGCGGCTCCATCCAGAGGTGGGAGTGGGTGTGTTCTTCTGCAACCCTCCTGCCTGTGCACCGGTATAATTTCCTGTATATTCGTTTTGTGAATTGTTTTGTATATTTTGCTGGTAGCATGGCCCAAGCAGAGGGTCACCCCTTTGAATCTGGTTTGCTTGAGGTTTCTTCCTCAAATCATCAGAGGGAGTTTTTCCTTACCATTGTCGCCTGTGTGCTTGCTGTTGGGGTTGGTAAGGTTAGACCTTACTTGTGTGAAGCGCCTTGAGGCAACTTTGTTGTGATTTGGTGCTTTATAAATGAAATAAATTGAAATTGAAACTGGGTTGGCTACTGGAGCACTGTTGACCACATTCACCAAGTTCCAGGTTTGCTGCCATCGACTGGTGATATCAAAAGATGGGTGTGTAATCCATAGTGGTTTGCGTGTTGGCAGGTGCACTCTTGGGTGGTTGACAGCATCACTGTGGAGTGGCTAGGATGTGCTGCTGATTGCCTTCTCGACTGCTCTGGCACTAGCCATTTGGCGTCTAAATTCTTGTGGTTCAGTGTTAGCCAGAAGTGGTAGCCACTATATTGGAGTTGATCGTAATATGCTAGATATGAGTCGCTGGTGGAATTAAGTTGTGCATCTATCAGCTATGTGCGGGCAGAACAAGCCCAGACGTGACAGCAATATTCTGCAACAGGGTAGCACAGGGCTAAGGTTGAAGTTTTTAATGTACAGGCTCCCTTCATTAACAGGTTATTGCTGCTTTTCAGCTTCTTAGAAACTTTGTTAAGACGGTCTTTTATGTTAGTGTCTGATCAAGTGTTATTCTAAGATACACTGGGTGCTTCTCATGTTTCAGGGGTTTCCCATCCAAGAGGACATTTAGTTCCTTGTTGACATGCGTATTATGTAGATTAAATACACTGACCACTGTTTTGGATGAGTTTGGTTTAAGTCTCCATGTGTGCCAGTAATCTGTCATGAGAGTAACATCATCAGTGAGTGTGTTCTCCAAATCGATAACAACCTTAGCTTGACTGCAGAGGAAGATATTGTATATAACTGGAGCTCCTGCCACAGTTTACAACAGATGATATACAACAGGCATTGTCATCTGTTGTAAACTGGCAAAGTCCCAGGGTATGACAGCTTCTACCCAGAATTTGTCAAAAACCTTGGTCACAAAACAAAGGGTTGGCTCTCCAAAATTTTTAGAAAAAAAAATATGTTTAATGTTTGCAGAAGGTAGTTCCACAAATCCTGGCTCTGTCAATTACCCATGTGGTGCTTGTCGAAAACCGGTGAGGTGTAACCAGAAAGTGCAAGTTCTGACAACAGGCCACGTGTCAACATGCCAGCTCATGAAAAAGACACCCCTGGTTCATCTGATGTACTCTGTTACATCACCTCTCACAGCTTCATAGTGCATTGGAGCAGAGAAGGATTTTCAGACAACAAAACACATCAAATCTAGGCTTTCACCTTAAACATGCCTGCTGGCAAACTGGAACTAAATCTTCCTCTATCCCACTTCATCATGAAGCTATAAAGCTGGTGATGAAAAATGCAAAAGTTGGACTATACACAATTTCTCCAATCACATTTGAAATTGAATTGATTAGACACCCATGCATAACAGAAATTCACTCGTATACAAACAACCAACTCATAACAGAAAAATCAAAGGTGAAAAGAAAAATAAACAAAATAAATGGTGCCTAAAGGCGTCAGTAGAAGCAGCGCTTATCAATGCCTACACCCCTGTATGAAGTCAAATCAAACCAGGCATATACGCCTGATCATAGATGTTTATATCCAAACACAATCTGAATAACAGCAGCACATAGCTCAGATAAAAGAAGTCAAATATTGGGGCAACTGTTTGTTGTGATTTGGCGCTATCTAAAAAAAAAATTGATTGATTGATTGATTGAAATATTTCTCCAGACAAAATAAACTAAAAAACAAAAACAAAACAAAGGTTACAGTATAACAGCATCTACAAAAAACACAACTCAACCACATTTATCTAATACATATCTAGAAAATACCATTTCATTTCATATCTGGACATCGCTTAAGTTTCTCAGGTAAATTATTCCATTTCTTTTGGGCCACAAATGGAGACACAAAAGCACCTCCTAGTCGTCCTAGTGCCAGCAATTTTAAAAAAGTACAAACTCCTTCGCTCTGTTTAAAATATTCTTGATTTCTGAAAGGTAATTGTTCATTTTTCACTTTATGCATCAACTGAACAGTCTTAAATGAAATCATATAACGTTTCAGTATCTTTGATTTAATAAACAATGGATTGGAATGATCCCGAAACCCTGAATTGTGAATTATTCTTAATGCTCTTTTTTGAAGGATGAATAATGACGTAATATAGTTTTATAGTTATTACCCCAAACTTCAGCACAGTACGTCAAGTAAGGTGCAGTCAGTGCTCAATACAGAGTGTGTAGTGATGTATTTTGCCTTAATTAATACTGCAATACTTATACAACCCCAATTCCAATGAAGTTGGGACGTTGTGTAAAATGTAAATAAAAACAGAATACAATGATTTGCAAATCCTCTTCAACCTATATTCAATTGAATACACCACAAAGACAAGATATTTAATGTTCAAACTGATAAACTTTATTGTTTTTGTGCAAATATTTGCTCATTTTGAAATGGATCCCTGCAGCACGTTTCAAAAAAGCTAGTACCCGCACTCTTTTACTACAAAGCCATGCTGTTGTAACACGTGCAGAATGTGGCTTGGCATTGTCTTGCTGAAATAAGCAGGGACATCCTGAAAAAGATGTTGCTTGGATGGCAGCATGTGTTGCTCCAAAACCTAGATGCACCTTTCAGCATTGATGGTGCCATCACAGATGTGTAAGTTGCCCATGTCATGGGCACTGACACACCTCCATACCATCACAGATGCTGGCTTTTGAACTTTGCGCTGGTAACAGTCTGGATGGTATTTTTCCTCTTTTGTTTGGAGGACACGGTGTCCATGATTTCCAAAAACAATTTGAAATGTAGACTCATCAGACCACAGCACACTTTTCCACTTTGCATCTGTCCATTTCAAATGAGCCCAGAGAAGGTGGTGGCATTTCTGGATGTTGTTGATATATGTATTTTGCTTTGGATGGTAGAGTTTTAATTTGCACTTGTAGATGTAGCGATGAACTGTGTTAACTGACAATGGTTTTCTGAAGTGTTCCTGAGCTCACACGGTAAGATCCTTTACACGATGTCGGTTTGTAATGCAGGGATCAAAGGTCATGGGCATTCAATGTTGGTTTTCGGCCTTGCCATGTACGTGTAGAACGTTCTCCAGATTCTCTGAATCTTCTGATTATATTATGGATTGCAGATCATGGAATCCCTAAATTCCTTGCAATTGAACATTAAGAAACATTGTTCTTAAACTGTTGGACTATTTCTTCACACAGCTGTTCACAAAGTGGTGATCCTCACCCCATCTTTGCTTGTGAACGGCTGAGCCTTATGGGGATGCTCCTTTTATACCCAATCATGACACTCACCTGTTTCCAAACAGGTGTTCTTTGAGCATTCGTCAACTCTCCCAGTCTTTTGTTGCCCCGTCCCAACTTTTTTGAAACGTGTTGCAGGCATCCATTTCAAAATTAGCAAATATTTGCACAAAAACAATAAAGTTTATCAGTTTGAACATTAAATATCTTGTCTTTGTGGTGTATTCAATTGAATATATGTTGAAGAGGATTTGGAAATCTTTTTTTTTTTTATTTACATTTTACACAATGTCCAAACTTCATTGAAATTGGGGTTGTAGAAACTTTTGGATATGTTGAATATGCACTTTCCAGTTAATTCTATCATCAATAATCACACCTAACAACTTTTTCCCCTTGACACTATCTATATTTACCCCAAGTATATTTAACTGTATTTGTACATCCTGTTTCTAATTTCAAAATAACATTTTAGTTTTAGACCAATTTAATGACAATTTGTTCATGTCAAACCAACTCTTCAACTTTATCATTTCAATTCTCAAATCAAATAATATTTGCTGCAAATTTTCTCCAGAACAAAACAGGTTTGTGTCATCAGCAAAGAGAACTGCTTTAAACACCTTGGAAACTTTACATAAATCATTAATATATAAAATAAATAATTTTGGTCCCAGCACAGAGCTCTGGGGAACCCCGCAAATGATGTCGAGATACGCAGAACAGCAGTCCCCGATTTTAACAAACTGCTTCCGGTTTTGCAAATAACTTTTAATCCTATTCAGAGCCACTCCTCTAATCCCATAAAATTCCAACTTTTGAAATAATATGTTATGATTGATTGTGTCAAAAGCCTTTCTAAAGTCAATAAATAGACCTATTACTAATCCCCTTTGGTCCATGTTTATTGATCTCTTTGATTGCACTGCATAAAGCCAAAGCAGTGGACCTTTTTCCTCTGAACCCATATTGACTGTCATCAAGCAGGTTGTGTAGTTCAGTAAATCTATCCAGTCTGTTATTGTAAAGTTTTTCCAGTATCTTAGAAAATTGTGACAATAAAGACACAGGCCTGTGTTGTTAGTAAAAAGGTGTTTGTCACCAGATTTAAATAAAGGTATCACCTTTGCCACTTTCATACCATTTGGAACAATTCCCATTTGAAACGATTTATTAAATATATATGCTAATGATTCAGCAATTTATGTAATTATCTGCTTTACTAATGTCATATGTACATCATTATGATCAGTCAACTTTTTGCTTTTACATGTGCTGACTAGCATAATAATTTCCCTCATCAACCGGGCCAAGAAACATTGTATATGGATTTCTCTCAATTAATTGCTGGTTTACCTATGTAGTGTGTGGAATCAGCGACACATGCCAATAACTCCTTCAGTTGTCATCGGTGTCTTGGTGGCTTTCCTCATGAGTCTCCTTGCACGATTTCTCAGTTTTTGAGATGTGTCTTCTCCAGACAGATTTACCACAGAGTACAATACTGTTTGTATATTTTAAGGACTGATGTAAACAAAGTCCAGGAAATATTATATATATATATATATATAAGTATATATGCATATATAAACATGATTGGAATTAAAGAATAGGAGCATCTTATTTACAGTATGTGAAGTGGAATTTAGATGTGATAAAGTGACACTAGTGCTGGGATTTGTAAACAAGTTGTTATTGCACGTGATTTGTGGACATATTATTGCATGTGGTTATTTCACAGTGTTATTGTACAGTCTGACAGCAGCAGGGAGGAACGACCTGCGGTATCGTTCCTTCCTGCACTGAGGGTGCCTCAGTCTGTCACTGAAGAAGCTGTTCAGCTCCACTACAGTCCGGTGCAGAGGGTGAGAGGAGTTGTCCATGATGGATTTGAACTTGGTTAATACCCTCCTCTCAACCACCTCCTCCAGAGAGTCCAGAGGACAGCCCAGGACAGAGCTGGACTTCCTGACCAGCTTATTCAGTCTCTTTCTCTCACGCTCTGTGCTGCCCGGGGCCCAACAGACAACAGCATAGAGGAGAGCAGAGGCTACAACAGAGTCGTAGAAGGTCTTAAGCAGAGGTCTGCTCATCCAAAGGATCTCAGTCTCCTCAGGAGGTGGAGGCGACTCTAGCCTTTCTTGTACAGGGCGTCGGTGTTGTGAGTTCAGTCTAATTTACTGTTGAGGTGAACACCCAGGTATTTGAAACTGTCCAGTTTCTATGTCCTCCCCTGGATGTTCACCGGTGGGTGAGGTGGTGGTTTCCTCCTGAAGTCAATCACCATCTCCTTCGTTTTACTGGTGTTGACACACAATTGGTTGCGCTCACACCAGTCCACAAAGTCTGTGATGATCGACTGGTACTCCAGCTCGTTCCTCTCAGACACGCAACCCGCAATGGCGGAGTCATCAGAGAACTTCTGGAGATGGCAAATGTCCGTGTTGTATGTAGGTGAAGCCCGAGGTGTAAAGGGTGAAGAGGAAAGGTGAGAGGACGGTGTCCTGGGGGGCCCCGGTGCTGCACCTTACCACCTTAGACTGACAGCCCCTCAGTCGCACGTACTGTCGGCGGTCAGTGAGGTAGTTGATGGTCCAGGCGGCGAGATGTCCATCCACACCTGCGTCCTCCAGCTTTACCCTCAGCAGCGCCGGTCTGATGGTGTTGAAAGTGCTGGAGAAATCAAAGAACATGACTCTCACAGTGCTCCCGTCGGTCTTCAGGTGGGTGAGTAGAGCTGTAGTAGAGCTGAGCAGAGCTGCACCGTGATGTCACTGGCTGTTCTCTCCAAAACCGCTTCATTTTGTGTGTTTATATACACGTTTCTTATATATTATGTAAAATCTAAGAACAAATAAATACTTCTAAAACTGAAAACGCTGTTTTTGGAACTTAATAACACCCCTTATTGTTTCACGGATGTTAGCATGGTGATGTCACAGGCTGGTCTAGCTAGCTTCAAAACTCTATATTGTTTGTGTGTAAATATAACCTCTTTGTCATATATAATGTAAAAGTTAGCGAGAAATAAACACTTCTAAAACTGAAAACACTGTTTTTGTAACCTGTTAACAGCTCTGGAGTCATTTACAAAACATTTTGTAGATATTAGCATGCACATTAACTTCTGCTAACTCAAAGCTAACTTTCTATGGAGTTACATTTGTCTCATTAATACCTGCAAATGCATATAAGTATTGTTTTTGATTGACTGATTGATAGAGGGGCTTTATTGAACATCTACAAACTGTACATAGGACAATAGGATAATTAATTAAACAATTTCAAATTATAAAGAGATTTATGCCCATACAGCCGAGGGTATTTTAGCATTGCCTTATATTTATGCCCCGCTCGGTGCTTGCGCCGCGAGGCGGGGCATACAGCATCCTGGTTGTCCATCCGTCCGTCCATCCATTCTTCCCTCTGTCTGTCCGTCCGTCCGTCTGTCTGGCCGCAATTCGTTCACCGAAACGTAGCTCGGCACCTATTGCTCACAGAAACATCATATTTGGTGGGTACATGCCTTGGAGGAGTACTTCGCATGGGTTTGAAGGCCAGTGACCTTGACCTACTTTTGAAGGTCACCAGTGGTCACAACTGTCAAATCCTTTGCCACAACATAGCTCGGCACCTATTGTTCGCAGAAACTTCATATTTGGTGGGTATTTGCCTTGGAGGACTACTTTACATGGGTTCAAAGGCCGGTGACCTTGACCTACTTTCCAAGGTCACAACTGCCAAATCCTTTGCCGCAACGTAGCTCAGCACCTATTGCTCACAGAAACTTCATATTTGATGGGTACATGCCTTGGAGGAGTACTTCGCATGGGTTCGAAGGTTGGTGGCCTTCACCTATTTTTCAAGGTCACCAATGGTCACAACTGTCAAATCCTTCGCCTGAAATTTATTTGCTGCAATGTACCTCGGCACCTATTGCTCGCAAAAACTTCATATTTGGTGTGTACATGCCTTAGAGGAGTACTTTGCATGGGTTCAAAGGCTGGTGACCTTGACCTACTTTTAAAAAATTACCAATAGTTGCATTTGTTCGAAGGCTACCGACTTTTTATGGTCACTGTTGGCCACATCCTCTAAATAAATATAATGTCAATCTCCAATTTTTCCACTGTGTATCCCAGTTTACATCAAACACATGAGGGTTCAACCAAATACCTACACCACACATGCACATATTACTGCACTGTACATGGAAAATAGTACTGCGCGCGGGGCATTTCGTGACGAATGTCTCTAGTTTAATTTGATGTCATTATAAAACTCAATCTTTTCAGGAGCACCACTCTATGTCCTCTTAATAATGTGACTCATTAAATATGAACAAAACTTTGAAAAACTTGATCTGTTTCACTAAACCAAGGAATGCTAACACTAAGTGCATTGAGGTTAATAACGTAAAGGTGTTTCATTTTACCACTATTCCAAAAAAAGTGGTGAACAACCTACGCTGCTGTGTCTCCAGTGCATCTTACACACACGCACGCACGCACGCACGCACGCACACACACACACACACACACACACACACACACACACACACACACACACACACACACACACACACACACACACACACACACACACACACACACACACAGTCTAATGCGTCAAAGAGCCAGTTTGTCAATGTTGGAACAAAATAAGGAGAAAAAAAATGAAAAGTGAGGCAAAAGAAACAAAAGAAAGAAACAATAGGAGATATATGTGAAGCTGCAGGCTTTGGTGAAGAACTCGTGGATGACATTCATCTTCTGCTGCCTATCTAGCTGTGTGAAAAGAATCTGCTACTCTCTCCTCCTTCTTCCTCCTCACATTAATTCATGAAAACACTCACATACACTCGCTGCACAAAATATGAAGTAATAAATATACAGCCCAGGAAGTTTCCATGGTAACAACAGAAAAAAAGGAAAAGCATCTATTGTTGCTATATTTAAAAGTTTTAACTTGAAATCATCAGTGCTTGACTGCTGGTGTGCTTGTATGTGGATCCTTGTTTGGCACGGGTCATAAACAGAAAGAAACTCATCACACGGTAAGTGCTTCTGGAAAGAGTTTTACTTCATCAATTAAGATAAGATAAAATAAGATTTGATCAGCTTTATTTATCCCAAAGGAAATTATTTCACCAGAGTAGAGAAACAGTAAACAGTGAACAATGTTTTTTTTTTTTTTTTTTGGCAATAATTACAACAAATTTACTCTGAATAACTGAATAACTCTGAATAGCTCTGTTCGCTATGTATTAATCCTGCAGAACAGGAAGGAATTATACAGTCTGACTGCCACAGGTACAACATAGGAAAGTCCTCCTGTGGCATTTTGTGGTGGACCTTGGTGGTTTCAGTCTATGGCTGAAGGTGCTCTGACAGGATGTCAGTGTGACTTGCAGGTGGTGAAGGGTGTTGTGCAGGATGCTGAGCAGCTTCCTCAGCATCCTCCTCTCTGACAATACTGTCTTGAAGGACTACATACAATTCCTTTGACTTCATGCTTGGTTTGTGTTCTGACATGCACTGTCAGCTGTGGGACCTTATATGTAGACAGGTGTGTGTCTTTCCAAATCATGTCCAATCAACTGATTTTACCCCAGGTGGACTCCAATTAAGCCGTAGAAACATCTCAAGGAGGACCGGATGCACCTGAGCTCATTGATGTGAGCTTCATGGCAAAGAGTGTGAATACTTGTGTACATTCATTCATTCATTCAGTCATTCATTCATTCATCTTCTATGCTTAGTCCAATTAAGGGTCGCGGGGGGCTGGAACCTATCCCAGCAGTCATACAGTGCGAGGCGGGGTACACCCAGGATAGGACGCCAGTCTGTCGCAGGTACTTTTGTACATGTGATTTCTTATTTATTCATTTATTTATTTATTTTGTATTATTATTTTTAGCAAGGGAAGGGTACAGAAACATTTCTGCTGCTTTGAAAGTCCCAATGAGCACAGTGGCCTCCATCATCCATAAATGGAAGAAGTTTGGATCCACCAGGACTCTTCCTAGAGCTGGCCACTCATGTAAACTGAGTGACTGGGGGAGAAGGGCCTTAGTCAGAGAGGTCACTCTGTCAGAACTCCAGCATTTCTCTTTGGAGAGAGAAGAACCTTCCAGAAGGACAACCATCTCTGCAGCAATCCACCAATCAGTCCTATATGGTAGATTGACCAGATGGAAGCCACTCCTTAGTAAAAGGCACATGGCAGCCCATCTGCAACCTACCAAAAGGCACCTGAAGGACTCTCAGACCATGAGAAACAAAATTCTCTGGTCTGATGAAACAAAGATTGAACTCTTTGGTGTGAATGCCAGGCATCATGTGTGGAGGAAGCTAGGCAACTTCCCTACAGTGAAGCATGGTGGCAGCAGCATCATGCTGTGGGGATGTTTTTCAGCGACAGGAACTGGGAGACATGGAGAGGGAAAGATGAATGCACAATGTACAGAGACATTCTGGATGAAAACCTGCTCCAGAGCGCTCTTGACCTCAGACTGGAGTGACAGTTCATCTTTCAGCAGGACAATGACCCTAAGCACACAGCCAAGATATCAAAGGAGTGTCTTCAAGACAACTCTGTGAATGTCCTTGAGTGACCCAGCCAGAGCCCAGACCTGAATCAGATTGAACATCTCTGGAGAGATCTGAAAATGGCTGTGCACCCCATCCAACCTGATGGAGCTTGAGAGGTGCTGCAAAGAGGAATGGGCAAAACTGCCCAAAGATAAGGTGCTCCAAAGTACCTTTTTCTTGTTGTCATTATCGGGTGTTGTGAGCAGAATTTTTAGGGGGAAAAATTAATTTTCTCTTTTTTTGGAATAAGGCTGTAACATAACAAAATGTTGAAAAAATGAAGTGCTGTGAATACTTTCTGGATGCACTGTAGTTTTCATTATGATTTATTACCTCTGCCAACGAGGTTATGTTTTCGGTCGCGTCCGTTTGTTTGTTGGTTGGTTGGTTGGTTTGTTAGCAGGCTTACTCAAAACATACTCAAGGGATTTTAATGAAATTTTTACCAGGGGCGTATCTTGGCCTAACTTAGAAGTCATTAAATTCTGGTAATGATCCGGAACATGATCTGGATCCAGTAATTTTTTAAGGATTCTTTATCATTGCAGGATAGGGCCAATTTCAACATTTTTTGCATCTAACTTCATGAAGACGGGTCACAAAGGCTGAACAAAAATTAAGTTACAACACAACAATAATTTAGCATTTGTTTCTCCTCATTGAATAAACTGGTTATTAGAAAATAAAAAAAAAACTTGTGTAGTTTATGCAGTTTCTCTTTATAAATACATCTGCTGAAGATCTAAGGGTCTCTGGGTTAAACCACAGCCGCTTCTGTTGGAAACCACGCCTCCTGTGAGTGGAGCTTATACACCCATGTGTCAGTGTGTGTGTTTGCAAAGTCACAGTCGTGGGGAACGTAGACAAATTTCACAGCGGTACAACAGTGATTGTCTGCAGTCTGTTGTTGTGCCAAGAGTGTGCCTGGCCACACATTTTCTAAGTGCCATACGAGCGGTGTTAGATGTTCGTGCTTGTCACCTGGAATTTGGCTGGCACCTGCCGCGAGCGGGTGCGCTGGGTTCGCACAGTGCACACTTTGTCTTTCAGGCACTTGTGTGTGCAAATAGTTGTAGCAACAGGTGTACGAGGTGTCAGAGGCAGGGATGACATTACATGGTTTGCACACAATTGACGTGTAATTTATGATTTTATGGAGGATTTTCAAACTAAAATGGTTTCACAGTGATGACTGGGAAGTGATGGTTGAGTGGTTAAGTGTTGGACTTGAGACCAAAGGAGTCCTTGATTCAAACCGCTGGCAGACTGGAAAATCATTTAAGGGCCCTTAGGTGAAGCCCATGAAATGATTCAAATTTTCGTGACTTTTTTTTAACTCACTATTACTAACCCTACTCCTACCCCCAACTCTAACCTTAAGCATAACCTAAACGTACTGCTTCCCCCAAACCTAACCTTAACCACCCCTGACCCATCCGCTTCACTTTTAATGTCGTGCAGCCATCACAGAATGAATTAAAATGAATTTGTGCCGCTGTGATGAAAATGAGGCGCTTTTCGTCACAATATCACAAACCAAGAGATTAATGTATATTTCGTGCTGCTTACTCATGACTTGCCGTGAGACTGGGTTGGAATGTGAGGCATGATTGTAAAAAGCACTTAGCTTTGGATTCAGATGGAAAAGCACTATATAAATGTCGTCTGTTTACCATTATGACCTTTTCAAATGCTTACTGAAAACTGAAGTTTGGATGACAGCAGAATAAGATGGTTCACACATCTGGTCAGGATGCCCACTGGGTGCCTCCCTAGGGAGGTGTTCCAGGCACGTCCAGCTGGGAAGAGACCCCGGGGAAGACCCAGGACTAGGTGGAGAGATTATATCTCCACACTGGCTTGGGAACGCCTCGGGATCCCCCAGTCAGAGGTGGTCAATGTGGCCCAGGAAAGGCAAGTTTGGAGTCCCTGCTGGAGTTGTTGCCCTGGCGACTCGGTCCCGGATAAGCGGTTGAACATGAGTGAGTGCCATGCATATTATGAATAAAATTTCTGTTAGATTTTGTACAGGATGACACATACAATAGTAAATGAAGGTGTGTTTGAGTTTATCGAGTCAATAAACAGAAAGTTAACATCATGGATTAGATTACAGGCAACAGTGTGTGTGACCACCATGAGCTGTAATTAATGGAGATTTTCTTCTGTGCATGGAACCCACTATGTTGTGAAGGTGTAGTGACACGGACCCACAACAGGGGGCATTAATGAACGGACAATGGATTAAGCCAAAAAGTAACAATTTAATGTTGTGAATTGCATAACGGAATACAGACAATTGCAACTGAGGAGTACAGTCAATCATATACAAGGTGACGTGTGGGCAGGCTCGAGGATAGAAGACGTCTGTCCAGAGAAGAGCCGGATCCCACACGGCTTCCACCGCCAACGGATCTGAAGAACACCGGAGCCGCCAAGTCCTGGGTCCCAGGTGGCCACCGTCTCCAGCTGTCAGAGAAGGTACTGCTGGCAGAAACAGAAACAGTTAATGGTGGGTGTGTGAAGACACACCCAGTAATTGTTCCCTGAGAAGTTCATCCGGGAGGGAAAATCTCCACCTCCAGAAACAGAGTCACCCGTGCAGCTCCTGTCAGTGACTTCCCTGGAAGGAGTGAGAGGTGAAGACGTCGCGCTCACACTTTCCGCCAATCCAGCTTCCGACTGTAGCCACAGGAGAACGGCTGCACACAGAACAACGTTTAGTCACAGATAATTACCGCAGAGAGAGTTACCTTGCTTGGTAGCTGATTTCTCAGCGGGGAGGTGGAGTTGCAGTCCGGCCTTTATGGTGATGGTGTTGAGTGGTGGATGAGTGACAGCTGGTATGGATGATGAGTGACAGCTGTCACTCCCGGTCGCTCCGACGCCCTCTCGCGCTTGAAGCCCGCACTTCAAGCAGGGCGCCATCTTGTGGTGGTGGGCCAGCAGTACCTCCTCTTCAGCGGCCCACACAACAGGTCCCCCCCCTCAACGGGCGCCTCCTGGCGCCCGACCAGGCTTGTCTGGGTGACGGGTGTAGAAGTCGGCCAGGAGGGCCGGGTCCAGGATGAAGCTCCTCTTCACCCAGGAGCGCTCTTCGGGTCCATAACCCTCCCAGTCCACCAGATACTGGAAACCCTGGCCCTTTCGACGGATGTCCAGGAGCCGGTGTACTGTCCACGCGGGCTCCCCGTCAATGATCCGGGCAGGAGGCGGTGCCGGTAAAGGGGCACACAGTGGTGAGGCATGGCAGGTCTTGAGTCTGGACACATGAAAAACGGGGTGTATCCGCAGTGAAGCTGGTAGCTTCAGCTTCACTGCGGCCGGACTGAGGACTTTGAGTATGGTGAATGGTCCATTTTGTTTTTATTGTACTTGATCCCTTTAGGTAGGATCATTCAAAGATTTACTGATGTCTCTTACCAGTTATTTGAGGATGACATCCAGCTTTACTGCTCCTTTAAGCCATCTGAGATTAAGAGGCTTGATTCCCTCCTCCATTGTTTGGCGGAAATTAAACAATGGCTAACGAATAACTTTCTTCAGCTTAACGCAGACAAAACAGAGACATTGGTTATTGCCCCTGATGCCCATATTCCAGGTATTCAGCAGTACTTGGGAGACCTGGGCCAGTCTGCTAAATCATGTCTTCGAAACTTGGGTGTCATTTTTGACAAAGACATGTCGTTGGTACAGCATTGTAAACAGCTGACGAGGAATTGTTTCTTTCAATTAAGAAACATCTCTAAACTCAGGAAAATGGTGTCTCGAAATGATTTAGAGCTTATTATTCATGCTTTTGTGTCAACACGTTTAGACTATTGTAACAGTTTGTTTTCATGTCTAAACAAGAAGGAGTTGCGTCGACTGCAGTTGGTACAGAACTCTGCAGCAAGAATTCTGACACAAGCTAACAGAAGGACTCATATTTCCCCAATTTTAAAGGAGCTTCATTGGCTGCCAGTGTCCTTCAGGATCAATTTTAAAATTTTGGTTTTAACGTTTAGAGCTCTACATGGCCAGGTGCCTCCCTATATCTGTGACCTTATCCAGCCTTATGCCCCTGCCAGGGCTTTGAGGTCTGTGGACCAAAATCTGTTGATGGTTCCTCGCACCCATTTTGCAACCACAGGAGAGCGATCCTTCCAGGCTGTTGCTCCCAGGCTTTGGAATGGTCTCCCGCTCTCTCTGCGCTCACTGGACTCTGTCGATACTTTTAAAAGCCAACTTAAGACTTTCTTTTTTACTCAAGCGTTTGCTTAGCTTTTGGGCTGCTCTGCTATCCTATGTTATGTTTTATGTTTTATGTGTAAATGGGGAATCTTCTTCACAGACTAAAGTTAATTATGGAGTTCCACAAGGTTCTGTGCTAGGACCAATTTTATTCACTTTATACATGCTTCCCTTAGGTAGTATTATTAGACGGTATTGCTTAAATTTTCATTGTTACGCAGATGATACCCAGCTTTATCTATCCATGAAGCCAGAGGACACACACCAATTAGCTAAACTGCAGGATTGTCTTACAGACATAAAGACATGGATGACCTCTAATTTCCTGCTTTTAAACTCAGATAAAACTGAAGTTATTGTACTTGGCCCCACAAATCTTAGAAACATGGTGTCTAACCAGATCCTTACTCTGGATGGCATTACCCTGACCTCTAGTAATACTGTGAGAAATCTTGGAGTCATTTTTGATCAGGATATGTCATTCAAAGCGCATATTAAACAAATATGTAGGACTGCTTTTTTGCATTTACGCAATATCTCTAAAATCAGAAAGGTCTTGTCTCAGAGTGATGCTGAAAAACTAATTCATGCATTTATTTCCTCTAGGCTGGACTATTGTAATTCATTATTATCAGGTTGTCCTAAAAGTTCCCTAAAAAGCCTTCAGTTAATTCAAAATGCTGCAGCTAGAGTACTGACGGGGACTAGAAGGAGAGAGCATATCTCACCCATATTGGCCTCTCTTCATTGGCTTCCTGTTAATTCTAGAATAGAATTTAAAATTCTTCTTCTTACTTATAAGGTTTTGAATAATCAGGTCCCATCTTATCTTAGGGACCTCGTAGTACCATATCACCCCAATAGAGCACTTCGCTCTCAGACTGCAGGCTTACTTGTAGTTCCTAGGGTTTGTAAGAGTAGAATGGGAGGCAGAGCCTTCAGCTTTCAGGCTCCTCTCCTGTGGAACCAGCTCCCAATTCAGATCAGGGAGACAGACACCCTCTCTACTTTTAAGATTAGGCTTAAAACTTTCCTTTTTGCTAAAGCTTATAGTTAGGGCTGGATCAGGTGACCCTGAACCATCCCTTAGTTATGCTGCTATAGACGTAGACTGTTGGGGGGTTCCCATGATGCACTGTTTCTTTCTCTTTTTGCTCTGTATGCACCACTCTGCATTTAATCATTAGTGATCGATCTCTGCTCCCCTCCACAGCATGTCTTTTTCCTGGTTCTCTCCCTCAGCCCCAACCAGTCCCAGCAGAAGACTGCCCCTCCCTGAGCCTGGTTCTGCTGGAGGTTTCTTCCTGTTAAAAGGGAGTTTTTCCTTCCCACTGTAGCCAAGTGCTTGCTCACAGGGGGTCGTTTTGACCGTTGGGGTTTTACATAATTATTGTATGGCCTTGCCTTACAATATAAAGCGCCTTGGGGCAACTGTTTGTTGTGATTTGGCGCTATATAAAAAAAAAATTGAATTGAATTGATGTTTTTATGTCTTGGCCATTGTCTGATGTTTTGTGTGGTGTACTGTGCTTTTATGTTGTGAAGCACCTTGTGGCTCTTGTCTGTGAAAGGTGCTATATAAATAAAATTTACTTACTTACTTACTTACTCCTATGTACCTGTCCTTTAGTTTCTGGGATTCCACCTGCAGGGGGATGTCCTTTGTGGATAGCCAAACCTCCTGCCCGGGCTGGTATGCAGGGGCCGGGGAACGCCGGCGGTCTGCATGGGCCTTAGCCCTCGTCTGGGCTCTGAGCAGGGCAGAGCGGGCGGTACGCCACACCCGACGGCACTTCCTCAGATGGGCCTGGACCGAGGGCACCCCGACCTCTCCCTCCACAAGTGGAAACAATGGGGGCTGGTACCCCAAACACACCTCAAATGGGGAGAGGCCGGTGGCAGATGAAACTTGGCTAATATGAGCGTACTCGATCCAGGCCAGATGGTCACTCCAGGCCGTCGGGTGCGTGGAGGTCACGCAGCAGAGGGCCTGCTCCAATTCCTGGTTTGCCCACTCTGCCTGTCTGTTCGTCTGGGGGTGATACCAGGATGAGAGACTTACGGTGGCCCCCGGTTCCCTGCAGAAACTCCTCCAGACCTGGGAGGAGAACTGAGGACCACGATCTGAGACAATGTCCGATGGAATCCCATGCAGACGCACGACGTGGTGGACCAGGAGGTCTGCAGTCTCCTGGGCCGTCGGGAGCTTCGGGAGGGCCACGAAGTGGGCCGCCTTGGAGAACCGGTCCACTATTGTGAGGATGGTAGTCATGCCCTGGGACGGCGGGAGGCCCGTGACAAAGTACAGGCCGATGTGAGACCAGGGGCGATGAGGCACGGGCAGAGGCTGGAGTAGGCCTTGGGTCTTGTGATGGTCAGCCTTGCCCCTGGCGCAGGTGGTGCAGGCCTGGACGTACTCCTGGACGTCAGCTTCCAGAGACGCCCACCAGAAGCGCTGCCGGACCACTGCCACGGTTCTTTGCACCCCTGGGTGGCAGGAGAGTTTAGAACCGTGACAGAAGTCAAGGACTGCAGCCCTGGCTTCTGGTGAGATGTACATCTCTTGGGTCCAGTCCCCGGATCCGGGTTCCGTGTCAGGGCCTCCCGGATGGTCTTCTCCATGTCCCAGGTAAGGGTGGCCACGACAGTGGACCCGGGGATGATGGTTTCCGTTGGGTCTGACAGCTCGGCCCTGACTTCCTTCTCGTGCACCCGGGACAGGGTGTCAGACCGTTGGTTCTTCGTCCCGGGGCGGTATGTGATCTGAAAGTCAAAACGCCCGAAGAACAGTGACCAGCGGGCTTGCCTGGGATTCAGACGCTTGGCGGTCCGGTGTACTCCAGGTTCCGATGGTCCGTGAAAACCGTGAATGGTACCGAAGCTCCCTCCAACAGGTGTCTCCACTCCTCTAGAGCCTCCTTCACCGCAAGAAGTTCCCAATTGCTGACGTCATAGTTCCTTTCAGCCGGGGTCAACCTGCGGGAAAAGTAGGCACATGGGTGGAGAACCTTGTCGGACTCCCCACTCTGGGATAGCACGGCTCCTATCCCTGAGTCAGAGGCATCCACTTCGACTATAAACTGGCGTTTTGGATCGGGCTGCACCAGAACTGCCGCAGTCGAAAACCAGCGTTTCAACTCCCTAAACACGGCTTCGCACTGATCCGACCAGGTGAAGGGGACTTTTGTGGAGGTCAGGGCTGTCACGGGGCTAACTACCTGACTGTAGCCTTTGATGAACCTCCGGTAAAAATTAGCAAAACTGAGGAACTGCTGTAGTTTCCTACTGTTTGTTGGTTGGGGCCAATCTCTCACCGCCGCAACCTTGGCCGGATCAGGGGTGACGGAGTTGGAGGAGATAATAAACCCCAGGAAGGACAAAGAAGTACGGTGGAACTCGCACTTCTCGCCCTTCACAAACAGCCGGTTCTCCAACAACCGCTGCAGGACCTGACGTACATGCGTAACATGAGTCTCAGGATCCGGGGAAAAGATGAGTATATCATCTGGATATACGAAGACAAACCAATGCAGGAAGTCCCGCAAGACATCATTTACCAAAGCTTGGAATGTTGCGGGGGCGTTAGTGAGGCTGAACGGCATGACCAGGTACTCAAAATGACCTAACGGGGTGTTAAATGCCGTCTTCCATTCGTCTCCCTTCCGGATCCGAACCAGGTGATAAGCATTCCTAAGATCCAGTTTTGTGAAAATTTGGGCTCCATGCAGGGGCGTGAACACTGAATCAAACAGGGGCAGAGGGTATCGGTTGCGAACCGTGATCTCGTTCAGCCCCCTGTAATCAATGCATGGACGGAGTCCGCCGTCTTTCTTGCCCACAAAAAAGAAACCAGCAGCCATCGGGGAGGTGGAGTTCCGGATCAGCCCGGCAGCTGACGAGTCCCAGATGTAGGTCTCCATTGATTCGCGTTCCGGACATGAGAGGTTGTACAGCCTGCTGGACGGGTACTCAACGCCCGGGATCAAATCAATGGCACAATCATACGGACGGTGCGGGGGAAGGGTGAGCGCCAGATCTTTGCTCAAAACGTCAGCAAGATTGTGGTACTCACATGGCACCGCCGTCAGATTAGGGGGGACTTTAACCTCCTCACTAGCTGTCACCCCAGACGGAACCGAGGATCCAAGACACTCCCGGTGGCAGGTTTCGCTCCACTGAGCCACAACCCCAGACGGCCAATCAATCCGGGGATTGTGCTTTATCATCCAAGGATAACCCAAAATCACACGGGAGGTAGAAGGTGTTACATAAAACACAATCTCCTCCCTGTGATTACCAGACACCACCAATGTCACTGGTTGTGTCTGGTGTGTGATTAATGGAAGAAGGGTGCCATCTAGTGCCCGTACCTTCAAAGGTGAAGGTAGAGCCACTAGAGGGAGCCCGACTTCCCTTGCCCATCTGCTGTCCAGCAGATTCCCTTCCGACCCCGTGTCTACCAGTGCTGGGGCGTGAAGGGTCAGATCCCCACTCAGGATCGTAACTGGGATGCGTGCGGATTTGCGGGGTTTCCCCGCGTGCGTGTTATGGCCCACCCTTAGCCCAGTTTCTAAGGGCGGGCGTTGTCATTTAACCACTTGGGGCAGTTCCTCTGTAGATGCTCACTCGAGCCACAGAAAAAACACTCCCCGCGGGCCAGCCTCCGTTGTCTGTTATTTGATTTAACTTTGGCCCTGCTCGTGTCCATAGCTTCATCAGCAGGGGGAGCTGTTGCCACACGGGAGTCACGGGCTGTGGAGCATGGGGAAGGCGGCACCCTTTCGGACCCGGAAGGAAGAGGGACGGCTCGTGCCCGGCCACGCCCCCCGCCCTGCTCCAGACGGTGTTCCTCTAATCGGTTATCTAATCGTATAACCAGATCAACAAGCCCATCGAAATCCCGCGGGTCATCCTTAGCCAGTAAATGCTCCTTCAGGACCGGAGACAGTCCATTTACGAAGGCGGCGTGGAGCGCAACGTTGTTCCAGCCGGACCTCGCTGCCGCGATGCGGAAGTCGACTGCGTACTCCACTGCGCTCCGACGCCCCTGTCTGATTGACAGCAGCAAGTTAGATGCAGATTCGCCTCTATGGGGGTGATCAAAAACCTGTTTGAACTCCCTCACAAACCCAGTATACATCGTTAGGAGCCGTGAATTCTGCTCCCAGAGCGCCGTAGCCCAGGTGCGTGCCTCTCCTCGAAGCAAATTTATTACGTAAGCCACCCGGCTGGCATCTGACTCGTACATGACGGGACGCTGTGAAAAGACGAGCGAGCACTGCATTACGAAGTCCGCGCACATCTCGACACAGCCTCCGTACGGCTCCGGAGGGCTTATGTAAGCTTCAGGGGATGGTGGGGGGGTCGTTCAACGACCAGCGGAATGTCTGTTTCAGGCCTCCGGTCAGCAGGAGGAGGTGCTGCAGCAGCGCCCTGAGCTTGCGCTTCCACCTGGGCGGTGAGAGCCTCCATCCTCCGATTGAGAATAACATTCTGCTCAGTAACTAAGTCCAACCGAGCAGTGAAAGCGGTTAAGATTTGCTGCAGCTCACCTAACACGCCTCCTGCTGACGCCTGTTCACCTCGCTCTTCCATTGGCTGTTCAAGCGATGGTTGACACCCCTCGGGATCCATGACACTGGCCGAGAAATCCTGTTGTGAAGGTGTAGTGACACGGACCCACAACAGGGGGCATTAATGAACGGACAATGGATTAAGCCAAAAAGTAACAATTTAATGTTGTGAATTGCACAATGGAATACAGACAATTGCAACTGAGGAGTACAGTCAATCATACACAAGACAGGCTCGAGGATAGAAAACGTCTGTCCAGAGAAGAGCCGGATCCCACACGGCTTCCACCGCCAATGGATCTGAAGAACACCGGAGCCGCCAAGTCCTGGGTCCCAGGTGGCCACCGTCTCCAGCTGGCAGACCAGGTACTGCTGGCAGAAACAGAAACAGTTAATGGTGGGTGTGTGAAGACACACCCAGTAATCGTTCCCTGAGAAGTTCCTCCGGGAGGGAGAACCTCCACCTCCAGAAACAGTCACCCGTGCAGCTCCTGTCAGTCACTTCCCTGGAAGGAGTGAGAGGTGAAGACATCGCGTTCACACTTTCCGCCAATCCAGCTTCTGACTGTAGCCACAGAAGAACGGCTGCACACAGAACAACGTTTAGTCACAGATAATTACCGCAGAGAGAGTTACCTTGCTTGGTAGCTGATTTCTCGGCGGGGAGGTGGAGTTGCAGTCCGGCCTTTATGGTGATGGTGTTGAGTGGTGGATGGGTGACAGCTGGTATGGGTGATGAGTGACAGCTGTCACTCCCGGTCGCTCCGACGCCCTCTCGTGCTTGAAGCCCGCACTTCAAGCAGGGCGCCATCTTGTGGTGGTGGGCCAGCAGTACCTCCTGTTCAGCGGCCCACACAACACACTAAATGGCAAACTTCCTGTTGAGGAATGTCCTGCCAGTCCTCCCTCAAGGCACTCTGGAGTTGAACAACAGTGTTCGGTATTGGGATAAGAGCTAGAAGATCCAGAATATCCCTTAAGGGTTCTATGGATCTGCGCATCCTCCCTGTGTCACCGAACCTCCTCCGTAACCAGATGATAGTTGAATCATGAACATTTAAATGTTGCTATGTTCTGTGTTGTCAAAGCAGCATCCAGCATGCCAATGGCGCATTCATGAAGAGGTCGAGTGAGGTGTGGCAAAGATGCTATCAGATGATGGTCTAGTGGTTAAGCGTTGGGCTTGAGACCAGAGGATCCTTGGTTCAAATCCCGGCCTGACCAGAAAAACACTAAGCGCCCTTGGGCAAGATCCTTAATCCCCTAGTTGCTCCCGGTGTGTAGTGAGTACCTTGTATGGTAGCACCCTGACGGGGTGAATGTGAGGCATTAATGTAAAAGCGCTTTGAGCGTCTGATGCAGATGGAAATGTGCTATATCAATGCAGGTCCATTTACCATTTGATAGGACCCTCATACCACAACAAAATCACCACACGCCTAACTGTTACTCTAAACATGCCACACTGTGACTTTTAACTCACTATTTATAATCTACATCACTGTGGTACTCAAAATGGCAATTACTCTCCTCCCTACTGTTTGCAGAAAAAGTTGTGTTTTTTTGTTGTTCAGTATAATTGCGTGCCACTCCTACTCCAGTACCACTAAGATTTTGTTTATACTTACAAAAAACTCAAACTATGAGAAAAGAGATGAATGCAAAAATCATAGACTGGTGCCAAAACTGGAAATGTTGACACCTACAGGCAAATGTGAGAAAAAGTTGGCAAATGGTTTTACTTTGTCAATTTGGGTGTGGTGATTCCAAATCTGCCATTTGCCAAACTGTATCTGTCCTCTGGTGACCTTGAGAGGTCACTGAACTTCGTACCGGTTGACCCCACTAGAAATCCCACATTGAGCATGAATTATTAATCTGAGCTTGTTCAAAATCCACAAAATGCTGCAGTTTTATAGATGTGAACATTTCAAATTCTAATTACCAACTTTCCAGGTTGTACTTACCTATGGTGACCTTAAGAGGTAATCCAACTGAAGCTCATGTAGCAGTTGACTACATTACATTTACTCTGCCTTGTTTTTACATCCAGATACATGGCAAACTGCATGCGGCGGTGCATTGAAGCTCGTTTTTCTTGCATGTACAATTACCTAATATGGAATGAGTTGTACATTGACATATAACCAAACTGACAAGCCATTGTGGTACAGAAGGTATTGAGGTCAGTATTGGCACCAGTGCACTGCTCTCAATTTTCCATGCCATGGTCTGTGGCGACGGCGGCACAGGTTGCTGTTGGTCTGCTTGGTTCCACACAGGTACTTGGTACTGTGCTCTATGTATTTGAAAAGACAGGGCATCATGAGTTGGTGGTAAGGTTTCCAGTAAATGTGTCTGAGCAAAGAGAAATGCAGTCAGTCTTAAAGACTTTGCAGATGAATGCCTCTGCACCTGCACAGGTGTGGTCACTGAGATTCCCTTTGGCAAGATTTGACAGTAGGTTGTAACACTTCTTGAATATCTTAAAGCAGGATTTCTTGCTGTGACCAGCTTGAAATGATGTGGTGTCACAACCTGTGATAGCATGAAATGCTGGATGTACACTGAGTATCATCTCCAAGACTTGTTGCTAGTGCGTGAATGGGGATGTAGTTCCATATCTTTGCTGTTCCCGTTTTCATCTAAACCTTGAAGGACATCTTGTTGAAGTGAGTGAGCAAGTGAGTGAGTGATGCAACAACAATTTGAATATGAGATATACAATGTTATATGTTATAACCACCAGCTATTCCCTGTATAAAGTACATATAAAGAAAAGATAACTATCAATGTACATACTTACATATGTACTATATATATACTAGGCCATTCTCATTTCTACTATTGTGAAAGACTTTAGTGTAGCTATGAAGTGATAATCAAAAGCCCTTCTGAACTAGGCTAGGCTTCTTAGCTACTCAGTGAAAGCAGTTACCACGCATTACCATGTACATTTTGGAAAAATGAGCAGTTGATCCCTCATGGTGTGCCTACAATAGTAGCAGAGTCCATGAGGATTTTCCAGAAGTGAAACTGGGTCACAAATAGGAAGGTCACACAGGGAGGGTAAATGTCTGTGATTTTTTTGCAGCTTTCTACAAAGTCCCTGCATTGAAAAAACAAACATTACAATTTAGGACAGGACAAAAAAGTTTTAATATTCTGTTTATCAGTTTGATGTTCCAAAGCAGTGCAGTCACAAAAGGTCATTGACCTCTTCCTAAAGATCATGTGCAGAATTATATTTCAGTGATTGGTTTGTGAAATACCTATGCATAAAGTTCTAGGAAAGTCCATTGCACAAGGATTCAGATTGAAACATATTGAAAACATGGTCAAGCCTGGATTAACAGTCATACCTGCAGGACTAATTTCGTAATCATTCAAGGTCACAAAAGGTCAGGTAAGGTATTTTTCATAGTCATGATATTTAAAACAAGATATTATCTAAACTTGAGACACATTTTGAAAAATGATTAGGAACTCAAATTAAAGTTCAGCGGAGCAATCTGAAAGGTCAGTGACCTCTCAAGGTCACCAGAGATCAAGCACATCCTGAAAAGTTGGTGATTACAATTTGAAATTTTTAAATCTAGAAAATTGGACAATTATGTAAGCATTTTGTGGCTTTTGAATGAGCTCAGATTGCTAACTTCCTATGGTCAAAGTGGGATTTTTATCGGGTCAACAGGTACAAATTTCAATGACCTCTCAAGGTCACCAGAGAACAAAGACAATTTGGGAAATGGCATATTGGAATCAACACACCTAAATTGACAAAGTAAGACCATTTGCCAACTTTTTCTGCAGAGTGGGACAAGTCAACCTTCAGCAACAAAAACGCAACATGCATTTTTCTGGATGGCTTGGTTTAGATGCTGTATGGGATCAAACTGAGAAGTCCGTCATTAATAAATGTTTGTCTTTTTAAACTTCAGGAAAGATTTTATTGCTCATATTCACTATAGAATATTAAGGCATTTTCAGTTTCTGCGCAATGATTTATTTCTATATTTTTTTCACAACAAAATGTGAAATTATGCAGTGAGAGTTGCAGACAGGGACAATATGTTGTGTACTCAGCACCATGAACATGTTCTCTGTTAAAGTGTGATGAAGTGTGAGCTGGGGCGGAATAACACCACAGAAACGTGTTCAGATGTGTAATATGCCACCATATTAGTTTCCTACATGCACAAAAAAAAAAAAAAAAAAAAAGAAAGAAAAGAAGAAAAGCTGGAGGCATTATTTAAAATTTCTTCTATTGGTATTACGACCTGTCAATGCAATTAACACATGACAATGGGCATTAGTAAATGTCACAGTAGTGATCACAGTTTTGCTTGTCTACTAACTGCTAATTAGCAAAGGTAACATTTTCATTTTGTGATTGGTGAACACTGAAAACCATTAGCGGGCCAATTACCTTCTACGAGATTTAAGGCACCTTGACACTTGCACAAATCTGATTCCCACACCGCCAGGCAATTTGTTGTGCCAATGCGTCCTGCTTGATGCCACACTTTGTTCCACTGGACGCCACAATATATAAAATAATCAACTTGTGGCTGATTATGCATTTGCTCTCAGGCCTTGGCTGATGAAACCATTTTCTCATCTCTTCCAGAATCACAGAGGAATTATCTACAGCTGTAGGTTGTCTCGTGCTCTTCGTGTGGTGGAGAACACATTTGGAATCTTGTCTCAAAGGTAATTATTTATAAAATATTGTAATGGATTGGTAAAACAGTTGCATTTTCATTCCTTCTTATGAATTAGATCATGTATCTCTAAAGTTATGTTTATTACAGATGTAGCATCTTGTGACAGATTGCACCACTCAACGTGCGTGATGGAGCGATACCGCAGGTCCTTCCTTCCTGCTGCTGTCAGACTCCACAGCCAGCACTGTTCCCAGTAAACCACTCAGATCATTGATATCGCTTTAGTAACAATTTTTCAGCCATTTGCAATAATACTACACATTCTGTGCAATAATACTTGTACACTCGTGTACAACATTACTTGAACACTAATCTGCAATATTACAAAACATTCTTTCTGCTTGTATATAGTGTAGGGGATTTTCTAGCCTGGCAGATCCCATACTGGTAGTTTAATGTGGTGCGCAAACTCAAAGACTGACAGGAAACGGACTTCAAAATCAGATGTCGTATAAAAAAAACATACCTTCACAGAATGAACAGAGAGTCATTACGAGCAGCAAACGATCCCCCCCGAACTTGCATATAAGAGACCCGACATAGCGCCCCGCCTACATTTTTAAGCCTGGTCTTGGCCCACACCCAGGTGGGTGGGCTTTGCCCTGTGCGTTGATCAGTACAGCTATGTGATTGTTTGTGAAGTGTTGCGTTTGACATTTGTATGCTGATGACATGCTCACGTTGTTTATCTGAACGGTATGTGTCATATCAAAACTGTGTTCTGTCTGTGTCTTGTGTGGCGTGATAAGCAAAGAACAGTATGTATCATGATGCCTGTTGCCTGTGACAGAGATATGAAGTTATCAAGTGGTCTGAGGGCAAGGACATGGGACATACTGTCCAACAATAGTGTACTGTAAATATTGTTGTTCCACACAGAACTTGACTTCTGTATTTTGGTAATTATTTTGCTTTTACCTTATTTTTGCATATTTGTACTGTTGTTATGTGACTGTCCCTGTGCTGCTGTAACATCGTAAATTTGCTGCTGTCTAGCCCTGCACACAATGATATGCATCATGCATTGCATCAACACGCAGTGGCACACAGTGTTTCTCAATAGTTTGTGCAATGTTCACAACTACTTTACGCAAGTGGCACAAAATTAATGAGTGCCAGAAATTTTGAACATTTCACACACAGTTTACAACAGCTGATGATGAGTTTACACACTGCCTTTAGTTCAGTGAACTTTAAGTCTGCTCATTTTTAAAAATAAAGTTTAACAACCAAAAATGTTTGTAAATCTGAAAATCTTGCATTTGCAGGGGTGGATCCAGATTTCTTATAACGGGGGGGGCTGACAGGGGCATTTTCCTGCAATCTGAGGCAATTCAAGCATGTATTTTGGACATTTGAAACAGGTAATTGTTATAATTTTATGAACAAGTTAAGAGGAAAGATACACAAAAAATGATTTCAGTATCTGACATCAAATGTCACAATATTGTTTTACACTCTGCATAATGGTCAGGTTTCATACTAACAACCGTGCAGTAGAAGGTTAGAAATAGCACATCATTATTTGGAGATATTAATGAGCCTTTAGAGTTCAAGATGATTTATCCTCCTGGTTCTCAAATAACACAGAGATGCAGAAGAGGCACCTGGGGTAAGCTTGAATGAAAAGTTATTTTTTGCGTGCTTCTGTCTACCCCGGTCACACGGCACTTAACAAAGGGCAACAAAGCCCTAATGTAACAAGAAATCTGGACTTTCGTTGGCATTGTTTAACCTTTGTGCAGCCTCGTTCCTGCAGCTGGAGCTTCGTCAGGATTTTTAAACTGTCAAAAATTTGAACAAAGGCGCGGAAAACCTCAATTTGTCCGTATTTCGTTTTGCTGTGGTTCTTGACATTTTTTTTAATCATTTGCTTAGTTTTTGTAACGTTAGAGTTTAGTTTGACTTCGTTCAACCAGCTGAATGTTTTCATACAGTGCAAAAGCCGGGTACTGTTGGTGGTGCGTTCATATGCTGTTGGAAATTACAGGACAAACTCAGCCTGTTTGCTTGGATTTTTTTTTATCTGGGTGGGGGGTCAGCTTTACTGGGCTCAGGCACCTTATATAAGCCAGAATTAATATTTTGTGTGGATACAATTAATTCATTTGCCACAAGCAACTGCTGAATTTGAAACAACAAAAAGTTGTGTAATTTCTGATGGTACAATAAACGCAGCATCAGTAGCCTGCTCTTGGACATGCCTGGACACGCAGATGTATGTCTCCTAATGGAAAAAATGCATAAGACGCTATTTTCAGGAGAGAATGGAGTATTTAATGGTCCATTACTGGACGAGTGGACATTTCCATGTGCATGACCTGTGCGTGAGGCCTTCTTTTTGCTGTGGACTTTATTGGGATATCTTTACACTGGGGTGAGTGGAATGTTATTTTTTTTTCTTCAACTTTTGCTTTGTGTTTTCAATGATATGGAGCCATAGACGTATCATCGCAAAATGTTTTGCATGTGGAGAGAATGTGCGCACGTTTTATTGTCGTTGCATGGAGATCAACATTGGCTTCGGTTGAGTTGTGTTTGAATTTTTTATTTATTTTTATTTATATAGCGCCAAATCACAACAAAGTTGCCTCATGGCGATTTACACAATTAAGGTCGAACCTTACTAACCTAAACCTGGACTGATTTGATTATCAATTCAGAATCAGAATCAAATTTATTGGCAAGTAAGTTCTCACCTACAAGTAAATTGATCTGGTGTCATTGGTGCATAATGAAAAAAATACTTCTGTTAGAAGTAAATCTGCTCTTTTAAAGATGAAACCCTGGATGAAAAACTTTCTGAATCAGTTTTTCACACTTTACTGTTTCTCTCTCTCACTCAGAGAGAGGGAGGAGGAGTCTCTGTGAGCAACTGAGAGACTCGTCACTGAGTCTCTCACTATCTTTGCGGCTTATTTGAGCAAACTTTGGAAACATGAAGGCTTTCATCTGTAAAATAAAGCCTTAATGTGTCACAAGCTAGGCAGGCAGAAGGAGCTCTTTTTATTGGAAGACTTTAACAAAGTTTTGTTTTCACTGAGACCATGTGCTCTGCTCAGCTCGGCTGCTGGCGGGAGAGGGGCCAGCAGGCAGCACAAACAGCCTGGCTTGATAAAAAAAAATACCTGAGAACAGAGCACAGTATAACGGCGCTGTGGTAACAGTAAATGGCGCTACACCATTGTTCCATTGTCTGGGGAGAACCCTGAATGTTTACTCGGATACCAAACCAAAAGGGGCACAGCTCGGGTTGGGGGGGGTTAAACCACCTAACCCCCCCTTAAATCTGCCAGTGATTTGTTCCCATCTAAGTCAGTAAGTAAAGTTTATTTGTATCGCACCTTTCAAAATAAAATCAGCAAGTGCTTTACAGTGAAAAAATAATATAGAAACATAGAAATTAAAACAGCAGTAACATAAAACTAGTTAAAAGCAAGTATGTACAAGTGGGTCTTGAGCTTCTCTTTTAAAGTTCCATCAAAGTCCAGTAGATGCAGTAGCAGTGCATTACACAGTTTGGGAGCCACAACCTCAAACACACAGTCTCCTTTGGTGTTCAGCCTTGACCCAGGTACACCCAACAGATTCTGGTCCGAGGACCTCAGAGACCTGCTTGGTACCTGAGGGTGCAAGAGTTCACTGATGTAGAGTGGCATTTAACTGCGCAGAGCTCTAAAAGTCATCACCAATATTTTAAACTGCAGTCTGAACTGAATGCAAAGAGGACAGATTGGGTGTTACTTGAGACCTCTTAGATGACCTTGTAAGAATCTTTACAGCAGCATTCTGGACCATTTGTAAGCAATCCAGAGAAGTCTTAGTGAGGCTATAGGGGACAGAAAATTACAGTAGTCAAGATGTGATGAAATAAAAGCATGGATGATTATTTCCAGCTCAGTTTGAGACAGAGTAGCCACGTTTACATGGGCACTTTCTTGTTGATCTGACTGAATTCTATGCGATTGGTGGATCAGATTGTCCTGTTTACATGATCATGCCATAAAGTGATCCGCTTGCTGTGCGTGTTTACACGCACCGTGACTACCATCCGATTCAGTCAGTAGAGCAATCCCATAATGCGTTGTGACGTCGTCCCATTTGTAACATACGCAACTGAGTTGTACCGAAGCCCGTCCGTATAAACAATGGATTGTTAGCTGGTGTAATCGAGATTACTGTTATTCTTTGCGCGTTTTCTTTTGAAACTGCAGCAATCAGAGGCAACATGCTTCTTCTTCAGGACTGTTCAGAAAGAGACAAGCACGGCGGAATGTGTTTTTACGTGATGTTGGCACAGAGCACATTATATCATGTACATCAGGGGTGGGCAAACCTGTTCCAGAAAGGCCAGGAGGGTGCAGGTTTTCTTTGCAGCCACTGACTCCACCAGGTGATTTCACTGATTAACTGATTCCATCTGCTCAAAGTGATATTAATCAGTGAAATCACCTGGTGGAGTCAGTGCTGGCAAAGAAAACCTGCACCCTCCTGGCCATTTCTGGAACAAGTGCCCACCCCTGATGTACATGTTTGTAAAGCTGTAATGAAAGGGCTAACGGATTAAAACACGCTGATTTACGTGCCAAATGAAAATGAAGCCTTGAAGATCGGACGGAGCTTTGAGGAAACACATCATATCCCTCAAATAATAGGACTGACGGGATACACAGCCACATGCAGGTAGGTTATTTCTGAACGTCTGTTGTTTTCATAGACCCACAGTCAAAAACTCCACATCTACCAGTTTTATGAGTTCTGCAAATTTTTTTCTTTGGCTTTTAGGTAGAGCCCAGAGGTGTAAAACTCCAGCTTCAGAAAGTAAAAGTCCAGCAACATATATGTTCCATCATCCTAATAAACCAGCTGACTGTAATTAGTTCAGCTCTTCAGGGAGGTGGATGAGCTAATTATCACAAAAAAGTTTCATGAATGAATGAAACAAACCTTGTGTGTGAGGTCTTTTACATTGCCTACTTACTTTACCTCAACCAAAACAAGTTGTTTGCTTTTAAATTTTGGGAGCATCAGTTGCAAAATGCTTGGGGACGCCCATGATGGCCAATGTTTTGTGCTATTCAGACCTTTTTGAGAGCTCATTTTCTGCCAAAAGGTACCTTTCAAACTTTTAAGAGAAAAAAAAATTGTCATATCCACTACAACCCTGGTGTTTTTTTCCATGATTTATTCTTTAAGATTATTAATTAACTCGTTACACATCAGAAATTTTAAAAAAACATAACCATTTATGTTTAGGGCACATTGAAGTTTTGTGATGATATTGCCACACAGCTCAAGAGAGATTCCCAATTTTCTGATGGATGTTCGTCTTCAGGGCCTCAATGGTCTGTGGGTTGTTGCAGTCCACTCTCTATTGTATGAATTAAAAAAGTGGTAACATTTTATTGACCCACCCTATAAATTGTACATCTGACCCCCCAGATGAGAAAGCTGTTATTGTGAATCTCAGCTCACTCCATGTGCAATAGAAAACACTTTAGGGATTTTGAAGTTGAGGTGGAGGGGGCTACTGAAGATAAGTGATTTTCACTTCACTTTTCACCAGTTGTAATAGCAACCTGCTGTGCACGTCATAATTCTGTCAAAATGAGAGGAACTGGTCTCCAACTGGTTGGAGAACGCTGGTCACTTTATGGCATCTTTCCTCAGCCTGGACCACAAGTCTCAATGCAGAGTCGTTCTGGTGGGAGCAGGACAAGGATGGTCAATCACTTCCCTCTCTGAAATGGTCCTCTCCTATTAACAAATAATATTAAAAAAATCTGACAAACACATTTTCCTCTTTTTTTGATTAAAGTGAATACAACTTTCTTCCGTAGACACATATAAAATAAAAACCTGTCAGGTCCACAACACCTGGTGTAAAAATAAATATAGTGCTAAACTGTTTATTCACTACATCACAGCTTGGCATGACTTCTTAAACTGGCATTAATGTGAAGTCAGATCATGAATCCAATCCCGTGGCTCTTTTGGTCAGCACAATAACATACTTCCAGGAAAAATGGGAAGAACTAAACATCAGGACCAGTTTTCTATATTCAATTTCTACATGTTGTGTGGGCTGTAGTCAGAGCTGGCCCAAGGCATACGCCCAACTACGCGGTCGCTTAGGGCCTCCACGCCACCAGGGGGCCCTGAGCGCACCGAGACGTTGTGATAAAAAGTAAAATATATACATGAAATTAAAAATAATATTGAATAATTTAAATGAATTGTAGTACACCCGAAAAAAATTAATTCATTTTGACAAAATACCAATACTAGGTTAATTGATGCTCCTGTTGGCTGCTGCCACCGTTGGGCAAATTTAGATGCACTGCTGGGTCGGTGGTCGATGACTAATCGTGAGGAAGGAAGTGAGTGCAAGTCATGTCTCAGAAAGAATTATCCCTCTGGAGCGGAGAAAAGAAGAAGTTAGAAGACGAGAAAAAAAAAGACAAAGGTAGGTTTGCAATATTACAATTTTTGTTGTCATTATTTGCGAAATGCTCCGTTCGTTTAGTGTAAGTGCTTAGGTGTCTTACAGTCAGAGGCGATTGCTCTAAGACTGCAAGGGAAGCTCCAGCTTCCCCTAAAATGTCAAAAAATAAGTGATCAAATATATTACTGTTGTGTGTACGTCATTGACTAAATATGCACTACAACGCGCTCAACGTTTGTTCAGAATCAGCTTCTTATCACTGGTAACGCGCGGCTTTCCTCTCACTCAAACCCGCAGCTTCAACAGTGCTTTAAACGTGTGGACGCTGAGCGTCCACAGACTTCAATAGTGACACAAAGACTGCAGCGAAATGAACGTCATTGGATAAATGCTGGGCTTTGTCCCGCCCATCGGACGCTCAGCGTGTCTGGGGGTCTATGGGGCAGTGGGCTGGCCTCTATCCCTACCGAGCAGCGGGTGCTGCTGAGCTCCTCCACCGTCGCAAAGCACTCACAGGCGGACACACTTCACACTAGCCTCGCGCCAGTCCCAGCTAGCAAGCTAGCTAGGTAGCAAGCTGTACATGATGGCAGACAATTTGAATGTTTGTGGACCGGATTTGGCGAAGCCATTTGATAGTCTTACTTACGAAGAAAAACTTAGAGTTAACACGCAGGGCAGAGCAACTCCTCAGATTAATTTGGTGCAAAAGTGGGGAAAAGTAGCTCAGCTCTCAATGTTTGCAGGCCAAAGTTTAAAGCAATAGCCCCCATGCAATGTTTGTGCATTGCTATGCACACACATTGCTGTTATGTTGTGGATTTCTATGTTCATTTTGGAGATTATTTAAGTATTGTATTTATTATTTAAGTATTTAATTTTGATTCAACTTTATTTTTCGGTAAGATAATGTGAATGTCATTTGAATTCTATTTTGTATTTGGATATTGAACATTTTGCACACCATTGCAATGCGATACTCAAGTCCCTGCATTGGCTCCCTGTCTCAGTTAGGACAAATGATAAAATCCTGGTGCTTACATTTAGAGCTCTGCATGGGTAGGCTCCGGATACATCAAGGAACTGATCCAACCGTATGTGTCCACCAGGGGCCTGAGGTCCTCCAACCTGAACCTGCTGATGGTTCCCCGTACCTGTTTTTAAAAACTCGAGGGGGACAGATCTTTTAAAGCCGTGGCGCCGCGCTTTTGGAATGAGCTCCCTTCGCTCGATAGACTCTGTCGATGCTTTTAAAAAGCAACTTAAGACTCACCTTTTTAAAATTGCATTTTAGCTTGATCTTCTTTAAATGTTTGTATGTGTTATTTTGTATTTATTGATTTTCATGTGTAAGCACTTTGTGACCCTGGTCTGTGAAAAGTGCTATATAAATAAAGTTTACTTACTTACTTACTTACATTGCACATCTGAAAGAAATTTTTTTTTGCTTTTCTGTTTTTCTTTTAAATGAATGAAATAAATATTAAAGAAAAAAAAAACTATTTAACGTGTTTACTATAAATGCAGTCTCCTGCCTGCTGATGTTAAATTAATGAGCCATACTTATACATCACTCTGTATGTAGAAGTTAATTAAAACATATTTATGAGTTTGCTACCCCTTTAAAGGTAACAAGAATGACACCTGTATTTGTAAGATAATTACAAATAATGCTAATGATTGTGGGTACTTTACACACATAACAGTGTAGCCTATGGAATAATGAGGCATCTGGTGCTGAGGTGATGGTAGGGGGGGGGCCCAAAATTAAATTCTGCTTAAGGCCCCATAAAGGCTTGGGCCGGCCCTGGCTGTAGTCAAAGTTTCCAGTGTTATTTTGGTTATTCTGAGTGTGCAGATGTGGCAGGTGGGAACTTGGGTCGGATGGTCAGGTGGCTCGCTGTGATTGGTGATTAGTGGACTTACTAGAGGACCTAGCTGAGACGTGTGCACATCATTTAGGAGAGGTTAACTCACCTGTTCCAATGAACACCTTGAGATATGTGCCAAAATCTCTATCCAGGACAAACAGCCCGAAATGCCCACACCCTTTATCATCCCAAGTTTTACTTCAAATACAGCTGTATTGTCTAAACAGCAGCAGCTAGAGATTTTCCGAGGTATTCAAAATGTTCAGAATGACGAGTACATCTTTGCGAGGGTCAAAGAAAAGTGTAAAATTTCTATTAGATATTTTAAGAGAAAATGGCTAAAATATGTGGGTCGACGTATTACCACACATTGAAAGAAAATTAATATTTCCCAAATATATGAAATTTTTTATTTTCAGTCATACTGTTATCAATGGAATATGCATTTAAAATGGAAAATACAAAATAAACCTTGTATCTTTGGCAGACAGTGGAATCTAGAGGTCTTAAATGTTTTAAAGATTATCAAGGAACATCCACAACAGAAAGTTTAAGATACTAAATATGTGGCGATTCTGGACTGTATGTAGGTTGTTTGACCTAATATTTTTTATTAAAATATCAAAATTTGAAATTTTACACTCTTCTATGACCCTTCTAAACATGTACTGGTAATTCTGAGCATACTGAGTACCTGTATCTGTAGCTGCTGCAGTTTAGAAAATACAGCTGTATTTGAAGTAACGCTCTGGGTGAAAAGGACGTGGTCATTTTCGGGCTGTTACATGCAATACAGGTAGGTCCTCAACTAACTTTGTTCATGTAAATGTGGAGCTGATGAGTAGAAGACCATCAAACAATTGCCCTATAATGCGTTCAGTTGAGCGGGTACTTTCTTCCATAAACCTGGAAAGAAGCTTCTCTTCTCTTTGCAGATTAATCTTGTGCTGTTGTCTCTTTGTGAAACGTTTGAAACCCAGCCTTAACCGGGGAGGGGGTCTGAGACACTCTTTATCCCCTGTTTACTATGGGGTACTCAGGTCAAAGCAGTTTCAGTCTTTTGTTCATGGTAATGAGTCATTCACGTCATCAGCAGAGTCGTCAAGGGAGCAATCAGGAGAGGGTCCGTCCCATCATTAGGAGGGACAGCTGCCCTGTCATTAGGAGGGTGCTAACTGGAGCACAATAGGTGCTAATTAGAGCTATTGTTTAGTCACTAGCCTATAGCAGTCTGTCTCTCGGTAGGAGGGGACTGGTTAGGTTTAAAACTCCAGCTTTTGTAACTTCTTGATTATTCTTCTCTACAAGAGTCAAGACAGAGCAAGAATTTTAGCTGAGGAAGCTTCTGCGATTTGAAGCGAAACGTCCTCGTGTCAAGCAACCCAGTCCAGTCGAAGATTCAAGCTTCTCTACTATGTTGTCCAGGAAGGATCTCTGCTGGGCTGACCGATCACCCAGGAGCTTGGCATCACCAGATGATGGCTTTCGTTCTAGAAAGAATGTATAATTTTAGTTAGCAAAGAAAAAAATATTCATGTTTTTCTCTTTGTGGCTCTCAGTCCTGTATTATACCAAAAAAATCATCGTACTTCTGTATTCAAATATGTTGTAACTCATCCACAAGGCTTTTGATTTCACAAAGGTCAAAACAGGAAAACAAAATTGAAATGAATGTATGTTTGTGCCTCAATACTACCTGACAAGGAGTACCACCGTAATGCCAAGATTACGTAACGTTAATATACATATGGTGTTATTTCATACAGTGCTTGGTTGTATCAAATGACAGAAAATGAGTCAATTAGATAGCAGCTAATGCTACAAATACAGCTTACCGTTTGTCTCACTAGCATCCGCCGTGGCTTCTTCAACGGAGCATTGTAGTCCAACCATTTCTCTGGGTAAGGATCCAGTGGTGTGTTTCTTATTGTTTTTTCTCCATAAAATAAGAAGAACAGACATAGGGACGTTTGGGTGGATTTTTCAAATTCAGCGCCTTTAGCCAGCACCGGAGATCCTCGTCTTTCGATGGAGGAGGAAACAAGTTAAATTCTGGTCCACAGTATTCAGATCTCTCCTGTCCATGTTCAAAACATCGTTCTGAAAAGCAATAGTTTTCTCTTCTTCCAGTTGTTGTGGCACCCACGAACTGAACAATTAATGCTGCTCATGTTTGGACACTTCTAACGTACTGTGTTCCCACGTAGTTAATCATCAGACGCAGTGGCAAACTGGAAGTTGCTTGACAAAATGGAGCCGCCCACCCTGACTTCCTGAATAAAGTGAATATGAGAGCAGTAATTAACGTGATGTAATAAAGTGAACAAGGAAACAGAGCGTTCACTAACTCGATGACAGACTGTGTTCATGCACTTTACAGTATCACTCCCTGTTTTTATTCAGTGAATCACTCCCCTAATAAACTCCTGGAATAACTTAAAATGAATCACAAACATTAACTTGAACTAAATCCATGCATTTGGGTAAAAGTATGTCTCGTAAAAAAAGAGGAAGAGGAGGATAATGATATTATCAGGACTTACCTCCAGGCTTTCCAGTGTCTCGGATGAACTTTCCTCCGGTGGAAAACCGACTTCTACTCCAGTGTCCTCCTTGGAGAGAGGTCGACCTCCGATTACTTCTACATTAATTCATAACGAGAGAAGCTGATTGGAGCTGCGCCGCTTCTGCTCGTTTTAAGCTTCTCCTTGTAGAATTGCTTCCCAGCGGTTTTTAATTTGCTCAACTGACCTGCTGACTCCGGACACAAGAAGTCTGTGCTGCGAACTTTAAGTCCATTCAGTCTTTCCACTTAATTTAAGATCTTTTAATACGTTGAGGAGGAGTGTTGTCTCTTGTAAAGTCTAGCTCTGTTTTGCCGGCGTCATTTTCCCGAACACAGAGCAGGAAGCATCACGTGGTGATGTGATGTAACAGACATGCACAACAAGGTTCCTCACAGGCGGACAATCCGACATGCCATTTACATGGAAGCCAATCAGGTTAGAAACAGGGTTACACCACCTCTGACTCGATCATAATTTCGATCGATTGGGCGAATCTAATCAGATGGAGCTGTTTACATGGTGTGATTTTGATCTGATTGTGTGATCTGATTGTTAAATCAGATTATTTGTGGTCCATGTAACTGCAGCTAGTGTTTCTAAAGCAGGCAGTGTTCTGTAAATGGAAGAAGCAAGATTGCAGAAGATAGGTAAGAGCCTGGTCAAATGTAATACCCAGATTTCTGACTGCAAGAGGACAGAGAGCCAAGATTCTTAATCACAGACGGAACAAACTGTATTACATTTGCTGTATTAAGTGGCAGATAGTTAGCAGCCATCCAGTTTTTCATGACATTAACACAGTTTTGAAGGACAGATACTTTAGTAACATTTTGCATTTGTCTCTTCTAGATTGGACTACTGCAATGTTCTATTTTCTGGTTTACCACAGTCCAGCATTAGGGGTCTCCAATTTGTTCAAAATGCTGCTGCCACAGTTTTGACACGAAGCAGAAAGTTTGACCACATTACACCCATTTTGCCATCTCTTCACTGGCTTCCTGTCCCAGTGAGATCAGATTTTAAGGTTCTGTTACTAACCTATAAAATTATTCACGGACTGGCACCTCCCTACTCAAGGTTGGGTAGGATTACTTTGAAACGTAATTCAAAAGTAATCAGATTACAAGTAATCCAAATGTATGTACATACATACATGTAATCCACATGTACGTATTCTTTCAAAGTAATCCTACCCAACCTTGTCCCTACTTAGCGGACCTAATTAAACCCTCCATATCAGCCTGTGTTCTCAAGGTGCAGGACTGCTTTGTGTCCCTAGGGTGAATAAACATTCTGTGGGCCACAGAGAACTTCTCTTATCATGCAACTGTTTTGAGGAATGATCTCCCTGCAGATTCTGTAGAGATTTTCAAGTCCAGACTTAAGATGCATTTAATCTCCATTTCATATCGCTGACGTACTGGCATAGCATGGACCTATGATTCCTGTCCTTTTAAATTCAATTTACTAGTAATGGAACAGGTCTCTGCCTCATCTTTATCCAAATTTTGGGTCTGTTAGTGAAGCTTTCGGGTTAGCGGTCGGCGATCATATAGCATAACATATTGCTGCCATTCACACGTCAACATTAGTTTTAACTTAAAAGTGATTTTACCATGTTGTAAATTTCTGTTGTGTCAGGAATTTGGCAGGGTCAGGGCGAAGAGCCCTTGTTTTCCTCCTTTCTGTTGCTTCTGGTCTGCTTCGGCTTTGATTTATTAATATTTGTTTTCTTTGGGATTTGTTCGGTTATGTTTTTCTTGTTACTTTGTTTCTTGTTATTCTGTTGCCATCATCCAGTTCTGTTCTAGTTTTGTTCTGTCAGATTATGTTTGCATTATTGATCTTAGTTCATCATCTGTGTATTTTCTCATTTGTGTTGTCAGTTACATTGGGTTTTGTATCTGTATCATGTAGTCTCTGTTTTCCTTGTTGCTCTGCTTTAGTATTTGTTCCTGTTCTTGCCCAGTTCTGTTATTTTCTATTCTGTCTCATGTCTAACCTGTTCATCATTCCCTGCTATTCCTCACTCCCAGTTAATCATGTTCACTTCTCTGCACCTGCCTCATGTCTGTCTTTCTCTTTGGTTTTGTCTGCTTTGTTTCCTTTCACTCACGCTCTTTGCACCTGGCCCATGTCTCTCACCTTGTTTCTGTCTGTGTTGTTCATTTCACTCACACTCCCTGCACCAGCCCAAGTATGTTTGCTCCTTACATCACTCTCTTGCACAGTGTTTGAGCTTTGTCTATGAGCCACGCCCCCTTTCTGGAATCTTCACTGCACACCTGCACCTTATTACCTAATCAGTCTGCACATGCACATTGTTCACAGCACCTGTTATTTAAGCCCTCACAGTCTTACAGCTCACTGCCAGATTGTTGTCGCTTCCAGCACACTCTCCAGCCTTCTAGTTCTCTGTCCCTGTCCTGATACAGCCTATATGCCAGTGTTTGCTCGTGCCTCAGACCCCTGCCCGGAAATGACTACGTTTGTGCTCGCCCAGCTTGTACCTCTGCTCCGCTATATGATCACCTGTGTACCGAACCTCTGCCTGTAATAAACATGACGACTTCTTATACCTCAAAGCCTGGTTTGGGAGTTTGTACCATGGGTCCACCCGCTCCTGGTGACATGTTGACTCAGTTTTCATAGCAATATTGTGGGTCATTTGTGTACTGATTTCTGTGACAAAATCCATGTTAACATTTTCTATAATGTGACAGAAGAAGATGCAAGTGGGTGGAGGTGACTCATCAGCCTTTTGCACAACAATCTATTCAACTTGTGTCCTGAGGAAAGGCACAAACATCACACATACATCTAAAGCGCTCCTGTCATGCAAAAATCAGTTTTCATCTAGCTTTAATTTAGATATGTTTTAATAGTTCCATAATTTTAGGCAAATTTCAGCCCTGCAAATTTTTAGACTTGTGAAAGGTATGGCGGAGATATGTTCTGCTTGCTCGATTCAGAGATGGTTGTGTGATGGGGCGGAGTGTGCCAAGGATATATGGAAACATCACAGGCATGAAAACTGGGGAATGTTCTTTTAACTTTCATCAGCAACTTGCCAGCTGTTGTCCATTCACTGAAATTCTGCTCTTCAGCATTTGGATATCTTTTGAGCCATTGGTTGTTATGACCACTGGATTATATATGTGTATGGTTGCGCAGCTACAACCAGTGTCTGCCAGTGTCTTTGCATTTGTGACAGTTCTTTGTTGTGTTTTATTTGTTAATGTTACTATGGCCAAAGCAGATGGTCACCCCACTGAGTCTGGCCTGCTTGAGGTTTCTTCCTGTGATCATAGTTGTGAGTAGGAGCATGAATGTGTTTGTGTGTGCCTATGTGTGTGTCAGCCCTGCGATAGACTGGCGGTCTGTCTAAGGTGTACGCTGCCTCTTTGTCAGTGATGGCTGGGATAGGCTGCTCAGTTATAATTCAACTCACATTCTGTTAAAATGAACATAATACCTGAGTTTAGTGTTGTACAACCCCTGGCAAAAATTATGGAATCACCGGCCTCGGAGGATGTTTATTCAGTTGTTTAATTTTGTAGAAAAAAAGCAGATCACAGACATGACACAAAACTAAAGTCATTTCAAATGGCAACTTTCTGGCTTTAAGAAACACTATGAGAAATCAGGAAAAAAAAATTGTGGCAGTCAGTAACGGTTACTTTTTTAGACTAAGCAGAGGGAAAAAAAAAATGGAATCACTCAATTCTGAGGAAAAAATTATGGAATCATGAAAAACAAAAGAACGCTCCAACACATCACTAGTATTTTGTTGCACCACCTCTGGCTTTTATAACAGCTTGCAGTCTCTGAGGCATGGACTTAATGAGTGACAAACAGTACTCTTCATCAATCTGGCTCCAACTTTCTCTGATTGCTGTTGCCAGATCAGCTTTGCAGGTTGGAGCCTTGTCATGGACCATTTTCTTCAACTTCCACCAAAGATTTTCAATTGGATTAAGATCCGGACTATTTGCAGGCCATGACATTGACCCTATGTGTCTTTTTGCAAGGAATGTTTTCACAGTTTTTGCTCTATGGCAAGATGCATTATCATCTTGAAAAATGATTTCATCATCCCCAAACATCCTTTCAATTGATGGGATAAGAAAAGTGTCCAAAATATCAACGTAAACTTGTGCATTTATTGATGATGTAATGACAGCCATCTCCCCAGTGCCTTTACCTGACATGCAGCCCCATATCATCAATGACTGTGGAAATTTACATGTTCTCTTCAGGCAGTCATCTTTATAAATCTCATTGGAACGGCACCAAACAGAAGTTCCAGCATCATCACCTTGCCCAATGCAGATTCGAGATTCATCACTGAATATGACTTTCATCCAGTCATCCACAGTCCACGATTGCTTTTCCTTAGCCCATTGTAACCTTGTTTTTTTCTGTTTAGGTGTTAATGATGGCTTTCGTTTAGCTTTTCTGTATGCAAATCCCATTTTCTTTAGGCGGTTTCTTACAGTTCGGTCACAGACGTTGACTCCAGTTTCCTCCCATTTGTTCCTCATTTGTTTTGTTGTGCATTTTTGATTTTTGAGATATATTGCTTTAAGTTTTCTGTCTTGACACTTTGATGTCTTCCTTGGTCTACCAGTATGTTTGCCTTTAACAACCTTCCCATGTTGTTTGTATTTGGTCCAGAGTTTAGACACAGCTGACTGTGAACAACCAACATCTTTTGCAACATTGCGTGATGATTTACCCTCTTTTAAGAGTTTGATAATCCTCTCCTTTGTTTCAATTGACATCTCTCGTGTTGGAGCCATGATTCATGTCAGTCCACTTGGTGCAACAGCTCTCCAAGGTGTGATCACTCCTTTTTAGATGCAGACTAACGAGCAGATCTGATTTGATGCAGGTGTTAATTTTGGGGATGAAAATTTACAGGGTGATTCCATAATTTTTTCCTCAGAATTGAGTGATTCCATATTTTTTTTCCCCTCTGCTTGGTCTAAAAAAGTAACCGTTACTGACTGCCACAATTATTTTTCCTGATTTCTTATAGTGCTTCTTAAAGCCAGAAAGTTGCCATTTGAAATGACTTTAGTTTTGTGTCATGTCTGTGATCTGCTTTTTTTCTACAAAATTAAACAACTGAATGAACATCCTCCGAGGCCGGTGATTCCATAATTATTGCCAGGGGTTGTATAATTCTTCCCAGTTCTTAGATAACCCTGCACTGTTGATAGTGTTAAAATATTAACTCTTTAATCTTATTAACTTTCTGACACTCGCAGTGTTACTTTATGACACATGAATGCAGCTTTACAACATTATATAGAGTACTTCAACAATGCTCTGATAAAAATGTAATCCAACACTGTTTTGCAGTAACTCTACATGCAAAGGCCTCAGGTTGGGTTTGAATTTACAACCTTCTAGGTACGAGTCAACAGCACTGTCATAGCACCACCACTGAAAACTCATTTGTGACTCAACCAGTAGATATATAAACTGTTAAATTATATCTTCAGAGAGTTAAATTACACTCACAGGCAGTTTAATCAACACTGATATGATAAATTCTGAGAAACAATGCCAGCTGTGCAAGGTTTAACACTGTGAGTGTTAAAATAAGACTGATATTTTAACATTCACTTTTTAATTGCTGTGCATGTAAACACCTTTATGAGACTTGATATCAATATCTTATGCCATATGGAGTTAATCCCATTGAATTGTAATAATTACATGTGTACAAGCATTATTTTGAACAAACTGCATTCATATAGCACTTTTCCACTTGAATCAGAAGCTCAAAGTGCTTTACAATGACACCCCACATTCACCCATTCACCCCGATGATAGTGTGCTAAAATGCACACCAAGCGCAGCGTGGGGATGAAAGACCTTACACAAAGGCCTTAGTGATTTTCCAATCTGACAGCGACTTGAACCCAGGACCCTCTGGTCTCCCCACCCCCCCAACACTTTAACCATTAGACCATCACTTCCCAGAGTCAAGTGATTGTATTATTATTATTATTAATAATAATAATACTTTGCTTTCTATTTAGCCAAAGCTAGTTTCAACTGATGAACTGATGCTTATTGCCCCAACAGTCAAGTCTGAGAGCATGCGCTGGTGCTGCACTTTGTCACATCCACAACACCACAGAACTGCAACTACCCAGCCAGACAACAGGTCCATTTCCACATCTCTAAAATAACCATCTGTCTGCCAGCCAGGTGAAATGTGGACATCCCCTTGGCCTTCTCCAGCCACTGGGGTTCTCAACACTTAAGGACCTGCGTGTTGGCTCATACACAGAGAAACGTGCCACGTGGCTAAAATGTCACAGTCGACACTCCCTCATGATGCAGGTGATACTCCTCATCTTAGTCTCGCTCAGTAACCCCTCATTTGATACAAAGTCATTCCAGCAGTACCCAATGATCTGTCAAAGACATTTAGTGCCAAAGATGTCCAGTCGCCACCTTAGGTCACTGGTTAGCAGCAAGTCTCACAGCCATACAGAAAAAAACAGGCAGCAGTAGGACCCTAAAGACTTGGTGCTTCATTCGCCTGCAAAGGTCTCGGTAACCACAAACACCTCTCTCCAGTGACCTCATGACTCCATAAGTTCCTCCCAGGCGCCTCTTAGTCTCAAAAGCCGAGGACCCAGAAACATGTATGTCATTGGTGTGATAAGTGAATGTCTCCACAAGTTCAGCTTCTTCACCACATACAGATACACTACTGATGGCTGAGTCCAGGAAGTCATTCAAAGCCTGAGTCTTGATTTAAGACAATCTCAAACCTGATTTGTCAATCAGCTTCTCAAGTGCTGCTATCAGATCATCCATTGACTGCAAAGATCACAGCATCACGTCATGGTCAGTAAAACTTTCCTTGCCAATAACGTTTCTCTGAGAAAAACTCAGTGTCAGTGGTTCTCTGAGAAATCTGCAGTACAGTACATCCAGATCTGAGTGGACAAACCCAAAGCTGACAGAGAAGTTATTCAGACTGACTAATTAGAGTGAGCTGAATGACAGAAGATATTTCTTATATCTGAGCAATCGATTCTTTATTACTGGGGGCATGGAGGCTGAGCCAGTGTCTGCAGCATAAGATGCCTGATGAGGCTACTCCAGCAAAAATAACAAGCTTTGAAAAGAGCATTCAGCCTCCAGAGCTTACTGCACCTGTAACAGCTGAAGAGGTGAACTTTGTGTGTGAGAGGTCAGAACTGTTTGAAATGTTCTCAGAGACGTTTAAGCAATATAATTTGTTCTTTTAGAAATTCACAGTGTACAATGGTGCACAACCTGCTGTGTGAGTGGGAGTGGTTTGGAATGGTTTGACAGTGAAGTCTTGATTTTGGTGTGAAATGTTTCCAAATATACAAAATATTTTCTGTCTTATATTCCATTCTGTTCATCGCAGTAAGTTATAAGACAGATATTCAACTGTGATTAATTTCATTCAGTTGAGGTTATGTCTTTGATTAAGCACTTACCATGTCAAGGGTCAAAAGAGGAACACTGCAGTCATTTTCAAGAAAAAGTGTTCAGTTGGATAAAACAGACACTTGGACGCACTGGGTAATTTAAACCAGCCGCTCACGACACAATGGTAGGATGTGCTCGTGCCTTATCAATGCAATGCAGAAACACAGCAAGAACTGCACCCTGTGAGCTGCACAGGTTCTCTTTGTCGCAGATGCAAAGCTCTGTTATGTGAGAGAATCCCTGCTCATACAAAGACAAATGCGTGTGTGAGCGATCCTTATAGAAACATCCTGCTTTGATCCTGTCTACACCGTGCTGATGGTTTGGGTCACTGAGCTCTGGATGGGCACATTTAAAACATATTTTATTGACGATTTAACAGACTATTCCCATTTATTCTTAGATTTACTGTTAATCAATGGGAAGTCATAAGCAGACAGTCTGCTGTGTGTCAGCCTGATCCTATCAGATTTCAGAAGCTAAGGAGAGTGGTTCCTGGTTAGGACTTGGATGACATCTTTTTGGAACACCAGAGGCTATCTGTTGATTCATGTAAAACTAGATTTGCATCAGCATAGCAAATTTGCATGTGGTGTAAAACTTGAGTCAGTTGCCAATGCAGAGTGGCCCTGTGTCTGTTCTGGCTCCCCTGAACAAAATTCGGGAGCAGCTGAAAGACCAACAACAATGGGAAGCCATGTACTCAGCACTGAAAAAAGAACCAACTTAAAAAGTTGTTTCAATTGGCAACATCGGAATTAATTAAGTTGTTGGAAATTACGTTCATAAGTTAGATCAACTCTAACCTACAAACTTAAGTTCCAACAACTTAATTCATTCAGGTGTTGCCAGTTGAAACAATTCATTTAAGTTGGTTCAACTATTCTCTTTTTTCAGTGTGTCTATGTCATAGCCAATCCATCAATGGGTAAAAAGGCGGCGTGAAAACACTGGTTTGTTAGGTTTAGCGTGGCACTAACGTCATCTAAGCTATGATACCTACTGACACAATAACATTAATTTAAAAACCATGACAATTTCACTTGATGGAAATACTGACACACAGACTTGTAATGTGATGCCTTAACCACACAACAAGCTATATTACAGATATTTGTAATAAAATCTGGTTGTGTTAAATGACGCTGGCGAGTTCAAAAACATTACCTTGTTTTTTTTTTGGTTTTTTTTAGACGTGAACAATTAAATCCATGATGAATCATGGATTCAAGGTGCTTCTTTTTCTCAGGTCGCCAGCCACATGAAAACCACATTTCCCACAATGCATTTGCAATTAATTCTTTTCAAGGCATGTGGCTGACAAACTGGGCGGGGCAGAACAAGCAAACAGAAAATCAAACAAAGAAACAAAATAACTGTGATCATCAAATTACAATGTAGACACCCATAAAAGCAATACACCGTAATCCTAAAACAGAATCACAAAGACAATAAACGAGAAGAGGAAATCCAAGACATAAATACAAAAGGTGGGACACAAAGTATGTGTGAGAGGTGGGGCCCAACCGCGAGCACCAGTCAAACGCATGCAATCCAGAGTAATAGAGCGCGACCGCGGATCAAGAACTAAAGGGCCTTTCACACTGAATACATCAGACGCGTCAAATGCATCAAAAATCGGTCTAAAAAGCATTATTTTCAGTGAGACGCGTTGCTTTTTAGATGTGTCAGATGCGTCACGTCAAAAGTCGAGCTAAACCGACACTTCTGACGGGAGCGCGCATTACCACTTGTCGGCAGGCTACCTTCGCATTGTCCAATAGAAACGACGTGTCGGGCCAAAACACGGAAAACTGGTGGCAGAAACAACTGATCTCTACAAAATAGATCGGTGCAGAAACCACTGATCTGTACAAAACAAACATGCCACAGGACTGCTCATTTATAGAGCAGTTTTCTGAAGAAAAATCTTTGGAAATGTTTTTTGTTGTTGTTGTTTGTTACCTCAGAATTTCTGATTACTGTTAAAAAAAAGTTTAGAACACTTGTAACTAAAATAGCTAAATAAATCAATAAATAGTTCTTTAGAAACCTTTCATCTGTAAATTAAAACCACGTGTTATTTCAGATAAGATCATTTCTTGTTTAACATAAGGAACCTCTGACATTTATTTTTAGACAAATAAAATAATATGGAAATTTGTACATTTTTTTTTAAGTCTGGTAGATTATTTATATCTCATTTCAACCAGAAAAACAGACACTGTAAATAAATACAAATGTTTATTATAAATGCAACAGGAAATAATTTAACAATGACTGCAGTGTGATTGTAAAGTAGGATTTCTGTGACATAAACCTCATGATGAATTTTTTTATAGTCATTTCAACTTGTAATTTCGCCAAAATATGTAATTGCCTTTAATGTTGTTATCAGGACAGAGTCATTTCTAAATTATGAATGTGAGCACAATAAGTGGAGAGCTTCTACTTGTGCAAATATCTTTTGACTTTGATTCGTGGACATTTTTAATGATCCATTCATTTATTGTTAAAATATAAAGTGAAACAGCTTTTTAAAAAATAATAAAATAGTTGTTTAAAGAGCCTTTTGTTGTGTGGGCCGCCGAAGAGGAGGTACTGCTGGCCCACCACCACCAGATGGCGCCCTGCTTGGAGTGCGGGCTCCGAGAGGGCGTTGGAGCCGCTGGAGGTGACAGCTGTCATCTATCAACGCCAGCTGTCACCCATCACCACCACTACAAAGACCGGACTGCAACTCCACCTCCTCGCCGAGAAATCTTCTACCATACAGGTCTGCTAAACCTTAAATTCGAGTATTAGTCTGATCTCTTTTTGCAGCCGTTTTCCTGGGACGGATACCCTGTCTGCGGAGTTGGCATTTGGTGTGGACTGCGACAGCTTCGCCTCACACCCCACCCAGATAAGTGGTTATCTCAGGAGCTGCACAAGTGTGTGATTGGAGGTGGAGGTTCTCCCTCCTTACTGAACACAGACTGTGGGACTACTGAGTGTGCGAACTCACACTCATCCAGAACTGTTTCTGTTTTCTGCCAGCAGTACCGGGTCTGACTGCTGAAGACAGTGGCCACCTGGGGCGCAGGGCTTGGCGGCTCCGGTGTTCTTCAGGTCCGTTGGTGGTGAGGCTTGTGTGGGTTCCGGCTTTCCTCTCACCGGACGTCTCCTATCTTCGAGCCTGCCACACGTCACCTTTTTGTCGGATTGATATAACGCATATTTGTATCTGTCTGTATTACGTTGTGCACCTTCACAACATTAAATTGTTACTTTTTGGCTATTCCATTGTCCCTTCATTAATGCCCCCTGTTGTGGGTCCGTGTCACGACACTTCCCCAACACCTTTTATTTAGAAGCAGGTGATGTTATGCTGGATTCTCAGGACCAGATGAAGGTGTCTTCTGCAGCTTTGAACTCTGGTGGTGTTGCTGAAGAGCAGAGATGTTTTCTTTCGACTGGACTTCGTGGTGTTCAGCTCATCAATGGAAGTTTGGTTGTCTGCACAGCAAATGTTCCTGATTGGGACAAATAAAAAATATTTCTTAAAATATAAAGAAACACTAAACAATTTATATATATAAAAAAAGAAAGAAAAAAAAATCGAAAAAAAAAAACAATGGGAAAAAAAAAACCCCCAAAAAGTTATTTAAAGTTTAAATTTGTGGTCTCTGAAAAAAACTGTAGTTTTATTTGGTAAAAATAAAGACTGAACCATTTACAAATTAAAGCGTTCACTCAGATCAACTGTGCTAAAAAGCTACGCTAACGTTAGCTGATCAATAAACCCTCACAGCAGTGCAGTAAACGTCACGTTTTACTTTTATATTATTCTCACCTCGATAAAGCTGCACAGCTAAACTCCGTTGGGCAAACTGGGACTTCGCATATATCCAAAAAGTGGGAGATTTCGGACTGAGTGGGTTTGCTCCATCCCCCCGGCTGCCTGCCTCACTCTGCCCAGTGATGATGCCTGAAGGCCGCCTTCTCCGTGAGGGTCGGCCCGCTGTCGCGGCTTGATCAATATCCCACCAAGTCGTCAGTCCTCCCTCGGTCGGTGTCACTCCGATAAGTAGCTGAAAAAAGCTTCCCCCAGCAGGGTGATGGGAGAATCGTTCTACTGCTGTTTTTTCAAGGTTTTTTGTGGTTCAGGCGATGCAAATTCAAGATGGCGATCGCTGAACTTTTTCAGGTTGTGGAAACAGCCAGAGTGTGACGCAGCAATCTCCGCCCACTTGCCGCTTCCGAAGCGAAGCGAAACATCACACGTCGGACGCGTCAGACACATTGGAAACGCATCTGACGGATTGGGAAGCATTGGCGGATTGACCTGAAGTATTCAGTGTGAAAGGCCCTTAACAATAAAAAACCATAATACTAGAAGATCAAAAGAGATGATCAAAGAGAAACAGAATGAGACAAATCATACCCGATCACAGAGGGCGGAGCCTGCCGACAGAAACACTGACACCTGCCAACAAAGACGGACTACGCGTAGCCAAGGACAACAATAAGAAGACATTCATGCACATATGCATTCCCACATACACACACAAAAACTGGCACCTGCCTGGAGACTCAGACACAACAACACATCCACACATGCATGCAAGCAGAACAGATGACACACATCCCCCCATACGCACGACTCGCATCCATTCATAAAGACTGGCACCTGCCGGGAGACTCAGACACAGATGACACACTTTCCCACATACGCTCCTCCACAACACACACGACTCACATCCATTCATCCATCCACAAAAGCACAAAACTAACACACACACACAAAGCTCAGAAACACACACCAATGGAGAGACAGATGCACAAAGAAATTAAAACGGACGCTGGGCAGGAACCACCCAAACAGAACTCCAACAACACCTTTGAATAGGACTTGTGTTTCTGTATGATTGTGGACAAACACACATTTGTATTGCATCATAGCGTAGTGAGTGAGGTCACAGAGGTTTCTCCTACCGTGCCCCAGCTCTGTGGAATGATCTCCCAGCACTTCTCCCGGATCATGTAGAGACTTTTAAACTGAGACTGAAAACCCATTTGTTTTCCTCATTTTATCATTAGTTTTATTGTGTTATTATGTGTTTTTATTTTTGTGCTCTTTCATGTTTTGTCTTTTATTCAATTTCAATTTATTTTCATTTATATAGCGCCAAATCACAACAGAGTTGCCTTAAGGTGCTTCACACAAGTAAGGTCTAACCTTACTAACCCCCAGAGTAACAGTGGTAAGGAAAAACTCCCTCTGAGGAAGAAACTTCAAGCAGAGCAGACTCAAAGGGGTGACCCTCTGCTTGGGCCATGCTACAAACACAAATTACAGAACAATTCACAAAACAAATATACAGGAAATGCTGTATATTCTGTATATATGAAATGCGACAGGAGGGTCGCCAGCACAAATACCACACCCATCTCTGGATGGAGCTGCACCTTAAACAGAGAGAAAAAACAGAATCAGGCATCAGAAAGACAGGAAATACTGTATAATTTGTCAGCATTAAACAACAAGAAAAACAGGAAATACTAATGTGATCGCCGGCCACTAGCCCCAAGCTTCACTAAAAGACCCAGAATTTATTCAATTCAATTCAAGTTTATTTATATAGCACATTTAAACACAGCTGCAGCTGACCAAAGTGCTTCACAATAATAGCAATACAAAACTGTAAAATATTAACAAAGGAAAAGAATTAAAAAAAAAATCTAAAAATACAGAGCAAAATAGCAGAGCAAAGCATACACCACTTAGCCAGTGTTGAAAGCCAGGGAGAAGAAATGGGTTTTCAGTCTGGACTGTCCCACAGACTCTGAGGACCTGACAGTCAGCGGAAGACTGTTCCAGAGTCGTGACGCTGCCACAGAAAAGGCTCTATCACCTCTGGATTTACCTGGCTTTAGGAACAGTCAGGAGAATCTGGTCAGCTGACCTCAGAGCCCTATGTGGCGTGTACAGCTGCAAGAGCTCACTCAGATACATTGGGCCTATACAGTGCAGACACATAAAAACAATCAGCAAAATTTTAGATTTAACACGAAAGCCGACAGGGAGCCAGTGTAAGGTGCAGAGCACAGGGGTGATGTACTCATGCTTCTTTGATTTAGCCAAAAGGCAGGCTGCAGCATTCTGTACACTCTGCAGGCGCTGTAGGGAGCGCTGGTCCAGCCCAACGTAGAGAGCATTACAGTAATCCAGACATGACAAAAATAAATGCATGGATAGCTCTTTCAAAATCAACTCGAGTAAAATAAGATTTAATAGAAAGAGTCCTCAGCTGAAAAAAGCTGGCCCTGATGACAGAGCTGCTGTGCTTATCAAATCTGAACATTGGGTCAACTATCACCCCTAGATTTTTTACAAAAGGGCGGCAAAAAGTGGACAATAACACTGTCTTGTCCTTGTAGAGGGTTACTTTGCCCGAACACTAAAATCTCAGTTTTATTTTATTAAGATTTAGAAAGTTAGTTCTCATCCAGACTTGTACATCATTCAGACAGTCCTGTAGTATTTTTACAGCAGCCTGGGTATCACAGGAAGTTACAGGAAGGTAAATCTGAATGTCGTCTGCAAAACAATGAAAACAGACTTTGTGCTTTTTAAAAACAGACCCAAGAGGGATCATGTACAAAGCAAAGAGAAGTGGTGCTAAAATTGAGCCCTGGGGCACACCATATTTAAGAGGAGACACAGGAAGAGTATTTTCCTACATTAACAGAAAAACTTCTGTTGGAAAGATAGGACCTAAACCAATTTAGCGCTGAACCCTTAATACCCATGTGCGTCTCGAGGTGAGTCACAAGGACACTGTGGTCCACTGTGTCAAAGGCTGCAGATAAATCTAAAAGTAGAAGAACCACAGAATTCCCTGCATCAACAGTTAAAAGAAGGTCATTAAAAACTTTCATTAAGATCCAAAAAGCAACTTTACCTAAAACTTTAGGTAAAGTTGAGGCCGTGGTACACTTTGTTTCCTAATAAAATGAGTTAAAAGAGTAAAAAAGCGCAGAACTATATTATGCCAGTATGCTAGCCATACAAAAGGGAAAATAAGTGGGTCTTAAGTCTGGACTTGAAAGTCTCCACAGAATCTGACTGTTTTATTGAAGCAGGGAGATCATTCCACACAACAGGGGCACGATAAGAGAAAGCTCTATGACCCGCAGACGTCTTATTCACCCTAGGGACACAAAGTAGTCCTGCACCCTGAGAACGCAAATCCCGGGCTGGTACGTAATGTTTAATTAGGTCATCTAGGTTGGGAGGTGCCAGTCCATGAACAGTTTTATAGACGAGTAGCAGAACCTTAAAATCTGATCTCACTGGGACAGGAAGCCAGTGAAGGGATGCCAAAATGGGTGTAATGTGGTCGAACTTTCTGCTTCGTGTCAAAAGTCTAGCTGCAGCATTTTGAACCAATTGGAGAGCTCTAATACTGGACTGCGGTAAACCAGAAAATAGAACACTGCAGTCGTCCAATCTGGAAGAGATAAACGTATGGATCAGGGTCTCAGCATCAGCCGTAGACAGGATAGGATGAATCTTCACTATATTTCACAGGTGGAAGAAAGCAGTACTCGTAATATTTCTAATGTGGAAGTCAAAAGACAACGTAGGATCAAAAATTACCCCAAGGTTCCTCACTTTGTCAGTGTGATGTATGACACACGAGCCTAGGCTAAGAGTTAACTGGTCAAATTGATGCCGATGTCTCACTGGACCAAGAACCATCATTTCAGTCTTATCAGTTTAAAAGTAGGAAGTTTCTAGACAACCAGCTTCTCACTTCTCACTGATAATCCCAAAGTGATTTTCCAGCCTATCAAGTAGAATATGATGATCCACGGTATCAAATGTAACACTGAGATCTAACAGCACCAGAACCGTAGTGGTGTCTGAATCCATTGCAAGCAGAAGACCATTCACCACTTTAGTGACAGCTGTCTCTGTGGAATGATATTTTCTAAAAGTAAGTAGCTTCAGTGCTTGCTGAGATCTAGCTAGGGGTTACTTCAATTAACGGTTATTTCACACAGCAATTGTTTGCTTGTCTTTTTAACCACAGTCAGAGCGTTCCCTCATTGGCAGATTGTCTAGGTTCATACCTGCTCTGTTGTGTTCTAACTGCCAGTGTTTGTCCAGTTTTTGCCTCTCTGTTACAGAGGCATGTGGCCATTCGGAGTTTCCTGAATTTTGCCAGTCACTTCTGGAAATGCTCACCTGGTGTGAGCATTTCACCTATGTGCTGACCTACTGCTTATATTTTGGATAATCAACTTGCTATTCCCTTTAAACAAGCTGTTGCGTGTGCCTGACCTCAGTCTGTAGTATCAAATAAGCCTCCTCCATCTGCTCCACCTGTAAATGCTCCTGTGGTCAACAAACCAGATTTTTACCAGCCTTTGTTATGGTTCTCTGTGCTGGGGTCCTCTGTCTAGCATTACATTTCAAAAGAAAACAAAACAAAAGAGACATACCAGAATCATGCCAAGTTAGAAAAATTTTCCATGCATAATAAATTAGCATACACAATTAAAACAGCCCATATCCTTTGATAAATATCTGCAGTTTGAACTTTCAAGAACGGTTGCCATTATCAAAGCAATTCAGTAACCAAGGTATATAAGGTACATGAAGCATAATATGCTTGAATTAAATAATGACTAAAAATAAATAAACGCAAACTTTATGATTTCTTGCTGTTGTTCATGCAATAGGCACTGTGTAATCAGTGTACTGCCTTTATCCATGTACAATTATCAGACAAAGTTGGCATTTCATTGAAGACCGTATGAACCCAAGACATTTCATGTTTTGTGTGACTTCATCTGTTAATTTGCATCCATCCCTGCTGTTCAGGCCTGCAATACATTCCCAAAAATGTTGGTGCCTTCAAAGCATTTATCACTTTGTAATGTTGCCTTCCTTCTCACAACACTTAAAAAAATGGCATTGAGGATACAAAGAGATAAAGCATATCAGGTATTATTTTGACCCATTCTTCATGCAAACACATTTCTCCACTTGTTCTCTACTGGGGGCATGTGAGGACTGCAGGCAGCCCAGGCAGTCCCTGTCCCAATTTTATTATTATTAATTCTTCTGGGTTTTTTAAATGTGTTATGAGCCTTAAATGCAGGAACAAATGTACATTCAAAAATTGTAATGAATTTGACCTAAAACAGCATGAAATATCTTGGGTTCATACTGTCTGCAATAAAACAGAAGTCAAAGTAAATGTAAGAGTCACTGCCATTTTTTAAAATTTGCATCTTCCACACTGTCGTTTTCCTAATTTGCCGTTGTACGTCACATTTCAGTATGTTCTACCAAACTTTAAGGCTTGCCATTTCCATCAGCGGTTCAACATGTTTCAAGAAGCTGTTGCTCTATTAGTAATTGCTGCAGTCTTTGATGTTTCCACATTAAAATGAAACACATGCATGTGTGTGACCATCACCAGGGAGAGAAATGCCATCTGGAAATGGCAAGAGGAAACAAGTAATTAGTGCTGAAAAAGGAGGAACCCTTGAAAGTTGCAAGTTATTCATCATCTCTCTGAGGGATATAGCAACTTCTTATTGTTTAATTGAAAAGCTTTTATTTTTATTTTGCTCACGAATGGATATCTTGTGGTTTTTCCTGAGTCAGTAAAGAAGACTATGTTGTGTACTGGGACCCTAATTTATTTATTTAGATATCGTTCCATGGGATTACTGTTGGCATTATGACATTGATTTATAGGAAAAAGACACACCAGAATTCAATCCTGTGTTTCCTCGGTTATTCAATGCCCGAGACAGCACTGTACAGATTGTAAACCTTGAGACACAGTAACAAGAAAATTGCTATGAGGCAACAGGTATCACAGCTCCATATTCCAGGAATCCATAAATTCTTTGATCCAAAAATTTGCTTTAGCAATCTCACATGTTGTTTAATTCAGTAAATGTTTGGTGAACCATTTTTATCCAGAATGCATTCTTTAAAATAAATAAATAAATAAAAACTATATTATTACTATATATGACTGTATTTCTCATATGGTTTGGGAATGCCTCGGCATCCCCTATGAAGAGTTACAGGACTTGGCTGAGGATAGGGAAGTGTGGGAAGAGTTGCTTGGTCTGCTGCCAACGGGACCAAGACCCCCTTTTTCTGGAGCAATTTGTCTCTCAGTGAGCTCTACTTCTTTATACAATCATCAGCCTCCAAACCAACGTTATGTGCAATTTGTCTCCATGAATTACAGGTCATTTTAGCGCATTTGTATTTTTTTTGACTCCATGTTGTAAACTTGGTCATACATATTTGAGGACTTCTCTGCCAAACCTTCCTCTGTTTCTTCATGATTGAAATGTAATCAGCGTGCACACTGCAAAAACTTTAAAAATATGACAGGAGAGGAAACAGTGAAACCAGAAAAGTGACTAATCACAGCCCTTGTGGTCTCCGGCCTTTTGACGTGGAGTTTAAATTTTTGGGAGGTGCCACGTTAGGCTATGGAGAGGGGCTCAGAGAGGGCTTGCAGCGATGCAGAGGGCTCTGATCTAAATGGTAAATGGACTGCATTTATATAGCGCTTTTCCATCTGCATCAGACGCTCAAAGCGCTTTACAATTATGCCTCACATTCACCCCGACGTCAGGGTGCTGCCATACAAGGCACTCACTACACACAGGGAGCAATAGGGGATTAAAGGCCTTGCCCAAGGGCCCTTAGTGATTTTCCAGTCAGGCGGGGATTTGATAATCCCATTATTCCCTTTGATCACCCATCTCAGACGTGCTGCTGTGGTCCGACGCATGTGCAGTGAAGGCAGGGCCGACCAGTTTTTAGGGGGGACATTCAGTTGGCGACACCGACCTTGAATAAAGGTCTGCCTCATTTAGGTGTGGGGCCTGAGCATGGTATGAGAAAAATTAATGCCCAGGCATTTAATCAAGGAAATCCAGTACTGGAGATAAAAAGCCATGAGAAAGACATTAAGAATTATATTCACCAGGAAATTTGAAAACACTGAAAGTAATACTCACTAGGTAAGGGACAGGCAGGTTTGAGGGGGTGTACGCTCCCCCTTTCATGGACCAAAAAACCCACTGAATGCTGTTTCTGAACACTCTATTTAGCAATCAGTGTCTCAGCTAGATAAATTTGTACCAGTCCATAATTCAGCAAGGAATAGCAAGGTTGTTCACCTTTTTAGCCAAAGCCAGTTCAGATGTTCCTTGTTACTTCATAGCTTCACATTCAAGATTGTACAATACAAGTTCACTCACTCACTCACTCATCTTCAACCGCTTAGTCCAATTAAGGGTCACGGGGGCTGGAGCCCATCCCAGCAGTCATAGAGCGCGAGGCGGGGTACACCCAGGACAGGACGCCAGTCTGTCACAGGGCCACAAACAGACAAACAAACACAGTCACACCCACTCGCACACCTATGGACAATTTAGAGATTCCAATCCACCGAACCCACATGTCACACGTGGGAGAACATGCAACCTCCACACAGAAAGGCCACAGGTGGGAATTGAACCCATGACCTTCTTGCTGTGAGGCAACAGAGCTAACCACTAAGCCACCGTGCTGCCCCAATACAAGTTCAATTTAATAATAATAATAATAAAAAAAATGGTTATAAAGTTTATTTTGTGTGCAATTGCATTTAGTGGTGAAATATTCACCAAAATCCAGGAAATGGCACCTAAAAAATCTAAATTTTCTCGGGGTGGGGGGAATGCCCCCAGACCTTCCTAGGGAAGCACGACTGAGACACATTCACAAATCCATACACCCCCTTTTCAAAATCCACAATCTGCCCCTGCAATTGTGAACACTGCAGCTTTATTGAGAACTGCTCCTGTGGGACCACTCCACTGTCATCTTAGTCTGGCCATATCAAGATTTACTTCCCAAAATACAGTGAAAGTGTGTTACTTTGACCTCAGTCACCCTGCATGAAACTGTCAAGTCTGCAGCAGGTGTGTTGTGATTCGCTGATTGAACCATGAACTTACATAAACATCAACCAGATCCAAATTCCACTGACTCAGCCTCTGTGACAAACATCCTTGTCCAAAGGTCACAGTTCATCAATCCGTCATACATTCTTCTCAGAAAGAAGGAAATTGGGCACAGTGTGGAGTCAGACAGTCTTTAGACAGACACTCATTAGAGGGTATAACACGAAGAGAGAATGTTTCATGGCTTCAACAAGGCACAAAAACATTCTGTTTTACAGTGCTGAGATCAGCTGAATTCACCTCAGTTTATGGAACCAATGGTATGATATCTATTTACAGCTAGAGCTAACATACTCATATTTGTGAAAACAGGCCCGTTCATCCGTCTATCTACCTACCTACCTATCTGTGTAAGCATCATCACTCAAACTCAACGCAGCTGTCTAAAACAAAACAAGGCCAATGCCAAGGTGATCACACAAGTGAAATTGAAATACAGTGTATACCAAGGACATGTGCTGTACCCATTGCTCTTCTACACTGGTCTGAACCCCCTAAGTCTTGTCATTGCAAACAGTAGGTATGGCTACAGGTTCAGAAGTAGTGTGACCATCAGCCGCTTCGTCTGCATGGATGACATCATAGGCTACATTTACATGCCATTAATATTTGGGTTAAGATCAATATTCCGGTTTCTGAATCATTAGGAATAACCCATTTACATGCTTAAGCAGACAGAGTTACTCCTGTATATATGGTCATTGGTATTATGTGGAATATCCCCATCTAAACAGCGATGCACGTCTTCCACCGGTGCTTGATTTAGTCTGGCGTTCGTGCAGATCCTGCTTCGCGTAACGTTTTGGCCACCTTGTAAATGTCGCTATCTCAGTACTTTCTACCATCAATAAAAGACATTATATTCATGTCTTTCACGATACTAATGAAGTATAGTGGTCCCTCGTTTATCGCGGGAATTACGTTCTAAAAATAACCCGTAATAGGCGAAGTCCGCGAAGTAGTCAGCATTTGTTTTTACAGTTATTATAGATGTTTAAAGGCTGTAAAACCCCTCACTACACACTTTATACACTTTTTTCAAACAGGCATTAACATCTTTGTTGGGGAAAGTGTAGTGACACGGACCCACAACAGGGGTCGCAAATGAACGGTCAATAGATGAGCCAAAAGGTAACAATTTAATGTTGTGAATGTGCACAACGATTATACAGACAATCACAGAATCTGATAGCAGTCAATACACAAAGGTGACGTGTGAGCAGGCTCAAGGATAGAAGACGTCTGTTCCGAGAAGAGCCGTAACCACACGATTTCCACCGCCACCGAACCTGGTGAATACTGGAGCCGCCAAGTCCCGAATTCCCAGGTGATCACCGTCCCCAACTGTCGGATCTGATACTGCTGGCGACGAGCACAAACAGTGAGATGTGGGTGTGTGCACACCCAGTAACAAAAACAGTCAGAAGGTGGAAAGTCACCTCCACCTCTAATCACACACTCATGCAGCTCCTGTTAAATCAATCAATCAATCAATCAATTTTTTTTATATAGCACCAAATCACAACAAACAGTTGCCCCAAGGCACTTTATATTGTAAGGCAAGGCCATACAATAATTATGTAAAACCCCAACGGTCAAAACAACCCCTGTGAGCAAGCACTTGGCTACAGTGGGAAGGAAAAACTCCCTTTTAACAGGAAGAAACCTCCAGCAGAACCAGGCTCAGGGAGGGGCAGTCTTCTGCTGGGACTGGTTGGGGCTGAGGGAGAGAACCAGGAAAAAGACATGCTGTGGAGGGGAGCAGAGATCGATCACTAATGATTAAATGCAGAGTGGTGCATACAGAGCAAAAAGAGAAAGAAACAGTGCATCATGGGAACCCCCCAGCAGTCTGCGTCTATAGCAGCATAACTAAGGGATGGTTCAGGGTCAATATGGGTGAGATATGCTCTCTCCTTCTAGTCCCCGTCAGTACTCTAGCTGCAGCATTTTGAATTAACTGAAGGCTTTTTAGGGAACTTTTAGGACAACCTGATAATAATGAATTACAATAGTCCAGCCTAGAGGAAATAAATGCATGAATTAGTTTTTCAGCATCACTCTGAGACAAGACCTTTCTGATTTTAGAGATATTGCGTAAATGCAAAAAAGCAGTCCTACATATTTGTTTAATATGCACTTTGAATGACATATCCTGATCAAAAATGACTCCAAGATTTCTCACAGTATTACTAGAGGTCAGGGTAATGCCATCCAGAGTAAGGATCTGGTTAGACACCATGTTTCTAAGATTTGTGGGGCCAAGTACAATAACTTCAGTTTTATCTGAGTTTAAAAGCAGGAAATTAGAGGTCATCCATGTCTTTATGTCTGTAAGACAATCCTGCAGTTTAGCTAATTGGTGTGTGTCCTCTGGCTTCATGGATAGATAAAGCTGGGTATCATCTGCGTAACAATGAAAATTTAAGCAATACCGTCTAATAATACTGCCTAAGGGAAGCATGTATAAAGTGAATAAAATTGGTCCTAGCACAGAACCTTGTGGAACTCCATAATTAACTTTAGTGTGTGAAGAAGATTCCCCATTTACATGAACAAATTGTAATCTATTAGACAAATATGATTCAAACCACCGCAGCGCAGTGCCTTTAATACCTATGGCTAAATCACTTATCTGGTTGGAGTGTGAAGCGAAGCCGTCACTGATCACACTTTACGCCAATCCACAGATAATGAAACGCCACAGGAATACGGCTGCAAAGAAGTTCAGGTTATTACTCAATGATTTAAGTCAGCAGAGAAAAGTACCTTCACAGGTAGATGATATCTCGGCAGCGAGGTGGAGATGACGTCCGGCTTTTATGGAGTGGATTGATGAAGTGGAGATGGGTGACTGCTGTCACCCCCGGGTGTGTCCGAGCCCTCTCGTGCCTGAAGCCCGCACTTCAGGCAGGGCGCCCTCTGGTGGTGGGCCAGCAGTACCTCCTCTTCTGGCGGCCCACACAACAATCTTCTCACTTTTCTCTCTTGTGTAAACACTCTCTTTTTTCTTCTGGGCGAGAAGATTATAAACAGACACACACAGAACACAATGCGCATGCTCTCCCTTCCCTCACTGCCTCCGGGGGTACGGATGCGGGACCCGCAAAGAATCCAAGTCATGGCCACGGAGCTCTGCGGCTGTGGTTACCGAGACCCTGCGGCGCTGTGGATTTTTCTGCAAATGCTGGAGCACTCCGCATCAAAAGCGTAGTCTCTGGACCTGTTGCCAGAGTTGCCGTAGCTCCGCACAGCAGAGAGGGGGGCGGTGTGAGTGGCCCGCTGCGGCATTTACTGAGCCCGCAGACTCAGTAAGTGCATCAGAGGCAGTGACAGCAATCACAGTGATGCCGACCGGTGCCGTGACCGGCCCGCCTGATAAGGATGCAGAACACAATGTGCTGTTTAGATCTGCTTCTGTGGTGTCCGGTGGGTTGCGCGCACCGCATACAAGTAGTTGCCGTACTCAAAAGACCAAGATTCCTCGCGGATAGGACATGCGCAGAACACAAAATAATGTTCCTTTCTATGGGGATATCCCAATGCGCGTTTATATGACCTGATATTCGGGTTAGAAAAGGTGTAACCCAGGGGTCTTATTCGGGTTTTTAAAAAACGGAATATGAGCATATTCGGGTTTTTGTTGGGGTTTACATGGCCGTGCGCAACCCGATTATTGTTAATATTCCGGTTATGAAAGGGTTATTGGCTGCATATAAACGTAGTCATAGACACCAAGTTGCTGATTTATCAAATCAAGATCTAAAACAACACCAGGATGTCATTTAGAGTGAACAAGTACATGATTGAGACTTAAAGGGTCCAGTTACCAAGGTTGAGGTTGTAGCAAGTCACTCATGAGGCAGCCCAGCATGCAGTAGCACGGTGTAAGATGGAAACTGGGTGTTGTGTGGGCCGCTGAAGAGGAGGTACTGCTGGCCCACCACCACCAGAGGGCACCCTGCCTGGAGTGCGGGCTCCAGGCACCAGAGGGCGCTGCCGCCTCACAGGAGCAGCCGGGGTGACAGCTGACACTCATCACCTATGACAGCTGTCACCACTCATCGGATCAGCATCGGTATATCAGCAAGACGTCATCTCCACCTCTTTGCCGAGATATCGTTCTACCTGGAAGGTAACGTACCTCAGCTGACTGTTTGACAGTATTCTTTTGTGACTTTGTGCGTTGTATTGTGGACTACTTTTCCAACGAGAGGTGGAGGTAGCTTTCCTGCCGTACGGATTCCTGGGTGCAAACGCGCCCTCATTTAATTGCTTTTTGTTCCTCGCCAGCAGTACCAGGTCCGACATGCGGAGGCAGTGGCCACCTGGGAGTTCGGGACTTGGCGGCTCCAGTATTCCCGGGGTGTGGTGGCGGAGGAAATCGTGTGGTTCCGGTTCTGCTTTGGACAGGCGTCTCCTATCTTCGAGCCTGCCCACACGACACCTTTGTGAATTGACTCTTGTCTATTGTTGTAATCTGTTGTATTTGTTGTGCACATTCACAACAGTAAAGTGTTGTTATTTGACCTACTCCATTGTCCGTTCATTTGCGCCCCCTGTTGTGGGTCCGTGTACCTACACTTTCCCAACACTGGGACAGTGTCTAGTGAGCGGCATAACCATGTGGTTTGAATACTGTACAGGAATATCTTTGCTGAATACAGAGTGGAATTCCCAAAGTCCAGATGGGCAATACCACCAAAGGGAGTAAATAATGACAGAGCTAAGATCATGCAGAACTGGAGGTTTTAGATTGACAAGTCTGTTCTGGTCAACCAGTTAAACATTGTGGTGTCTGGTTAGTTGACAAGAAGCAGAAAAGGGAAATTGTATTAGATGTGGCAATTCTAAGTAACAGCACTATTAAAAAGAACGCTGTGAGATGTGGAGCCTTTTTATGGGAGTTGAGATGGATCTGGGTTGGGTTGAGAACTGGGGAATGTCCTAATTCAGAATCAAATTTATTGCCAAGTAAGTTTGGACATACAAGGAATTTGAACTGGTGTTATTGGTGCATAAACAATAAGAAAAACACTTGTATATGAAGTAAAACTGTAATGGAGTGGAACAGTGCAAAGACAGGTGATTGGAGTACAATACAGTTCAGTGCAGGGATGACCATATCTGTGCTTTATGGTAGTGGGAGGGGGGAGTAAGAGGGGGTCTCTGGCATTATTCATGAGGGCAACCGCGGATGGAAAGAAGCTGTTTTTGTGTCTTCAGTTTTTGGTCCTGATGGACCTCAGCATCCTGCCAGAGGGGAGGGTGACAAAAAGTTTGTGTCCTGGGTGGGAGGGCTCAGTTTCAAACTTCCCTGCTTGCCTCAGTGCCCTGCAGGCAAGTCCTGTAGGGATGGCAAACAAACTTCCAAAACCTGTACTGTGACTCTTTAAACCTTTGACCTTGTCCCCACACCTGCAGGCCTCCTCCTTCTGCAGCCTCAACTGTTTGAGTTTAGGACTAAATCAGGGTTTGTAGTTGTTATATCTCACTGTGGTATGTGATGTATGCAGCAGTCCTCAAAGAAGCTGATGTATGAGGTCACAGCCTCTGTGTACTCATCCAGATTGTTGGTGGCAGTCCGGAACACATCCCAGTTCATGTTTTCCAAACATGCCCGAAGATCCTCCACAGCCTCACTGCTCCACTGTTTAGATGTCCTCACTACAGGTTTGCAGAGCTTTAGTTTCACAAGTTGATATATGCTCAAGGAGTTATTTTTCACCAAATCTCGTCTTGTAGGTCATAGCGGTGGAATGTCATGGATTAGTATGAGAGCGTGACAACATACTGAGTCTCACGCCGAGTGCGTGAGACCTGACAGGACTGTTTTAAAGCACAAGTCTCACTCCGAATGAGCGAGACTTGAGAGCTCAGATATAGAGTTGCTTAGCAGCAACATTTCTGTCATCAGTGATGCCGGTAACGCATTACTCAGATTAAAGTTACTCCCCTAAGTCACTATGCATTACTGTTATTTTTGCATTGTGGGTCGATAGCAGCATTAATCTTGGTCCGTGGGCAGGAGGTCGGGGTTCGACTGAACTGCCCACTTTAAACGAGCTGTGAGCTTTTCATCAGCTACGACTCGTCCTCACCTCTTAAAGTGCAGTGACAACAGCACACCTGCACTGAACTTTACAAAGACATTTTTATGCTTTTTTCCATCCTTTATTTAGAATTCTGAGCTCAGCCACTCCGTTTCTGCTGCTAAAAACAGCTGATCCTCCGCGACGAGTCAACAACTAACACTATTTTCCACTCAAATGCACCTAAACTCTCTTTCTGAGGACCACATGATGTGAAAACGCCATAAAACTTTCTTAGCTGTAAATCTGGTCATGTTTTCTGCATAAATAAATGTTATCCATTCTTTGTGCTCAAACGCCAAAGCAGGGGCAAATCCAGATGGAATGGGGGTGTGGGGCAAGGATGTGCCCCCCCACAACACCGCTAGATTAAAGGTCCGGTTTTGAAACCCTTTTTTTTACAACAACTATTAATACTACTTAAAATAATAATAATTTCGACAAGTAAAATGTTTAGAGAGAATTTAAATGTTAGAAAGAATTTAATAGTTACATTTATAAACAATGTAGGTTAGAAATTGCAAGTTTTACTGTTACAGTACTGTCAACAGTTAAATATGAGGTCAAGAAAGAGGTCTTTATTTTAATCTAACTTAGTTACTTTTACAATTGAGTAATCAGTAAAGTAACTAAGTTACTTTTTCAAGAAGTAATCAGTAATCAGTAATTGGATTACTTTTTCAAAGTAACTGTGGCAACACTGTCTCTCACTGCATGTTCTGACAATTCTATGTTGTTTTATTTGTTAATACAGTCAAAGTAGATGGTCACCACACTGAGTCTGGTCTGCTTGAGGTTTCTTCCTATAATAATAATAATAATAATAATAATAATAATTTTAAAAAATGCCTGAGAGAGTTTTTTGTTTTAATTTGTTTTTAAACCACTGATACCAATCTACTGGCTTATGGGATGTGTAAGGTTTAAACCTTGTTCATGCACAGGGACTTGGGGTGACTTATGTTGTGATTTGGTGCTGTATAAATAAATAGATTTAAACTACATTGAATTGAACATGCATGAGAAGATTGAGAAGTACCAAGGACTTGAGGAAGGACAAGAAAAGATGTGTGACCCTCAAACTGGGAGGATGACTGCAACAGACACCACGTACCAACATCTGAAGTATCTCTCTTGAAGTATGCAGTCCAAGACACTGTGCAGGGCCCTCAGTTCATTAGTATTCTTGCTAATCTACACAGAAAGTAAAAAAAAAACAAAAACTGTTGGAGCGGTGATGGTCTAGTAGTGGTTAAGTGTTGGGCTTGAGACCAGAGGATCCTTGGTTCAAATCCCAGCATGACCGGAAAATCATTAAGGGCCTTAATCCCCTAGTTGCTCCCGGTGTGTTGTGGGCATGTAGTATGGTAGCAGCCTCACATCTGGGTGAATTTGAGGCATTATTGTTGTAAAGCACTTTGAGCGTCTGACGCAGATGGAAAAGCGCTATATAAATGCAGTCCATTTACCATTTTACCATTTGGAGGCTATTATGAAAGGCTACAGGTGTAATTATATATTATGAGTAAAATGTCACTGTTTCAAAGCTACACAAATTAAGTATTGCAGAAACAAAACAGAAAACTGATACACCAAGTCTCATTAAAGAACTTTATAAAAAGAGGTGACAAATATTTAAATATTTTTAGTTGTAAAGGTATAAGTTCTGATCTGAGAATGACTGTTAAACTGATCGATTTTGTTAAAGTTTCCCACAGATGCATATTTTTAATGAGCGCTGGTATTGCACTCTGCAGATAATAATGATAAAATGATTAATGATTAATGATTAAAAATAAAAGCACCTGCTTGCGGCAGAATGCAGAAAAAACAAAAAGCATGCATGTGTGCTTGCCTCTTTGATTACAGACAAACTGGGGAGAGCTGTTGCCGTTTGGTATACTTATGTATTTTAGGTCAACGGTGAACGCCACCAAAACAGAACATTGGTAGGACTAATATTTTTGGAGAAACTGCAGATATTAGGTAGCAACACTGAACAATGGATGATGATGATTACATTCTGGATTCACATGCCATTCCAGCAGGGGGTGGTAAATCATTTATATATTAAAAGCATGTGTGTGTGATTTTATTTAGTATGTTCAATGTAACTACATAACATAATTGTAAATATGTTAAAAATACATGAACCATCCCTGGTTCTCAAGACCAGGCAAGTGGCTCTACTCTACTCTATTCTACTCTTCTATTCTTTTTTGATATTTAGATATACCTTAGTATACACTTGTGTAGAGTTCTACCTTAGAATTGAAATGTATTATAGAAGACATACTGAATTTTCATGAATGACAAGAAAGTGAAAACACATACTCCCATTATGATCCATTTAAAAATCAAATGAGAAAATAGAAGTAATAATAAAATAAAGTAATGATAATAATAATAGTACTGATAATAATAATAACAATAATAATAATACATTAAAAATATGTAATTAACAGGCAAACAAATGGTTGAGTCCTTCTTCCAAACTTGTTGAGGTCTAAGGTCTAAGGTTCTAAAAACATTCTGGACTCACACTCCATTCCAACTCATTGTAGAAACTTAAGCAGCACAGAAAAATGTCAGGCACCTATTTTATAAACACTACCCAATCTAGAGCCTGTGGATCCCCACAGGCAACACGCTAGTACTAATGAACACCAAATGTATGTAAATAGACCAGTTTGCAAAAGTGCTAATTTAGGTCTGTCGTCACTTACTAAATGACAGACAATACGAGGTCTATTAGAAAAGTATCCAACCTTAGGAGCCTAGGAGTGAGGAGTTTTTGTCATGGAAAGGAGCGGACGCTTCGCGCGTCACGACGACAAGCGAGACAAAGAACACCTCCGTTTCAGAGTGCCAGAAGGACAAGCTGGGACATGCCTTTCAGTGCTTACCAGTCGAGTGAGTATCAGAGAAGGCATGTCCCAGCTTGTCCTTCTGGCATTCCGAAATGGAGGTGTTCTTTGTCTCGCTTGCCGTCGTGACGCACGAACCGTCCGTTCGTTTCCATGACAAAATCTTCTCGTAACAGTGGAATGTGCCGTTCATTTCCAAACTGGACGCTGTGTTTTATCCGGGACGTCGTCTGGACTAGCACAGGAATTGTGAAAAGACATGGACATCAGCACTTTTTCGGCAAATTGAGACAGACGTGCGGACGCGCAAAGCAACGCCGTGATGAAGCGTCACAGAACATGTTCTGGCATGTCCAGGCACATCCACAATTTCTTGGATAATCACTCGACTGAAAAACCACCGACAGCTGTCTGAACGCCATCTCAAAGCCGTCCTGTGAGACTAAAACGGAGGTGGTTTTGTGTCGGTCCAGCAGCGAATCCATCATGATGCGCGAAGCGTCCGCTTGGCTTTCCACGACAGAATCTCTTGTTAAAAGTGAAATCTGCAGGAAAATGGGTGATGTCCAGCTCTTGTGATAACCAGAGAAAGTGCACACGATGGTCACGGATCCACAGAGCGATCCGTTTAGAAATGAAATGGTCGTTCAGCCTGTTGATGGCAGCTGGAGTGCGGCGCGCCCCACCGTTGCTGTGGGCCGTCCTTAAAGCGACAGTAACATCCCTTAATGTCTTTGAAGCCCATAAAATTTTCACCAAAAACCACCTGAATTTCTCAAATGGTGTCCACATGGATGTGCCTCACAGTTTCTAAAAAAAATTTGATCAAGCAAAGCAGCAGTCTCTCAGCCATTTCCCTGACAATGAAAATCCGCCGAGGGGGTGGACCACTCCTCACGCAAAGCCTGCTCACAGGCGAATGACGCAACTGACAGGCGTGAAAAAAATCACGCATGCGCATGAGCAAGGTTGGCTCACGCAAGCACACGTGATTCAAATCCATATGTTTTTTTTTAAATAAGGTCGGATACTTTTCTAATAGACCTCATACAGTTCAAACAATCCTACAAAGTATACAGAACTATTATAAACTGTAGGTCTAAAGTGTATTGTGTCTTTGACTACAGTTTTGATTTGTTTTCAGCCATAAATTTAGATGGGTTTTAAAGGTCATATATGGGGGGCATTTCCATATTGTAGACGGTACATTGTTCCAGATCTCACAAACTTGAACTGACAGCACAGACTGTCCAAATGCGGTGCATCTGCAGGGCACCTCACATCTGAGTCAAGGCCGGCCCCATGTGGGTGGGCGGCCCTTAGCCTGTCGTGGGTCAGCGGCTATGTGACTGCAAAGTGAGGTGAAATAGACAGGTGTCTATCCGTGTTGTGTTCAAGGTTGTTATGTAGGTTAGGATAGGTTAGGATGTTGTGGATGTGCGTCAACCATTTTGTCTTATGCATCATGGAACACTCTTCCACTACTTTGTAATCATCAGTACATTAGTGAAAATGTGTTATTTGAAAGATAAAAAGGCCAGCTGTGTGTACTTTGTGAAATATAACAAATGTCAAGCCTGCATCTGTTTTACATGTTCGCTACGGTTAGTTTGTTTATTACTGATTTTGCAGTTGGATCTTTGCTTACGAGCTGTTTAAAGCAACTTTCAGTAAAATATGGAAGTATGGCAAACAACAGAATAAAACCAAAACCAGGCAATATGAGTAACACAGTCACAACCTAAAATACAATGCAAGGCTTTGTGGTAAGCTAGCAAAGGCAGACGTGATACTTGTTTGCTATTAGCCAAGGCAACTAACATGCAGCTTCTGCCCCACAGTAGAGGTTTACAGAAAATATTACCAGTGGGTACATTTTATCATGTCACAAGAGCAGATGCATAACTACCCGATGCTGTTTTGAGTTTCAGAAAAACAGTTTGAGGTAATTTAGAGCTCCAGGGCAGGTTTCTATTGATACTATTTGTTTTTTAGCAATTTATGCAAAACAGGACTTCTTCCATACAAGGCAAATTATCAGATTTGAGTAGAGTACTCAAAGCCTTGATTCCTCTTAATATGTCGGTATAAAGGTGAACCTGTCATTTACATATAAACAAACAAACACAATAATATTTGACAATACTTTTATGGAAACAAATTGCACACTATATGGCAAGACGGGTCAGTGGTTAGCAGTGTTGCCAAACAGCAAGATCTTGGGATTGGTTCCCACTTTGTGTGGAGTTTGCATGTTCTTGTGGTGTTCATGTGGGTTCCTTCTTGGTGGTCTGGCTTCCTCCCACTTCCAAAGACATGCAGGCTATAGGTGAACTGGGAACTTCAAATTGACCATAGGTGTGAATGTGTTTGTCTGTCTATATATGTGGCCCTGCGATAGACTGGCATCCTGTCCGGGATGTACCCCGCCTCTTGCCCTGTGACAGGCTCCAACCCACGTGACACTTAATTGGAGTAAGCGGGTATAGAAATGAACGCATACTTGTTCCTAAATTGTGAACAAGCTAAATGATTTTAAAATGGCCTTCAGGCAGCTTTTGGGTTCACATGCTGCTTTCAGGAAGCAACAGAGATAAAAGTAATAATGATGACAACTGCTAATTATGTTATCTGCACTGCCCACCTCCAGTTCTGTGCTTTTGCCTCAGCCTCTCTTGTGTCGTACGTAGGAAGAAAGTATTGTTGCTTGTTAGCATACATCTGGGAAATTAAGTGGTTTTCTGTGCACAAGCTAAAATGATTACAGGATGTTGCAACTACTGCTTGACAAGCTTACAAACACACAGAGCCGAACACCCGGCCAATAAGTTTAATAAATTGTTGAACACTTTATGCTGGAAGACAGTTACTACCTCTGGCAGTATACGCATTTTCTGCATCTTATCTGAAATGCAATCTTTTTTATCTTACATCAATGGTAATCACTAAAAATGTCCATAAATTCTGCTGAAATCCACAACTTTAGGATTCTGTAAGATTGCCAAAACAACACAAAAGCAGTTTTGTATGCAAACAGAGAATAATCTCCAAATCTTTATTACATTATCATCAAATTATATTGAAAACAACTTACATACCAGTGCAGATGTGATGTATGTCAACACAAATTTGATACCAAAAGCAACTTTCATGAATTTAATAATTGGTGAAAAGGCTAGCAGAAAAGTTGGAAATGTTTGTATCAATGCACAGGAATGAAATGTTCTACCGTTTTGTGCCACATTACAAAAAACACACAAATAAAACAAACAAAAAACAAACAATTCAAACCTTATTGCATACCGAAATTGTGGTTGTGTAGTAGCGATGCACCACGTGTCCTTCATTCATTTCAACTGTTCTTCGGTTATGTCTTCCAAAATTATTGGTGACTGCAAGGTGCAATATCAGCACCATGAAGGCAGTATAACAATAAGAGCATTAACAGGAAGTCCAGGTCGGGTCAGGTCTGGGAGCATGCTGCGGTGCTGCACATTATGGCATCCACCACATGGAACCATCTTTGGCCTTAGTTGGCAACCATCGAGTGAGACCAGTGGCCCAGCCTGGTGAGATGTGAGCATATCCTTGGACTTACTATTTATTTTTATCTTCAGTGAACCGATTGTTTGCCTATGTGGTGGCCATCCAGGACCTAAGGTAGAATTTTTTTTTTAAATATTGACCAAAAATGTCAAATAAATTAACTAAAATAATAAATACAGCAAGTTAATGTATGTCACTTTACTTTATAAATGCTACAGCAAATTAAATTAAATTAGATTGCTGTTTAATAATTGAAAAAGCTCTCTGTAAGATTCCACATGCAGCATATAACAGAATATTTACAGAGTAATCCTTCAAATGGTGATGCAAGTACCAAATATGGCACAAATACTCCTTTGACATTTGTGTTTTGAAACAACTAATTGGCCACTTGAATTGTCAATAGGCAGCCACGTAGGGGTCATTTGTAGAATTATACGACGCTGCCCTAGTAACACACTCTAACGAGCAGTTGCAGCGCCTCATGGATGGCTTCTCAAGTGCCAGTTCGGGATTTGGTCTGAAAATCAGCCTGAAAAAGACCATCATGATGGTTCAGGGCGTTGACCCTGCCCCACGAATCAGCATCAGTGACTATGAGTTGCAGATGGTCCAGGAGTTCACTCACCTTGGTTCCACTGTGACTGACAACCTCTCCATGGACCCAGACGGACTGGGCGAGCATCGATCACCTTTGCCAGATTATCAAAACGTGCAAGCTGAGAGCGCACACCAAGGCTGCCATCTACAGGTCCTGTGTCCTCAGCGCCTTTCTGCATGACAGTGAGTCTTGGACCCTGTACTCCAGGCAAGAGCGGAGACTCAACACCTTCCACATGCGCTGCCTGCGGCGCATCTTGGACATCAAGTGGTCAGACAAGGTGACCAACAATGAGGTGCTCGCCTGCGCTGGACTCTCCAGTCTTTACACACTGGTTCAGCAGCACTGTCTCCGCTGGCTCAGACATTACGTTACATTTTTATGTCATTAAATTGAATTATGTCTGGACATTTACAGCTTAATTATAACTTGGAGCTAAAACACACACACACACACACGCACATATATGCACGAGTAAATCTTAAATTATCTTTGTTGAACACATCCACTGTAATAAAGAAGCTGATATTAAAATGCAAAATCAGTCTGTTCTGTGGTAGCACCTGTTAATTCCGTTCAAACATGCTAATGCCTACAGCATTTTGTTTTCATTTCAGGTGATTAGCTGGGGAAGGCTAATAAGCAGCCTTTATTAGCACAGGGATTGCCCAGGGTCACAGTTTCAACACAGTTTGTTTCAGTATTGGATTATATTAAAATTAAACCGTGGAAACCTAGCTGCAAAGAATATAACAGGAAGATGCATGCAAACATCAATACACCATTTTCAGCTTGGTACAGGAAGGACTACTGTGGGTGGCAGTGGGAATAGCGTCTGCTCAAATATCACATGGTTGTTGAGCTGAATACAACTTATAGGAGACCTGCATTGAAAAAATGCAGTCAGATTTTTTGAACAAAAAATGACTTACATTTACACATGAGATCCTTCTGAATGTAGTAAAGTAAATCTACAAACCCAGATCTGTCATTCAACGGAGAAATCTTCATTTGAAAATGACAAATTTACAGCTAACATTTAGCCCTCTGCATATTGTCCCTCTCATCATGGACGCTGCCGAGACGTCACAGACAAGACCCTCTCCCAGCATGCATTGTGCCAATTGTAATTTGTGGATTTACGTCAGTTTGCATCTGCACCTTTTTCTTGTCTTATACGGAAGGATCTACTTTTTTTAAAACTTCATATTGTCTTGTGGCACGTTTGGTGAGTACACATTTCTTTTATTTGTGCTTGAAAATTATTTTGGGGGACTTTTTCATACGCCCGTTTGATTGAGTGGTGTCGCAATGAAAATCTACTGTCTTTCGCCTCCGGTACCATCGCGGGATATGGAGGTGAGACCCGCAAAGAATCCCAGTCATTAAAAATATATAAACCTCTCTCAGCGTCCATGGAGCTCTGGGGCTCCGATTGCAGAGACGTGTGGTGCTGTGGATTTTGCCGCAAGAAGTCTGTCCTTGCAGCAACAGGTGTACCGGCTGCTTCGCATTAAAACAGCGAGCGTAGCGGAAGCAGAGAGCGGGAGAGGAAGAATGGTGCCCGCTGTCGATGTCGTTGCTGATCTGAGCACACAGATCTGTATCTCACATTCATTGCAGCTTACTTTTGGATGTTGAAACCAGGACGTGTATAAGTAACATTACTAACAGATAAAATCAATTTCAATGCGGGATCGGACTGAAGGTGGGAGCGCGTCGTCTTGTCCCTGACGTCATGGAAATGATATGGCTGTACAAAATTTTAGCTGCAAATTTGTCATTTTCAAACGAAGATTTCTCCGCTGAATTACAAATTTGGGCTTACAGATTTACTTTACTGCATTCACAAGGGTCTTATAAATACATATCAGCTATTTCTTTCTGAAATCTGACCACATTTATTTCAATGCAGGTCAAATTTTAAACAAAATTTTTTGCAAATCCCTTTTTTTTACAAAAGAAAAAAATGACATATTTTACAAATACACATTTATTTGTAAAAACCAACACACACATTACAGTAACTTGTGTGTTGGTTTTTACATATAATGAATCAACCAGTCACTGATGAGTGGGGATTTTATGTTTCCCGTAATACCTTTTGCCATCTGTGTGTGTTAATGTTCAAAACCTCAGAATTAGTGCAATATTTTAAAATTAAAAGATATGTGTTATATTTTCACTTTGTAAAAATGACAGTTACATTAATATAGTTAAACTATCCGGAGTAATTTAGTTTATAAATCAAAACCATAAGTCAAATGTGCTTTCATTTTGGGGATTTCTGCCTCATGTCTGGACCACTGTATGGTGTGAATGGAAATCTTGGAGTAGTGGGCAGGGCGCACAAAGACAGCAATGCTGACTCGTTGGCTGTTTTGGGTTTGTGATTGCCTTTGATTCTAATCAGATGTGTCGGCTGTGCTTAAACTCAAAACCAGCTTGTCAATAGCTGAGAGTGTACTGGAGACAATACTGAATTTTAGCAGTAAGCTGTAGCTTCCACTAAATTTTTTAGTGGTTTATTGGTTTAGCATTAAAAAAAGTTCCCAGGCAAGTGTGGAGATATAATCTCTCCACCTAGTCCTGGGTCTTCCCTGGGTTCTCCTCCAAGATGGACATGCCTAGAAAACCTCCCTAGGGAGGTGCCCAGGAGGCATCCTTACCAGATGCCCGACCCACCTCCGCTGGGAACTTTCAACGTGAAGGAGCAGCGACTCTTCTCCAAGCTCCCCATGGATGACTGAGCTTCTCACCCTATTTCTAAGGGGGCTGTTGTCTTCATCGGCCTGTGACCTCCAACACTCACTGGATCGGTTCGCAGCCGAGTTTGAAGGATGAGGATCAGCACCTCTAAATCTGAGGCCATGGTTCTCAGCAGGAAACCAATGGATTGCCTACTACAGGTAGGGAATGTGGTCTTGCCCCAAGTGAAGGAGTTCAAGTACCTCGGGGATTTGTTCACGAGTGAGTGGACAATGGAGCGTGAGATTGGCTGGAGAATTGGCGCAGCAGGGGCAGTATTGCATTCGCTCTACTGTACTGTTGTGACAAAAAGGGAGCTGAGCCAAAAGGCGAAGTTCTTGATCTACTGGCCAATCTTCGTTCCTACTCTCACCTATGGTCATGAGAGTTGGGTCATGTGGGTACAAGCGGCTTACTGAAGGTATGATCCAAAATCTTTGAGACACTTATCATCCAAGAGCCCTGCAGACCCCAGTGTAAAATCAATTCTCTGAAAGTGTGACCAACAACTGTAAATGAGTTACTGCATATAGAATTGGGATGACACCATTTTAAATCATGTCATTGGTAGTGGGTCCTGGCCTAGTCTCCACATCTCAAAAGTAGACATTTATCTGCTGTGCCAGGGTGAAATGTGGGCCTCACCTTTGGCTTCTCCAACTGCTGCATTCTGGATCATCCTCAGAAAGGTCCGGCAGATGGCTAAAATGGTGTAGCTGCAAGTGCGACTCCACATCTTAGTCTCCCTAAGAAACCATTTGTTTGGCACCAACTCATTCCAGTGGTACCCATGGATCCTCCAGAGAGACCTAGTACCAAAGAAATCCAGGCCTCACTATAGGTTGCTGGTCTAGTCCAAGTCTCATAACCACACAATATGGCTAGTATCTCACTGACACATGACTGGTGGAGAGGAGGCAGAGATGCATCATCACGCAGTAAAAGGTGAAAAGGTGATAACTTTCTCATGTGGTATCTCACTGAGTTGGTCTTACTGACACGTGTGTCTATGGTGGCTGAATGTCCGCTGAATGCCCTCTGGAGCAGCGGCAAAAATATAGCCACAAATCTCGAACACACATACCACGTGAGAGCCACTGACATGGCGCACAGTGCACATGTGAAATTCAAGTGGCCACCTGTGCAGTCTTTGCAAGTGCAAGGATTTGCATGCTCTCGCAGATCTTCAGTGCTGCTAGTGTGGCTGAAAGGACAACATGCCTGCACACACAGTGCTCAGGTGAGATAATAATAGATTTTATTTATAACACACTTTACATTTGAAAGCAAATTTCAAAGTGCACAGTACAGAGAACAATAAACAATACAGAAACAATCAAAAAGCAATAAAAGTAAACAGAAAAGCAATAAAACACAATAACAATAAAATTGAGCAACAGAATGAGTCAAAAGACAGAATCAACAGATAAAATCAAATAGAGTCGGCCAGGGAAGGCCTTTCGAAAAAGAAAGGTTTTTAGCCCTTTATTAAAAGCATCCACCATCTGTGGAGCCCTAAGGTGGTCAGGAAGGGCATTCCACATACGGGGAGCAGTAGCCTCGAAGACCCTGTCGCCCATGGTCTTGAGCCGAGTCCTGGGTGGGTACAGGTGGTGCAGTTGGCCTGACCAAGTTCTAGCTGATGTATGTGGGTTGAGGAGTTTGGTGAGGTAGGTAGGTGCTACACCATGCAGACAGTGATGGGTGTGAAGGAGGACTTTGAATTTGATACGGAGGTGAATGGGGAGCCAGTGCAGAGAGCGAAGGGTGGGGGTGATGTGCTCATATTTACGCATTTGCATCAGGACCCAGGCAGCACTATTTTGGACGTATTGGAGCCTTTGTAGGCTCTTGCCTGGGACCCCGACGAGTAGTGCATAACAATAGTCCAACCTGGAAGAGACAAAGGCATGGACGAGCCTCTCCGCAGCAGGGCGGGAGAGAAATGGCCAGAGTTTGGCGATATTACGGAGGTGAAAGAAGGAAGCTTTGCAAATATGATTGATATGATTATCAAAGCTAATATGGGGGTCAAACCGGACCCCCAAATTGGTTACAGAAGGAGAGAAGAAAAAGTTGTGGCAGAGAAAAGAGGAGGAGGAAATGAGGGAGGAACGGAGCTGGTGAGAGGTACCAATGTGGATAGCTTCCTTTTTGGAGCTGTTCAGCTGTAAAAAGTTTTCACTCATCCACATATGCATGTAGACTATTACAGTGTTATAGTGTGAAAGAGGCTGTGAAACCTCTCAGACTTTAGGCAGAAAAAGCACTAAAACTAATAATAAAATAAAGTCAATACATAATAAACTAATAATAAATAATATTTAAAAAGGGCAGCACGGTCCACTTAGTGGTTTGCACTATTGCCTCACGGCAAGAAGGTCATGGGATCGATGCCCACCTGTGGCCTTTCTGTGTGGAGTTTGCATGTTCTCCCCGTGTTTACGTGGGTTCCCTCCAGGTGCTCTGGCTTACCTCCCACATCCAAAGACATGCAGGTTAGGTTGACTGGAAACTTTAAATTGTCCATAGGTGTGCATGTGTTTGTCTATATGTGGCCCTGTGACAGACTGGCGTCCTGTCCAGGGTGTACTCGTCGCTGCTGGGATAGGCTCCAGTGACCCTTAATTGGAGTAAGCGGGTTGAAGGTGAGTGTAATAATTAAAAACATAAGAAATATGTGGAAGGTCACTCACAGACTTGCAGAAGATGTCAAAGAGGTGCTACACATCAATATTACAGTCCCAGCTGGTGACTGTCCTCTCCTCCCACAAATGATGTATGTGGGAGGAGAAACATGTTACTCCTCCCACATACATCACAGTACTCGGCCATTACTCCACTGGCCGAGTACTGTGAAGCGCTCAAAGCGCTGCTCCCCGCATGCACGGGCTCTCTGATCCTGTAGAAGCGCTCCGATAAAAATAAAAAAAAAATAAAGGTGGAGTGCTGGCGTAGTCCCCATTCAATGCACGGGTGATATCCAGTATGCTGTCGACAAACGCACATTGGGTGTGCAGCGACCAGGAGCATTTAACTTAAATTCATGTCTGTCCTTAGAATAATAAATAAAAAACAATGAATCCTGTTTGTGTAGGTCTTCCATGGTCAGTTAGGGTGTGTCTAGCCTTGTCCCATGCTTGCACAGTGGGTGTGCAAGCACGGAAGCATTCAACTTAAATCCACTTCTGTCCTCAGAAAATACATTAAAAATAAGTAAATAAATAAAAGGTAAACACAATGAATCCCCTCCGACTGGAGGCTGCTGGACTCGTTCAGCTGCTTCGCGGTGTGCTGTTTTTCTCCAATCAAACAAAAGGAAACGTGTATGCCAACCCCTCACAAGTTGTCTCACATATTGTACGTGTCATTGTATGAGTCACAGAGACTACACGGGCAGGGGTATGAGGTGCCCGCGTGAGGATTTTGTAAGGGAGTTCTTTGTGGTGAATTTTTTGGTTTGTTCAAAGTGATGTGTGGGTGCTGCCCTGCGGTTGACATGAGGAGACGGTGAATGGCTGCAAACCTCGCACCGAACTGCACAAATTTCCTCTTGGATAGTAGTCACAGGCTGTCGCAGCCTTGTGTGATACTAACCTAAGACAGGAAGCACCAGGACTCTACACACTTGGACCTTCATTCGCCTCCAAAGGTATTAGCATCACTAAACACCTCTGTCCAGCGACCTATGACTTAATAGGTTCTTCCCAGACATCTTTCAGTCTTGAAGACAGAGGACCTAGCATATTCAAATTCAAAGCAAACAGTCAACATAAGCTCATAGCCCAGATTAACACCTTCAATTTTAGGGTATCCATGTCCAAAGCATGCAAAAGATATAGGCATTACAAACCTTTCCTTGTGTGAAATAAGACTTATAAAGGCCCTGAAGCTCATCAGGCCTGTGCTGATCCCCAGATACATAACTTAAAATGGGTGAGAATCTATGACTCACCCTAGACAGGATGTCAGTCCAGTACAGGTTACATTTCTAGCCAAGGGCGGCCCCCATTTATAGGTGGGTGGACTGTGATGATGCAAATGAAGTGTCTTATCCAAGGACACAAGCAGACCAAAGCACAGAACTGGCTGCTGGTTCAGAATGTAATTTTGCTCAAATTTCATTTGACATTCCGCACTAACAGCTCATATTTTACATCTATATTATAATATCTAAGTGGCCTCTGTGTGCATGCATGCGTGCGTGTGTATGGCTTCGATCATAGACAAACTAGGGAGAGCTGACATTTGCTGTTTGGTATGCTTATGAATTTTGGGTCAAGAATGAACATTGTGAAAAGGGAAAAATTACTGATAGGTACTTTGGAGAAATTACTGATATTAGCTAACAACAGTGAACAATGGATGTTGTGCTGCAATGCACTATGGGAGTTCAGTGTTTTAAATGTTATTGTGGTTCATGTTAGTTTAACAGTGTTGTTAGTGTTATTGATTTATTGTGTTTTGTAGTTCAGTTGGTTTAGTCAGTTTAGTTAAGTGCCATGTTGCTGTTACCATGAGTGAGCAGTGTACTGCATTTGATGTCTTCCGTTACTGTCTGTTTCTGGATGTGTAAAAATAAAAGCACCTGCTTGCAGCAGAATTTAGAAAAGACAAAAAGGTCTGTGTACGTGCGCGCGTATGTGTATAACTTTGATCATGGCCAAATTGCGGAGAGCTGACATTTGCTGTTTGGTATGCATATGTATTTTGAGTCAAGGATGAACGCCACCAAAATGGAATGTTGATAGGACTAATATTTGTGGAGAAATGAAGGATATTAGCTAACAACACTGAACAATGGACGCTGATAATTACATTTTGGACTCACACGCCATTCTAGCAGGGGGTGGTAATTCAGCTAAATACTAAAAGCCTGCATGATTTTATTTAGTAAGTTCACTGTAAGTACATAATATCATTGTAAATACGTTAAAAATACATGGGTGACAAGAAAGTGAAAACATTTATTTCCATTGTGGCTCATTTAAAAATCAAATGAAAAAAATAGAAGTAATAATAGAATAAAATAATAATAATACTGGTAATAATAGTGTGTATATGACAAGAACCTAAACAATTTATAAATACATTAAGACAATAAATTCACATTTAAAAAATTCCATAATTAACAGGAAATAAAAGGGTTGAATTCTTCTAAAAAGTGTTGAGGTCTAAGGTTCTAAAAACATTCTGGACTTATATGCTATTCCAACTCATTATAGAATCTTGACATAATTTATTACCACCCTTGACAAATGTCAGCTACCTATTTTATTAAACTTACCCAAGCATAAGACACAATAACAAATGTTTCCCTACAATATTTCTCTTGACCTATCCTCACTGTTACTCCCTGGAAACATCTCAAATGAAATACCAATAGCACAAAAATGCAAAGTGGATCTTTACACTATATCAGGATGATTGCTGATGGCATCAGTGGGACCCTATTTGTGTGACAAATAATAGTCCACTCAGTGCCAAAAACATATTAATATCTTACAGTGTAAAATTAAGATGGCTTAAACACTGCTGCAGAGGCATCTAAAGAAAACCACAGAATCACAGCAAACATTGCACCACACATACATAGTCACACAATCACATGAGAAATATTAGTGTTTTGAAAAGATATGTAATGTGACTCCTTTAATGTGTTGGTCATAGGATATGAAGGCAAACATGTGAGAGCTTGTACACTTGATGTGACAACGTAGGTACAATTTTTATATGGAATTCTATATCCAAGAGAATACTTGAGCTTTGTTTAGACTGCCAGTTCAAATTGAATTTATTGCATTTGTGATTCCAATGTGATCTCATTGATTGACTGTCAACATTATATGAAGCAAGTGGAACCTGGCACACTGGATTTTAGATGTTGAACTCAACTGAGAAGTTTTCTAGTGAGAAATTGTCAAAGCATGTGAGTGGATCATTCACAGCAGTAACCACCAAAGCTTCCTGAGGTGAAAGGTGAAGAACTATGGCAAATTTTTGTATATTTCCAATAGTGTACTTTCTTTTTGTTTTATATTTTTTGTTTCATTGCATTTTGTTGAGCTAATGCACTTTCCTGTGTATGCAAACACAATGAGCATCATGTCCTGAACCCATGTCTACAAAACATGTTTCCAAAGAAAGACTGCACCCAACTACAGACCAAGTTTTTGTTGGTCTAGTGCCCAATGATAGTAATGCACCCAAACCTCATTTTAAGACCAACACACCTATGGGCACTCAAATGAGCGCAAGCACTCCTGTGACATGCAGAGCGTGCAACTTGCGCCGTGTGTGTGCTAGGACTGAAAATGACAACTGCGTCAGGTATAAACTATAAATGACACTTGCATTGTGTTGTGTCCTGCGGTGCCAGGTGTATGATAGTGTATGCATGTGCACTACAGAGCCTAGAAGAATGACCCTGGACTGCAGTGAGAGGTGATCCATCATTAGTTTTCATTGTGGACAGGGTCAATGAACACTAAAAATACACATAATAAACTGACCACAATAACAATATGGCACTGCACCTGCAGGTGCCTTTTACAAATACAGATAAGGAGACATCGGTTGCAATTCTTTGATGCATCAAATAGTATAAAACTGTGTTAATTGGTAGCTGAACTTATACTGCTGATGGCATAATAGGCAACATCATTAAAAGGCAAGAATTTCCTGATAGACAATTCTAAAAGCTCTGTATATATAGTATTTTCCCTTCCATATAAACCTCAGAATAGTTGTGATGTGACTGAATATGGTTTGCACTGGATTGCCCAGACCTTTGAATAATTAATGAGTTCAATATATACTATTTCTGGGACACAAAAATCCAGAGCGTCTCAGTTCTGTGAGACTCAGTTGCCTGTAATTATTAACATTTGGTACAGCACGTTCCAGTAATATGGTAAAACAGTTATAAACATTATGTTTGGGCCATGTTTAGTCCTTACTGCATACAGTATGGGGTGGCAATAACTCAGGTGTTAGAGCGAGTTGTCTTATGACCAAAGGGTTGATGGTTTGAATCTGGCTCCCAACTAGTCAAAAATCTGCATGTTGCCATTGTGTCCTTGGGCAAGACACTTAACCCACCTTGCCTGTGTATGAATGAGGTGGTAGTCGGAGGGACTGTAGGCGCAGAATGGCAGCCACGCTACCGTCAGTTTGCACCAGGGCAGCGGTGGCTACACTAGTAGCTTACCACCACCAGTGTGTGAATGTGTGAGTGAATGAATAATGCAACTTGTAAAGCACTTTGGGTGTCTCGAAAAGCACTCTATAAATCCAAGTCATTATTATTATAGTTTGGTAAAAACAGGAGCAGTTCTTTGCACTGCATATACGAGGTCTATTAGAAAAGTATCCGACCTTATTATTTTTTTCAAAAACTATATGGATTTGAATCACGTGTGATTACATCAGACATGCTTGAACCCTCGTGGGCATGCGAGAGTTTTTTCACGCCTGTCGGTTACGTCATTCGCCTGTGGGCAGTCTTTGAGTGAGGAGTCGCCCACCCTCTCGTCGATTTTTTTCATTGTTTAGGAATGGCTCAGAGACTGCTGCTTTGTTTGATCAAAATTTTTTCAAAACTGTAAGGCACAACTGAGTGGACACCATTCGATAAATTCAGCTGGTTTTCGGTAAAAATTTTAACGGCTGATGAGAGATTTTGGTCTGGTAGTGTCGCTTTAAGGACGGCCCACGGCACCTGACGGTGATCTGCGCTTCGAGGTGGCAGCGTCTCACCGTTTCAAGTTGAAAACTTCCACATTTCAGGCTCTGTTGACCCAGTAAGTCGTCAGAGAACTTTCAGAAGAAGTCGGCATGAGGAGTTTATTCGGACATTCCATTGTTAACGGACATTTTGTAATGAAAGAACATGCGGGCAGAGTCGCATGTCGGGCCGGACCCGACCGCGGGGGGTTGCGACAGGAAAAACACCTCTGTTGGAAACCTTAACGGGCAAGTTGGAACATGCCCAAGCTGTTAAACAATTTCTCAGTTACTCACTTGTTGAAAGCCATCAAAAGCCGCCTGAATTTTACAAATGGTTTTCAACACGGAGGTGTTTTTCCTGTTGCGGCGCACACAGATTTGCCGAGTCATCACGGAAACGACTCGGCGAATTTGCGCGCACGTCTTTCATTAAAAAATGTCCTTAAACAGTGGAATGTCTGCATAAAGTCCTCATGCCGGCCTCTTCTGAATTTTCTCTGTTCTCTCACGACGTCCTGGGTGAATTAAGCCTTAAATTAGGATGTTTTCAGGTCGAAACAGGCCGACGACGGCGCCTGGAAGCGCTGCAGGACATCCCGCTCTGTGGGAAGTCCTTACACCAACAGAAACATCCCATAATCTCTCATCAGCCGTTAAACGTTTCACCGAGGACTTTTCACCGGGACCACATCTCACTCAAGGCCTGCCCACAGGGAAATGACGTCACCGACGCGTGAAAAAACTCACGCATGCGCACGAGGGTTCAAGCATGATTGGTGTAATCGCATGTCATTCAAATCCATATAGTTAAAAAATAAAAATAAAAGGGTCGGTTTATTATCTAAGAGACCTCGTATATAGTAAATGTCAGAGACATGTCACATAACAATTATACTGAATAAACAAGATAATAAATACTTGAAATATTGACTTCTCAGAATACAGAATTGTTCTTTTCTAAAAAGTAAAAAAAAAAAAGAAAAGAAATAATAATCACAATTCTTGTCACTTTGGAACAACTTTGATTTAACCTTTATAAAATCTATTGTGCTCTAAAAGTGCAAATATAAAAGAAAGGTTTTCTTGTGACAGTTGTCTGATGCTTCAGTTAAAAAGACCCACGACCCTGTGCCTGACTCAGATTACCTCAAGTGGATGGACCTTTTCACCAGACGCACACCGTAATTAGTGGTGGAAACATTAAATTAATATGTATATGTCATGGACATGATGGGCAAAGCTCTTCAGCATCTCACCATGTCATTTAGGTCCTTCAGACTTTTTGAGTAAATGCTTTGGTAGAGGATGAACATGGCTAAAACCTTTCAGACCCCCACCTTTAATTTTATTTATTTATTTTGTCTTTCAGCTTTTTTCTTGCCTTTCAGCATTTCTTGTGCCACAGCAACCAATGCTGTGTCTACTCTTTTTTATAATATCTATGTTTGTCTACCGTCAATTTGTGGCTTTTTACGACAACGGTTTGTGGCTTTTTCCCCACTGCCCCGCGCTTCACTCGTATTAATACACAATGTATACCGGACACATCAAAGCAGTCTCACATTCAAGTATTGACATTTTTCATGCAAATGGCTCATTTTGACCAAATGTCAATCTGTGATGAGTCAGGTATCCTTGTTACATCACTGTGTGTCATGATGGGAAACACTAACACTACCCCTATCCCTAACCTTGGCCCTAACTCCAAACTTAACCCTAACCCTACCCTTAACCCACCCCAAACCCTAACCCGAAACCTAACCAAAATCCACAAACACACAATGTAACTCCTGCTGTCCTTCTCTATTTTTCTCTATCAGTATTCTCAGAGCAAACATTGCATCTGTAGTGCTCTTTCTCAGCATGAAACCATACTGCTGCTCACAGATCCTATAACATCATGCTGTGGCTGATCAACTTTATGCCTCTGTAGTTACTGCAGCTCTGCACATCACCCTTGTTCTTAAAAACAGGATCAACACACTTTGTCTCCACTCCTCAGGCATCCTCTCACTTTCCACCATCTCACTAACCATCTCACTTGATATTACTGACATTATCAACTGTTTTTCCAAGGAAATTAAAACAGCACACTTTCAGTAGTTACTATTTTAGAATGCAACTGCTCTGTGATGAGAGAATAGGTTTTCAAAGAAAGAGTGGCAAATCTCACAAAACTTCGCTAAATTTCAATTTGAGTTGAAAAATGTAGGAAATGACATATACATTTTACTGCCCACTGCTATGACTTAATTGCTGTTAGGCAGTTACAATATTATCACAATCTCAATATTACATAACAGTTATTCAGATATTGCTAACCGCTTCTACTTTTCAAGTTTTGTTTCAGACATTATTTTAGCTTGAAAACAAAAAGTTAATGACAAAATTCATAAGAAAGCAATTACTCTGTTTCAGTCCCTGATGGGAGGTGAATCAAGATGAAGGGATTTCCAGGATTTTCCAGCACACCAATATGGTGATGTCTCTGTAGCCATTGCGGGGTCATTATGTCCCTGCAGTCAGTTTCATCTCCTGGGAATCAAATTTAAAGAACACAATTATGTAGCAATGCAAAATATTAATTCATTCATTCATTCTACACCGGTTTACTCCAATCAAGGGTCACAGGGGTACCAGTCCATCGCAGAAAATACAGAAGATACATTTGACTAACATCTGAAGAACAGCTTTTTTTTCTTCCTGTTTTTTTTTTTTTTTTTTTTTTTTTTTTTTGCATTAGCAAGTGGAAAATCTGACTCCTTGTACTGTTTATTTTGTAGTATAAAAATGACAAATTCCCACTGAAATAAAATGCAACAACAACACTAAGTGGGCAGAGAAAAAAAGTGAAGGTAGCCATATTACCCAGCTCTATGATTTCATAAAATTATGTCCAACTGAAGAATAAAACTGTAATAAAAACAGATTAATGTGGTTTTTGGTTCACTGTAAGACAACATTGGCTAGACCAAATAAATCTGTTGTGTGTAGGTATGTGTGTGTGTTTAGGTGGGTGTGTTCGTGTAGTGGTGTGTGAGTGGTGATCCCCAGTTCATTGTTTGTGCCTTCTGAGTTGTGTCCATTCTCCTTCTGGTGTCAGTTCATGATTCTCCTTGTAGTTCGTCTGGTGTCCTTGTCCTGATTTGGTCTGGGTCTGTGTAGTGTCTGTCTCACTTCTGCTGTCGAGACTCCCTGTCCTGATCTGTAAGCTGTGGGTGTGGCCCCGGTGCGTGACTGTTCTGTACGCTCCCCTGTCTTTGTCTGTCTGTGAAGTGAGTGGTCTCCTGGTGTGTGTTGATCTGTTTGTTCCCATGTCTCGGTGAGTCAGCTGTGTGTGATTGCTCTGTAAGTTCTTCTGTCCCGTTAGTCCTCGGTGTCCATGTGTTCCTACCCTAGAGTCGCCGCTTGGTGTCGCCCTGGGATCATGCTTTATTTTCACCCTGCTTCGCTCGGTGGCCACTTACGTTCTTTATCATTTTCTGTACATGTGTTCTGATATTAAATCCTGTTATTATGCTGTTGTGTTATTTTCTGAGAACTTTCTTTCTTGTATTAGTTCTGGTTATACACAGGATTAATCCACGTTCCATTCTGTCATTTGACCTGGATTTATATCATTTTTTGTTATTTTCTCTGTTGTTTTTTGTTACAGTGGTACTTTAGTTAGACTTATTTTCTATTTAGCCTTGGGCTCAGGTTTTATTTTCGGTCACCTTACGTTCAGTATTTCACATGCATTGTCCTTCCTCGGCTTCCTTATTTACCCCACCTGTCACTAATTAGATTGTTTGTTATTTATACTCTCACCTGTTCTTGTTTCGTTGTTGCTTATATTCACAAAAATATCCTCCTGACTACAGGACACACACACACACACACACACACATACATACATACATACATATATACATATATATATATATATATATATATATATATATACATATATATATATATATACATTCAGTAGATTCTCACAAATCCAACAAGATCAAGCATTCATGATATGCACACTCTTAAGGCTATAAAATTGGGCTATTAGTAAAAAAAAAAGTAGAAAAGGGGGTGTTCACAATAATAGAGCATCTGCTGTTGATGCTGCAAACTCAAAACTATTATGTACAAACTGCTTTTTTAGCAATTCTGTTAATCACTAAACTGGTATTTAGTTGTATAACCACAGTTTTTCATGATTTCTTCACATCTGCGAGGCATTAATTTTGTTGGTTTGGAACCAAGATTTTGCTCACTTACTAGTGTGCTTGGGGTCATTGTCTTGTTGAAACAACCATTTCAAGGGCATGTCCTCTTCAACTGTGAACTGTGGCTTGAATTCAGAGTTTGGGGGTCATTTCACAAACTGTCTATGGCCCTTGAACCCAAAAAGAACAATTTTACTCTCATCAGTCCACAAAATATTCCTCCATTTCTCTTTAGGCCAGTTGATGTGTTCTTTGGCAAATTGTAACCTCTTCTGCACATGTCTTTTATTTAACAGAGGGACTTTGTGGGGGATTCTTGCAAATAAATTAGCTTTACACAGGAGTCTTCTAACTGTCACAGCACTTACAGGTAACTCCAGACTGTCTGTGATCATCCTGGAGCTGATCAATGGGTGAGCCTTTGCCATTCTGGTTATTCTTCTATCCGTTTTGATGGTTGTTTTCCGTTTTCTTCCACGCGTCTTTTTTTTTTTTTTTGTCCATTTTAAAGCATTGGAGATCATTGTAGGTGAACAGCCTATAATTTTTGTGCACCTGCGTATAAGTTTTCCCCTCTCCAATCAAGTTTTTACTCAAACTACACTGTTCTTCTGAACAATGTCTTGAACGTCCCATTTTTCTCAGGCTTTCAAAGAGAAACGCATGTTCAACAGGTGCTGGCTTCATCCTTAAATAGGGGACACCTGATTCACACCTGTTTGTTATGGTAGTCATTGATTTTAATAAGTGGTTTAATTTGCACTTGCAATGTTACATATTTTTGTGTAATGTAATAGTTTTTTTGTGTAATTTGTGTATGATTACATCCACAGTAACTGCAGCATTAACCTTCCAGGTGCTTCAATTTCAGGAAACCAAGTGAATAAATTTGGCATTGTCAGTTGATCTTGCAACCACATTATTCATAAAATACTGAAAGCGCTAAAACAATATTGTTGAAAATTAGAATACGTTTAAAAAAAATACAAATGGTTAAAGTCTTAAACTGTGCTCCGATGCATCTATGCAGCTTTTTTGTATTCCAAATATTAACAAATAGGGCAGCATGGTGGATTAGTGGTTAGCACTGTTGCCTCACAGCGAGAAGGTCGTGGGTTCAATTCCCGTGGCCTTTCTGTGTGGAGTTTGTATGTTCTCCCTGCGTGGGTTTCCTCCGGGTGCTCTGGTTTCCTCCCACATCCAAAGACATGCGGTTAGGTGGATTGGAATCTTTAAATTGTCCGTAGGTGTGTGTGTGGGTGTGTCTGTGTTTGTTTGTCTGTTTGTGGCCCTGCGACAGACTGGCGTCCTGTCCTGGGTGTACCCCGCCTCGCGCTCTATGGCTGCTGGGATAGGCTCCAGCCCCCCGCGACCCTTAATTGGACTAAGCGGTAGAAGATGAATGAATGAATATTAACAAATATTCATTAAATGATCTAAGAAATGTGTTTATCCAGTTATTCCAAAAGCATGGGCCATGGTCCCTGGTAGTCCACAAAGGTACTGCAGAGGGACCATGAGAGGTCACAAAATTAATTTAAAGAAAAGACTATGATTTTCAATTTTGTAATGAAGTTCAAAATTAAATCATCATACTACTACTACTAATAATAATAATTTTATTGGGCAGGGGTGGTGGCCAAGTGGTTTGTGTGCTTGGTTTCAGCGCAGAAGGGTCCTGGTTCAAACCCCACCCCTGCCACATTTCTCCATGTATTGTGGAGTTGTGTCTGGAAGAGCATCCGGCATAAAAGTTGTGCCAGAATCAACATGCAGCTCCGCCTGGGATCTGCTGTGGCAACCAAACAAGGGCGCAGCTGAAGTGACTTACTATAATAATAATTTTACTTTTCCCATTCAACTGAACTGAAAAGTGCATCCAAACTTTTGACTGGTACTCTATGGGTTATTCTTAATTATATATATATATATATACACCTCATGTTAATCACAACTGTGATTAAAGATTGGGATGGGTCCCAGACAGTCTTCAGACTTCAAAGTGGCTCCGGGCATTCTTAATGGCCCTTTCACACATAACATGATGGAAGTCGACTAGTGCATGAAGGATAAATTGCATCCCATTCGTGACAATTCGTAGCTGTCTCCAGTGCCTCGTACACCTGTCGCTAAAACTATTCGCGCCGCACACAAGCGGCAGAAAGATGTAGTGTGCCCTGTGAGAGCCCATTCGATCCCCCTTGTGGCTGGTGTCAGCCAAATTCCAGGTGACACACACGAACATCTAATACTGCTCGTGGAGCACTTAGGACGTGTGGCCATTTGCGCTGTCAGCATGAAAATAGTGAGCAGGCCACCACTTTTGAGCTGGGTGTGAAATTTGTCTAAGTGCCCCATGACTGTAGCATTGCCAAGTACACCCCAAGCTCCCCCCTCAACACGCACACGTGTTGAGGGGGGAGCCAACACTCTGGCGTGTGACCGACGCAATGAGGCACATTTGACACATTACTACATAAACTGAGTTAATCAAACTGAGTTGAACTGAAACGGGAGAAATGTGGGGTGAATGTAATCACAAAGTTATTGCGAACAACATCCTTGTAAACTTACTTGTATGCGTTTGTCAGCTGATCAGTGCAGTGTGACGGTGAACTACGGGGGCGTGCCAGAGTGTCGGCTCCCCCCTCAACACGTGTGCGTGTGTTTCGCACACCCCCCCGCTCCCCCCAACACGTGGCGTGCATGTGGTTCGTGTGCTCCCCCACCCCACAGGCAAGGTGCCTCTCATCTGATCACAGAGTGACACCTTGGTCTGTGCACTGAACAGGGGGTGTGGCTGGCTGCCAACAGCAGCAGCTGTTAAGATCTCTTATCCTGGATATCACAGCTGCAGATGGACAGGACCTTACTGTCCACCATGACACACACATGTGTGTGCTTGCTGTCCTCACGTGGTTATACATAAAAACATATATCTCTTTTGCGATGGGCTGGAGAGCACGCACATCACGCACGTTGACAGGCTGTCCCAGCTGAAACGGACTGTCAGTTCATGTGGACATGCAGCAGGCGATCTGAATGTCACGTCTGTCTGACAGGACATGTGTCTGGCTGGACAGGCGCACGGCCCAGCCTGACACGAGTGTCCTGTGAGTGGCATGCCGCAGGTGACAAGCCAACAGTGTGACAAGCCAGCAGTGCGACAAATATGTCACTTTCAGTCACCTATCAGCAAAACTACGCCATAAGAAATGCCGTTTGGTCAGTTATTACATCACTTTTTCGCCGTAATTGAAGAGGGCGAAAACCTCCTCTTCTATACATCGTCTTTTAGGCTTTTTACACTCCCATTACAAGACAGTGATTGTAGTGCAGTGGTAGTTTCCGTTTGTTAATCAGAGCTTTTGTAAATTGCAGGTTTGAATCCTGCGAGTGGCATTTATTTTTTATTTAACCAGGGTTTTTATTTAACCGCAGTGTTCTGTATTGTGTCCCCTTCTATTTATTTTTTATATCAACCCAGTGATTTTCACTAATTATACACCAGTATCTACTCTATCAGTGTCCGGTGATTGTACTAATTATTTATATAGACGGCTGGACATACTAAGACAGAATGAGAGCGCACTGCTTCATTCATGTCATTTCATGACTGTACGTCTGTGACCATGGGTCATCTACAGAGGATCAGACGGTTCATACTCGTATTGTCCGCTCGATAAGAGGGATTCAATAAACTGCGGTGTTTTTTATGGTGTGTGATTTTTCTTCCTCCATAGCAGTGGTGCGATGTGGTTTCACGCGTTACAACTGCTCGCACTGTGTTTGTGCACGTGCATGAGCGTGCACAACCCCTCTCTGGGTGTATCGTGCACGCCTGTCTGAACGTGCGTCCCTCCCGACAGCAGGTGGAATGTTTCGTGGTTCCCCATTTCGTTCTTGGTTGGCGGATTGCCTTCCAGTTTCTGGGTCTTTCGTGTTGTGTGTGAAGGGGCCCTGAGAGAGACGCTGCTTTTTTCAGTATCATAATTTTAAGAATTTAATTAATAAGTTGTATGATTATTTGTTGTTTTTAGTTGTAGGTACTGTTGCTGTCTTGAAATCTAAAAGATCAATCAATCAATCAATCAATTTATTTTTATATAGCGCCAAATCACAACAAACAGTTGCCCCAAGGCGCTTTATATTGTAAGGCAAGGCCATACAATAATTATGTAAAACCCCAACGGTCAAAACGACCCCCTGTGAGCAAGCACTTGGCTACAGTGGGAAGGAAAAACTCCCTTTTAACAGGAAGAAACCTCCAGCAGAACCAGGCTCAGGGAGGGGCAGTCTTCTGCTGGGACTGGTTGGGGCTGAGGGAGAGAACCAGGAAAAAGACATGCTGTGGAGGGGAGCAGAGATCGATCACTAATAATTAAATGCAGAGTGGTGCATACAGAGCAAAAAGAGAAAGAAACAGTGCATCATGGGAACCCCCCAGCAGTCTACGTCTATAGCAGCATAACTAAGGGATGGTTCAGGGTCACCCGATCCAGCCCTAACTATAAGCTTTAGCAAAAAGGAAAGTTTTAAGCCTAATCTTAAAAGTAGAGAGGGTGTCTGTCTCCCTGATCTGAATTGGGAGCTGGTTCCACAGGAGAGGAGCCTGAAAGCTGAAGGCTCTGCCTCCCATTCTACTCTTACAAACCCTAGGAACTACAAGTAAGCCTGCAGTCTGAGAGCGAAGCGCTCTATTGGGTGATATGGTACTACGAGGTCCCTAAGATAAGATGGGACCTGATTATCAAAACCTTATAAGTAAGAAGAAGAATTTTAAATTCTATTCTAGAATTACAGGAAGCCAATGAAGAGAGGCCAATATGGGTGAGATATGCTCTCTCCTTCTAGTCCCCGTCAGTACTCTAGCTGCAGCATTTTGAATTAACTGAAGGCTTTTTAGGGAACTTTTAGGACAACCTGATAATAATGAATTACAATAGTCCAGCCTAGAGGAAATAAATGCATGAATTAGTTTTTCAGCATCACTCTGAGACAAGACCTTTCTGATTTTAGAGATATTGCGTAAATGCAAAAAAGCAGTCCTACATATTTGTTTAATATGCGCTTTGAATGACATATCCTGATCAAAAATGACACCAAGATTTCTCACAGTATTACTAGAGGCCAGGGCAATGCCATCCAGAGTAAGGATCTGGTTAGACACCATGTTTCTAAGATTTGTGGGGCCAAGTACAATAACTTCAGTTTTATCTGAGTTTAAAAGCAGGAAATTAGAGGTCATCCATGTCTTTATGTCTGTAAGACAATCCTGCAGTTTAGCTAATTGGTGTGTGTCCTCTGGCTTCATGGATAGATAAAGCTGGGTATCATCTGCGTAACAATGAAAATTTAAGCAATACCGTCTAATAATACTACCTAAGGGAAGCATGTATAAAGTGAATAAAATTGGTCCTAGCACAGAACCTTGTGGAACTCCATAATTAACCCTAGTCTGTGAAGAAGATTCCCCATGTACATGAACAAATTGTAATCTATTAGACAAATATGATTCAAACCACCGCAGCGCAGTGCCTTTAATACCTATGGCATGCTCTAATCTCTGTAATAAAATTTTATGGTCAACAGTATCAAAAGCAGCACTGAGGTCTAACAGAACAAGCACAGAGATGTGCTTGTTCTGTGGATGAGATGGTGACAAAAACATTTTCATCACACTGAGAACCGACTGAAGCTAAACTTCTCACAACCACAACATAAAGTGATAAATCTACAGCTCAGACACCAGTTCTAATGGGAACACTGGCTATTATGTGCAGCCAAGCTCTGGCTTGAATTTCAGCTCATGTCACCATGATTTACAATCGCAGGTGCAAAGAAAAGAGTTGGACTGTTTTAAAAAAAAGGTGCAGGTGGATGCAGGCTCAGTTTACACTTAAGGATGAACACTTTTCATACACTGCAAGATAGTGTGCTGCAAATATCATATTTAAGATCAGCGGTGGCCACAGCCAAGTCACTGCTAAACACGCCGACAAACAGTTCCATCAACTGACCCCTGTCTGTAAGTCCACTACGAAAAGATGCCGATGAGGTGGCGACTGAGCGACAGACTCTCCTCTTTGTCTGTGAACTAAAATCTCATTCATGCAAGCATGCACATTGAGCAGTCACACTCATTTTGCACATTTACTCAAGCAACATTGAACGCAAACAGTACAGCAGATTGCGTGGCATGTTACCTCAGTGAGAGCAGAAAGGACTGATCATAAGGATGAGAGTCAAAGATCATCCCGCTACGGCGCTATCTGTCCAACAAACCTCCCTCTTTCCTCAGAGTGATGCTCTCCACATGCAGGGGAATCCTCCATCAGCGCAAGTTCAGTCCCCCCACGAGAAGATGAAAGGATGCGCCTCCTTTCTCTTGGTCTCTCGTACACTATCTGGCTCTTTCCCTCAATATGTTTCCTCTCTCTCTGTCTCCCTCTGTTCTGTTCCTTCTGTCTCGCTCTCTCTCCGTCCTGATTCTGCTCCACTTGTGCTCTCGCTCACACACTCACCCTGGCAGGCATTCTTTCACACAGTGGCTCAGGCACTTACACACCCACACACAAAAACAGACGCTCAGGTTCTTCACGCAGTGATTCTGATTTATAACAGATTTGGCATTTGCTACTGTTTTATTTATTTATTTATTTATTTTTGTAAACGAATTTGCATCACCAAACAGCCAGGTGTTTTATGTTAATTCATTATTCACTGATTAATATCACCATTTAGTGTGACACCACAGGGGGTCGTTTTGACCGTTGGGGTTTTACATAATTATTGTATGGCCTTGCCTTACAATATAAAGCGCCTTGGGGCAACTGTTTGTTGTGATTTGGCGCTATATAAAAAAATTGATTGATTGATTGATAGTGTCAAATCATTGAGCTACAATGGCCAAATAATTTTTTTGATTTGAAGATATTTCTGCTTTTATTCAACAAAATAGACAGTTTTCTTTCATTTGAATTCTTTCTGTAAAGAAAAAAAGGAGGAGTTTAATTTTAGAACCCTATCCCAGTGTTCCAGTCGCTTATTTCCAGTTGTCACTTTTATGAACAGTGCCCGTGTCCTCGTCCACAGGAGGGGCAGTGGCTGGGCAGAGCTGTCACATTGATATAATGAGCCAACACAAATTGTTTGCAAGTCAGACAACCAAAAACCTGGTGTAATGTTGAGCGCTGTCTAGCACTGCAACAGTAACGCAACACTCAGATGCGCTGACATATGTGGCTTCACAACAGATACATTGCTAGTCTTAGAGAGAGACAAGCAACGTATACAGTGAGGAAAATAAGTATTTGAACACCCTGCGGTTTTGCAAGTTTTCCCCACTTAGAAATCATGGAGGGGTCTGAAATTTCCATCTTAGGTGCATGTCCACTGTGAGAGACATAATCTAAAAAAAAAAAAAAAAAAAAAATCCGGAAATCACAATGTATGATTTTTTAAATAATTTATTTATATGTTACTGCTGCAAATAAGTATTTGGACACCTGTGAAAATTTATGTTAATATTTAGTACAGTAGCCTTTGTTTGCAATTACAGAGAATTACAAATGTTTCCTGTAGTTTTTTCACCAGGTTGCACACACTGCAGCAGGGATTTTGGTCCACTCCTCCATACAGATCTTCTCCAAATCTTTCAGGTTTGGAGTTTCAGCTTCCTCAAAAGATTTTCTATTGAGTTCAGGTCTGGAGACTGGCCGGGCCACTCCAGGACCTTGAAATGCTTCTTACAGAGCCCCTCCTTAGTCGCCCTGGCTGTGTATTTGGGGTCATTGTCATGCTGGAGGACCCAGCCATGACCCATCTTCAATGCTCTTACTGAAGGAAGGAGGTTGTTAGCCAAAATCTCGCAATACATGACCCCATCCATCCTCCCTTCAATACAGTGCAGTCGTCCTGTCCCCTTTGCAGAAGAGCACCCCCAGAGTATGATGTTTCCACCCCCATGTTTCACAGTTGGGATGGTTTTCTTGGGGTTGTTCTCATCCTCTAAACATGGTAAGTGGAGTTGATTCCATCTGACCACATGACCTTCAGGAGAGGAGCCTGAAAGCTGAAGGCTCCTCTCCTGTGGAACCAGCTCCCAATTCAGATCAGGAGACAGACACCCTCTCTACTTTTAAGATTAGGCTTAAAACTTTCCTTTTTGCTAAAGCTTATAGTTAGGGCTGGATCAGGTGACCCTGAACCATCCCTTAGTTATGCTGCTATAGACGTAGACTGCTGGGGGGTTCCCTGATGCACTGTTTCTCTTTTTGCTCTGTATGCACCACTCTGCATTTAATCATTAGTGATCGATCTCTGCTCCCCTCCACAGCATGTCTTTTTCCTGGTTCTCTCCCTCAGTCCCAACCAGTCCCAGCAGAGACTGCCCCTCCCTGAGCCTGGTTCTGCTGGAGGTTTCTTCCTGTTAAAAGGGAGTTTTTCCTTCCCACTGTAGCCAAGTGCTTGCTCACAGGGGTCGTTTTGACCGTTGGGGTTTTACATAATTATTGTATGGCCTTGCCTTACAATATAAGGCGCCTTGGGGCAACTGTTTGTTGTGATTTGGCGCTATATAAAAAAAAATTGATTGATTGACCTTCTCCCATGCCTCCTCTGGATCATCCAGATGGTCACTGGTGAACTTCAAACGGTCTTGGACATGTGCTGGCTTGAGCAGGGGGACCTTGCTGCCCTGCAGGATTTTAAACCATGACAGCATCATATGTTACTAATGTAATCTTTGTGACTGTGGTCCCAGCTCTCTTCAGGTCATTGACCAGGTCCTCCTGTGTAGTTCTGAGCTTTCTCAGAATCATCCTTACCCCACAAATTGAGATCTTGCATGGAATCCCAGACTGAGGGAGATTGACAGTCATCTTGTGTTTCTTCCACTTTCTAATAAATAATCATAACAATTGTCTTCTACCAAGCTGCCTGCCTGTTGTGCTGTAGTCCATCCCAGCCTTGTGCAGGTCTACAGTTTTGTCCCTGGTGTCCTTAGACAGCTCTTTGATCTTGGCTATGGTGGACAGGTTGAAGTGTGGTTGACTGAGTGTGTGAACAGGTGTCTTTTATACAGGTAACAAGTTCAAACAGGTGCAGTTAATACAGGTAGAGTGCAGAATAAGAGGGCTTCTTAAAGAAAAATTAACAGGTCTGTGAGAGCCAGAATTCCTGCTGGTTGGTACCCACCCGGAAACTGAACATTCTTTGAATGTTCATTGAACGTTTGCATGAGAACGTTTGCAAACATGGCATGAACATTGGATGAACATCATATGAACAAAGAATGAGGACAGGTAATGCATTTGCATGCAAACATTCAATGAACATTATACAAACGTTCACAAACATCATATGAACAGTTGAACCAGAACATTAAATGAACATTTGTAGAATGTTTGCATGCAAACATTACCTGTCCTCATTCTTTGTTCATATGATGTTCGTGCAATGTTCCTGCTCAATATATCTACAATTTTTTTGTGATTTTTCCTATTGAGAACTAAAAATGACGTAAAACAAACTTTATAAATGTTTTAAAATTCAACAGGTTTTATTCAAATAGTAACTTGCAATGTATTCATGGAATTCACATATAAAATCAATAATGCAGAAACTTTTGAAATCACTTACAGATTTAATGATGGAATTCATCTTTACAGAATTAAACATCATGCTCAAAAATAAAGCACATAAAATGAAAAATTTTCAACTTTACAGAAGATTTCTTACATGGCATACCACCGACACTACTCCAAAAGATGTTCAGACAAAAGAATAAATCTTCGAGAAATAATAATGAAACCTAAAAAAAAATTCATCTATTGATCTACAACCAACTACACATTTTAGGAGCAAAAATAAATTCAGCTTACATCTGCATACAGTTAATAATACTTTATATTTAAGCGCAAAACTATAGCACTCTTGAGCTGCAAGTTGAACATTTCATTGTTAGTCATAAGCAATTATATCAAATATATACATCAAATATAACTTTCCTGTTCAGATACTGTATAATTTGAGCGGCATGGTCATAACTGGTATTCAGCTCAACTCCTTATTGGACAGACCCTCTATTTTTAACAAACTGTTTACGAGGTCTATTAGAAAAGTATCCGACCTTATTATTTTTTTCAAAAACCATATGGATTTGTATCACGTGTGATTACATCAGACATGCTTGAACCCTCGTGGGCATGCGAGAGTTTTTTCCACGCCTGTCGGTTACGTCATTCGCCTGTGGGCAGTCTTTGAGTGAGGAGTCGCCCACCCTCTCATCGATTTTTTTTTTTTTTTCATTGTTTAGGAATGGCTCAGAGACTGCTGCTTTGTTTGATCAAAAGTTTTTCAAAACTGTAAGGCACAACTGAGTGGACACCATTCGATAAATTCAGCTGGTTTTCGGACGACTTCCTGTTGACCCAGGAAGTCGTCAGAGAACAGAGAACTTTCAGAAGAAGTCGGCATGAGGAGTTTATTCGGACATTCCATTGTTAACGGACATTTTGTAATGAAAGAACGTGCAGGCAGAGTCGCATGTCGGGCCGGACCCGACCGCGGGGGATCGCGACAGGAAAAACACCTCCGTTGGAAACCTTAACGGGCAAGTTGGAACATGCCCAAGCTGTTAAACAATTTCTCAGTTACTCACTTGTTGAAAGCCATCAAAAGCCGCCTGAATTTTAAAATGGTTTTCAACACGGAGGTGTTTTTCCTGTCGCGGCGCACACAGATTCACCGAGTCGTCACGGAAACGACTCGGCGAATTTGCGCGCATGTCTTTCATTAAAAAATGTCCTTAAACAGTGGAATGTCCGCATAAAGTCCTCATGCCGGCCTGTTCTGAATCTTCTCTGTTCTCTCACGACGTCCTGGGTGAATTAAGCCTTAAATTAGGATGTTTTCAGGTCGAAAGAGGCCGACGACGGCGCCTGGAAGCCTGCGCGACGTCCCGCTCCATGGGAAGTCCTTACAACGACAGAAACACCCCATAATCTCTCATCACCGTTAAACTTTTCACGAAAACCAGCTAAATTTCTCGAATAGTGTCCACTCGGATATTCCTCACAGGTCCAGAAAAAATTTTGATAAAGCAACGCGCGCGTCTCGAGCAGCGTGTGAAACAAAGGAATTCAGCGAGAGGGCTGAACCACATCTCACTCAAGGCCTGCCCACAGGGAAATGACGTCACCGACACGTGAAAAAACTCACGCATGCGCACGAGGGTTCAAGCATGATTGGTGTAATCGCACGTCATTCAAATCCATATAGTTAAAAAAATAATAAAAGTGTCGGTTTCTTATCTAATAGACCTCGTATTTGCTTGCAGAATTTTTCTCAGGTTAGTTATCAGCGAGGTATACCACACAGGTGAAAGCAGATCAGACAAAAATGATTAATCCTCTGTACCCAACGCTATTTGTGTAAAGGGCCTTTCACACGCATGCTTTGGAAGTGTCAGAGGCATCACAAATGGTCTAAAAAGCATTATTTTCAATGAAACACGTAGCTTTTTACAGGCTTAGAAGTGTCGCATCAAAAGCTGAGCTAAACAGATGCTTCTACCAGGAGTGTGCGCATTCCTGCTTGTCAACAGAATGACATTCAAAGTTCAACCCAATCCAGCTTTTGGCGCTCTGAACTGTGACAAAGCTTCGCACTGTCCAATAGAAACGTGTTGGGTCCAAACATGGAAGACTCCTGGCAGAAACCACTGATCTCTACAAAACAGAAACGTGTCACAGGACTGCTCATTTATACAGAGCAGTTTTCTGAAGAAAAATCCTTGCAAATGTTTAACCCCAAAATTAATTTGATTGTGAAATCAAATTGCTATATTAAAGCTTTTTCTTGGTTCATCGACATATACAACATGGCGATCATTCAGCTTTCCTCTGGGGGAAAAAAAAAAAAAAAAAAAAAAAAGAGTGAAAATCTCAGCCCCCCTGCTGCATGCGTCGCGTCAGAGCGTAGGGAGGCGTTGACACAACGTGACTGACGACACATTGGGAGTTGTTGCCTGACGCGTATAAAGCATGCAATGTGAAAGGCCCTTTAGTTGCTAGTTTCCATAAATACAGCATGTCTATAATACACTGTGTAAAAAAAAAAAAAAAAAAGGCAAAACTTTATTGAAGTGAAGAGGACCTAACAAACAGAAAACATTAACTCACTTCTTTGAGTGGCTTTACTGGAAGCCCCATTACTTCCAGGCACTGCTTGTAATTGGTTCAAGCCCACACTTCTGGTTTAGCTGGCCAACCTTCAGATAATCGTGTCAGCAGCGTCCACATTGTTCTCTCTCCTGGTATGTCTGGGAACCGACACTTTCAGGGATGGTCCAAGGATGTAGTGCATCAACTTTCGTTCAGCTGTTCGATACTGTGAATGATGTCATTCTGCTTCTCCTGGAACACAAAATGTATATAGATCCACATGTTACAACCTTAATACAGAAGTTCCCACTTTTTTTTATTAAATCCTATGCTTCACAAATGATTAAGCCAATGCTGTTGACCTTTCATCATGAGCACGGACAAATCTGTGAATGAACCGAGTGATGAAAGTGAGCTATGGGGGGGGAAAAAAAAACTTGAAAGATCTTGACAAGGCCCTGGCGGGGTCTGGTGGTTGTCCCCCAGAAAAATGTGAAATCTCAAATGCATTCTGGTGCTTACTCAGGTCTATTCCAAAAGAATCTCCAAAAATTATTTTTTTTTGTTGGCACAGGTCAGTTTTTCCACCCCAGATAAGGTGGAAACCTCAGTAGTACAGCATAGAAGTCCTTATGTTTCAAGTGTATGGTACCACAGACAGTATGCACACACTATGCAAATGAAACATTATGCAAGGGACAGAATTTTTTATATAAGAAATTCTGAAACTTTATATTAGCAATAAATAAATATGTTTGAGTAACAGGGCCTGTAAATTATTTCTTTAAGGAAGGAAAGTTAGCATATACAACTTCATTACTGACAGATTTTACTCTATTTTCTATTCCCAAACAGAACAAAGTATTTCTTGCCAGAAATGTTTGAATATTTTGCTTGCTGAACATGAATTTTAGAATCTACTGGCACAAGACACTATACAATCTTATTTAACCATTATAGTACAAACCTCTGCATAATCGGGCTGATGTGAATCAACTGCAGGCAGACGGTCAACCCACTGATCAGATGGAGGATTCACTGATTCAACAACTATTATGGCAGCCGGCGTGGTTGCTGTTGGGGGGAAAACAAGCATCCAAAAATATTATCACAAGCTTATCTTCATAAAGTCTCTTTCTGGGCACTGACATGACTTAAACTTCAAATGCGTCAACACCTAATAAAAGAGAGTATATATTTTAGTCATGTTTTAGTCAAAATATTAATTAGGCCTGTGCCTCTCTGTGGCTAACGTTAGCTCCATGCTAGTCAAAATATGTTGTTTGGTTCCCATTAATCTATAGCTGGCATAATCAAGCTTCAAGGAAGTTTTGTTATTTCTGGCTAAAACGAATTTGTGCTCACATCAAGTTCCGTTACCTTCTTTTGATAGTCACAGCATCGATATCACGGCACAAAGGCCCCGCCATTTGAAGCTAGCTGCTACCTCATGGTAGCTATGTGGTGGTTCTTTGTGAGGAATCCCAGTGACGAGCGTCCAGCGTTAGTCTCTCTTCTGCTCTCAGTGGTCTCTTAATCACAGTATAGAGACTGAACAGGCGAATTAACTTGTGGAACACGAACTTCTATTTGCTAAAACAGAACGGAGTTGAGTGCTGTAACTCAGCTAAGTCTTCTTCTTCTGCTCTGTTAAACAGCGGGTTTTAACCCAACTCGGTGCACTACTGCCACCAACTGGTTCGTGAGCAGCACTGCAAGCAACTGAAGCAGCAAGCATATTGTTAACAAAATAATTTAATAGTAAATAGATCTATGTACAAAAACTACTTGAAATAAAATGAATTCATTTGAATTGTATCCTCTGATAATGTTGGTCAAACATGTTTTAAAATAAAGCACTATAGTGTTTCAGACGTTCTGACCCAATTATTACAGTAGTTTTGTGAGACAGCATTTCTCTGAGCTGATAAACCTGCTCTGGCTTTACCTTTAACCACGAAGGAACCAAACACTTATGCTAATTGGCAATACATGAATGTATAATGTGATTACAGGAAATTATACACAATGATCACTGATGCTTTTTTATTTATTTTTTTATTTTTACCAGAATGAGTATGTTGCATTTTACATACAGAAATGATTGTATCCAGGTGTTACAAATATATTGTGTACAATGTACATGTTTTACCCTGGATAATTATAATATCATGCCTCACTGCAAACAGAGTGCATGTTTATGCAAGTTGCACCAAGACATGTTTCGGAGTTAGCTCTGTCAGTTTATTACAGTAATCTTGAAATTATATATATAGTATAGTATATTCAGTAGGCCTGAATAAATCATAAATCAACAAATTCTTGGTTACCATGGTAGAGTGCTTAAATTATTTCCTATTGTTCATTCTGCCTATGTTTGCACACATAATTTAAGTGGAGTCCAACATTAACTTTCTGTATGCCGTAAATTATATTTAATGTGTTCCTATAATGTGAAATTTTACACACACATACACACACATACATATATTATATATATATATATATATATATATATATATATATATATATATATATACACACTTTTATTTAGAGGCAAGCTTTACACATACAACATGAACATTATGTGAATGTTGAACATTAAGCATACATTCTATGAACATTTGATTGATTTTTGCAAATGTTTCCTTACATGTTTGTCTGTTTGCTTCCATGCAGACATTAGACAAACATCACAAACATTATATGAACGTTCGCAAACTTGCTGAACAGTAAATGAACAGACTATGAACGTTCAGTTGATGTTTGCAAATTTTTGCCTCCATGCAAACATTAGACAAACATCACAAACATTACATGAACGTTCGCAAACTTGCTGAACAGTAAACAAACATTCTATGAACATTTGTTTGATGTTTGCAAATGTTCCCTTCCGGGTGGGTAGGTGGTCAAATACTTATTTGCAGCAGTAACATACAAATAAATTATTAAAAAAAAATCATACATTGTGATTTCCGGATTTTTTGTTTTTTAGATTATGTCTCTCACAGTGGACATGCACCTAAGATGAAAATTTCAGACCCCTCCATGATTTCTAAGTGGGAGAACTTGCAAAACCGCATGGTGTTCAAATACTTATTTTCCTCACTGTATTTGTAAAATACATAACAAAAGGGAATTGAAAACAAATATGAAACAAAAGCAAAGTAAATACTCATGACAACCACCACCACCACCTTTCTGCAGGTGTCTGTCCGCTGTGCCCTCTGACAGCCACTAATGCTCTAATGAGATAGTAATCCTTTCCTTTCACTTCCTCGATGCCACAGTGCCCTGTGCAGTCCTGTTTGAAGGGGAGGATAAGTGCAGGTCTTTGGACAACTAAATTGTCCATGAATAATGAACACAGAAAAAACAACTCTTTTGTGCATGGAGACCTCTGCCTGGTTCCACACAAACCATCTACAGCTCAGCACCTCGTAGACAAAGGAGCTGGTCACTGACTTTGGGAAGTTCAGACCAGGTCCGCTACCAGTTTTGATTCAGGGAGCTGAGGTAGAGGCTGTGGATTCCTATAAGTACCTCGGGCTGTGGCTGAACAGCAAACTGGCCTAGACAACCCACACCAACCACCTACAGGAAGGGACAGAGCATTCTGTGCTTCCTGAGGACTGAAGGCCTTCAGGAGAATGCCAGAGGAGCCTCTTCAGCCACAGACTGCTCCTTCCCAAATGCAAGCCAAACCCAATGAAAAACACCTTTGTCCCTCAGGCCAGACTGCACAAGTTCTCACTCAGGGGGAGGAGGAGTAACAGGAAGACAGAGGACGGGAATGAGAATGAGAGTAACAGTAGTAGCCAGTAAACCAGCATTGATCAGTATGTCTGGTATTTACAGTGTGTATTTCTATTTCTATTTGCAAAATGTTTTTCTTTTTACTTTCACTTTTGATACACTGTGTGCTTCTTACCCTGTGTGCTGCTATACAATGCCGCTGGAACCTAAATTTCCCTGAGGGAGTCTTCCCAAGGGATCAATAAAGTTCTGTCTAATCTAATGTAGTATTTCACAGTGATAAAAGCATGTGGGGTTGCAACCTCAATGGAAGTACTATTGGCATTCACTGTCAAAATAGGGCCCATTGTGTTTGAAATTGCATGCAAGTAAAAGGCAAACACAATTCACACTGCACTCATGCATACATAGATACACAACAATCCCGCCTATGCACAGTGTGGCCATTGAGCAATAATGTACGCGTATGCGTTCACAATGTTCCATCTTATACATGTGATTGGACATTAATCAAGAATGTTAAGAATTTTAAGCCTTCAGTCATGGAAAACAGAAAAAAAAACAGAACATCCCCTAAAACTAAAATCGCCCTCCATTCTTCAACACCTCCTCATTCCTCTATCTATCCACGCTGAAAATCTCTGAGCTTTATCCCACCACAAGGGAGGGACAGAGGTGTCTAAGGATATAAATAGCACTACAGTGTTCTGAGACGTCAGTGGGTGGTGGGGAAAAGTCCTGCAGCTAACGTAATGACAGGTATTTAAAAAACCGTGGCCTTGGAAACTGAAGAAATCAGCCAGGGACAATTGTAAGAGTGAGACTTCAAAGTAAATGACTTTAAGTAAACAGTTGATTGAGGTTAGAAGTTACTTTACCAATTAAGTCTTCATTTTTTCAATTTAATTTTTCAATTTAAATTTATTTTCCTTTATACAGCGCAAAATCAGAACAAAGTTGCCTCAAGGTGCTTCACACAAGTAAGGTCTAACGTTAACAACCCCGCAGAGCAAGCACACAGGTGACAGTGATAAGGAAAAACTCCCTCTGATGATTTGAGGAAGAAACCTCAAGCAGACCAGACTCAAAGGGGTGACGCTCTGCTTGGGCCATGATACCGACACAATATACAAAACAAATATACAGGAAATTTGGATGGTGGACGGGACGGTTACAGAAGTAGACACCACACCCATCTCTGGATGGAGCCGCCACCTCAAACAAGAGAAAAAAGCAGAATCAGGCATCAGGCACTAAAAGAAGCTATCAGGCAGTCTAGCTTCGAGTTCAGTCGTAGTTGAGGAGTTGATGCGTCACCACAGTGATAAATAAAGTTGTTGCTCCACTAAAAATGGCAGCAAAACTGTAAACCTAATAAGTGAGTGATCAGAGACCACCGATGCAAGAGCATGACATCAATATTTTGACAGACTCCACGTACGAGAATCAAATCCAGGGTATTTCCATGAATGTACGTCAAATCCTGAATGCATTGCTGGAATCCTAAAGCATCCACAATTTCTGTAAACGATTTGCAGAGGGGATCAGAAGGCTTATTAATATGAATGTTGAAGTCACCAATAATCAGAATGTTATCTGCACTAATCGACAAGTTAGAGATGAACTCACCAAATTCTTCTAAGATGTCAGAGTATGGGCCGGGGGCATAAATACAGTGACAAAGTAATATGGCTGATTTTTATTCTTCTGACCTTGGCAATACATAGCATCATGGGCAGAGTGAAGAATCAGATGTTCAAACGAGTTATATTTGTGACCCCCAACAGCTAAACTAAACTAAACTAAACCTAGATTTATAAATAAGAGCACCTGCCTTGCTTTGCATCACGAGGGACGTGACTAAATGTCTACACCGGTGGGCAGGCCTCATTTGAGGGGAGGATAGCTGTAGATTTATGCCAGGTTTCACATAACCCAATCAGATGTAAGTGATGATCCATAATTAGATCATTAATCAGCAATGATTTTGAGGACAGTGATCTTATGTTAATGAGACCCAGGCTAAGGACCTCAGTGACGTTGACAGTTGGACTGTTTGGATTTAGGGGTGGTTCCAGAGTAGCCTATATAAGATGCCTGAAAGCTGGTTTAGGGTTGAGACATTCCACGCAGGTTGTAGGTAGCAGACAGGGGCGTCGGACTGGGGGGGTAAAGGGTACTATGTACCCAGGACTCAGAGCATGGGGGGGGGGGCACAAAAAACTGGCATTAAAATACATTTTTGTGTTGCATGTTATTAATGTCCATACAATTCATGTTGTAAAAGAATATAATTAGAATGAATGTATAAATGTTGCAAAACATAATTCTGCTCTACCAATAGAAAGATCTCTGAGGGCCCTTCCCACCCCTGCACAGTTGTACAATGGTTTAGTCCAGCTGCACAGGCGACACCCCACCACACACACACACACACACACACACACACACACACACACACACACACACACACACACACACACACACACACACACACACACACACACACATATCCCCACATCCCAAACGGGATCTGACAGAAAGAGGAGGTGTTTAGTAGTGCTGAAACAACTAATCGATTTAATCGATTATTAAAATAGTTGTCAACTAACTTTAGTCATCAGTTAGTTGTTAAATAACTTTGTTTTACTGCAAATGTTTCGTTTCTTCCATATAAATCAACCGTTTCTGCAGCGCGGCTTTGCTTTGAACCTTGAACCAATCGAAGCAGTGATTCACAGATTGAAACAGTGCTTCGATCTGGTGCTTTGTTGAGTCAGTGTTTTATTTCGCTTAATCTTAATTTTTCCCCACTAAAACCCCAAAGAGCATATGTCTGTGAATAACATTTACCTTTTTATGTTAATCTGACCTGTTATGGTCTTCTGAAACAGTTGATAGATGTATTTTATAACTTAAAAACGGGGCCGATGCTAATGCGTTCGCATGTCTATGGCGTTTTCAATGTTGAAGTTAGCATTAAGCTGTTGCAGCTGTTAGCACATTTGTTTTCTGTATAATAATTCATGGCTCAGCGTTTGTTGTAAAAGAGTAAAATGTATTACAAATTGTAATATTTTATTCATTTATTTTTATTTATATATCAATAATAATAATAGAAACAACAACAATAATAGTAATAATAACTAATAATGCCACAATACAGTTTTAGAGAAACGGACAAAAAGAATCTGATAAAACAAAACAGAAAAGATTAAACCAACTAACAATGAACATAAATAAATATAGAAATAACTGCTTCCTGTGAACACCTAGTGACTCAAACCTCCACTTCATCCCTGTTTTATTTAAGTTTAATGACAATTTGTTTCGGTCAAACCACATCTAAGCTGTGTTTTTACACAAGAAAAATAAAATGCAGTTAAATGGACATTTGTGTCTTTTTCATGAAATATCTTATTAAATATAACATATTACACTTTAGTCAGGCCTTTAAAATACTTTCATGGACTCTTGCTGTAATATGTTGTCAGTGGTTGAGATAGTTGCTGTAGGCATCTAAAAATGCTCATAATCGGGTGAAACCTGGTGGAAATTTCTTTGTGGTGTGTTGGTGATGTATGTATGTGCAAAATAAAACAAAACACTACTCCAGGTATGTATTTGATGAGAATAACATCATAACTTTGTTACAAGGTCAAACGTTGATGTTGTGTGACGGAGGCCTTTTAATAAACAACTCATTTAAAGAAATAATGGCAAAACTCACATTTAAGTAAAAAACAAAACAAAATGATTAATCAAAAAAATAATCGACCGATGAACTGATTAGTAAAATAATCGTTAGTTGCAGCCCTAGTGTTTAGGCTGAAATAAAATATGTCTTTCCTAAAAACTCAAAGTCCGGATTTCAAAAAAGAAGAGAAAAAAGGACAGGGAAAGCAAACTAAATGAGGAAAAGCAGCTGCTAACCAAATTCTTTGAAAAGAGAGGTGAGCTTGAAAGCTACAGGTATGCACCAAATTGCACCATTTTTCCAGAAAATGGTGCAATTTGGTCCCCCAGATCCCCCAACTCAGTATCGCTCCCCCAACTGTAAAAAGGGTTCTGACTCCCAGGTGTGATCTAAGGTATACATGATTCAGACCTGGTTTGACTACGCATTAGAAATTTGGTGTTTGCGTTAATAAAAAAGAACATAACAGTGGGTGGGGTGTCTTCTATATGGCTAGTACCTAGGGCCCAGAATTTGGTGCTACGCCCCTGGTGGCAGACACAAAATATTTGATATTGCTGGAACAGCCAGAGGGCCATCCTCAATTTCAACATCAGCCAATGTAGTAATGGGTATTAAGTTTGCAAAGCATATCCCTCTATGATTTTTATGGACACATCTGCAGAAACAGGCCACAGTCTCAACTTGATGAATTTCCCTCCCTGCCAAATAAACTGCACTATCACCATAGTGGATTTTCTGCACTAATTTCCCCGCTAAGCTAATGGATTCCACAACCACATTTGTCATAAGCCTCGCAGGGTCTCTAATCACCTGCTCCGTGACCTGCTATAAATTCCTAATGTTACCCTCCCTGTAGAGCTCTATCTGTGTTCACAGACAATATAGCAGTGCCATCCCCAGTAGGGTGGAGGCCGTCCGGCATCAGCAGGGCACAGCGGCCCCAGAACAAAGGCCAGTTATCAATAAAACTAAAGCCTTGCTGTCTACAAAATTGCACCAGCCACCTGATGGGGGGGGGGGGGGCAAAGACTATTAATTGATGCCGACACATCTTTCTGGCAAGGGCAGAAGTCCTCTCTATGTCCATCTTTGTGGCCTCGGAGTGCTTCGTCCTGACATCATTGGCGCAGACGTGAATAACAATGTGACTGTATCTAATGTCATATTCCTTTGTCTGTCTACCCTTCTGCAGTGTCAGCACCCTAAGATGGGAAGGAATGTTGGGAGCTCTGGCCCCAGGAATACATTTAACATCAGCCAGCGTCTGTAACCGGACTTTGCAGGTGATAGAATCCCATATCACTAAAGCCCGGCATTTTGGCCTGGAAATAGGAGTGGAAGTCACCCGTGGGCTCAAAGAACTCACATCAGGCAAATCCAAGGGGGAGAACCGATTCATATGTAGCAGGATGAAGGTCCTGGGTTCTGATTGAAAAGATGTTCCCGCGACCTTGGCTAACGGGGAATTCCCCTTTGGCTGACCTGGTAAAGGAATGGTCTTTAGTGTGAGCCGTCCGGAGTCCTACGGTCACAATTGGCATTTGGGATCGAACCCCGGACAGCTCGCTAGAGGGAACATCTTTTCAATCAGTACCCAGGACCTTTATTCTGCTACACACAGTTCGCAGTGGTGCGTATGATTGCGGTACCACAACCGGGCACCAAGCCCTATGGGTTTCTAGGCTGATACTAATGGGCACGCTAGCCGGCCCAACACTAACCTCGTCTGGAGTGCCCGTAACATCTAACTCCACTAAGCTAAGAAGCTGTTCTAGCTTACAGACATGGCTCTCTAAACGAGCCACCCTATCTGCCAGCATCACATAGGATTTATGTAAAAAGTGTAAAGTAGTGTACGTTGTGCACCAGAAAATTCAAGAGTATAACCAAGCTAGCACAGCCTACTGCTAACAAAAATGCTAACCACTCCTAAGATTCACACAGGAGTAAAATAATGCGCTAAAATTCACAGCAGTTACACTGAAAAACTAACAGAGTATTAGACTGGTTAGAAACAGTAATTAAAGAAATGGGGGTGGGGGGTATCACGGAAACATAGATTTCAACAACAGTACTAAGAAAACTTACATTAAAACCTTGTAACATACGAGTGCTGAAACACACACCCATCCATCTGTGTCTTTATACCCACTTCTTGCAATTAAGGGTCATGAGAGGCTGGAGCTTATCCCAGCACTCATAGGGTGTGAGGCGAGGTACACCCTGGATTAGGACGCCAATCTGTACAGGGCCACATATAGACAGACAAATTCATTTATACTTGCACGCACACCTACGGCAATTTAAAGTTTCCAATCCACCTAACCTGCATGTCTTTGGATGTGGGAGGAAGCTGGAACACCCGGGAGAACATGCAAACGCCACACAGAAAAAGGCCCCAGGTGGGAATCGACCTTCTTGCTGTGAGGCAACAGTGTTAACCACTAAGCAACAACGCTGCTCCCCCCCCCCCCCCCACACACATATATATTTATTATTTATTGAATGCACTTTGTACATATGAGCTTAAGAAGGTAAACTCAGAAGGTGTAACAATGCAGCCCTGAAATTCTCCCAGTAATGAAAAAGCGCAAAGAATTCTTGATGATTAAAAAGTACAGCGTGGCAGCTCTAATCAGTAGATTAGCTGAAGGGTTCAGACGTGCATGTAGAGAGAAAAGTCACCCGCGTGCAGGATTATTGCAGTCAGAGGGCATTAAGGGCAAAAACCACACTTCACACTCTTTCAGTTTTTCAGTCCAGCAAATACATTGGACAAGTTTTCTTTGCAACAAAACTCTGACAATGCAATAAAACTATGAATAAAAATAAAAAAACAGCTATGTATATTTTCATAAGTAACTGAAGGCAAAAATCTGCTGTCTAGCATCAGTAGTCAAAGATAACTTGTCTTCATTTTCAGCACAAATGTTTTATTCAGTCAAATTAAAAGCTTGAGATCTTGAAATAATATAAGGACAAACTCTGTTTTATAGCCTCAGTTGCTCATGTGACATAGTGTGGTAAAGGGTCAAATAACATAAAAAAAATAATAATAAAAGCTTGGTGTCCATGAGTAATTCAAGCCCAAAATCTGTTTTCTAGCCACAGTGCCAACTGTGAAGCAGTGACAAGTGACCTCATGGTCAAAGGTCAGACCAGATGCTTCTGATCATTTTGAGGACAAAATTTCAATTCTCTCAAATAAAAAAACTTGGGGTCTTTGAGTAATTTATGGACATAATCTGTTTTATTGGTTAATGTGACACATTGTGGTAAAAGGAAATGACAAAAGGAGGTCAAAGGACAAAACAAGTGTCCTGGTCATTCAGGGAAAAAAAATGTTAATTTGGGTTAGATAGAAACTCGGGGTCCCTCTGTAGCATTTTATTCAAAATCTGCTGTCTAGCCTGAGTAATTTTGAATTTCTGAGTAATTGAAGCTCAGACTGTGCTCTCTGGCTGACTCTGTTCACGTCAAAGCAGGTGCTTGTGATCACTTTTTGGAAAATTCGCGTTGGGACAGCAGTTCCTTGTTATTCAGAGTGTAGTGAGCACCTTGCATGGCAGCACCCTGGCATTGGTGTGTAAGTGTATTTATGTCAATGGGTGAATGTGAGGCATCATTGTAAAGCGCATTGATCTTCTGAATCTGATTGAAAAGTGCTATATAAATGCAGTCCATTTACCATATATACATATAATACACACTTATTGGTATTGGCAAACAATATACTTATTGGTTTTCAAAATACAAGATGACCATTTTGAAAAAAAAAAAAATAGGGTAGAATTTGCTCAGGGGTTGCCATGGATATGTGATGACACACTTAGGAGCTCTATTGCCCTTGGAGAATGTCAAAATGCCCTGACAACACTGCATAGTCTCATGATGATGTGTAATTTATATTAGCCCAAGGTTTATTATGATTGTCAACTTGTATAAAATCAATAATGACGACATAGAAAATGGGACAGTGTGACACCAGATGAACTCATTATTCCATTAAAGAGATCCCAGTGCTGTCCCAGAAATTTAGAGTATGACAGTGCTGCACAGTTAGAGAGGGTCCTGCAATACGGGGACAAAGCTCCCCTCAGGAATGGGGACACTCTAACATTGTGCTCCTGATCAAGATGTAGCAACTGGAACAGTGTGACGTCAAATTAAATTATTCTTTTGAAGGGATCCTGTCATCTGTACTAACCAACCCAGTCAATGGTTGTTTGTAGCACAGCAGGCCAGCTAATATTATACAGAAGCTGACTACAGATGAGTGCACTAATGCAGCACGTGCACACATTTGAAATGTATTGGTGCTGCGTGCAGTGACACAACATGTAAAACAAGTGAGTCTGTAGAAATCTGGGGGAGTGAAACAATGACTTAGGTCCATACGTAAATATCTTCACACTTGACATGCTTTATTATTTGTCTGCAAAAAGTGTATTAACGTGTAAAGCAGTAAGTTTACAATGCAGACTATCAACTTCAATGTGTTGGTAATTGCATGCAAATTAGGTGAACAATGTATCAATTACAGGACATGTTTTATGTCTGTAGTCACACTTATAAGGACTAAAAGTAACTGGACAGTTGTAAGCTGAGTGCTTCTCAGTCCTGGAGTGAGTTACTGCATCATTATTATTTATTATTATTATTATTATATTATTATTTCACTGAAAAATAAGCAAATCAAAATTTTCTATTCAAGTCATACATGATTCTGGGGATTCAGGTAAATAATTCATATAAAAATGTAAAGCATATGAAACTGCACAGTAAAATGTCCTAAATGTGCACAAAAGAGGCAAGTGAGCGAAATTACAGAGACACCATGACAATGCTGATAACTTTGTCTTGAGTCTGCAGACTGAATTGTCCCCATTGAGACACTCTGAAATAATGTCACTTTGACCCAGACTCTGTCTGTGAGGGACAATTCATGCTCACAGTGCACCAAGTGCACCAAACATTGTCGCATAACAACTCTAATCTGTACTATATTTGCACTTATCTGAGTTGCAATACAGCTGCAGGTGCAGGTTTTCCAAAATTACAAATGACATGGAAATCAATTTGAGACATATTAAAAAAGTACATCAATTAAAAATGAAACAACACTTCTTTGACCCTGGAAATGCCTTGACACTTGCACAAATTTGATCCGTGCACTGGGATGCAATCTGTCGTGTCAGAGGGTAAACGCATTGTAAACTGTGCACGGCTGCATGTAAGTGCACAAAGAAAATTTTGAAATGTTCAAAATCTCTGGCACACATTAATTTTATGAACATTGTGCAAACAATTCAAAAACACCATGTGCTACTGTGAGTCACTGCGTCTGTGCAGCGCAGCTCATCTGAACGATTATGACAAGATGTTAAATCTATCATAAACATAATTTTACAGCTACTTATAAGAAGGAATGAAATGCAACTATTTTACCAAGCCATTACAATAAAAATATTATAAATGATTACCTTTGAGATGATTCCAAATGCGTTGTCCTTATCATGAAGCGCACGAGAACAGCTGCAGCTGAAGAAAATTCCTCTGTGATTCCGGGAGTGATTAGAGGTGCTTTCATCAGCCAAATTCTGAGAGCAAATGATTAATCCACTATGAAATAATTATTTTATATAACGCAATGCCCAGCAGCACAAAGCGCAGCATCCAGTGAAACACTGGCACGACGAATTGCCCGGCAGTGCGGGGGTTAAATGTTTGCAAGTGTCAAGGTGCCTACGACCTCTGCACCAAATGTTACTGAAATTTGTTCAAACATTTGGGACATGCGTATATTGCACTTAAAACACACATGCATGCACTCACAAAAGCAACACCAAAAAAAATAGTGACAACCTTCCATCCTTCTTAGGAGCATATTGCTAAAAGGATGAACTATTTTTTAAATTTAAGCATGAAAACAAGCAGTAGTGGCCACCAGATCATGGCATTGAAAATGAAAGAGAAGCTTGCTGAAAAACAAACTCATTTCAAGCTACATGTAAACTTCAAATCCACATATGTGGAGAGATAGAGAGGTGGTGGGGGGGGTTCAGCCCCAAACTGAGGCAGCTTTGATGAATCAAGGAGGACACGTTCAAGAGCACGGACAAACCCCTGTATAGCCATGCAAGGAATACACTGACTAAAGGTGCCTTGACACACGCAGAAACCCTGCACTGCCGCGCAATTCGATGTGACAGTCTCACCCGCTGTGTTCCTAGCTGGATGCCACGCTTTGTGCCGCTGGACGCTGTGTATATAAAATAATTATTTCATAGTGGATTAATCATTTTCTCTCAGAGTTTGGCTGATTAAAACACCTCTAATCACAGAGGACCATTTCAGCAGCAGTGCTCTCTCTGTGCACTTCATGAGGTGCAGAACGCATTTGGAACAGTTTAAAACATAATTATTTGTAATATAATAGCTTGGTAAAACAGTCGCATGTTCATTCCTTCATATGAGTATCTGTAAAATTATGTTTATGATAGATTTAACATCTCATCATAATTATTCACGAGCTGCACTGTGATGCAGTGCGCTGACGCAACCACTCACACTCAGTGTTTTTTTTAAATCATTTGCACAATGTTCATGTGAAGTTCACATAATTAATATGTGACAGAGATTTTGAACATTTCAAAATGTTCCTTGCGCACTTGCACGAAGCTGCGCACAGTTTGCGACAAGTTTACTCTCCTGCACGACAGATTGCGCACCAGTGTGCGGATCAAATTTGTGCAAGTGTCAAGGCACCCTAAGTAAATCAAAGTAGCAAAGAAATGCCACTCTGTGAAGCTGAAAAGTCACTTCAAAAAATGGCAGAGGAACTGAATGTGTTCTCCTGCAGATTTCAGAAGCCATCATTCACCCCCATCACACACCCTGATACCACCCATTGTGCCACCCCACCACCAGCTCTGAAAATCTGTGTGGATGAGGTGTGCTAACTCTTTAGGAGACAAACGTCTAGATCACTGGAACTATGCATGGTCCCAGACTGCTTCAAATGCTCCACCATCATCCCAGATCCCCCCAAAAAACTTCCCCTTCAACAATTAAATGACTACAGGCCTGCCGCCATGACATCTATGTTCATGAAATCCTTTGAAAGACCACCACAGGACTCTTGAAGGATCACCTGCAGTTTGCATACCGGCAAACAGGTCAGTTGAGGATGCAGTCAACATGGAGCTGTATGACATCCTGCAACATCTTGACACTGTAGGGACATATGCAAGGATCCTGTTTGTGGACTTCAGCTTGACATTTAACACCATTCTCTCTGAAGTCATCCATTCAAAACTGTCCCAGCTCTCTTTTCCAGCCTATATAATATGACATGCTCCCTGGAACATGCATGGCATGTTAGATGATTGAATGAATAGATAGATAGATAGAGTCATTGCACTCAAATAACTGCAGATGATCTGCCACTGTGTTTCATTTTGATCCTTGAGCTCAGTGTATTCCAGTCTCTTTTTTTTTTATTCCCATGTCAGGCTGCCCTGACAGACCCAGATCATGCAAGTAATCATAATGTCCACATCATATTTAATAATAAAAAAAGAATAGGATTTATATAGACGTCATTTTTCTTCATTTGCCTCTCACATGCCTGGACGCTCCTCACCATGTCATTTAGGTCCTTCTGACTTTTTAACTAAACCCTTCAGCTTCTGTATTGGAATGGGTGGGGACACTGGCAATCACAACTTGATCGCAACAAAAGTCAAATAAATTTGATTCAGAGAAAGAAATTGGCAGGAAACATGGCCACAGTGCTTTACAGTGACACTGTTGTTTATGAACAAGATAGCCAAATGGCTTAGTCATGTTTTCATCATGACAGTTCACTCTGTAAGTGTTTTCCAATGCAAAAAAAAGTCAGATCTTGATGACACTACCTGAAAATGCTCAAGGCAGAACTATATACAATTTACACAGCCATTTGAAAACTACAGTAAAGTCACACATCACTGTATTTAGTGAGGTAACTGAGTACATGACACTGAATATGTATCTCTCACATTTTTACTGCATATACTCTTTACAATTCTAATTTGTTCACAGAATTGTTCAAAAGAAAAAAAAATAATACATCAAACATAAGCTCCCTTTGGGTTGAGCTGTGCACAACTGTAAACAATATTCCAGTACATATTGGAACTGAACATACAACATACAAAGTACTGTAAATCATTCATGCACATCATATTTGGCATTTGTCGTGGGATCCTTCCGGGTGCTCCAGCTTCTTCCCACCTCCACAACTATGTAGGTTAGGTGAAGTGGGAAGTTTAAATTGTCTATAGGTGTGAATGTGTTTGTCTGCCTATTCAGAGTGTACTCCTCCTTTTGCACAATGACCACTGCGATAGGTTCCATCTCTAACGCAATGCTAAAATACCCTTCTCCGTATGAGCATTGTGTTCTTTATAATTTGCAGTTGTTTAATTATTAAGATCCTATTGTATAATTTCGTATAATTTGTACATGTTCAGTAAAGTCCCTCAATCAATCAAAAACAATATGTTTTAACAGTGTCTGCAGGAGGCCTTGCGTGTGAGTACATGAGCTTTTGACAAGAGTGGAAGTTATGCAAATCAAGGAATATTTGTAGATCAGTCTCTGTGCATTTGCAGATATCAATGAGACAACTTTAACTCCAGAGGAGGTTAGCTTTGAGAAGTTAGCGTACACGCTAATGCCGCAAAATGGTTTGTAAATGACTCGAGAGGTGTTATCAGGTTACATAAACAACGTTTTCTGTTATGAATTGGGTCAGGGATATGCAGGTTAGACAAAAAACACAGAGGTAAGTTCCAAAAAGAAGCCAAGATTCAATGACACGTCAGTGTGTCAAAATCACAAAAACAGGAGTGGGGAAGGATACAACAAAAATACAATCCAACCCTGAATGCAGGGTGAGGAGAAAAAAACAGTGACATCAGGAATGCAAAGACGTCCAAAGGAAATAACTGAACACAAAAGAAAATACTACAAAACCCGACAACAATAAACCAGCGCTATACATATCACCTCACTTGAGAAAAGATGAACAATGAACTCCCAAGTAAGGAACAAACAGAGGAGGTTTAAATAAACCAGTTAATGAGCAGCAGCTGTGATAGAGCGGCAGGTGGAGTAACCAGGCCATACATGTAATTAACTAAACTAAACAGAAGGGGACAGCAAATCTCAAACATACACAGCAGACTGAAAATCAAGACTAACCATGACAAATTACTGGAGCCTAAACGCCTAAAGAAATAAGAGAACAGAATGGACATCTCGAGGAGAAACAACCTAACACAGAATGAATCAAAACCCACATGAAAATAAGAGACAGTCAAAGATGACAAATATGTGGCTATTAGACCCCTCACCCACATTTGGAGAGACACGCCCATCCAAGACACATGTGAGGGATGATCACAGATACCCACACTACTGGGACCCACAAGACAGACGTACATGGGACTCCAGACAGAAACACGCAGGATGACAAACATATGATTGCACATATGCACCCACACAACTACAACAGACATCAACAAGACCGCTGAAGTGAACACAGCTATGACATCAGACAAAAACAACAGAGGAGGAGGACGAGCGGAGGCAACAAGCCTGCCACAACCCCACTCAGCAGAGGGGAAGAGCGGTGCATGCACACACATACACACCTGCAGACACATGACAACTGATGTGGACAGACATGACAGCTAATGCAGACAAAGACATGTCGGGAGAGGAGACAGATCCGTGATAAACAAAGGACCCGGACATGCAACAGGAAAGCAGATGCTTAGAGGACAGACAAGACACCAAAACTAATGAAAGCCCATAAACACATGGCGAAACAACAGTTTTCAGTTAGAAGTGTTTATTTCTCTCTAGGTTTTACATAATATATGGCAAATGGTTATATTAACACACAAATGAAACAGAGTTTTGCAGCTAGCTACCAGCCTGTGATGTCACCATGCTAACATCCACGAAATGTCTTGTAAATAAGTTCATAGGTGTTATTACGCTCCAAAAACGGTGTTTTCGGTTTTAGAAGTGTTTACTTCTCTCTAGGTTTTACATAATATATGGCAAAGAGGTTATATTAACACACAAACAAAACAGAGTTTTGCAGCTAGCTACCAGACTGTGATGTCACCATGCTAATGTCCATAAAATAAGTATTTGACCCCCTAGAAAAACAGAGCTTAACAATTGGTACAGAACATTTGTCGGCCATTACAGAGGTCAGACGTTACCTGTAGTTCTTAATCAAGTTTTCACACACTGCAACAGGGATTTTGGTCCACTCCTCCATACAGATCTTCTCCAAATCTTTCAGGTTTGGCGTTTCAGCTTCCTCCAAAGATTTTCTATTGAGTTCAGGCCTGGAGACTGGCCAGGCCACTCCAGGACCTTGAAATGCTTCTTACGGAGCCCCTCCTTAGTTGCCCTGGCTGTGTGTTTGGGGTCATTGTCATGCTGGAAGACCCAGTCATGACCCATCTTCAGTGCTCTTACTGAGGGAAGGAGGTTGTTTGCCAAAATCTCGCAATACATGACCCCATCCATCCTCCCTTCAATACGGTGCAGTCGTCCTGTCCCCTTTACAGAAGAGCACCCCCAGAGTATGATGTCTTCACCCCCATGCTTCACGGTTGGGATGGTTTTCTTGAGGTTGTTCTCATCCTCTAAACATGGTAAGTGGAGTTGATTCCAAAAAGCTCTATTTTGGTCTCAACTGACCACATGAGCTTCTCCCATGCCTCCTCTGGATCATCCAGATGGTCACTGGTGAACTTCAAACGGGCCTGGACATGTGCTGGCTTGAGCAGGGGGACCTTGCTGCCCTGCAGGACTTTAAACCATGACAGCATCATGTGTTACTAATGTAATCTTTGTGACTGTGGTCCCAGCTCTCTTCAGGTCATTGACCAGGTCCTCCTGTGTAGTTCTGAGCTTTCTCAGAATCATCCTTACCCCACAAAGTGAGATCTTGCATGGAATCCCAGACCGAGGGAGATTGACAGTCATCTTGTGTTTCTTCTACTTTCTAATAAATAATCATAACTGTTGTTGTCTTCTACCAAGCTGCTTGCCTGCTGTCCTGCAGTCCATCCCAGCCTTGTGCAGGTCTACAGTTTTGTCCCTGGTGTCCTTAGACAGCACTTTGGTCTTGGCTATGGTGGACAGGTTGGACTGTGATTGATTGTATGACGTGTATTTTATGCAGGTAACAAGTTCAAACAGTTGCAATTAATACAGGTAAAGAGTGCAGAATAAGAGGAAAAATGAACAGGTCTGTGACAGCCAGAATTCTTGCTGGTTGGTAGGTGTTCAGATACTTATTTTATGTAATAAAACGCAAATTAATTATTTAAATATCATACAATGTGATTTTCTGGATTTTTTTTAGATTCTGTCTCTCACAGTTGAAGTGTACCTACGAAAAAATTACAGACCTTTTCATTCTTTGTAGGTGGGAAAACCTGCAAAACTGACAGGGGGTCAAATACTTATTTTCCCCACTGTATATAAAGACACAAAACAAAGCAGTTTTGGAGAGCCCAGCCGCTGACATCACGGTGCGCCTCGCTACTCAAAAACAAAATGGAACAGATTGAAACAGAATGTGACATTTTAACCTCTTAAAAAAGGTCAAGACTAGCCGTCTTTGAACTTGTCCAAGATCTGTGGCTGTCGAATGTTCCCTGTGAATTTGAATACTGTAGCAGTAAGAGGACTGGACTTATGCTGAGCACAGACAGACGGACACAAAGCCTTCACAATACCCGATGGCCATATTTTATTGTCTCGGGTAAAAATGAATGAATGGATGAATGAATGAGTGAATATCTCCACATAGTTCTTTATGAATTTATTTTGCCAGTTTAAGGCTAAACATCATAATGATGCCCTCTGCAGTATGTGTGTGCAAACAAATTATGAGCTGCTGGGTCATTTACAACCGGCAGCAACATTTCACTTTGGTGGTATAATAACTATATAAATCAGACAGCTGTGTGGGCAGTAATGTAGCTTGTTCATCAATACTTCACAAACATTTGGCACCCTGCCGTGTTATAGCAGAATGCAATTTGAATATAACTTGAATGTGCATCTGAGTAATGCCCTCAGGAGACTTTCTTTAAATTAGTAAGATAATTAATGTGATGTTATATCATTTACAATGCTTAGTTGTGACCACATAGGTTTTAAAACCATGCACAAAGTCAAAAGGTATGTTGAGCAGGTGCCTGAATATTATGTTAATTTATCATATTTCATACTGTGTCATTTTCCATCAGTAATACAAAGCAGCAATGTATTTTGTCACATCTTTTCATTTTCCATGACAAATTGTCTGATTTCGACCAAACCTTCTTCATGAAAGAGCAATGCTGTTGTGCCACCATGTGGATATTCAACAACACTACAGATTAAATTGTGGCAATCATAGCAACTGAAAATAACTGCTCATAACTGTGACAGACAGAAAAGTGTTTGGACAATGCAACATTTTTTATATATATGTAATTTTGGTTCTGTGCACCTCCACAGTGGAGCTGAAATGAAACAATTAAGATGTACCTGCAGTGTAGATGTATAGTTTTTCAGCTTTAAATTAAAGTGTGTATCACTAGTAAATAAAATGTCAAATGAGCTGACTATTCTAAATAAAGAACTATGAAAATATTTATGTATTGCATTTTATTTTGGTGCCATTTGCCCTGAGAAATTAAATCATAAACACGAGGACTTTAGCCTGATTTCACCTGCTGCTGATAAATGTTCAGAAACCTGAACCTCTCAGAAAACTAGACTTTGATGATATCATGTAGGGGCACGCCCCCCCCCCCCCCCCCCCCCCAGGCCTTCTATTGAAATGAATGGGGAAAAATAATTTTTTACAGTGTGAAATCAGTGTTTTTTTTGGACTTTGATGGTGAATATTTCAAAATGGCTATGTGTTTTGCAAAGATGGAGTAAAACAACTAGTGTTGCTTAATAAAGGTACAGATTTTCCAAACATAATATTTTGAGGAGGAAAGTGAGAGTTATTCTTTTTGGGTTTTTTTGGAGTGCCTCTGGGACACAGTGCAAAAATGACACCTGAGTGTAGCGTGAGAATGGCCTTTAAAACATGGATCTAACCACAGATTTGATCCTTTCCATCATTTGTGTGGCCAGGAGAACTCTGACAAAGCATGTTGCCTCTCCTGAAAGCGTACAACTGGCCATGTTTGTGCTGCCACATCACATTGTGCCATGCTATGCTAACTTGCTACAGGCAGGACACTGGCGAGTTTTGTTGAGGAAGCCGCTGAGGAATCTGTGATCACGAAGTCGGACAGAATATGACAATGAGTGACTGCTCTTAACAAGAGAGCTGTGAAATGGACCAGTTTCAGCATTTGCATTATTGGTCAAGCTGAGCTAAACTGATAGCTAAGCTAAGCTACCAGGTTATGCCAGATGAGTGTGTTTGAGTAGCAAAGAGCCAGTCGGTTGCAACTTTTCCCAGCTGTCATAACTGCCAAATCCTGCCCAGTGTCAGCTGTTGGTCAAGTGCATAATTAGGCATCTCCATTGTATGGGACATGGTTGGCGATAAGCTGCACAGTCCCATCATCTAACGCCACGCCATTGGCATAGCTATCAGTTACACCCCTTAAACTGAACCCAATAGGCCACACCCTTGACTTTACCCGTGTAAGATGGCTCTTTGGCAAACTGAAATCCATCCATGTGTGTTATCACACATGCACCTCTAATCTTGTGCTACGTGCCTGGTTCGTGGACAATGCGTGGTCCTTATTTGACAACAATCAGCAATTGGCAGTATTTTTTAATGGGTTTGATGATATGGACTATTTGCTTTGCCAAAGCAGCCTTCCTGTGTGGACCCATGATCCTGAGATTTTTGTTTATCACCCACTCAATTTCTAACCAGAATTATGTACAACAAGCACTGCTTCACTGCTGGTTGTACAAAATTTGTTTCATGGTAATATGCTCGCTTTCACTCTCAGTAGCTTCCTCAAACACCTGTATCTGTGTGAACATATTCCTCGTCTATCAAAAATAAGGATAGTCAGTCCACAGGGAGGAGCCCCTGTGCTGTTTGAGGACCCAGACAATGTCTTACCACCTTATTTTTCAGACTCTGCTGCAGTTCTTGGGTCATTCCCAGAGGCCTCACCAGAGTTCTCCCTTTCCCCAGTGACAACTGTTTGTCAGTCTCCAATGTTGCCTTCACTTCAGTCTCCAGTGCCGACACCTTGGCTGCCGTCAGCGCTGACGCTGGCCACACCCCGTCAGTCTCCAGCACTTGTACCTCTTCAGCAATGGAGATGGTCGTACCTCTTCAATCTCCAGCGCCGATGCCTCCGCACTCTGCAGCAGCACCCTTAGTATTGCATACATCCCTAAAGTCCTCAGCCGTGCCTTCAGTTGCATCTTCAGAAGTGCCTTTAGTCTCACCTTCAGAAACTCTTCCAGAGTCTCCAGCGCCTTCAGAGTCTCCAAAGGTGTCTTCAGTGGTGTCTTCAGCGGTGCCTTCAGCTGCACCTTCAGCGACACTCATGTTTCCAGAGTATTCAGTGCCTATTTCGCCAAAGTCTTTAGCGGCACCTCCAAAGGCATCTTCAGCAGCGTCTTCAGTGGTGCCCAAGCCTCCATAGTCTTCAGCAGCACCTACACCTCCAGAGTCTTCAGTGGCACCTTTAGTGGCGCCTACGCCTACAGAGTCCTCAGCGTCACTTTCAGGGGTGCCAATGCCTCCAGAGTTTTCAGAGGCACCTTCTTCTCCAGAGTCTTCAGAGATGCCTTCTCCTCCTCCAGGGTTTTCAGAGGTGCCTCTGCTTCCTTCAGGGTCTTCAGAGGTGCCTCTGCCTCCTCCAGGGTCTTCAGCACCTCCAGATCCTCCAAAGAGTGCCTCATGTGTCACTGCATCTTGGACAGTTATTTCTTCTGTTTAATATCTGGTGCTTATGTCTCTTTGTTTTCCATGTATTTGTTGTATTTATGGCCAGCGGTATGTTTCCCTGCATCGTGAGTTTCCAGCTTCCTCCCACATCCAAAAGACTTGCAGGTTAGGTGGACTGGAAACTTTAAATTGTCCGTAGATGTGTGTGCGGGTGTGAATATGTTTGTTTGTCTATATGTTTGTCTATTTGTTTGTCTATTTGTCAGGGTGTACCCCACCTCATGCCCCATGACTGCTGGGATAGGCTCCAGTCCCCCGCAACCCTTAAATGGATTAAGCGGTTGAAGATGAGTGTGATAAATAACCACTGGTTCCTCAAGCAAGACTTGCTGTTACATGTAGAAATTCTATTAGCAAGTTTATATTGTATCTATGTAAGAGCCTTAACAAATTCCACAAACTCAGCATGAAGATAACTAGCTTTAGCCCAAACCAAGCGGTCTAACGAGCAGGGCCCCTATGCATGAAGCATCCTAAGGCTAAAAATAGCTCCTAGTGACATTATTCTAAGAAAAATCTTAGAATTCCTCGAATTCTTAGACATTTCTCAGAATTTTCCCTCGGTAAGATGAAAGTTGTCCGCAAAGCACCTTAGGCCTTAAGAGAGCTCCTAAGGTGCTAAACTGGTAAGAGTAGAGAGGAGGATTTTTAAGAAGCCTAAGACAAGCTGACAAGCTAAGCAGACAAGCTGGTGGAAAAGACAGGAAGCAGAGACATTCTCCGTATGTAATTATTTTATGTTAATTTACTTTCTTAATGTATTTATAACTTGTTTAGGTAGCTGTTATCACATTCACACATTAATATTATCATTCTTATTATTATTATCAGTATTATTGATAATTTTTTTGATTACTTCTATTTTGTGATTGGATTTTTAAATGGACCACAATGGAAATAAGTGTTTTCACTTTCTCGTGTCATGCATATGCATAACATATTTCCAATTATATTATGTAGTTAGAATTAACTTATTACTAAGCTCACACACACTTTTAATATGTAGATAATTGGCATGTGACTGAGATACGTTTAAACATCTTCCAGCTGTGTAACAAATCATTTTGTGGTGAACTGCGTGTTTTTTGGCACTTTCAGATAAAACAATACAGACGGTGAAGGGACGGCATCAAACGTGATACACTTTTCACTTATGGTGAACATGGTGATACTTAAGTCAATAAACCAATTGAGCTACAGAAACACAATAAATCAGCAACACTAACAACATTTTTAAACTAACATGAACCACAATAACAAGATTTAAAACCCCAAAACCCAGAAATCCCATAATGTATTGCGGCACAAGAATTTACAGGTTTAGTGATCGCCGGCCCGGTCGCTCCAAATTAATTATCCTGAGTATCATCATCATGACAATGAATTATTTTCATGATTACGCATTTCTTCATGCAGTTATATGATCAGTTGATTTTGCTGTTCATTTGTAACAGCGCAGAGTGTTGTGTGGGCCACCAGAAGAGGAGGTACTGCTGGCCCACCACCAGTGGGCGCCCTGCCTGAAGTGCAGGCTTCAGGCAGGAGAGGGCGCTGCCGCCACGGACACAGCCGGGGGTGACAGCTGTCACTCATTATCTCTTGACAGCTGTCACCCATCTACTCAACATCATCTCACTCCATAAAGACCAGACGTCAACTCCACCTCGTTGCCGAGATATCGTACTTCATTGGAGGTAATATTCTCAGCCATTTGTGTTACAACATATCTGTATATTGTGAGTGTTTGCAGGAGTACCGGTCCCTCTTTCCGTGGAGGCTGAGTGAGTGCAGGACGGCACTCTTTTCCCCTGAGGAATCACTGCGGTACTCTGCAACATATTGAGTGAGAGGTGGAGGTGGCATTCCCACCGTTGTTGTTACGGGGTGTACACACACCCACACTTGACTGTCTTTGTTCTCGCCAGCAGTACCAGATCCGACAGTCGGGGACGGTGATCACCTGGGAATTCGGGACTTGGCGGCTCCAGTATTCACCAGGTTCGGTGGCGGCGGAAATCGTGTGGTTCCGGCTCTTCTCAGGACAGACGTCTTCTATCCTCGAGCCTGCCCACACGTCACCTTTGTTGATTGACTGTAATCATATTCTGAGATTGTCTGTATGTTCGTTGTGCACCTTCACAACATTAAATTGTTAATGTTTGGCTCATCTATTGACCGTTCATTTGCGCCCCCTGTTGTGGGTCCGTGTCACTACACTTTCACAACACAGAGTGCATTTCTTTTTTGTTTCCCCTTCCCTTTCTGTGACAACCAATCACAGCTCTTAAAGGACCATGTCATACCTAGCAACAGAGTCAACCACGCCTCCTCACTAAGATAGGAGTTTCAATTCAATTCAATTTAATTAGCTTATAATGCGCCAAATCACAGCAAAAGCTGTCCCAAGGTGCCTTACATGAAACAATTCAACATAAAATTTAAATAAATAATTAAAAATGAATTTAAAAAATCAAATACATAATTAAAAACAGAAGTAAAAGAATAAAACAGATAAAAAAAATAAAAAATATTCATAAGAAAGAGAATAAAAATAGGTTTTCAGTCTTGACTTAAAAATGTCCATGGACTCCAACTGCCTCACGGTCGCAGGAAGACTGTTCTAAATCAAATCAAATCAAATCAATTTTATTTATATAGCACCAAATCGCAACAAACAGTTGCCCCAAGGCACTTTATATTGTAAGGCAAAAGCCATACAATAATTACAAAAAAACTCCAACGGTCAAAACGACCCCCTATGAGCAAGCACTTGGCAACAGTGGGAAGGAAAAACTCCCTTTTAACAGGAAGAAACCTCCAGCAGAACCAGGCTCAGGGAGGGGCAGTCTTCTGCTGGGACTGGTTGGGGCTGAGGGGAGAGAGTCAGGAAAAAGACATGCTGTGGAGGGGAGCAGAGATCAATCACTAATGATTAAATGCAGAGTGGTGCATACAGAGCAAAAAGAGGTTAATAAAAAGAAACACTCAGTGCATCATGGGAACCCCCCAGCAGTCTAAGTCTATAGCAGCATAACTAAGGGATGGTTCAGGGTCAGTTCTTTGACCTGCTGACTTTTGAGTTTCTGTCAACTCCTTGCCCAGAGTTGCTGTCAGACACCTCTTGGGTCTCTTTTAAGGGCCTTTCCCATTGAACATGTCAGGCCAATCCGTCAAGGCTTTCCAATCCGTTGGATGCGTTTCCAACGCATTGTGACGTCAGACGCTTCACTTCGGAAGCGCCAAGAGGGTGGAGATTGCTACGTCACACTCTGGCTGTTTCCACAACCTGAAAAAAGTTCAGCAATTGCCATCTTGAATTTGCGTTGCCTTTAAAAAACAGCAGTAGAACAATTCTCCCATCACCCTGCTGGGAGATGCTTTTTTTCAGCTACTTTTCGGAGTGGCGCCGACCGAGGGAGGACTGACGACTTGGTGGGATATCGATCGAACCGCGACAGCAGGCCGACCCACATGGAGAAGACGACCTTCAGGCATCATTCCTGGGCAGACCGAGGCAGGCAACCGGGGGGATGGAGCAAACCCACTCAGTCCGAAATCTCCCACTTTTTTTATCTGGTCCTGAGAATCCAGCATAACATCACCTGCTTCTAAATAAAAGGCTCTTTCAACAGCAACTATTTTATTATTTTTTAAAAGCTGTTTCATTTTATATTTTAACAATAAATGAACAGATCATTAAAAATGTCCACGAATCAAAGTCAAAAGACATTTGCACAAGTACAAGTTCTCCACTTATTGTGCTCAAATTCATAATTTAGAAATGACTGTCCTGATAACAACATTAAAGGCAATTACATATTTTGACAAAATTACAAGTTGAAATGTCTATATAAAAAAAATTCATCATGATGTTTATGTCACAGAAATCCTACTTTACAATCACACTGCAGTCATTGTTAAATTATTTCCTGTTGCATTTATAATAAACATTTGTATTTATTTACAGTGTCTGTTTTTCTGGTTGAAATGAGATATAAATAATCTACCAGATATAAATAATCTACCAGACATAAAAAATGTACAAATTTCCATTTTATTTTATTTGTCTAAAAATAAATGTCCGAGGTTCCTTATGTTAAACAAGAAATTATCGAATCTGAAATAACAGGTTTTAATTTACAGATGAAAGGTTTCTAAAGAACCATTTATTGATTTATTTAGCTATTTTAATTACAGATGTTCTAAACTTTTTTTTTAACAGTAATCAAAATTTTTGAGGTAACAAACAACAACAAAAAAACATTTGCAAGGATTTTTCTTCAGAAAACTGCTCTATAAATGAACAGTCCTGTGACATGTTTCTGTTTTGTACAGATCAGTGGTTTCTGCCACTAGTCTTCCGTGTTTTGGCCCGACACGTCATTCCTATTGGACAGTGTGAAGCTACGTCACAGCTGAGAGCATCAAAAGTTGGATTGGGTTGAACTTTGACTGCGTCAGGCTGCCGACAAGCGGCAATATGCGCTCCCGCCAGAAGTGTCGATTTAGCTCGGCTTTTGACGCATCTAAAAAGCAACGTGTGTCATTGAAAATAATGCGTTTTAGACCGATTTTTGACACTTCCGAGTCCGACACATTCAATGTGAAAGGCCCATTAGGCTGAGAGTTCTTGCCAGGATATTTTAGGCTAAGTTAGGAGCTCTTTGAGAGGACTTTGAGATGCACTGAGCATACAGGCCCAGGAGCATAATGGAGGCATGACGCAGAACTGCATCACAATATATGTGCCATCTGTTCGGGTTTGAGATTAAACACACTTTTAGGAGCATGTAGCAATTTAAATGCAAATGTAAAGAATTAAGTGTATGTGTGGTTGTGTGTGTGTTTTTAAAAAGTATTTCACTTTGCGTGTAATAATATGTTTTCTGCAACATGTTTTCTATAATAGTGATGCTGTTGGTGCTACAGTGGCCCAGCAGGAGATAAAAACCAGACCAAGATTCTTTGAACAGATTTTGGTGATACAGATTACAGCACAGACATATTTGCAAAATAGGCCTAAATTGAGCTTACTGAAGTGTTTTTTTCTCTACAAATTAACTGCCTCTACCACTAGAACAAACACACTTGCTTTGGAAAGCTTAACTGAGCCGCGATCCCATGGACATACCACATTATCGTTGGCATGCATGGGTGGTGTGATAAGGTGGAGACAAAATTAATTTGCCTGCACTGGATCATGAGCTAGGAAACAAATATGATGCAGGGTTATACACAACAGAATGTCAGTGATGTAGTTGACTGAAACACATGTCAAATATAAACCCTGCATTACATGGACAGTCCATGCAGTGCAGGGTTTATACTTGACTCCCTGAAGTCTAAAACATGCCTACATTTTTAAAGTACAGTGGTCCCTCGCTATAACGTGGTACACCTTTCGCGGCCTCGCAGTTTCGCGGATTTTTTTAGTCCGATTTTGCATGCTTTTTTTTTTTTTTTTACAGCGCATTGTGTTCTGCATCAAGCAGGTCGGTCACGGCACCGCGAAGGGAGAGCACTCGCATTGTGTTCTGCGTGTCTGTTTATAAGAATCTTCTCGCCCAGAAGAAACAACTACCCATAAATGTGTTCTTCACTCGGAAAAAGACACCTGCACCGAGGTGTCGCTCAGTGGAAAAAGACGCGACAGCAGAGCGGCGCCAGGACAAAGAGGCGCGATCAGAGGAACTGTGAAATACTGGTCAGTCACTATTAATAATTTCTTATGTGTCCAACATCGTAGGTTGATCGTTAAAATTAAATTCATTAGTTCTAAAAACCATCATAATTATTTATAGGAAAACATTCTATTTTTATTTCTCCAACAAATGTTTGGGCCTGAAAACAGGTTGGTCTTATTTTTCTACTAGGGTTTGAACTTTGAGTGTTTACACACGAGAGAAAAGTGAGAAAATGTTAATGCTTGTTTGAGAAAAGTGTATAAAGTGTGCAGTGAGGGGTTTTACAGCCTTAAAATGTCTATAATAATTGTAAAAAATAACGCTGACTACTTCGCGAATTTCGCCTATTATTTTTTAGTTTTATTTATTTTTTATTTTGTTATTTTTACGAGGTCTGTCCAAAAAGTATTGGACCTTTTTATTTTTTGCAAAAACCATATGGATTTGAATCACGTGTGATTGCATCAGCCAAACTTGAACCTTTGTGCGCATACGTGAGTTTTTGCACGCCTGTCGGTTGCGTCATTCGCCTGTGAGCAGGCTTTGTGTGAGCAGTGGTCCACCCCTCTCGTCGGATTTTTATTGCGAATAAATGTCTGAACGATTTGGAGCTTTGCTGCATCAAATTTTTCCAGAAACTGTGAGAGACCTCCAGCTGGACACCATTCGGAAAATTTAGATTGCTTTCAGTGAGGATTTTATGGGGATTACACAGATTAAGGCAGGGGTGGGCAATCATGTGCCATAAAGGGCCGAGACACTGCAGGTTTTCCGTGCAACCAGTCACCTCAGCAGGTGATTTCATTAATGATCAGGTGTCTCAGCAGGTGATTTCATTGACAACCAGGTGTTTATGTTCAGAGGAGAAGCTCATTAGCAACCCACCTGCTGAGGTGAATGGTTGCATGGAAAACCTGCAGTGTCTCAGCCCTTGATGCCCACCCCTGAATTAAGGAGTGCTCCAGCCAGTTTAAAGACCGCCCACAGCATCTGAGAGCGCGGCGCGCTCCAAGCGCCAATCGACAGGCTCAAACCCTGCTCAAACAACCAGATCATTTCCAACGTGAAGGCTTTGTTGATCCGGGACGTCGTCTAACTTTCACAAAAATGCAGAAGGTGTGGACATCAGCACTACTGTTACAGGAGTTTTTTTCATGGAAAGAGAAGCGGAGGATTGCGCCACCATGCCGCTCATGGCGCGGGACAAAACCACCTCCATGTTGGTCTCACAGGACGGCTTTCAGGTGGCTTTCAGACGGCTTCCGGTTGCTTTTCAGTCGGTGACTATCCGAGAAATTGTGCATGAACTGGACATGCCCCAACATGTCCTGTGAGGCTTCATCACGGCGGTGCTTTTTGCCATGCGGCCCCGCCGCGACGCGCGGAGTTCCTCCGCACGTCTGTCTCAATGTGCCAAAAAAGTGCTGATGTCCACGTCTTCCGCAATTCCTGTGCTAGTCAGACGACATACCGGATCAAGACAGCGTCCAGTTTAGAAATGAATGGCACATTCCACTGTTACAGGAGTTTTTGTCATGGAAAGAGGAGCGGAGGAACTCTGCGCGTCGCGGCGGAGCCGCATGGCGCAAAGCAACGCCGTGTTGAAGCCTCACAGGACATGTTGGGACATGTCCAGCTCATGCACAATTTCTCGGATACTCACACGACTGAAAAGCAACCGGAAGCCGTCTGAGCCATCTGAAAGCCGTCCTGTGAGACCAACACGGAGGTGGTTTTGTCCCGTGCCATGAGCGGCATGGTGGCGCAATCCTCCACTTCTCTTTCCATGAAAAAAACTCCTGTAACAGTAGAATGTGCCAAAAAAGTGCTGATGTCCACACCTTCTGCCGTTTTTGTGAAAGTTAGATGACGTCCCGGATCAACAAAGCCTTCACGTTGGAAATGATCTGGTTGTTTGAGTGGGGTTTGAGCCTGTCGATCGGCGCTCGGAGCGCGCTGCACTCTCAGACGCTGTGGGCGGTCTTTAAACCGGCTGGATCACTCCTTAATCTGTGTAATCCCCATAAAATCGTCACTGAAAGCCATCTAAATTTGCCGAATGGTGTCCACCTGGAGGTCTCTCACAGTTTCTGGAAAAATTTGATGCAGGAAAGCTCCAAATCGTTCAGACATTTATTCGCAATAAAAATCTGACGAGAGGGGTGGACCACTGCTCACTCAAAGCCTGCTCACAGGCGAATGACGCAACCGACAGGCGTGAAAAAACCCACGCATGTGCACAAAGGTTCAAGCTTGGCTGATGCAATCACACATGATTCAAATCCATATGGTTTTTGCAAAAAATAAAAAGGTATGATACTTTTTGGACAGACCTCTTAGAACGTAACTCCCGCGATAAGCGAGGGACCACTGTAAATGAATTGTTTACTGATTTTTATCCCCCACAATATTAGATGCTTTCCACTAACAATGTGATGAGAACCACATACACACACACCCACACACATACCCTTGTGCCAGCGAGGCACATTTCCAGTTCTCACCATGACATATGGCCTGTGATTAAACGGGATAAACTTGCACCTCATGATCCAATAAACAGCTCAGTTTTATAATCTTTCTGCCTGCACTTTGCTGAGCTCTGCCACTTTAACACCAACAGAATGCAGTGAATTTGAATTTGAGTGGGATTATGTCTTTTGTTGTTTGGATGATCTCATTCTAATTGCATTGTTGAGCAGATTAACTGAAACATTCTGATGGCTGTGCTGCTGAATGCGACACATATTAACAGGTCAGATAAATATGTAGTATTTTGTAAGAGTGGTTAATGAACACTTTACTTTTAACAACCCTAAAATTGCAGCAGTGTCAGCAACAACACCTCTGAGTGCTCTACTCACCTCTGACAATTGTGATATATGAAAAAAATCTTGTTTTCAACAAGTTGCTGAAATGGGAATACATGGGTGTCAAAGGGGCACTTATTTTAGATCTATGAAGGAACTCACAAAGTGTTTTTAGAACCTTAAAATTGCATAGTCAGTTATTAAGCCAGTGTTGCATTATTTACTTACAACACACGTTGTACAGTTCCAGTCAATCATTTAGACAGACTTTCCCATTCACTTGAATGGGAATGTGTGTCCAAAGGACTGGCTATATTAAGAGCTATTGGATGATCTTATAGAGTCATGCAATCACGGTGCAGAGGTGTTTGGTGATGGTAATATGGTTGCACGAGAAGGAAGGTCCAAGTCTTTGGGGTCCTAATGCTTCCTGTCTTACTGTATGGTTGTAGGACCATTGACCTAAGGTGACGACTGGATGCTTTTGGCATTTGTTCTCTTTGGAGGATTGTTGGGTATCACTGGAATGACTTTTATGTTACATGAACTGTTACTTAGGGAAACACAGATGATGAGTATCACTTGCATTGTGAGGGAGCATCAGCTACAATATTTTGACCATGTGCTGTTTTTCTCTGGGCATGACCCAGCATGCAGGTGTCTCAGTGTTGAGGACCCCTGTGGCAGTAGAAGGCCAAGGATCACCCACCTCACTGTGGCAGATAGATGGTTACTTTTGAGATGTGGGGATGGACCACTTGTCTGCCTGGACATTTGCCATCCAGAATCAAAGGTGGTTTTGGGCTGTGATGGTTGTGGCAATGTGCGGCACCTCCCGCACTTGACCTGACAAGCTATATTACTGGACATCCTGGCAGAGCAGTGCAGCAGTCGCAGTGGGTGGCTCATCTCCCTGTTTTTGCAGACTGAGGGGCATAGGAGGTCCTTCCTCCACACAGCCACCAGGCCCCTGAGCTAGCTATTGTTGCCCCCTGACACCCCACATGGGCACCCAATAGGACCACATCATCTGCAAAAAGCAGTGATGAGACCCTGAGCCCATCAAACTGAAGACCCTCCTCCCCCCGACTACACCTCGATATCCTGTGCATGAATATCACAAACAGGATTGGTGACAAAGTGCAGCCCCGGTGGAGACCAACTCCCACCAGGAACGAGTCCAACTTACTGCTGAGAACTCGAACACAGCTCTCACTTTGTGAGTATAGAGATTGGATGGCCCCGAGAAGGGACCCCCTCACTCCATACTCCCCCAGCACTTCCCACAGTATCTCCCGGGGTACCCAATCATACGCCTTCTCCAAGTCCACAAAACACATGTAGACTGGATGGGCATATTCCCAGGCACCCTCCAGGATCCTTGTGAGGGAGAAGAGCTGATCGGTTGTAGCATGGCCAGGATGGAACTCGCATTGCTCCTCTTCAAGCTGCGGTTTGACTATCAGCCTAACCTTCCTTTCCAGCACCCTGGAGTAGACTTTACCTGGTAGGCTGATTAGTGTGATGCTCCTGTAATTGGCACACACACACTCTAGTCCCCTTCTTAAAATATAGGGCCTGCCATCCCAGTTTGCCATTCCTTTAGCACTGTTCCAGACCTCCACGAAATGTTGAAAAGATTTCTCATCCAAGACCATCACTCCACACCGAGTGTGAAGGGACTGTATTCTATGTTGGTCTATAAACTGAGCCGCTCTCCTACAGCCTCTCCAGGAACCATCACCTTATCATGGTGGAGAGGTTTGTGTGTCCCTATGCACCTGAGAGCTCTGTTGTCTTGAGCCTTCGTGCTCCTCTTAGGGTCTCTGGAGCTTGTACTGGAGGTGGAGCACTACCAGTTAGATCTGGTGGGGCTTACCTCCACATGCAGTCTCGGCTCTGGAACCAGTCTCCTTGATAGGGGTTGGCCTTTATTCTTGTCTGGAGTTGCCAAGGGTGTTAGGCGCCAGGCAGGTGTGGGGATACTCACGAGTCCCCGGCTGAGTGCCGCTATGTTGGAGTTTACCCCGGTAGACAAGAGGGCCGTCTCCCTGCGCCTTCAGGTTGTGGGGGTGGGGGGGTTGGGGGGAATCTGACTGTTGTTTGTGCATATACACCAAACAGAAGTTCAGTGTATTCAGCCTTCTTGGAGTCCCTGCCGAGAGTCTTGCATGGGGCTCCAATGGGGGACTGTATTGTTCTGCTGGTGGACTTCAACCCACATGTGGGCAGTGACAGAGACACCTGGAGAGGCATGATTAGGAGGAAGGGCCTCCCTGATCTAAACCCGAGCAGTTGTTACTGGACTTCTGTGCTAGTCATGGACTGTCCATAACGAAGATCATGTTTGAACATAAGGATGCTCAGAAGTGTACATGGTACCAGAGCACCATAGGCTGAAGGTTGATGATCGATTTTGTGATCATGTCATCTAATGTGAGACTGAACGTTCTGGACACTTTGGTGAAGAGAGGGGTACTGCTGTCAACTGATCACCATCTGGTGGTGATTTGGATCAGAGGGTGGGGGAGGACTTTGGAGAGACCTGGTCAGAAGCCCAACTGGATAGTGCAACATGCTTCTGGAGGACCATGGGGTACCTCAAGAGAGGAAAACGCGGAACCATCCACACTGTATATAGTAAGGATGGTACTCTGTTGACCTCAGCTAAGGATGTAATTGGGTGCTGGAAGTAGCACTTTGAAGAATTCCTGTATCAGACTGCAGCGCCCTCTGTAGTAGAGGATGAGCTGGAAGCCCTGGGTGTTGATGAGACCTGTCCAGAAATGCTGAAGGCTCTAGATGCAGAGGGACACTCATCAATTAAGAAGCAAAATAAAACTACTTCTTTGTGTTTGTCAGTGGATTGCAAACCAGCTTTGCACATGCATACCGCCACCTACTGTATCGGAGTGTGTGGAATAATAAGTCTGTACAATACAGAATAATAAAAAAAAAAAATCAAAATGTACAGTAAATAATGTAACACTTAGGAAACAGCACAATTTGATAATTTTGCCACAATTATACAGCACTTTCAAAAGACTGAACAAGACACTCTGTGAGTGATTTTGTTTATCGATAGCATAAAACAGAGCAGTGATTCCGATGGTAACAACAATAATAATATGTTGATGTTCTTTCCGAACAGATGTTACAAAATGTTTTACAACAATAATAAAGTAGAAGACATTAAAAAAATAAAATAAATCAGTGGACAAGGTTTTCTGGGCTAACTCAAACTACTGTTCACAAATCCTGTTTTTCCCCCAGGGTAACATTTCACTCTTAAATTGTCTTTGTGATTAAAAAAAATACCCGAATATTTTCTTGCTAAACACCAGTCAGTGTTTAAATATTTGGATATGTAGCATTAAACTTCTGGTTGATAACATCTATTCCAGTTCTCTGTTTCAAACAACCAAATAGTCTTTCCAGCTACATGTTTGTTTTGTTGGAAATTACATCCATCTTTCATATCAGATGGATTATTCATGAAAAAGATGATAACTAATCATTTTCTTTAGCTACAGCTAAAGGAGTTAATGTAAAGCATCTGATTCATTATTCAATGATGAAATATTCATGTGAATTCAAAAAGCCTTTATATTTAATGACAGCTGAGCAAGTGGAATGTCCCAGCAGGTTTCACAGAAGATTGATGAAAAAGATCAAATGCTATTGAAGCATTTACGAAAGAAAATTTATCACTTGGAGCAAATGATTAAAGATCAAGTCTTGATGGAAAGAGCACGACTCGTTCATCTTTGAGATGTGAAAGAACTTAAGAAGCACCGAAGAGTCTGCTGAAAAAATCTGACTCCCATAGGAAGATATTCATGAATTCCGGATGAGTGTACTCATCATCATGTGGGCCAGAGTTATTTCATGCACATGAAAAGTTCTTCTATCTCTTCATCTCGCTACATTTCACCCTATCTTCTGCATCTTCTTCTTATGTCCTCCCTCACCACTATAACCTACCCTGTGGACTTCCTCTTCTCCTGCACGGTGGCTGCATCCTCAACATCCTTCTGCGTATATACCCCATATTTTTCCTCTGTACAATTCGAATCATCTCAGTCTCGCCTCTCTGACTTTGTTTCCAGATGTCTTGCCTGATATGTTCATTCCTAATCCTGTCCATTCTCGTCACTCCCAAGGAATATTGCAGTCTTTTCAGTTCTGCCTGCATCCAACTCCACCTCCTGCCTTTTTGTTACCGCCTTCGTACAATATAGCGGATCAACATCCTTCTCCTTCTATACCCCATATTTTTAGTCTGTACAAATCTGAATCATCTCAGTATCACCTCTCTGACTTTATTTCCAGCTGTTCGACCTGATATGGTCATTCCTAATCCAATCCAGCAGTCTGTCTGCCTCCAGCCCCACCTTCTGTATTTTAATTATAGCTGATCTTAATACTGTCGTGTAAACTTCCCCTTTCACTCTTGCAGATATCTTTCTGTCACAAATCCCTATGGTCACTCTTCTTCATCCACTCCATCCTACCTGCACTCTCTTTTCCCCCTGTCTCCCACAATCTCCATCACTTTGAACAGTTGATGGGTTTAAACTCAAGTTAATATTTAAACTCAGCTACCTTCACCACCTCTACTCCTTACAGTGTACCTTTCTACCTTAAATAATGGAATATTCCTTTGGAGCCTTTTTTTTAACAAGAAGAACTTGAAATGTCTCTACAACATCAAGATAAGAAACAAAATAACCATTTTTGTGCTGTAACTGACCAACTGCAATGATTCTTCCATGTGTTGTGAAAGTGTAGTGACACGGACCCACAACAGGGGGTGCAAATGAACGGACAATAGAAGAAGTCAAATATGAACACTTTACTGTTGTGAATGCCACAACTACACACAGCAGATTACAGAATGAATACAGTGTTGGGGAAAGGGTAGTGACACGGACCCACAACAGGGGGCGCAAATGAACGGTCAATAGATGAGCCAAAAGGTAGCAATTTAATGTTGTGAATGTGCACAACGAATATACAGACAATCTCAGAATCTGATAGCAGTCAATACACAAAGGTGACGTGTGGGCAGGCTCGAGGATACAAGATGTCCGTCCTGAGAAGAGCCGGAACCACACGATTTCCGCCGCCACCGAACCTGGTGAATACTGGAGCCACCAAGTCCCGAATTCCCAGGTGATCACCGTCCCCGACTGTCGGATCTGGTACTGCTGGCGAGGAGCACAAACAGTGAGATGTGGGTGTGTGCACACCCAGTAACCAAAACAGTCAGAAGGTGGAAAGTCACCTCCACCCCTAATCACACACTCGTGCAGCTCCTGTTAACCACTTATCTGGTTGGGGTATGAAGCGAAGCCATCGCTGTTCACACCAAACGCCAATCTAGCAGATAAGGCTCACAACAGGAAAGCGGCTGCAAAAAGAGTTCAGACTATGACACAGTTTTCAGTACAGCAGAGAATATTACCTTCACAGGTAGATGATATCTCGGCAATGAGGTGGAGATGACGTCCGGGTTTTATGGAGCAGTAAGATGAAGTGTAGATGGGTGACAGCTGTCATGAGATAATGAGTGACAGCTGTCACCCCCGGCTGTGTCCATGGCGGCAGCACCCTCTCGTGCCTGAAGCCTGCACTTCAGGCAGGGCGCCCTCTGGTGGTGAGCCAGCAGTACCTCCTCTTCTGGCAGCCCACACAACACAGAGTCAATCAATCAAGGTGTCGTGTGGGCAGGCTCGACGATAGGAGACGTCCGTCTGGAGAAGAACCGGAACCACACGATTTCCTCCGCCACCGAACCAGGAGAATACTGGAGCCGCCAAGTTCCGAGTTCCCCAGGTGGCCACCGTCTCCGCGTGTCGGATCTGGTACTGCTGGCAAAGAGCAAAAACAGTCAGGTGTGGGTGTGTGTACACCCCGTAACAAGTATGGTGGTTATTCCACCTCCACCTCTCATCTACACTCGTGCAGCTACTGTCAAACACTTAACTGGCGGGATGCAGGGCGGAGCAGTCGCGGCATACGCCAGTTCTTCAGGAAAACAGCTGCAACAACGTATTCACTGAAACAACGTTAGTAATACTCAGGCTGAGAACGTTACCTCCTTGGTAGAACGATATCTCGGCGACGTGGTGGAGGTGTCATCCTGCTTTTATTAGGGGTGAGGAGCAGATGATTGGTGACAGCTGTCATAGCCGATGAGTGACAGCTGTCACCCCGGCCGCTCTTGTGGGGCGGCAGCGCCCTCTCGTGCCTGAAGCCCGCACTTCAGGCAGGGCGCCCTCTGGTGGTGGGCCAGCAGTACCTCCCCTTCTGGCGGCCCACACAACACCATGTTTAAATAAAAAACAGATTTGTTTTTTAATTTATATTCGTTATTCTAAATAATAGATCTGTGATCAGTGAACTGTGCGAAGTTTTATTTATAAACTGCCCAACCAAATTTTGTACACTGAAAAGTTGCATTTCAGTAAAACAATGACTTCCGCCAACTAAATGAGAACAAGATTAGCAAACATATGCCATATATATATATATATATATATATATATATATATATATATATATATATATATATATATATATATATATATATATATATATATATATATTCAGATATGTACCAATACTTCATTTCAGTGTGTTAATTTAATTTCTTTTCATGTTGGTGAGAGAGAATGACGCCCACTTCCTGCTTCAGTCGCCAGTCATATGAGCATCTATGGAAGGTTGTAAACTTCACAATCATGTGACCTGTGGTTTAGTTTGAGCTTCAAACTTTCCCAACACAGGAATTTCACTCACGCGTCAGTAATACCCCCCAAAAATCAGTGGTACGCTGCTGACTGCCACAGCTGTTGTGTTCCAAGTCTAACTTCAAGCTGCTTTTGTCTAATTTTATCTGTGTGCTTTGGTGATCATCACACAAGATCACATAATTTGAAGCAAAGATTGCAACTGAAGCAGTCTGGCGTAGTTGAAGCTTTTAATCAAAGCTAGACTCAGACTAAATTCAAAACAAGAAGCTGGTGGTTAGCAGCATGGAGCAACTTCATCAAACTTCAACAGCTTCAGCAAACAGAGTGAGTGTTAAAGCATTTCAGTGGTTCAAATACAGTAGATGTGCTCCTCTATAGACTAATAAGAAAGTAATAATAGCACACTCTGAAGGGTCGCCTGACCAGCTTATAGCAGTTCTATGCCATGATCGTTAAATATGTTGATTGATTAGTGTCATCTGATGACAGGTGATACTGTGTGTGTGTTTTAGGTACACCTATTGAAAAGTAATGTTGGTCTGTAGCAAAGGCCCCATTGTGAAGAGGTGAAGGTGCACCATCTTAAAAATTAATATCACCAGCTGCTACTGGACAAGAGGCTTTTTAATCATGTACACTCACTCACTCACTCACTCACTCATCTTCAAGCGCTTACTCCAATTAAGGGTCACGGGGGGCTGGAGCCTATCCCAGCAGTCATAGCGCATGAGGTGGGGTGCACCCTGGACAGGACGCCATTCTGTCACTGGGTCACATATAGACAGACAAGCACATTCACACCCACACCTATGGACAATTTAAAGTTTCCAATTCACCTAACCGGCACGTCTTTGGATGTGGAAGGAAACCGGAGCACCTGGAGAGAACCCACACAAACACGGGGAGAACATGCAAAATCCACACACAAAGGCCACAGGTGGGAATCGAACCCATGACCTTCTGTGCACAAATCCACTGTGCTGCCCTATCCATGTACAATGTCATCTAAAAGGTCAAGTTTTATAGTGCATATAGCAGCAATACAGTGATTATGCATGTTGTGTGCACGTGAGTCATTCTGCCTCACCAGCGTGGTGCCTGTCCCACTGTGCTACCTGCTCTGCAGCTCATAAGAAGCTGCCTGTTCAACTGCTTTCTATGATTTGTGCTGTAATTGGGAAAATTCAGACACTTGACAGTCTGGGAATGTAGCCAGCTGGAATAATACATGAACCGACGTCAATACTGAATTTCCATAAAAAGAGATATTCTGCAATTCATAGTTTTCATATTAATCTTCCAGAAGACAAGAAACAATCATTCTTTTCCTCTCCATATGTTAAGGTTTAATGTAACATGGCGTTATACATTTTAATATCATAGTTTCATTTTCTGAAAGTGGATGAATGTATGAAAAGGCAGAAGAACATTTGGGACCATTGTATCGGGAAGACTTCAAAGAGCAGTATTCCGATTTAAGGGAATCAGCAGCCACAGCTATGCACTGGACAGTGTCCTCACTTTTCCTTCCTTGATGACTCTAAGTGACAGACCAACAAGAGGCAACGCGGATTACAGTGAAGACAGTCACTGTGACTGACTTGCAGATGCAGATAATTAAAAAATCATCTGCTTCATTCGTGCCACTGAATCTGACTCCTCTACTTCCTCTGCTGTCTCCAAATCTGTGCTAATCACCCTGCTCCTCCTATCAACACACTAAAACTAAATGAGAGCAGGTATCAGGCTTCTGTCAATCAGCTTCCAGGTGTGGAACACATGAAATTCACTAAGGAGGAACATCAGCGCGGCAGTCTAACTGCAAAGATAAAATTAGTCAGGAATGAGCAATTTCAGGTTTCAGATAAGAGTTTAACTAGTTACACCCACACACAGTAAAGCATGTGGGGGTGTTGTTCTCAGCCTTGTATACCTGAGTGGAAACATAAGTTTTGATCCCTTGTGAATAGTGGTGCAACGAATCATGATAATTGTATCTTGGGGCTATTTGTATTTGTTTTATGATGCTTAACATTATGCAAATTTTACTCCGTGAAGTGCTATATAAATATATGTATGTATTATTATTATTAAATGTATTACTTTGACCTCCAATTCAATGCATTGCAAGCCTCAAGATATTTTATGTTAGATTCATCCAGAAAAGTGTTACCTTTTATCATTTTTCTGAAGTGTAAACAAATATTGTGTCTATTGTTTTCTACAGCCTATCTTATATAATTTTTGCTTCCAGCTCTACCCACTGAAGGTTCTGTGGGATATTTTGGGTGGCCGCCTATGTGGTCTGCACAGACATTGTTCCACCTCATAAAACTGTGCAACCCACATGTTATCCGTCACTATGGTCTCATCTGTTTCTGGATATTGCCCTATGAAAATGAGCAAATTCTCCGCTGACTTGACAGTTGCCCAAAGGCATTTTCAACAACTCTCCCAGCTCCTGACAGTCTGTAATTGAAGATTTGCTTCTCCCTGAGAATATTTCTTCCTGGACATGGCCCTGCATCTAATACTGTCAAAGGGGAAAAGCCTACCAGGGTGTATGGCATGTTACCAACATGATCTGGCCCTGAGAGAACTGTGTCCTCCGGCAGATTGACAGCGCCTGTCTGCAAAGTTCTACTGAGAGCATGCCCAAACTTTTTTGAGGTATGTGCTGTATTACGATGTATATCAGCGTGCTTCAGTGTATGCTTCAACATGCTTCATTCAATGTGCCCTTGACGTATAAAAAACTTACCCATAACTTATGCCAGTGTATGCCAGCGTTTTTAATATGCTCAGCATATGCTGGATAAATCATCAAGACGTGACAGGGGTTTTTGTTTCCATATGAAGCCTTGTGAAACCGGAGCAGAGCCAGACATCTGAACGATATTGTAAGTGGAGGCTGTGTGTGAACACAGGAGACGCAAAATCAACGGGATGTGGCTGTGTTTCAGTGCTTTCTGAATACACTGCTAGTCACAAAAGAGCTTGAGCTGGAAATATGTTTGTTGGCAAAAGTTGGAAAATTCAGGCAAAAACAACTAGTGCACCCCCTATACATAAGGGTCCCTTCACACATAACACAAAATTGGGTGAAAGAAGCAGAAACTGGGCAAAAAATCTGCAAACAAAAAACAAAATGTGGAACCGCGAAACATTCCACTTTGTGCACGCTCGTGTGCATGCACCAACACAGTGCAAGCACCTGGAACATGTGACACCACATTGCGCCACTGCTGTGAGGAAAAAAAAAAAACACCACACACCAAAAAAAAAAAACAAAAAAAAAAACCGGCCCACCACAATTTCTAATATTTAATCCTGTTTATCGAGTGGATACAAGTATAATGCTTCTGTTCCTCTGTATGACCCATAGTCATAGAGATCAAGTCATGAAATGACATGAATGAAGCAGTGCACTCTTATCATGTCAACCCCACGTCATGTGGACCATAGCTCACGTTGGTGACGTGACAGTCAGATTGCCAGCTGAGTGTACACATGATCAGACGGTCATTTTTACCTGCAACAGCTACCATTGTGTGCGCTGTGCTGTCGCTCCAGCCCGTTGCAAAGGCGATATATGTTTTAAGTATTTCCATGTGAGGACAGCAAGCACATGCATGTGCCTGACTGTGGACAGTTGTAACATTATGTCTGTCATAACACGGTACGTGTTCTCCAGCTGTGAATTGCAGGTCAACAGATTCCAAAAGCTACTGCTGTTTGCAGACATGCCCACCTGTTCAATCAGCACACAGAACAAAGTGTCACTCTCTGTTTCTGTGTTCTAGGATTATTTATTTTAGGTATTTGTTATGTAAACATGTATGTAGTTATTGTAGTAGCATTTATTTATATACTTGTCCTGACTGTGCTCTCTGTGTTTGTAATATAACACGTCGTGTGCACCGAGCCATCATTTCCACCTGTCAGTGAGTGGCTGGCCAGTAATCAGCTTAGAGGCGCCTAGCTGTGCTGTGCACACTCATACATGGCTGGCCGGTCCCCATGTGGTCTTGTCTGTACAAAATTATCAGCCTGTCATGTAAGTGTGCTCCCCCCGCACACCACATGTGTTATGTGTGTGTGTGGGTGGGGGGGCCCACTTGCTTGACGTGTGTTGTTTGGTAACGCACACTCGTGTTGCCCTTAGAGAATTTTCAAACACAGCTGAAATGTGGTCATCTGCACGCTACTCTTGTGTCGGGAGTGCAATTAGCCCTGCCTTTTCTATGTGCCCAGAGAGTGGTGTTGGATGTTCGTGTATTTCACCTGGAATTTGGCTGACACCTGCTGAGAGGGCGGTCAAATGGGCACTTGCAGGGCATTCGCTGTCTTTTGGTCGCTGGTGTGCACAGATGGTGGTGGTGACAGCTGTACGAGGGGCTTGAGGTGGCTCAGATTTTTCACCAGTGGCATGCAATTCTTCCTTCGTGTGCCAGTCGACTTCAATCATGGCTGAAGGGGCCTTAAGCACCTCTATGTTGGAGGGAGAATTGCGAGGAGTTCCACCATCTAGCGCTCAGGCACACCGGTAAGTTCAGATTAACTGCTGCTGATATCCTTTTTGACATATTGATTTGCCTTATTTTTCATACTGTAAAATATTTTCATGACACTGTTGTTAGGTAAAACAGAGCAGGATGGGGGCACCCTGCTTAGATCACATTCAAAGTGTCTCAGCTTTGATCAAAGATGTATATGTAGATTATCAGAGATAGCTGTTGTGGAAGATTTCACAAAGATAAAAGAAAAGATCAATTCTTCAATGAAGGCATGGATCTGCTTTGCTACAGCTTTGACTGCAGCCTCATTAGTGTCCTCATGCACAGACTAAACCTCTTGACAAATCAATCAATCAATTCAATCAATCAGTTTTATTTATATAGCGCCAAATCACAACAAACAGTTGCCCCAAGGTGCTTTATATTGTAAGGCAAGGCCATACAATAATTATGTAAAAACCCAACGGTCAAAACGACCCCCTGTGAGCAAGCACTTGGCGACAGTGGGAAGGAAAAACTCCCTTTTAACAGGAAGAAACCTCCAGCAGAACCAGGCTCAGGGAGGGGCAGTCTTCTGCTGGGACTGGTTGGGGCTGAGGGAGAGAACCAGGAAAAAGACATGCTGTGGAGGGGAGCAGAGATCAATCACTAATGATTAAATGCAGAGTGGTGCATACAGAGCAAAAAGAGAAAGAAACACTCAGTGCATCATGGGAATCCCCCAGCAGTCTAAGTCTATAGCAGCATAACTAAAGGATGGTTCAGGGTCACCTGATCCAGCCCTAACTATAAGCTTTAGCAAAAAGGAAAGTTTTAAGCCTAATCTTAAAAGTAGAGAGGGTGTCTGTCTCCCTGATCCGAATTGGGAGCTGGTTCCACAGGAGAGGAGCCTGAAAGCTGAAGGCTCTGCCTCCCATTCTACTCTTACAAACCCTAGGAACTACAAGTAAGCCTGCAGTCTGAGAGCGAAGCGCTCTATTGGGGTGATATGGTACTATGAGGTCCCTAAGATAAGATGGGACCTGATTATTCAAAACCTTATAAGTAAGAAGAATAATTTTAAATTCTATTCTAGAATTAACAGGAAGCCAATGAAGAGAGGCCAATATGGGTGAGATATGCTCTCTCCTTCTAGTCCCCATTAGTACTCTAGCTGCAGCATTTTGAATTAACTGAAGGCTTTTCAGGGAACTTTTAGGACAACCTGATAATAATGAATTACAATAGTCCAGCCTAGAGGAAATAAATGCATGAATTAGTTTTTCAGCATCACTCTGAGACAAGACCTTTCTAATTTTAGAGATATTGCGTAAATGCAAAAAAGCAGTCCTACATATTTGTTTAATATCTGCTTTGAATGACATATCCTGATCAAAACTGACTCCAAGATTTCTCACAGTATTACTAGAGGTCAGGGTAATGCCATCCAGAGTAAGGATCTGGTTAGACACCATGTTTCTAAGATTTGTGGGCCAAGTACAATAACTTCAGTTTTATCTGAGTTTAAAAGCAGGAAATTAGAGGTCATCCATGTCTTTATGTCTGTAAGACAATCCTGCAGTTTAGCTAATTGGTGTGTGTCCTCTGGCTTCATGGACAGATAAAGCTGGGTATCATCTGCGTAACAATGAAAATTTAAGCAATGCCGTCTAATAATACTGCCTAAGGGAAGCATGTATAAAGTGAATAAAATTGGTCCTAGCACAGAACCTTGTGGAACTCCATAATTAACCTTAGTCTGTGAAGAAGATTCCCCATTTACATGAACAAATTGTAATCTATTAGATAAATATGATTCAAACCACCGCAGCGCAGTGCCTTTAATACCAATGGCATGCTCTAATCTCTGTAATAAATTTTATGGTCAACAGTATCAAAAGCAGCACTGAGGTCTAACAGAACAAGCACAGAGATGAGTCCACTGTCTGAGGCCATAAGAAGATCATTTGTAACCTTCACTAATGCTGTTTCTGTACTATGATGAATTCTAAAACCTGACTGAAACTCTTCAAATAGACCATTCCTCTGCAGATGATCAGTTAGCTGTTTTACAACTACCCTTTCAAGAATTTTTGAGAGAAAAGGAAGGTTGGAGATTGGCCTATAATTAGCTAAGATAGCTGGGTCAAGTGATGGCTTTTTAAGTAATGGTTTAATTACTGCCACCTTAAAAGCCTGTGGTACATAGCCAACTAATAAAGATAGATTGATCATATTTAAGATCGAAGCATTAAATAATGGTAGGGCTTCCTTGAGCAGCCTGGTAGGAATGTGGTCTAATAGACATGTTGATGGTTTGGATGAAGTAACTAATGAAAATAACTCAGACAGAACAATCTGAGAGAAAGAGTCTAACCAAATACCGGCATCACTGAAAGCAGCCAAAGATAACGATACATCTTTGGGATGGTTATGAGTAATTTTTTCTCTAATAGTTAAAATTTTATTAGCAAAGAAAGTCATGAAGTCATTACTAGTTAAAGTTAAAGGAATACTCGGCTCAATAGAGCTCTGACTCTTTGTCAGCCTGGCTGCAGTGCTGAAAAGAAACCTGGGGTTGTTCTTATTTTCTTCAATTAGTGATGAGTAGTAAGATGTCCTAGCTTTACGGAGGGCTTTTTTATAGAGCAACAGACTCTTTTTCCAGGCTAAGTGAAGATCTTCTAAATTAGTGAGACGTTTGTGAGTTATACCACGGAGTCAGGCACTTCTGATTTAAAGCTCTCTTTTTCAGAGGAGCTACAGCATCCAAAGTTGTCTTCAATGAGGATGTAAAACTATTGACGAGATACTCTATCTCACTTACAGAGTTTAGGTAGCTACTCTGCACTGTGTTGGTATATGGCATTAGAGAACATAAAGAAGGCATCATATCCTTAAACCTAGTTACAGCGCTTTCTGAAAGACTTCTAGTGTAATGAAACTTATTCCCCACTGCTGGGTAGTCCATCAGAGTAAATGTAAATGTTATTAAGAAATGATCAGACAGAAGGGAGTTTTCAGGGAATACTGTTAAGTCTTCACTTTCCATACCATAAGTCAGAACAAGATCTAAGATATGATTAAAGTGGTGGGTGGACTCATTTACATTTTGAGCAAAGCCAATTGAGTCTAATAATAGATTAAATGCAGTGTTGAGGCTGTCATTCTCAGCATCTGTGTGGATGCTAAAATCGCCCACTATAATTATCTTATCTGAGCTAAGCACTAAATCAGACAAAAGGTCTGAAAATTCACAGAGAAACTCACAGTAACGACCAGGAGGACGATAGATAACAACAAATAAAACTGGTTTTTGGGACTTCCAATTTGGATGGACAAGACTAAGAGTCAAGCTTTCAAATGAATTAAAGCTCTGTCTGGGTTTTTGATTAATTAATAAGCTGGAATAGAAGATTGCTGCTAATTCTCCGCCTCGGCCCGTGCTACGAGCATTCTGGCAGTTAGTGTGACTCGGGGGTGTTGACTCATTTAAACTAACATATTCATCCTGCTGTAACCAGGTTTCTGTAAGGCAGAATAAATCAATATGTTGATCAATTATTATATCATTTACTAACAGTGACTTAGAAGAGAGAGAGACCTAATGTTTAATAGACCACATTTAACTGTTTTAGTCTGTGGTGCAGTTGAAGGTGCTATATTATTTTTTCTTTTTGAATTTTTATGCTTAAATAGATTTTTGCTGGTTATTGGTGGTCTGGGAGCAGGCGCCGTCTCTACGGGGATGGGGTAATGAGGGGATGGCAGGGGGAGAGAAACTGCAGAGAGGTGTGTAAGACTACAACTCTGCTTCCTGGTCCCAACCCTGGATAGTCACGGTTTGGAGGATTTAAGAAAATTGGCCAGATTTGTAGAAATGAGAGCTGCTCCATCCAAAGTGGGATGGATGCCGTCTCTCCTAACAAGACCAGGTTTTCCCCAGAAGCTTTGCCAATTATCTATGAAGCCCACCTCATTTTTTGGACACCACTCAGACAGCCAGCAATTCAAGGAGAACATGCGGCTAAACATGTCACTCCCGGTCCGATTGGGGAGGGGCCCAGAGAAAACTACAGAGTCCAACATTGTTTTTGCAAAGTTACACACCGATTCAATGTTAATTTTAGTGACCTCCGATTGGCGTAACCGGGTGTCATTACTGCCGACGTGAATTACAGTCTTACCAAATTTTCGCTTAGCCTTAGCCAGCAGTTTCAAATTTCCTTCAGTGTCGCTTGCTCTGGCCCCCGGAAGACAATTGACTATGGTTGCTGGTGTCGCTAACTTCACATTTCTCAAAATAGAGTCGCCAATAACCAGAGTTTGATCCTCGGCGGGTGTGTCGTCGAGTGGGGAAAAACGGTTAGAAATGTTAACGGGTTGGCGGTGTACACGGGGCTTCTGTTTAGGGCTACGCTTCCTCCTCACAGTCACGCAGTTGGCCTGCTTTCCCGGCTGCTCGGGATCTGCCAGAGGGAAACTAACGGCGGCTAAGCTACCTTGATCCGCACCGACTACAGGGGCCTGGCTAGCTGTAGAATTTTCCACGGTGCGGAGCCGTGTCTTCAATTCGCCCAGCCTGGCCTCCAAAGCTACGAATAAGCTACACTTATTACAAGTACCATTACTGCTAAAGGACGCCGAGGAATAACTAAACATTTCACACCCAGAGCAGAAAAGTGCGGGAGAGACAGGAGAAGCCGCCATGCTAAACCGGCTAAGAGCTAGTAGCTGCGCTAAGCTAGCGGATTCCTAAAAACACACAAAGTGAATAATGTGTAAATAATTTAGAGGTGATTCAGCAGAAGGAGTGCTTTAGTTAAGGCACGTGAAGATTACACTGTGAAGCAAATCGTTATCTAGGTAACTAGATCAATCTAACTGCGCAGATTAAACAGCTAACAGATACAGCAAAACACCGCTGTGCTCCGGAACAGGAAGTGATACAATACCGCAGTGAGAGCCAACCACCAGTAGAGGCAAGCCAGACAAAGCAGCTATGTAGGGCACTGTGACAGAAGAAAGTGGAATCGGTGGCAAACAATGCTGCTCAATAAGTAAAGGCACCCATTCCCCATACCATATACAGCAAAATTAGCAACAGTTCTGCTTTTCAACTCAGACACATGCATCGTGCACATGAGAGCGTAATTTGGCTGAATTGGCAGTTGAAGTGTTATCAGCTTAGTCTTCATTACGTATTTCTATCTGTGGTGGTATTGTGCCTCAAGGGTGAGCGATTTTGGGGCCCTCACCATTTTCTTAAAGGACAAAAATCAATCAATCAATCAACTTTTTTCTTGTATAGCGCCAAATCACAACAAACAGTTGCCCCAAGGCGCTCCACATTGCAAGGCAAGGCCATACAATAATTATGAAACACAGTCTACGTCTAAAGCAACATAACCAAGGGATGGTCCAGGGTCACCCGATCCAGCCCTAACTATAAGCCTTAGCGAAAAGGAAAGTTTTAAGCCTAATCTTAAAAGTAGAGAGGGTATCTGTCTCCCTGATCTGAATTGGGAGCTGGTTCCACAGGAGAGGAGCCTGAAAGCTGAAGGCTCTGCCTCCCATTCTACTCTTACAAACCCTAGGAACTACAAGTAAGCCCGCAGTCTGAGAGCGAAGCGCTCTAATGGGGTAATATGGTACTACGAGGTCCCTAAGATAAGATGGGACCTGATTATTCAAAACCTTATAAGTAAGAAGAAGAATTTTAAATTCTATTCTAGCATTAACAGGAAGCCAATGAAGGGAGGCCAACACGGGTGAGATATGCTCTCTCCTGCTAGTCCCCGTCAGTACTCTAGCTGCAGCATTCTGAACCAACTGAAGGCTTTTTAGGGAACTTTTAGGACAACCTGATAATAATGAATTACAATAGTCCAGCCTAGAGGAAATAAATGCATGAATTAGTTTTTCAGCATCACTCTGAGACAAGACCTTTCTGATTTTAGAGATATTGCGTAAATGCAAAAAGGCAGTCCTACATATTTGTTTAATATGCGCTTTGAATGACATATCCTGATCAAAAATAACTCCAAGATTTCTCACAGTATTACTAGAGATCAGGGAAATGCCATCCAGAGTAACGATCTGGTTAGACACCATGCTTCTAAGATTTGTGGGGCCAAGTACAATAACTTCAGTTTTATCTGAGTTTAAAAGCAGGAAATTAGAGGTCATCCATGTCTTTATGTCTGTAAGACAATCCTGCAGTTTAGCTAATTGGTGCGTATCCTCTGGCTTCATGGATAGATAAAGCTGGGTATCATCTGCGTAACAATGAAAATTTAAGCAATACCGTCTAATAATACTGCCCAAGGGAAGCATGTATAAGTGAATAAAATTGGTCCTAGCACAGAACCTTGTGGAACTCCATAATTAACTTTAGTCTGTGAAGAAGATTCCCTATTTACATGAACAAACTGTAATCTATTAGACAAATATGATTCAAACCACCGCAGCGCAATGCCTTTAATACCTATGACATGCTCTAATCTCTGTAATAAAATTTTATGGTCAACAGTATCAAAAGCAGCACTGAGGTCCAACAGAACAAGCACAGAGATAAGTCCACTGTCCGAAGCCATAAGAAGATCATTTGTAACCTTCACTAATGCTGTTTCTGTACTATGATGAATTCTAAAACCTGACTGAAACTCTTCAAATAGACCATTCCTCTGCAGGTGATCAGTTAGCTGTTTTACAACTACCCTCTCAAGAATCTTTGAGAGAAAAGGAAGGTTGGAGATTGGCCTATAATTAGCTAAGATAGCTGGGTCAAGTGATGGCTTTTTAAGTAATGGTTTAATTACTGCCACCTTAAAGGCCTGTGGTACATAACCAACTAACAAAGACAGATTGATCATATTTAAGATTGAAGCATTAAATAATGGTAGGACTTCCTTGAGCAGCCTGGCAGGAATGGGGTCTAATAAGCATGTTGATGGTTTGGATGAAGTAACTAATGAAAATAACTCAGACAGAACAATCGGAGAGAAAGAGTCTAACCAAATACCGGCATCACTGAAAGCAGCCAAAGATAACGATACATCTTTGGGATGGTTATGAGTAATTTTTTCTCTAATAGTCAAATTTGTTAGCAAAGAAAGTCATGAAGTCATTACTAGTTAAAGTTAATGGAATACTCAGCTCAATAGAGCTCTGACTCTTTGTCAGCCTGGCTACAGTGCTGAAAAGAAACCTGGGGTTGTTCTTATTTTCTTCAATTAGTGATGAGTAGAAAGATGTCCTAGCTTCACGAAGGGCTTTCTTATAGAGCAACAAACTCTTTTTCCAGGCTAAGTGAAGATCTTCTAAATTAGTGAGACGCCATTTCCTCTCCAACTTACGGGTTATCTGCTTTAAGCTACGAGTTTGTGAGTTATACCACGGAGTCAGACACTTCTGATTTAAAGCTCTCTTTTTCAGAGGAGCTACAGCATCCAAAGTTGTCTTCAATGAGGATGTAAAACTATTGACAAGATACTCTAACTCCCTTACAGAGTTTAGGTAGCTACTCTGCTCTGTGTTGGTATATGACATTAGAGAACATAAAGAAGGAATCATATCCTTAAACCTAGTTACAGCGCTTTCTGAAAGACTTCTAGTGTAATGAAACTTATTCCCCACTGCAGGGTAGTCCATCAGGGTAAATGTAAATGTTATTAAAAAATGATCAGACAAAAGGGAGTTTTCAGGGAATACTGTTAAGTCTTCTATTTCCATACCATAAGTCAGAACAAGATCTAAAATATGATTAAAGTGGTGGGTGGACTCATTTACTTTTGAGCAAAGCCGATAGAGTCTAATAATAGATTAAATGCAGTGTTGAGGCTGTCATTCTCAGCATCTGTGTGGATGTTAAAATCGCCCACTATAATTATCTTATCTGAGCTAAGCACTAAGTCAGACAAAAGGTCTGAAAATTCACAGAGAAACTCACAGTAACGACCAGGTGGACGATAGATAATAACAAATAAAACTGGTTTTTGGGACTTCCAATTTGGATGGACCAGACTAAGAGACAAGCTTTCAAATGAATTAAAGCTCCTGTCTAGGTTTTTGATTAATTAATAAGCTGGAATGGAAGATTTGCTGCTAATCCTCCGCCCCGGGCCCGTGCTACGAGCATTCTGACAGTTAGTGTGACTCGGGGGTGTTGACTCATTTAAACTAACATATTCATCCTGCTGTAACCAAGTTTCTGTTAGGCAGAATAAATCAATACGTGATCAATTATTATATCATTTACCAACACGGGGACTTAGAAGAAAGAGGACCTAATGTTTAATAGACCACATTTAACTGTTTTAGTCTGTGGTGCAATTGAAGGTGCTATATTTTTTTTCTTTTTGAATTTTTATGCTTAAATTAGATTTTTGCTAGTTATTGGTGGTCTGGGAGCAGGCACCGTCTCTACGGGGATGGGGGTAATAGGGGGATGGCAGGGGAGAGAAGCTGCAGAGAGGTGTATAAGACCACAGCTCTGCCTCCTGGTCCCAACGCTAGACAGTCACAGAAACATTCTACTACCAATGGGGATCAAACAGACGACCCTCATTCACTAGTCCAACCGCTTTACTGATTGAAGAGTGATTAGCTCAATCAGAAACACTAATTAAACTCAAAACATGTGCAGCTCAGGCTCCCGGCAAATCTAACTGTCCTGGCAGACAGCTCTCATCCTCTGTCCTGTCAGTTTGAGCTCTTGAAGTCTGGGAGGCGCTACAGAGCTCCTCTGGCCAAAGGTTCTTTCAAAAAATCTTTTATACCAAATGCCGTCACCATAATGAACTCAAAAAAGTGACCACTCCACAAATTAAACCTGAACTGCTTTACTTCTGTTTTATTTGATTTTATTAGATCTTACTGTACGTTTTATTTATCTTACTAGGTCTTATTCTACTTCTTCCTTTACTTACATGTATTTTATGTATCTTATTTTTGTTTTATTCGTGTGTTTGTATGACTGTTTTATGTCTTTTTTGTGCTGGTGAGCCGAAGACAATTTTCCACATCGGTGGACAATAAAGAATTATTCTATTCTATTCTATTCTAACTACAAATTAGTGTGTTTGTCCACCTTAACCATTACAACAGAGACTATAAACAATGACGAGGTCGTAATTGTTGAACTGATTATTAAATTACAATTGGGTTCGCAAAAAAATCTTCCGCAATAAATAGGGACACTTAAACTGTCTGTGATTTTAAGGGCAACATTAACAACATACTGTCTGTTTGCCATCTGAGATGAGTTACAGCACAGTCAGATCCATAAATATTTGGACAGTGATACAATTTGGTTATTTTTGCCTCTGAACATCACCACTAAAATAATACATTAAACATTTAGGGATTACAGCCATTTATATACACAGTCCCCCCCATTTTTGGAGCCCATAATAACTGGACCAACTAAATATGAGGATTATTGTTCAATGCAAATCATCACTTTTACAGCCAGTTTTTTTTTTCTTTTTTTTAGACAGGTAGGGGATTTATACATGAACATTCCCAAGGCACTGAATATGTCAAATATAGAGTGTATGGTACTTCATGGTAAATCTGTCTGGAGTAGGCAGTTCTACCAGAAGACTCAGCTGCTTAAAGAAAAGGAGTTTCTTACACAACTTGCTATAAAGTACAGTGTTCGTTTTGGCCTTGGTCCCAGTTGCAGCAGTGGGATGAGAAAGTCTCTCGAATCCCACCTATAAAAGAGGCAGGGGGTGGAGCCCATCCCTCGCGGCAGACAGGAACCAACTGGTGGCAGTGGGGTGGAAGAGGGAGCTTCGGGTGGCAACTGCAAACAGAAAGAGGTGAGTAAGGCAATGAGGTTTTAAAGAAGCCTGCCCCTTATTTTTTTCGCAATGCTGTTAATCTGAGGCAGCTGCTTCGGATTAGAGTGTGCGCCTGGCTTCAATTAGCTGTTTCAGTAAAATGTTGATTCATGAGTCTTCTGCCAGAAGTAATACTACGCTTTAATTCTTAAAAAAGACACACGACAGCCCTGAAGGAGTTTTGGCTTCTGTTGATTGTGTCTAGGGATCATGTGCATCATACAAGTTTTTTTTCTGTTGCATCACCAGTAACACAGCGTCACAGTGGAGTGGCACAGAGAAGGATTTTCTTCAAAAGACGATTTAAATTTCAGATACAGTTTTCCAGAAGGCACATGGAAGACTACAATCTGCTGTATCATGAATCTGTGACTGGTGGTGCATGAGGCAAAACATGCACTATCCATAATCTGTACAATCACAGCCACAGGGGGCATCCTTACCAGATGCCCAAACCACTTCAGCTGGTTCCTTTTAATGCGCAAGAGCAGCGGTTCAACTCTGAGCTCCTCATGGATGAACGAGCTTCTCACTTTATCTCTAAGGGAGACACCAGCCACCCTCCTGAGGAAACCAATTTCAGCTGCTTGTACACGCAATCTAGCTCTTTCAGTCATGACCCAACCCGCATGACTATAGGCGAGAGCTAGAACGAAGATTGACCAGTAGGTCCCGAGCTTCGCCTTTTGCCTCAGCTCCCTTTTTGTGGCAATGCAATACCGCCGCTGCTGCACTGATTCTCCGGCCAATCTCACACTTCATTGTCCCCTCACTCATGAACAAGACCCGAGGTACTTGAACTCCTTCACTTGGGGCAAGATTTCATACCCTACCCTCAGTCAAGGTCAACAGACTCCCATCCTTACTGTAGGCAGGTTGAATGGTTCCCGTTTTCCCCTCCTGAGATGCCTCAAGTTCTGCCAGAAACACCTTGGTGCCAACCAAAAATCCTTCTCCATGGTTACTATGAACTCCTCCCATACCAGCTGCTGTGCCTCCCTCAGCAGAGACTGCCTCCCTTCAGACCTGTAGGTACATTGCAACTGCCCTGTTCTGTGGAATGATCTCCCTGTGTCAATAAAAAAGTCAGATTCTGTAGAGACTTTCAAGTCCAGACTTAAGATGCACTTATTTTCCCTTTTGTATGTTTAGCATACTGCCATAGTATATTACTATGCTTTTTACCCTTTTAAATTAATTTTATTAGGAAACGAAGCCTCAACTTTATCTAAATTCTGGGTCCTTCAGTGAAGCTTAGGGCTAGTGGCCGGCGATCACCTTAGTATTTCTTTTGTTCTTCTTGTTGCTTAATGCTGACAAATTATACTGTATTTGTGTTTCCGATGCCTGATTCTGTTTTTTCTCTCTGTTTATGGTGTGGCTCTATCCAGAGATGGGTGTGGTGTCTGTTTTCTGAGGCCCTCCTGTCCTGTGCACTGGCAACATTTCCTGTATGTTCTTTTTGTGAATTGTTTTGTAATTTGTGTCGGTAGTATGGCCCAAGCAGAGGGTCACCCCTTTGAGTCTGGTCTGCTTGAGGTTTCTTCCTCAGAGGGTGTTTTTCCTAACCACTGTTGCCTGTGTGCTTGCTCTGGGGGTTGGTAAGGTTAGACTTTACTTGTGTGAAGCGCCTTGAGGCAACTTTGCTGTGATTTGGTGCTATATAAATGAAATAAATTGATTGAATTGAGTTGCCTCCGGAGTCCTCTGAAATAACACATCACGGAAGGACTCCTTCATCAGTTGGATGACTTCTCTGACCACCGGTGTCCACCACGGTGTTCGAGGATTGCTGCCCCTTGAGGCATCTAAGACCCTCAGACCTCAGTGCCCCGCTGTGGCATTAGTAATGGAAGCTTTGAACATTGCCCATTCTGGTTCAACGCCCTCAACCTCCATAGGGATGCTAGAAAACCTCCACTGGAGGTGTGAATTGAAAATCTATTGGACAGTGGGCTCTTCCAGATGTCTCCAGTTCACCCGCACTATTCGTTTGGGCTTACCAGATCTGTCCAAAGTCCTCTCCCACCAGATGGTGATCAGTTGATAGCTCTGCCCTCTCTTCACCCGAGTGTCCAGAACATGCGGTCTCAGATCAGATGATATGATCACAAATTCGATCATCAACCTATAGCCAACCAAGGGTGCTGTGGTACCATATACTCTTATGAGCATCCTTATGTTCAAGCATGGTGTTAGTTAAGGACAGTCCATGACTAGCACAGAAGACCAACAACAAATAACACTCGGATTTAGATCAGGAAATCTGTTCCTCTTAATCACACCTCTCTAGGTGTATCTGTCATTGCCCACGTGTGCGTTGAAGTCCCCCAGCAGAACAACGGAGACCCCACTGGAGCCCCATACAGGACTCCATTCAGGGACTCCAAGAAGGCTGAATACTCTGAACTGCTGTTTGGTGCATACGCACAAACAGTGAGAATGTTTCATAAGAGGGCAGCACTGTTGCCTCACAACAAGAAGATAAAGGAATCGAGTGCCACGTGTGTCCTTTCTGAGTGGAGTCTGCATATTCTCCCTGTGCCTCCGTAACCTGGTCTCACGGCAAGTCGTGATTCAGCAGCACGAAATATATATTAATCTATTGTGATATTGTGACGAAAAGGGCCTCATTTTCGTCACGGCAGCACAAATTCATTCTCATTCGTTCCATGATGGCTGCACGAAATTAAAAGTGAAGCGGGAGGTTGGGGGGTCAGGGTGGTTATGGTTAGGGTTGGGGGAAGGAGTAGAATGGTTAAGGTTTAGGGTTGGGGGTGGGAGTAGGGTTAGCAATAGTGAGTTAATAAAACCTGTCACGAAAATTTGACTCATTTAATCACAGGAGCACGAAAAAAAAAAAAAACTTGAGACTGGGCTGGCCTGCATGGGTTCCTCCAGGTGCTCTGGCTTCCTCCCACATCCAAACATACGCAGGTTAGGTGGACTGGAAACTTTAAATTGTCTGTAGGTGTGCATGCAGGTGTGAATATCTTTGTTTGTTTGTCTATATGTGGACCTGCAACAGATTGGCGTCCTGTCCAGGGTGTATCCCGCCTCATGCCCTATGACTGTTGGGATAGGCTCCATGCCCCAGTGACCCTTAATTGGAGTACGCAGTTGAAGATGTTGGTGTGTTTCATAAGAGCACATTAAATACTTGAATATGTGGTCCATTTTTGTTTTTTACCAATGCTTGTAAACAGATGCTACAAATCTTTCAAGAACTTTGAGCCTGTGTTATATCAGCAAAGATGTATCAAACAATTCATTGTACTTTCTTTGTTGGAGACAATATTCTTTATTTCCTGTGTCATCTTATCTCACAAACTCTACATTGTGCTGAGGAATGACTAACAATGCCAGTACTCATTTTAGTTCTGTATCTGACAGCCCGCTGTTCCACCAGCCCATAAATATACGTATGCTGGTATGACTCTGACACATTCTGCGGAAGAAAACACACACACACACATATATATACATATATATATATATATATATATATATATATATATATATATACATATATATATATATATATATATATATATATATATATATATATATCTTTGTCTGCTGTCAGTAGTCTTCAGTATTACATTTGGGGTGCCTGTCACACTGTGGTGTATGTGTGTGTATATCACAGCAATAAATCTTATTGATCATTTTAATCATAATAAATTAAAATCATAATGGGCCTCATGTATCAACGTTGCGTACGGCGATATTTGAGCGTATATTGCATATTGTATAAATGGCATTTATCAATGTGGTCGTTGGCATACGCTGCACAGAAAATATACACCAGGTCGAGAGGTGGTGTAAATTATACGCCATAATGAAAAAGCACTGGAATCCACATATAAATGAAAATGATCAACATGATAAACAGTGCCATTATACAAATCAATGCATATGTTACATAAATAACACTTTCTTGATTATACTACATAATAATGAATACAAATCCCGCTTTTGTGGGATTGTTGGTCTCGAGCACGATCCGTGGCCACAGCGCTGACCACAAAGAAAGCGCTGCTCGCCGCTGAGCTTAACTTTATGTGGTGTGACTGTTTTAGACTGTGAAATTGATAATTACAACTGTAGTGTTGTCATTCCCTTCGCCCGTGCTGCAATCAGGCTTTGTCTTCTCCATTCATTTGTTAAAACAAAATAAATAAAGAAATAAATTTAAAAAATAAAGAAATCTGAAAAATTAGGCGTGTCTTATTAATTGAGCTAGCAAATATCCACGTCAAGAATTATTGACATGTGAAAAGAGAATACAGTGGTCCCTCGCTATAACACGGTTCACCTTTCGCAACCTCGCAGTTTCGCGGAGTTTCTAGTCCAATTTTGCATGCTTTTTTTTTACAGTGCATTGTGGTCTGCGTGTCTGTTTATAAGAATCTTCTCGCCCAGAAGAAAAAAGAGCGCCAACAACTACCCATAACTGTGTTCTTCACTCGGAAAAAGACACCTGCAGCGAGGTTTGACTCAGTGGAAAAAGGCGCGGCGTCAGGATGAAGAGGCACGATCAGAGGAACTGTGAAATACTGGTCAGTCACTATTAATAATTTCTTATGTGTCCAACCTTGTACGTTGATCGTTAAAATTAAATTTTTTAGTTCTAAAAGCCATCAGAATTATTTATAGGAAACCGTTCTATTTTTATTTCTCAAACAAATGTTTGGGCCTGAAAACAGGTTGGTCTTATTTTTCTACTAAGGTTTGAACTTTGAGAGTGTTTACACACGAGAGAAAAGTGAAAAAATGTTCATGCCTGATTGAGAAAGTGTATAAAGTGTGTAGTGAGGGGTTTTACAGCTTTAAAACGTCTATAATAATTATAAAAAAATAACACTGACTACATTGCGGATTTCACGTATTACGGGCTATTTTTAGAACGCAACTCCCGCGATAAACGAGGGACCACTGTAACACTTTTTTGATTATACTACAAAACAATTGATACGACGGCCGCTTTTGACGCTCTATTGGCACGCATCGTGATTGGTGGAGTTCTTTTCTTTGCCGTCTTCCCGGCTTCCATGTCGTAAAATGAGGGTGTGTCTGAAGCGGAGTCTGCATATTTATGGGCGTGTTTATTATAATTACGATTGTTTTCACCCGCAGCATTTATCAAGGTCACGTCAGGCGTATACCGGAACTGGACAGGTGCGCACTGCTTGATACATGTCACGGCAACTTTGGTGTACTTCAAATTTACAACGTAAATTTACGCCACAAGTGCGCAACGTTGATACATGAGGCCCAATGTCACTAAGACTGTGCCTGATAAAATATAATACTTCAATTTAATTTTATAAAAACCTTTAGCCTACTGTCCTTTCAGCTGCTAATTATTCCTTCTGAAGGTCTTTGGCATTCCGGAAACAGGTACCACAGCAACCCTGGAATTCGTGCATCTAAATGCTGGAATAAAGAAAGTGTGGCGACCCCTACAGGTCACCAAAAAAAAAAAAAAAGAGAGAGTCTCAAACTAGGGTAAGAAAAACAAGCAGAGGCGTGGTCCCAAGTTACAATAACTCACAGTTTTTTTTTTTCAAATGTTTAAAATGGCCAACTTGTGTTGTGGTTAAAAATTAATTAACAAACACAAAGCATGGAGGGATTAGTCAGCAGCAAGGGCTTACCGGTGAAAAGGAGACACCAGCAGTGATGGTCCCTAAAGAAAGAAATAAGCACCCCAGTCACACGTGACACACACACCACAATCACACTGTGAAGGTCCAATCCTGCGGGGTGGGTGAAGCACAACACACCAAAATTGAGGGATCCAACACCCTGGGCCCCTACACCACCACCGTTGCCCCACAACTGAAAAACAAATAAAAGAGCTCAAAACAATCCCCCAATGAGACATCGTTAAAAAAAAAGATTTAAAATTAACCACAGACTAGATGCAAAAAAAAAAGCACATCAGCCAATATTAAAAAGAAACACAATATACAGTTAAAAGAAAAAGGCTAAAATAAAAAAACAAAAATTACTAGACTCTAATCCAAACCCCCACAAGCGCTACTGCACAAAGAGGCCTGGATATGTTGCGGGTGTCTAAGTTAGCCACCAGGGGGGTATGCTAACATTAACACGTGCAGACAACACGCTAAAACCAAGTAAGGCAAAGCAGCAGCGGTCTCATGCAGCCGGTCCAGAGCCACTGTCCACACCAGAGATCAATGAAGGAGCCACTTAATCACAGGAAGGGCGGGAGGCGCGCCACAGCTGCTGATGCCGCCGTAACGACCTACGGATCACGTTTCCCCCCACAACTCGATAACCACAGATTTCCTGCCTGCTGAGCTGCAGAAGACGAGGCGCACACCCAGGTAGCGCACAAAAGGAGGCTGGCAACTCGCTGCACGATGACGTGCTGCACTGGGAGTGAGGCAAAAGAAACCAAGTGGTGGAAGTGGAGCGGCTAAGCGTGCCCGCTCAATACCATGCCGAACCAGGAAGGGCCCACCCATAAGGCACCACGCCTTTTGAAGTGCGCCCCTAACAAGGATTGGATGAACCAAATGACAATCAGGGGAGAGACAGGGAATACTCCTCCTGCTACAAAAGCAAACTCATATTTGAGCAGACATCACTCCTGGGAAATTGTTTGCTGATCCATTCATTCTTTATTTGTAACAAATGGTTTGCTAGATCCATCGATGCCAGTGAGTATCACCTAATTCCGCAGCATGAGGCAAATGAGCGTCTACAACTCCCCCTGATTGGGACACCAGTCCACCTTTGATTATGTCCCCATTTAAGACTGGTACTCATTTACTACAGCTAGATGGACTGAGACAATGAAGTGTCTTGCCAAGGACACAGACAGGCAGCATGACCAGGATTTGAATGTTGGTCTACATATTGATAGCCCGCTATGGTTTTGTAGGTCTTAACTAATAGTTTTTAACCAACCACCAATAAATGTCCCTTGAGTGAACCTGCAGTACGTAAGACCCTGAGTTTTTTGGGGTCTGTCCTGAATCAACGACACTGTTCCAAAAAGGACAGTTTAATTCATTTCATGTGAGGTTAATTTTACCAGATCTGGTGTTCTCACCCTACCGAGGTCACGCAGGAGCTCGTTCAAGAATGAGACTCCAAACACAGTTTACAGTAAGGTTTAATAGACATCTATTGACATCAATGATAAAGAAGCGCGTGTGCTTACGTGATCAAAACATGCCATGTCATTTTTAGGCCATGTGGCCAACTAGGTTAGACTTTAAAGATGTGAAAAGCAGGGCCTTGTGTTAGTGTAACCACTGGCTGCTGTTTAAGTCTTTTCACATGATAACAAGATAGTGAAAGGCGCTTAGCTTTTACCAGATATATGTTAGGTGCAGACGAAAGTACAGAAACTTACTGTGCAGATATCAAGAACATATTGATCCAGTGCAAACTTGCTGACAGTCATCACTCTTAACCTCTCATAACCCCAGCAGAAATATAACAATGTATTACATGGGTTTTAGAGAGACTGAAATCAATAATATTATATGACATATGTATTTCTAAGTAATTTATTAACACGTACAACAGGGTAAAAGGCCATTTTCTTTTCTTTTTTTTTTTTTGGCAAATTTCCTTCAGCATCCTTCAGGAGAGCTGTCTACTATTTTTTTTAACATCGATTTGGTTTTGACAGTAATTTACCCAGGTGTTGCAAAGTGTCTCTCGATGTGCGGACTCCAGTCAGTGTGAGGAGAAACAGCTGAAATATGAGGATGGAATCAGACTTCAGTGATGAATAATGCCACAGGTTTATAAATAGAAATGCAGCTCCCTCCATGCTGTCATACTGTGACAGTTGGAGTGGTGAAACCTCAAATTATCTCCACCTGAGACTAGCATAAGAACTTGACAAATAAATACTGCCCATCATTTGGTAGAGCTGACAAGACTTTTTGGCTCACATTCTCTCAAACAAACTAGTCTTCATCTCAGGCTTAGTCTGGAGCTACTGGAGAAGAAAGATCAACTGAAATATCAAAAGTCAGTGTCCAAGCATTTTGACAAGATGTGTGAAACACTTTGTTTGGTTTCTGTGATCCTCATGGAAAGGTTGAAGAATCAGGTTAGAGAAAAAAAAAGTGTCTGGTCAACTCACCCTACTGCAGAAATGGACAATAAATACGGCACCGCCTGCATTGTAGATGTCAAATTACAAATTTTATTGCGCACAGATTCTCTCTTTTTTTTCCCACCACTGTGTGTATTGTCATTCTACTATGACGGGGGGAGGTCACGAGAGGGTGTCAGGGTGCTGCCCCCTCACAATATTGAGAAAATATTCTGCAACACAATTAATAAAAAAGTATGGTTTGCTCAGAGTCAGAGTGTGCGAGTGCCTGTCAGTGTCCATATGCATTTAAATTTATTTACATAGCTCAAGTTCACAACCAAGTCACCCCAACATACTTCACACTGGTATGTCTAATCTTACCAACCCCCCTGAAACACAGCACAGAGGAGACAATGGTGGAAAAAACTTTGTGTGGTGTTTTTTGAGGAAGACACCTCAAGCAGACCAGACTCATGGGGTGGGTAAATGGTAAAATGGACTACGTTTATATTGCGCTTTTCCATCTGCACCAGACGCTCAAAGCGCTTTACACATCAAATGCCTCACATTCACCCCGATGTGAGGCTACTACCATGCAAGGTGCCCACTACACCTTGTCCAAGGGCCCTTAGTGATTTTCCAGTCAGGCTGGGATTTGAACCGAGGATCCTCTGGTCTGAAGCCCAACACTTTAAACACTAGACCATCACCTCTGCCCTAGGCAGTGGGGTAACACATGGCTTAGGCCATTCTAACAGTAACAGACAGCATGAAACAAAGTGCAGACAAAAAAGTCATCAGCAAGCAAAACAAAGTTAGAACCAGTGGTGGCTGGCCCATAGGGGCGCTCAGGTGGCGCCCTCCATAGAGCACCTTAATTGAGAGAATGGCAACATGACGAATCGAAAAAAAAAAGGTCACGTGACTCGTGGTGCTAACTTGGGTTCAAAATAGTGTTCACTGTTAATCAGTTGGGCTATTTTATTTATTTATTGGCTGAAAATGCCAGGTTGTTGTGCATTTGGAAGCACAAATAGACACAATAAGGGCTTCAGGATGTGCAGATTCCCTTCAGTTCTGAACAGAAGAAACTTTTGGTTTAAATAATGTCAGCCCTGTGGGATGGAAATTATTATGACATTATCATCAAAGTTTTGAGAGGTAAATTTATTGTTCAGTCCCATGTACAGTAAAACTCACCTAATCTGTCATCGTATAAACCAGATATTCACAGTCACTGGACAAAAAAACTCCCAGTGTTTTTGTATTGTTTTCCATGTAATAAACACTGGATTTTGTATAACGGATTTTTCACTCAAATTGGATAAAATGTCCCATCTGATCGCAATGTATTTCCATTAAAAACACAGAGCAGTCTGGACGTGCACAGTAACAGAGGTACAAATTAAAGTTCAGTGCTCTGACACTTGCTGATTTGAGGAAAGTGGGACTGGAGTCATTTCTGTGATTAAAAGCCTGACCGTTTATTTTTTTACACCGTGCCCCGCAGCCTGGAGGTGCACCTGTTAAATCAGACACAAAAGGCTGTGATTTGACACTTTCTGTTTTCACTGCCTCATCTGCCATCATAGTATAACAGTTTTTGCAGTGCGCTTGTTGATTACAAATGGATCAGAAAACTCCACAAATTTACAGCACAAAGTCGGAAAAAGAGGAAATTGTACTGCTTACCTTTGATTTGGAAGTGATAATTGTACAACCCCAATGAAGTTGGGACATTGTGTAAATGTTATGTGTCGACGCGGGTTGAGGAGCGGACCTGCGTCTGACGGAACCCAGCGCTAAAATAAAGCGGTTCCAATAACAAAACAATTTATTCTTCCACCCTCTGGTGCATAACAAAGTGACTGAACAAAAGATGCGTCAGTCTGGTGGAGTGAAGGCTGGCACGCTCTCCAGCGCCTAAAAGGATCGAAGCCTGGCGCTTCTGGACTCACTTTTACTGCCAAACACCCCCCAGGTGGACACGACAAACCGACTCTCTGCGAAGGACAGAAGAGGTGAGGTAAGTCAGCAGTTACAAACAATATCCTTCAAAAGGCACACACTATCAGCAACACATTCAGGTCTGTATTTAAGCTTTATCACTGCTATTACCAGCATTTTTACACTATTCCTCTATCTACCAAGCGCTGCCAAATGGCAGCACTGGGTACTTTACATCTCATTAGGCCACATTTTGTTATGTACATGGGGGCCATTAGATCAGAATGTGCAAGTGCTGGAAAGCCAGCTCACAACACATACTCACTCTGTTGACGGAGAGACGCAGAGATGGCTAAGCTTTATAGCACAGAGCATATAAGATATTTTGGACATCCAGTGTGGGCAGCAAAGTACTGTGCATATGACAATAAAGCTTTGAATCTTGAATCTAAATTTCTTCTACTAAGTGTTGTGTTTTTTGTAACAAGTTCACAGAAAGGAGATGTGGCAGTGCCAGGTGCGTTCAAACAAACTAGGTCAAATGTCACCTGGTAACAATAGAAATAATAAGAATATAGAAATAACAAAACATTAGCATAATAACTATTGAAGTAATAGTGGTACAAATATCATTCCTAAAGCTATGGGTATGTCTTTATGGTCAAAGAATCTGATAAAGTTGAAAAGTTTATTTTATTCTTTATAACTAAACATCTGTTTTTTCTTATGTACTTGGGTTCTGTCTTTAGAGTTTCTTCTTACAAATGCAACTGAAACTATTTTTTATTTTGCTGACACAAAGAGGACAAATGCGCAAGCTGAATAAGGTGCTACTGTGTATTAGCTCATGAAAGGGGGTTGTTGAGATGTAAGATGTAAATCCAGGGAGTGCAGCTGCCATTTGGCAGCGCCTTGGGATTTAAAGGTATAACTGCCATTTGGCAGGTCCTTGGGATTTAAAGGTATAACTGCCATTTGGCAGGTCCTTGGGAGTAGGAGTGTTATGTAAATGAGCAGCTTCTCACAACAGGTGGAGGATCAGTTGTCCGCACGCCACAGCAGTGAGAAGCGAGCTGCACAATTCTCATCACAATTCAAATATACTGCGTACAAAATACCAAGTTACTATCAACAAGTAGTCAAACAATTAATCACCTCTGATGTGTGCTGACAGCATGTGTCCCTCACCCTTCCTGCTTCACAGGCACGATGTGTCAAACCCAGGCGCGGTCCTCAGCGTCTCACAAACGAACATCACAAGGTCGAGTTCCCGGCAATTCTGCTTGAATCACACATGGCTTAAATGCAGAACGCCATCTAATTATCTGCTTCAGCTGTAAGTCTTTAAGGTTGCATGTGAGCACCATCCACAGGTGCTGCACATAACGTTGATGAGGGGAAGGACTCTTCAGCCAGCACCTTCTCCACAGACAAATCAGTTTTCATACCTGGAGAGCAAAGAAAAGAAAAGAACACCAAAATGTCCAGCCACACCCCCCCCCAACACACAACAGTAAAATGTAAATAAAAACAGAATACAATGACTTGCAAATCCTCTTCAACCCTATATTTCAATTGAATACACCACAAGACAAGATATTTAATATTCAACTAAAAAACTTTATTGTTTTGTGCAAATATTTGCTCATTTTGAAATGGATGCCTGCAACACATTTCAAAAAAGTTGGGACAGTGGTATGCTTACCACTGTGTTACGTCACCAATGAACACAAAGGAGGGGGATGGTTGTGGGAGCAGGCGTATCAGTCTCGTCCATGTGTGGAGTGGCAGTTACTGTCAGTGTCTGGAGTTGCAGACTATCGGGGATGGCAAAAGTTAAGAAGGCAGCCAAATGGGTTCACCAAGGCCATAGAAATTCTTCTGGAGGAAAACAATGGGGCATTTTGACCTTAGAGGCTGGTAATCCTGCTGTATTTAGGGCAGAGCTTCGAAAACACATTTGCAGCTCTCATGAAAAACAAAATCCAATTTATGAATATTCCCTTGTCTCCGACATCATCCTTTGCAAGGCGTGCATTTGCTCTGAGATGTTATCCAACTATATAAATGCAGTCTATTTATAAGATTTGAACTGGTATTGTATAAGACACATTGATAGCAACTCGTTAGAGAGATGTCAACCACGTGAGGACATTACCAGCAGTCCCAGAGTGGTTCTCAAGCCTATCCAGTAGTGTCTTGCTTCGACTTTGGCTACACTGCCCCACAATATAGTACTGCTCTAAATGATCTGTATTGGTAAGCTTTAGTGAGAACAGAAGTATGTGTCCCTATCCCATATTTATCACTGAGCATAAAGGAGCCTTCAGAAGAAGAAGAAGAAGAAGAAGGGCCTTTATTGTCATTGTACATATGTGAATATATATTGCCACAACAAAGTCATGTCTGCATTTAACCAATCCTAATTACAATCAGACACAATCCAACTACTATGAGCAGTGGGAAGCCACAGTCTGGCACCACTGGACCAACTCCAGATGTAATGTCACTGCTTTTGTCAGGGGCAGATAAGGAGCAGACCCTATATGAGCATGTTTTGATAGTGGGAGGAAACCCCCACAGACACGAGGCGAACATACAAACTCTCACAGAAAGGACCAAGTGGGATGAGATCCCAAGAACGTCTTGTTGTGAGGCAACAGAGCTAACAAGTAAAGCACTGTATCTTCAGAAGATACACAGTAAATTTGAGTAAACTATACCTCTGCTGGGATAACATTTGGTCCCAGTCTAAATAGAGTAAAATACACTCTGTTATAGAGTGAAATCAGTTCTGCTGTCGTGTCAAATCAAGTTTTTCTATTCCAATAAGTTATTCACAGCATCATGGAGTTGATTTTACACTGTGATAGACTTGATTTAACACTGTGATACAGTATATTTAACCCTCGTTTCTTCCCTGCTGATGCCACACATGGATCTTGCACATCAACAGACACCTATAAATGCGTCAGAGCTGTTATAGATCGCTTCCCTCCAAGTCCTGTACAGTTAGTAGTGCTCTTGCCTCAAGGTCAGGAGTTCAAAGCCCACCCAGCCCAAATCTCCCTGTACCATCTCTGCAACCCGCATAAACATACAACAATCAGCATGCGCTTGATACCCATAACATGTTGAACATAAAGAGCAGAATAAAAGCACAGATATAGAATATAAATATGTTGTGAGCCTCTATGGTAAACTAGTTGAAGCACTTAATAGGTGAGGCTTGATTGCAAACAGTACGGTTTGAGTACGGTTGTCAAAATGTGAATTTGTCCTTTCAGATAAGTTCTATTCACAGTAATAGTTATAAAAATAGGAACCAGCAGCTTAAATGCATAAATTTCTCTACATCTCAGTTCCACTTTGATTACAGCAACAATACTGGCTGAAAGCTGCAGCCATGAATACTAAAGCCCCGGTCACACAGAGCATTAGGAGAGTCACCAGCACTCTGTTGCAGCCTCCACAAGAACACGATGGCAGACTTTGTGGGAAAAATGATGCAGTCACATGTATAAGACTCTTTTGCAAAATGATGGTGGCAACATTGATGTGTGACGGCTGCAAATTTATAGACTGTTGTCCTTTTTTGGCGTGACTCCTGTGGGATCTGTCATGGTGCTGAACACCGTAGTGCTTTTTTTCAAAGAGGATGGAGAACGTGTCTGTAACAAAACCTGCGCGTCTGCGGCAACACATGCATGACACATCTGTGTGTGTAGGAGGGCACGCTGTGCAAATGCACAGGTGGACTCAGACAGGGGTGGGTGGTGGTGTTGAATTTTAAGAGGGAGCACATTTCAATTACTCATGAGACAGATTTGTTGCAGGGCTGCATTATGTTTCACTAGGTTGGTACCAAAAGAAACTGTCAACGAGTGTTTATTTGTCGCCAAATATAGTAACCTTAATAACACACAAGCTCCCTCTTTCTTCCTCTCTCACACTACACACATCCAACACATATGCACAGCAGCACCTGTCATCGGATGACCCATAATAATCAAAGTACTGTAACGGCCTGGTGTAGAACTGCTATAAATTGTTCAAGCTGGCAATTCGCAGTGTTTATTGTTACTCTGTCTGGACCACTGAAATGCATTTAAAACTCACAGTTGTTGGCTGCATACTGCTAACTATCGGCTTTCTATTATGAATTTATCCTGTGAAGCAAGCTTCAATTCAAAGCTCGATTCATATTTGTCTCACAGAAATGTCCTCGTCTTGACACCTTCAAAATCTAGTTGTTTGAGTTTTCTCTGTGAAGTAGAGGTGCACAGCCACATGACCTCTGAGTGTAAACAGCACAGGTCCAATGACCAAATATTACTGACATGACTGTTTAATGTAATAATATTACTTACTGGATAATACATTCATCATGATTTAGGATACAAATGGATCTGGTTTCTCACCTGATTGATGTGACATTAATTGTGGTCACCAAAGTGCCAATGCCACAAAATGTTTCCTCTTCTTATATAGGCTGTGGATTGATCAATAAATTCTCTTACTGCATAAATTACATGGATTTATATGTGGAGGTGGGATGAAGTCATTACCAGAAATCCTCATTATGTTGCTAAAGTGGAATGCACAATATACAGAATACAAGCTGGTCTGAACCTTTTACTTTCTGTTCCAAACTTTTCCTTTTTTTTTTTTTTTTTTGTATATATGATGCTCTTCATAAGGGCTACTTTCCATATTCCAGCAGTGGAGCTGTTCATCTCATGTTTTCACACCTTCCTCCTCACAATCAATGTTTTTCTCTCCAATCTCAATGTGCCAACCCCAATATACGCCCTCTGTAGCACACAGGAGCACAGAGATGGTACCACTGTGGTACACCAGAAAAAACAAAACAACAACAACAATAAAAACAAGTTGCCTCATTTTATAGTCTGGGAAGTCGCCATATGCTCTATGACTGATTTTCAGCATGTTGCACATCACAACACCCACTTTTTCTGACTGTAGAGCAAGTATGAAGTACACACCTGTATCATTTTATCTTGAACCTGCGGCAGTGTTCCAATGTTTAAGACTTGGTGGGACTGGGCCTTAAGACAGAGCATTTTATAAAGATTTTAAGCATAATTCACACATTTGCTTCTATTCATTTCAATTCAATTTATTTAAACAGCACAAAATCACAAGATAAGTCACCCCAAGGCACTTTATAGGGGGTAACAGGGCTGCACTCAAAAATACCTTGCTCACTGAACCTAATAAAATCATGGAAAGTATTTTCACCCAAGTAAAATGCGTTAACTTGACTAGTGACCTAAATGTAAATTTACTGGGTCAACATGATGAATTTGCATTACGGATACTTAATTATGATACTTAATTAAGATGAGCAAGCACATAGGCAACATTGGCAATGAAAAATATTTTTTGATTGTAAGAAGAAACCTCCAGCAGACCAGACTCAGAGGAGTGTGACCATCTGCTTTGGCCATATGAGGCATCCAGGTATTTACAGTTTTTTTCAATTGCTTAATCGCAAAACGCTGTTGTCTGAACCAAATGCTCAGTTGCCTGAATCCACTGATTGAATCAGTCACTCTTTTTGCAAAACCATAAGCACTTTTCACCTTTAGACACAACTTGCCAACACATTTTCATTGTGATGCACCTGTGTTGCATAATGGTGAGCACACCATTGCATCATTGCATTGACTCAGGCACGATTTGACAACATAGTTCAGTTCTGAGCACAGATTGACCTGTTTTGAGGTGAAAGTTTGGTTTTGCAAGAAGAGTCTGGGATTTTGTGAATGTAGCTTGAAAATTGGGTTTTGTGTTCACAGTTTAGAGAAAAGGAGAGCAGCTTTTGAGAAATGTGTCTTAGCAATTGAGAAAAACAGTAACAAGCCCAGTGGTCATAGTGACCAACTTGTCCAAAGAAAAAGGTTGTAAAGATCATAGGCTCATGATAAGTGTTTATCGTAGACAACCAACAGTTCTGGAGGTTCCCCAGACTCCACATCAAGGCACATCATACTACAGCCCCGAACCTTCTCCCTGCCCCTACCCCAGTCCAATAAACGGAAGTCCAGTCCTTAACCCCTTAACACCTGAATTTATATAGCTGCATATAAAAAAATGTTTTGTGTGTGTTTTTGCCTTTAAGTAGATGGTAAATAATGTTGAGATTATTAATTACACTTTTGCACAAAAAATAAATAGTAATTTTGGTATTTTGGTAATAATTTATGTTATAATAATAATAATAATGGTATGTTGCAAATTTGCGACAACAGGCATACTGGTCAATTTGGTATGTTGCATATTTGAGTCAAATATTGTACAACAATAGGCGTTAAGGGGTTAAATCCCACAACACACTCAGATATATCGGTGGTGGAAAACGTTTCATGTTCTTCTTTGATGTTACATCTCACAGCCATCAGTGATGAGTTAGGGATCTCTGTTGCATCATTTAGTGGTGGGTGGGGAGACTCTTATTTGACAGCTGCCTCATATCTTCTGTATCAGTCATCTGGGTTTTGGGTGTGGTTAGAGTTAGGGTTAGCATTCCCCCGGGCATCACACAGTGACGCACAGGGGGTATGTGATTCATCACAGATTGATGTTTGGTCAAAATGAGCTGTTTGTGTCAAAATGTGATAGGTTGGGTGTGAGACTGGGTTAACAAGGAGACAGAGCAGAAAACAGTCTGCCAGGACGAACAACTCACAGGAACAATGTTTCACAGCAGCAAAATAACAGACAAGATGCTAATGTGATCGCCAGCAGGCAGCCCTACCTTTCATTAACAATCACAGAATTACCATATGTTGAGACTGAGTTTCACTCCATTAGTGGTGGTAGCTGGTCAAATCTGTTAACTGTGCAGAAAGATTTTTATTTGGTTGAGAAACTTTCTTCAGAATGCACATCATTAGACAGATGTCCCTGAGTGCTGGGACATTGTCACTGAGCTGTATAATCTGGTTTTGACACAGTCGTCTTGTATCACTGCTAACCACACAATCACCGGATATGTCCATGACATCACACTGTCTGTTTAACAGAGGAAGAGAGTGGCGCCTGTAATCACTGGAACCCTCTGACTGCTAATAACTGCTGCTCATTTGGCAAAACCCCAATTAGAGCCCAACCGCCTGAGGTGACAGCACCAGCCATGGCAAGTTCCATAACACACACACACACACACACACACACACACACACACACACACACACACACACACACACACACACACACACACACACACACACACACACACACACACACACACACACACACACACACCACACACCACAGATGGGTTACATAATCCTGCACATCAGATTCCTTAAACTTTATACAAGGCTCATCATTTTTGAAACACACACACACACCTATCTATCTATCCACACACACACACACACACACACACACACACACACACACACACACACACACACACACAAGCATATATATATATATATATGCTTGTGTGTGTGTGTGTGTCAAAGTAGTATCTGCGATTTGGTTGAATCTGAGATTCTACTAGTGGAGTCTCCGAGCAAAGAATACAGCAATACCTTACTGTGGAAATTAGAAAAATATCTGTCATATCAACTTCACTTTTGAACCCCACCATGCTCAAGTGATCACAGTAAAAAAGCAAGAACTTGTTGTAATCAACGGAAACTCTACTAGTAGATTCTCCAATTGGAGTCTCTATTAGTAGATTTTCTGATTGGAGACTCTACTAATAGAGTCAACAAACAAACAAAACAATATATATATATATATATATATATATATATATATATATATATATATAAAACAGTAACTGCGAAGCAGTGCTAAGCCTTTTTGTTATTGATTAAAAATTGCAGTCATTGCGGTGTCTGTCTCAGTATGACATGTCACAGTAATGTCGGAAAAATGTCGTGATGTGTAATGTCGTGATGTGACAGACATGTCACATCACTCTGCATTTAATCATTAGTGATCGATCTCTGCCCCCCTTCACAGCATGTCTTTTTCCTGGTTTTTTCCCTCAGCCCCAACCAGTCTCAGCAGAAGACTGCCCCTCCCTGAGCCTGGTTCTGCTGGAGGTTTCTTCCTGTTAAAAGGGAGTTTTTCCTTCCCACTGTTGCCAAGTGCTTGCTCATAGGGGGTCGTTTTGACCGTTGGGGTTTTTCATAATTATTGTATGGCCTTGCCTTACAATATGGAGCACCTTGGGGCAACTGTTTGTTGTGATTTGGCGCTATATAAGAAAAAAGTTGATTGATTGATTGATAATATCTCACACTGACAAACAGCAAGCTACAGAGCTCAAACGTGTAGATTATGAGGGTTTACTTTAACGGAGGCAGGTATGCAGCTGTTCTTCTTGACATCCAAATGTAATCCTGTCAGCATCACCAGCAATAATCATCTTATGAATACAAGCCTTCAACCTGTCACTGCAGAAGGATGAGGACTTCACACATTCTGCAAAAATGTCAGAATTTTTCAGTAACACAAGAGGTCACATCCTGTGCAACATGGGTGCACTGTGTCAGGTCTACCTGCGTTAATTTACACATTTGTTTCTGAAAAGTGGTATCACACTAGGTCTACAGTGGACCACAGTGACCATGAGGTTTTCTTATCACTATCACCTATGTGCTTGCTCAGGGGGGCAGTGTTGTATAAAGTACTGGAAAATCACACTTACGTAAAAGTACAGATACCCATTAAAAAAAATGACTTTGGCAGAAGTTCAAGTCACCGATTGAAATGCTACTCAAGTAAAAGTCTTAAAGTATCTAGTATTTATTGTACTTAAGTATGACAAGTAATGTACAACTAAATGTACTCAAGTATTGAAAGTAAAAGTACAAGTAAATGTTAATAATCAAAAATGGACTGATTTTTTTATATTACAAAGTTTATCTAGGCTTGTAAATGACTGGTAGTTAGTCAAAATACTGAAATTTGTGCACATCACACAAATACACTTCAGAAACAAGGTTTCAAAACCTAAACGAGAGTAGGCTACTCACTAGGTGTTCACAGGAAACAGTTATTTATTTCTATATGTATTTATTTATTTTCATTGTTACATGGTTTTATCTTTTCTGTTGTGTTTTGTTTCATTGCTTAAATTTTCATTGTTACGCAGATGATACTCAGCTTTATCTATCCATGAAGCCAGAGGACACACTCCAATTAGCTAAACTGCAGTATTGTCTTACAGACATAAAGACATGGATGACCTCTAATTTCCTGCTTTTAAACTCAGATAAAACTGAAGTTATTGTACTTGGCCCCACAAATCTTAGAAACATGATGTCTAACCAGATCCTTACTCTGGATGGCATTACCCTGACCTCTAGTAATACTGTGAGAAATCTTGGAGTCATTTTTGATCAGGATATGTCATTCAAAGCGCATATTAAACAAATATGTAGGACTGCTTTTTTGCATTTACGCAATATCTCTAAAATTAGAAAGGTCTTGTCTCAGAGTGATGCTGAAAAACTAATTCATGCATTTATTTCCTTTAGGCTGGACTATTGTAATTCATTATTATCAGGTTGTCCTAAAAGTTCCCTGAAAAGCCTTCAGTTAATTCAAAATGCTGCAGCTAGAGTACTGACAGGGACTAGAAGGAGAGAGCATATCTCACCCATATTGGCCTCTCTTCATTGGCTTCCTGTTAATTCCAGAATAGAATTTAAAATTCTTCTTCTTACTTATAAGGTTTTGAATAATCAGGTTCCATCTTATCTTAGGGACTTCATAGTACCATATCACCCCAATAGAGCGCTTCGCTCTCAGACTGCAGGCTTACTTGTAGTTCCTAGGGTTTGTAAGAGTACAATGGGAGGCAGAGCCTTCAGCTTTCAGGCTCCTCTCCTGTGGAACCAGCTCCCAATTGGGATCAGAGAGACAGACACCCTCTCTACTTTTAAGATTAGGCTTAAAACTTTCCTTTTTGCTAAAGCTTATAGTTAGGGCTGGATCAGGTGACCCTGAACCATCCCTTAGTTATGCTGCTATAGACTTAGACTGCTGGGGGGTTCCCATGATGCACTGAGTGTTTCCTTCTCTTTTTGCTCTGTATGCACCACTCTGCATTTAATCATTAGTGATCGATCTCTGCTCCCCTCCACAGCATGTCTTTTTCCTGGTTCTCTCCCTCAGCCCCAACCAGTCCCAGCAGAAGACTGCCCCTCCCTGAGCCTGGTTCTGCTGGACATTTCTTCCTGTTAAAAGGAAGTTTTTCCTTCCCACTGTCACCAAGTGCTTGCTCACAGGGGGTCGTTTTGACCACTGGGGTTTTTCTGTAATTATTGTATGGCTTTGCCTTACAATATAAAGCACCTTGGGGCAACTGTTTGTTGTGATTTGGCGCTATATAAATAAAATTGATTTGATTTGATTAGGTTCTTTTTGTCTCTTTCTCTAAAATTGTATTGTAACATTATTAGTCTGTTATTGTTGACTGTTATTGTGTAGACTAGTATTGTTGTTGCTATTAATATCTGAATAAAAAAATGTAAAAAATTACAATTTGACCCTTTTACGACAACGAACGCTGAGCCATTAATTATACAGAAAACAAATCAACACAAACGTGCTGATGCGAACAGCTTAATGCTAACTTTAACATTGAAAATGCCATAGACATGCTAACGCGTTAGCATCGGTCCCGTTTTTAAGTTATAAAATACATCTATCAACTGTTTCAGAAGACCATAACAGGTCGGTTTAACATAAAAATATTAAGTATTACTCACAGACATATGCTCTTCAGGGTTTTAGCTGGGAAAAATTAGGATAAAGCGAAATAAAGTAATGAATCCACGAGCCGTAGATCGAAGCACTGCTTCGATCTGCGAATCACTGCTTTGATTGGTTCAAGGTTTAAAGCAAAGCCGCGTGGCAGAAAAGTTGATTACAGACCCGCTGCAGGTCTGTAATCAATGTAGAGAAATAATCATTTTCCTGACAAACACCCCCCAAGTGCACAACTGCAAAAAAGCCTATCGGACATGCCTCATGACAGCTTGGCCTCACTAGTAATAAGTGGTGTCTCTGGGTGAAAACACGACTTTTTCGTGTGTGTGTGTGTTTTTTTTTGTAATGAGTAACGGCATGGCGCATAGAAAATGTATCGGAGTAGAAGTATGCAATTAAGGTCGGAAATGTAGTGAAGTAAAAGTGAAAGTAAGCTGAATTTAAAAAACTCAAGTAAAGTACAAAGTCTCCCAAAACATACTTAAGTACAGTAGTGAAGTATTTTTACTTCGTTACTATACAACACTGCAGGGGGGTTGGCAAGGTTAGACTTTACCTATGTGAAGCACCATGGGGCGAGTTATGTTGTGATTTGGTGCTTCATAAATAAACTGAATTGAAATTGTGGAGTCTCACAGCCTACACATGAGCTTTAGAAGACTTCAGACTATTCCAAAAAGTTGTTCCCCTCACTCTTTGCATCACCACATATGCAGGTACAACATTTAAGACCAAAATCATTATTCTGAATCAAGGATATTTGGAGTTTTGTGCTGCGTGGAAAAGTTCAAATTATTGTCATTTTGTTTTGTTTTTAATCTATTGAAGATTGGTCACATTGACTTACATTTCCCCAAATAGGTAAAATTGATCAGTAATGATGCAAACTAATTTTGCTGTTAGCGACCCTTACCAAAAAATAGTACTGATAAGTATATAAAAAGTAAACTAGAAGTATACTTGAAACATACTTGCATATACTACTTTTTGGTAAGGGGACGTGCAGTGGGATGGACCAGAAGTCTGTTGAACATTGGTAACCTTTACCTATTCCTTCTGGTGAAAAACAAACTTGCTCAGTAAGTGAATAAACACAAAATCATCTGAATTTCTTGGAGATTCATTATCGTAATATGAGTAATGGAAAGAAAATACTCTGTTTTTCAGCCACTACTCATGTTGCACTTCACATTAGCCAAGGTCTTCTTAGTGCTAAAGGATGATATGTTTAATTTTATTTTTCCTATTAATTTTTGTTGTAGTCGAATCCACTCCAGCACATCTTTGTGTGGCCAAGTTGAATATACATGTATTGTCAACTCACCTATGTAAGATATATCTGAGTGTTATCCAATATAAATACTGCAAAAAACCTGATGGTAGACCTTAGACCAGGTTTTTGGTGGACTGTGGTGCATTCATTTTTAGCTGTCTCACTCATGGAGGCACAGGCGAGCAGAGCCACTTAAACAACATGGGTTCTGAGGGTGAAAATCACAATTGTGTTGGCTGGAAACTAGCAAGGACATTTCCGTTGCACTCTGCGCTGCTTCACTATGGCTATAAGATAGGACCCAGAGTCTTCTTCACTTATCCATTCAATCAGTTTTCACCGCTTTTATTTCTACCATTAAGACACTGGAGACAGGAGACTTGAACATTTATTCCATAATTTGAATTTTACAAATACAAGATAATCTTTGTTTTGGGGCTGGTGTCAGGGTACATTGAACACAAATCCTTCCGCTGGAAGAAGGCAGGGGCAGAGCCTACGCCACACCGTCAGATGAGGACCAGCTGGTGGCAGTGGGGCGGAGAAGGGCACAACACAGGACGCAATCGGGGTGCACACAGGAACCAAGCGAAGGTGACAAGAGGAGGAAGCAGAGGTGAGGTCAGTGTCAGACAGGTACCTGGAGGTGCACAAGAACCAAACAGGAGGCGATGGGGTGGAGGAGGTAAAGTCTCAGACAGCGACTGCAAACAGCCAACAGGTGAGTCAATGTTTTCTGTTGGTTGGTTGATAATAAAGTTATGACCAGCTACTTCTGATCAGGTACCCAGGTATTATTAATTAGCAAATGTGAAGAAAAGCTAAAGCATAAATCTTCCTGGTAGAACCAAGCAGCAACACTCAAGCTCGCATTTCGACTGCAACCAGGAAGTGCAGTTACTTGACTGGCCACTTGAGGTTGGCTCCAAAACAGAGCACTTTCTCAAACAATAGATGCTCATTTTAAAATGTCCACCTTTATTAGAGCAGACATAAGCATGTTTACAGTCTGGCACAAAAATGGTTTAGGACTCAACATGTTGTGTGGGCCGCTGAAGAGGAGGTACTGCTGGCCCACCACCACCAGAGGGCGCCCTGCCTGGAGTGCGGGCTCCAGGCACCAGAGGGCGCCGCCGCCCCACAGGAGCAGCCTCGGTAACAGCTGTCACCCATCACCTGAGACAGCTGACGGCAATTATCACTGGGGTATATCAGCAGGACGGCGTCTCCACCTCATCGCCGAGATATCGTTTCTACCAGAGAGGTAACGTATCAAAGCTACGGAGGGTATCTTTTTGGATTTGTGCTTAGTTTGTGGATTACTGTTCCAACGAGAGGTGGAGGTAACTTCCCTGCTGTTCGGAGTCCTGGGTGCAAACGCGCCCCCATCTAACTGTCCTTTGTTCCTCGTCAGCAGTACCAGGTCCGACACGCGGAGGCAGTGGCCACCTGGGAGTTCGGGACTTGGCGGCTCCAGTATTCCCGGGGTCCTGTGGCGGAGGAAGCCGTGTGGTTCCGGTCTTACCTTGGAGAGGCGTCTCCTATCTTCGAGCCTGCCCACACGACACTTTTGTGAATTGACTGTTGTCCATTGCTGTGATTGGTTGTATTCGTTGTGCACATTCACAACAGTAAAGCTTGTTATTTTGACTTACTCCATTGTCCGTTCATTTGCGCCCCCTGTTGTGGGTCCGTGTTCCTACACTTTCCCAACACAACAGATAGTTTTCCTCCTCCATGTCAACTGTTACGGGGGTTGATTTTTTTTCTAACTTCTTAGTTTAAAACATTTTAATTAATAAAATTTGGTGTAATTGTCAGCGTGGTTGCTTTGAGTGACTCCTCCTCTGACCAGAATGGAGTCACTTGCTGTTGTGTTATTATTGTGTCTGTTTGAAGTATTTTATTACAAACACGAAGAATAATATGGTTTGTTGTGCAGTGAAACATCCTAACAGATCATCTCAGAGACGTCCCTGTTGCAATACTGACACTGACTGAAACTCTTGTCTTATTTAATGTTGGATGCTAACGGTTTTAGCACTTTTCGCAGTTGTCTGTAGGTCCTCTTAATGCACAAATACTGAGGAATTACACAGCCGATGATTTTTACTATCCACACCAAAGTAAGCCATTATGAGAACCACTACACAGTCCCCAAAAATATGAATTAATTAACACCTGAACTGAGGTTAGCTGGTAAGCCTGATGCTTCAGATTCAGGGGGCTAAGCTTTATTCGGCACACACAGAGACGCCTACACTCCGTCCCTTTATGTGTTAATGACTTCATCATGAATCAGTATGGGCGGGGCTCTCAACTTGATGACGTCCAGAAAAGCGGGTCATTAGGGCTTGTACAGGTCTCTACAGAAAGCCAATGGGTGACGCCAAACAGGCTCTGTCCAGTACATGACCAGTCTATGGGTAGAACCTACTCTTCTCTACTTTTCTTTAACTTATTCTGTATGATCTGATGTTATCTGCAATTGTATTGCCCACTTCTGCATTGAAGTTCCCTTGGATGATATTTTTCTTGCTTTTGAGATTGAATGAGATTCCTGCTTCACTGTTTTCTTTCCTATGTTGGAGCACGGTGGTGTAATGTTTATGCGAAAAGGTCCAGTATGAAGCTTTGATCACAGACTTCTGAGATTGCCCAATATCATTTCAGTTGGATTGCCTTAATGATTAAAAGAAAAATAAATTCAAACTTGGTTGCCAGCAACCAAACCACTCGGGGGCACATGGGCGGGGTGGGTGTTTTTTGTTATTTTAGTGAGACCTATACCCTGTTCATTGTTGCGTCTCTTGTGTTTCATACCTGAGTGATTGTACTCATAAACCTTCTTGTCTGTTGCTGCTCTCTGTGGGAGTGAGACGTGATGCAAACAGCAGCAACACCATCAGTGATTTGGATCAACAGTTCACATCCCGTAATATGGTACAGCACGTAATATGGTGCTGTGGTGTTGATTCATGCTGACAAAGAGAGTTAAAATCTTTCACAGTGAAGAATAATTTATATTATTTTAACAAACCTAATTTTATTACTTGCTGGCTCCATTACATCATTTAATGAATGCTTCATTAAAAAAAAAAAAAAAAAAAAATCATACATGCTCATAGCTTTGTGAATTATGATTCTAGTTCCCTAAATCAGTGTTCATGCTTTTTTCGGTCCTTACTAAATAATAGAACAATAGAATATTAAGTCATCTGCAATGGTAAATTTCCATTGATTTCATTGATTTAATATTTGTTTTGTTGATTACAGGATGAAAAACTGTGACACAACCTGCACAGATTTATTTTTAAAAGATCTCTTTGAGAAACACTTTCCAGTTTTCCTTTTGAAAATCACAATATAAATTGATTAATAGTTACTTTGAAATTTAACAGCCAAAAATGAATCATTTAATCTACATGGAAAGACAAGTTTCAAAGTAAAAGTGCAGCACTGGATGAATATCAGAAATAGCACACTATAAACCTGTCTGGGCTTATTGCAGAGCCGTAATTAGTGGAGCTGTCAGAGAGGGAGATAAACTTTAAATGTGGTTCACAGCACAGTGATCATTATCCACAGGCAACCTAAAAAGGCATTTATTGCAATTTATGTACTGCATTATTATTTCAGATAATTATATAAAAAAGAGAGATTATAGGTTTCACATGACAGAAATATAAGATTTTATTAAAAGAAAACCACATTACTAACTGGGCAGCTTTTGAAGCATAAAAAAACACTATCCTGTGTTAACTCAACACATCATAACTCTCCTGGAAGCTTTGGTGTAGTTTATCCTGGTGTGCACAAGGTGCACAAATCACGTTCCACCAGAGGGAGCTTAAAGCAAAGGCATTCACGCACCTGAAGCCAGCAACCCTACATATAAGCCATATATTATATTTGGCCTGTCCAAATCAGCAGAAATTATTATTTTTTTATTATTATTTTAAACAGCAGAGATATACCAAAATTTATCTGTAACTTATGTTACAGAAACAATATGAGTTGAAAACAACCATAAAGGATTTCCATATCTTGATTTCACTATATTCTCAGAATTGAGGAATTTGACAAATCCAATCAGTATTTGCCACTAATATTTCAACAGATGTGCATCCTCCCCAACTCCAACAACTGATGGACCAAATTGTGGCATGAAACAAAGAAAAACATTTATGTAATTATAAGAATCACTCATACCTATCCCAGAGATCAGTGGGTGAGAAGCAGGGTGCACCCCGGACCTGTCGCAGCAGGGCTATAGTAAATAAGTCTAATGGTATATTTACATTTATAGGAATAACCAAGCTGTTACTTGGTAGAAGTGATCTCATGTAGTCAGTCAGCTGTTTTTTGGTAATATGGAAGCATCTATTTCTTGCAACAATTCTTAAATTGTCTTGAATATACTGGCAAATGGGTTCTGCAGGATACAAGAATATAGCTGCCTGAGCAGTGGGTTGAACACATAAATATGTGCACACTCCAAATCTAGAGCCAGCTGCAGAGCAAACAGATTCTGATGTCGATGCTGACTGTGAATAAAAATACTGTATGATGACACACTGAATGAAAAACAGAAGCAAAACTGTAAATACAGATTTTATTTCTTATGAATTCAAAATGTGATCATGAAGGTTTTATGGAAGAAAACTCTTGGCACAGAAGATCAATATATAATATGATGCATGGCAAAGTGTAGATGAAAAACAGATCCATACAAAGCAAAATTCACTGAATATTAACCAAAATTTTCTGTTTGAGTTTTACTGTCTAAAAATTACTCACCATCCTATAAGTTTTCATTTTTGTTGGATGGAATGTTCCATGACGCATGTCCAAATGTCCTCAGGCCACTTAATGTTACAAACTGGATTTGACCTGACTGCTTTACGTGCAGCCATGACGCAGGCTCAAAAATGTTAGCATTTGCGTACAGTCTAAACTGATAAAAACCAAGGGTTTCTTATCTGTCTGGGACAAACCTAGGCGCCATGAAATGTTGTGTTCTTTGCTTATCACACTGACACAAATACATTCATCGCAAAGTTGATATGACACATACCGCTTGAATATACAGCCCAGTCTCACATTTTTTTTTCGTGCTCAAGGGACGAAATGAGTCAAATTTTTGTGACTGGGTTTTCTTAAACTCACTATTATTAACCCTACTCCTACCCCCAACCCTAACCTTAACCATAACCTAATCTCACTCCTTCCCCCCACCCTAACCATAACCACCCCCGACCCCCGCTTCACTTTTGATTTCATGCAGCCGTCATGGAATGAATTAGAATGAATTTGTGCTGCCGTGATGAAAATGAGGCACTTTTCGTCACAATATCACGAACCAAGAGATTAATGTATATATCGTGTTGCTGAATCACGACTTGCCGTGAGTCTGGGTTGGAATATAACAACGTGATCACATCACCCGCTTACCACATCAAACACACCACCCTCTGCAACCAATCACATAGATCCACTGATCCACAAAGCAGGGCAAGACCTGCCCACCTGGGGGCAGGCTGAGTGCAGGCTTAAGAAGCACTCTAACGTTAATGTTGGGCTCTTGTTTGCAACGGTGCATGACATGCTTGCTTCAAGATCCAATGCTGTCATAGTTGACTCTATTCATCAGGGTAATACAGCATCTGGTTTTTAAGTCTGTCTTCTGTCAGTCTTTGAGTTCGCTCACCACATAAAACTACCGGGTGGGGTTCAGCGGGCAGAAAAACCCCTACATCCTTGTAGTTTTATTAACATTTAGTAACCTAATATTGTACTTTGGTGGACATTGTCAGGGTGAGAACCAAAGCGTGACCCCAGTGCAGTGAACGAATCAAATGCTTCAAGCTGAGAGCGGATGTCGAAAAACTACCAATGCCAGTGTAATTTGTTTCCCTTTTTATAAGAGTTTGGTGTTTTCATTTGTTCAAACAAGTTTTTCGCCAACCTCTTTCTCTTTATACTTTCCTGAACATCTACATTCCACTGTCAAGCCTCGTCTTCCTTCCACTGTCCAGATGTCACACACAGCACCTTCCCAGCTGTCTCCATCACCACAATCACAGTCCTTTTTCAATTGTCCAAAATTAATTCACTTCCATCCAGCACCCTTCTCACCTTATCCCTGAAATTCATGGTGACAGTTTCAACTTCAACAGCATTACTCATTCAGCTTCCACCATCTGATCCTTTGCTGAGTTCTCATGCTCTTCCTTTCTTTACCTCTAAAGTCATCTAACAAACACCATCCTATGCTGTCTAGCTACACTCTCTCCTGCCACCACTTTACAGTCTACCATTTCTTTTAGGTTGCATCTCCTACAAAGAATGTAGTCCACCTTTGTGGACCTTCCTCTACTCTTATATGTCACCCTGTGCTCCTCCTTTTTCTTAAAGTATTCACCACAGCCATTTCTATCCTTTTTGCAAAATCTACTATCATCTGCCCTTTAGGTGTGGTGGCCAAGCAGTTAAATGTACTTGTTTCCATTGCAGAAGGTTCCTGGTTTAAACCCATCCCTGCCTGTTGTTCATGAAATATGGAGTTGCATTAAGAAATACATCTGGTGTAAAATGTGTGCCAAATCAACATGCAGGTTCACCTCTGATCTGCTGTGGTGATCCCGAGTGAAAACAAGGGAGTAGCCAAAGGGACGTTTTTTTTCCTGTCATCTGTCCTTCCACATTCCTGTGTTGTGTGGGCCGCTGAAGAGGAGGTACTGCTGGCCCACCACCACTAGAGGGCGCCCTGCCTGGAGTGCGGGCTCCAGGCACCAGAGGGCGCTGCCGCCTGATGAGAGCAGCCAGGGTGACAGCTGTCACCCATTACTGGACACAGCTGACTCCACTCGGCACGGAGGTATATCATCAGGATGGCGTCTCCACCTCGATGCCGAGATATCGCCTTGAGATAGAGGTAACATTCTCTGCAGCATATTCTGTGTTAATTGATAAACTTGTTAAACCTTTCAGGACAGCGGACTACCGCAGGCCGAGTGACTAGATAAGTACTCACCTTCCTGCTTTTTTGGGACGAGAGGTGGAGGCAGCTTCTCCCCTCTCCGTGTTACTGGGTGCAGCCGCATCCACACCTGTGTGTTGTTGCTCTCTCTTGCCAGCAGTACCGGATCCGACGAGCGGAGGCAGTGGCCACCTGGGAATTCGGGACTTGGCGGTTCCAGTACTTCCAGGGTTCGGTGGCAGAGGAAATCTGGATGGTTCCGGTTCGACCTGGACGGACGTCTCCTACCTTCGAGCCTGCCCACACGACACCAGCAGAATTTGGCTTATCCCCAAATTGTTGATTGTTGTATTGGTTGTGCTCGTTTCACAATAGTAAAACTTGTTATTTATCTTCTCCATTGTCCGTTCATTTGCGCCCCCTGTTGTGGGTCCGTGTTCCTACACTTTCACAACAGGATATCTCGGCCAGCGTCATGGATCCCGAGGGGCGTCAACCGGCTGTTGAACGGCCAATGGAAGAACAGGGAGCGTCGGCGTGTTCGGGAGGGGTAATTGGTGAGTTGCAGCGGATCCTCACCGCTTTCACCACTCGGATGGATTTAATGACCGAGCAGAACGTTCTCCTAAACCGCAGGGTGGAGGCTCTCGCCGCACAAGTGGAAGCACGCCCTTCGGGCGCCGCTGCGGCTCTCCCTCCCGAGGACCCTGCGCGTAATAGTGACGTTCCACTGGTCGTTCAACGGCCCCTCCCTCCGTCCCCAGAAGCATACATAAGCCCTCCAGAACCGTACGGAGGCTGTGTGGAGACGTGCGCGGATTTTTTGATGCAGTGTTCGCTCGTCTTCGCACAGCGTCCCGTGATGTACGCAACTGACGCTAGCAAAGTAGCTTATGTAATAAACCTGCTTTGCGGGGAGGCACGCGCTTGGGCTACAGCGCTCTGGGAGCAGAACTCACGGCTCCTTCATACATACGATGGGTTTGTGCGGGAGCTCAGAACGGTGTTCGATCATCCCAATAGAGGAGAGACCGCTTCAACCGCGCTACTGTCAATAAGACAGGGGCATCGGAGCGCAGCTGCCTATGCAGTCGCCTTCCGCATCGCGGCGGCGAGATCCGGCTGGAATAGCACTGCCCTCCGCGCCGCCTTTGTAAACGGACTGTCACTGGTCCTAAAAGAGCACCTGGTGGCGAAGGACGAACCGCGGGATTTAGATGGGCTCATCGATCTAGTCATACGACTCGACAACCGGCTAGAGGAACGCCGTCGGGAACGAGGCGAAGGGCGTGGCCAGGCACGCGTCGTCCCTCTCCCTTCCGGTTCCGACCGAGCTCCGCCCTCCCCACGCTCCTCTGTTCCTGCGCTCTGTGCGCCTACGGCTCCCCCTGCTGACGAAGCTATGGACACGAGCAGGGCAACATTTAGGGCACCTGGAGCACAAAGGAGGCGGGCCCACGGAGCTTGTTTTGTTTGTGGCTCTGGCAAACGACTGCCCCGAGCGGTTAAACTCCAACGCCCGCCCCTAGAGACTGGGCCAGGGGTGGGCCGAAACATTCACGTGGGACACACCCACATTGCCACACGACTCCCAGTCACGATCCTGTTTGAGGATTCAACCCTGAAGGCCCCAGCACTGGTGGACACGGGCTCCGAGGGGAATCTGCTAGACAGTAGATGGGCAAGGGAGATAGGGCTCCCTCTGGTGGCTCTTACCTCGCCTGTGCAGGTTCGGGCACTAGATGGCTCCCTACTCCCACCAATCACGCATAAGACACCTCCAGTAACTCTGGTGGTGTCAGGTAACCACCGGGAGGTGATCGAGTTCTTTGTGACTCAGGCCACCTCCCGTGTGGTTTTGGGTTTTCCCTGGATGCTAAAACACAATCCCCGGATCGATTGGCCGTCCGGGGTAGTGGTTCAGTGGAGCGAAACCTGCCATCGGGAGTATCTAGGTTCCTCGGTTCCTCCCGGCTCCCAAGCTAAGGAGGAGGTCCGAGTCCCGCCCAATCTGAAGGCGGTGCCGGCGGAGTACCATGACCTCGCTGACGTGTTCAGCAAGGATCTGGCTCTCACGCTTCCTCCCCACCGCCCGTATGATTGTGCCATTGATTTGGTTCCAGGCAGTGAGTTCCCGTCCAGTAGGCTGTACAACCTCTCACGGCCGGAGCGTGAATCAATGGAGACCTACATCCGGGACTCATTAGCTGCCGGGTTGATCCGGAATTCCACCTCTCCGATGGGTGCTGGTTTCTTTTTTGTGGGTAAAAAGGATGGCGGGCTTCGTCCATGCATTGATTATAGGGGGTTGAACGAAATCACGGTTCGCAATCGATACCCGTTGCCTTTGTTGGATTCAGTGTTCACCCCCTTGCATGGAGCCAAAATCTTCACCAAGCTTGATCTTAGGAATGCGTATCATTTGGTTCGGATCCGGAAGGGAGACGAATGGAAGACGGCATTTAACACCCCGTTAGGCCATTTTGAGTACCTGGTCATGCCGTTCGGTCTCACTAATGCTCCCGCGACTTTCCAAGCGTTGGTAAACGATGTCTTGCGGGACTTCCTGCACCGGTTCGTCTTCGTGTATCTGGACGATATACTCATCTTTTCCCCGGATCCTGAGACTCATGTCCGGCATGTCCGTCAGGTCCTGCAGCGGTTGTTGGAGAACCGCCTGTTTGTGAAGGGCGAGAAGTGTGAATTCCACCGCACTTCTTTGTCCTTCCTGGGGTTTATCATCTCCTCCAACTCCGTCGCCCCTGATCCGGCCAAGGTTGCGGCGGTGAGAGATTGACCCCAACCCACAAGCCGTAGGAAGCTGCAACAGTTCCTCGGCTTTGCTAATTTCTACAGGAGGTTCATTAAGGGCTACAGTCAGGTAGTTAGCCCCCTGACAGCCCTGACCTCACCAAAAGTCCCCTTCACCTGGTCGGATCGGTGCGAAGCCGCGTTCAAGGAGTTGAAACAGCGCTTTTCGTCTGCACCAGTTCTGGTGCAGCCCGATCCTAGCCGCCAGTTAGTGGTTGAAGTGGATGCCTCGGACTCAGGGATAGGAGCGGTGCTCTCCCAGAGCGGGAAGACCGATAAGGTCCTTCACCCGTGTGCCTATTTTTCCCGCAGGTTGACCCCCGCTGAACGGAACTATGACGTCGGCAATCGGGAACTCATTGCTGTGAAAGAGGCCCTCGAAGAGTGGAGACATCTGTTGGAGGGAACAGCCGTGCCATTCACGGTTTTCACTGACCATCGGAACCTGGAGTACATCAGGACCGCCAAGCGGCTGAACCCCAGGCAAGCCCGCTGGTCACTGTTCTTTGGCCGTTTTGACTTCCGGATTACCTACCGTCCCGGGACCAAGAATCAAAGATCGGATGCATTGTCCCGGGTGCACGAAGACGAAGTCAAAACGGAACCGTCGGATCCCCCGGATCCCCCGGATCCCATCATCCCGGAGTCCGCTATCGTGGCCGCCCTCACCTGGGACGTGGAGAAGACCGTCCGGGAGGCCCTGACCCGTGACCCGGACCCCGGAAACGGACCAAAGAACAGACTATACGTCCCACCAGAAGCTAGGGCTGCAGTCCTGGACTTCTGTCACGGTTCTAAACTCTCCTGTCACCCTGGGGTGCGAAGGACCGTGACAGTCGTCCGGCAAAGCTTCTGGTGGGCATCCCTGGAGGCCGACGTCCGGGACTACGTCCAGGCCTGTACCACCTGCGCCAGGGGCAAGGCCGACCACAGAAAGACCTCAGGGCAGCTACAGCCACTGCCCGTGCCTCATCGCCCCTGGTCCCACATCGGCCTGGACTTTGTCACGGGTCTCCCGCCGTCCCAGGGAAACACCGTCGTCTTCACGATAGTGGACCGTTTCTCCAAGGCGGCCCACTTCGTGGCCCTCCCGAAGCTCCCAACGGCCCAGGAGACAGCGGACCTCCTGGTCCACCACGTCGTCCGTCTGCATGGTATACCATCAGACATCGTCTCCGATCGCGGTCCCCAGTTTACCTCACACGTTTGGAGGAGCTTCTGCCGGGAACTGGGGGCCTCGGTCAGCCTTTCGTCCGGGTACCACCCCCAGACCAACAGGCAAGCAGAGCGGGCCAACCAAGAATTGGAGCAGACACTACGCTGTGTGACAGCCGCGCACCCGACGGCCTGGAGTACCCACCTGGCCTGGATCGAGTACGCCCACAACAGCCAAGTGTCATCAGCCACCGGCCTCTCCCCGTTTGAGGTGTGCTTGGGGTATCAGCCCCCCTTGTTTCCGGTGGTCGAGGGAGAGGTCGGTGTGCCCTCGGTCCAGGCCCACCTACGGAAGTGCCGTCGGGTGTGGCGTGCCGCCCGCTCTGCTTTGTTGAAGGCCCGGACGAGGGCGAAGAAACATGCAGACCGGCGGCGGGCCCCGGCCCCCACGTATCGTCCTGGGCAGGAAGTGTGGTTGTCCACCAAGGACATTCCCCTTCAAGTGGACTCCCCCAAGCTCCAAGAACGATACATCGGTCCCTTCAAGATCCTCAAAGTCATCAATCCCGCCGCAGTGAGGCTTCAGCTTCCGGCCTCGCTGCGGATTCACCCAGTGTTTCATGTCTCCCGGATAAAACCCCATCACACCTCACCCCTCTGCACCCCGGGTCCGGCACCACCTCCTGCCCGGATCATCGACGGGGAACCGGCTTGGACCGTGCGCCGGCTCCTCGATGTCCGTCGAATGGGCCGGGGTTTTCAGTACCTGGTGGACTGGGAGGGGTACGGCCCCGAAGAACGCTCCTGGGTGAAGAAGGGCTTCATCCTGGACCCGGCCCTCCTGGCCGACTTCTACCGTCGCCATCCGGACAAGCCCGGTCGTGCGCCAGGAGGCGCCCGTTGAGGGGGGGGTCCTGTTGTGTGGGCCGCTGAAGAGGAGGTACTGCTGGCCCACCACCACTAGAGGGCGCCCTGCCTGGAGTGCGGGCTCCAGGCACCAGAGGGCGCTGCCGCCTGATGAGAGCAGCCAGGGTGACAGCTGTCACCCATTACTGGACACAGCTGACTCCACTCGGCACGGAGGTATATCATCAGGACGGCGTCTCCACCTCGATGCCGAGATATCGCCTTGAGATAGAGGTAACATTCTCTGCAGCATATTCTGTGTTAATCGATAAACTTGTTAAACCTTTCAGGACAGCGGACTACCGCAGGCCGAGTGACTAGATAAGTACTCACCTTCCTGCTTTTTTGGGACGAGAGGTGGAGGCAGCTTCTCCCCTCTCCGTGTTACTGGGTGCAGCCGCATCCACACCTGTGTGTTGTTGCTCTCTCTTGCCAGCAGTACCGGATCCGACGAGCGGAGGCAGTGGCCACCTGGGAATTCGGGACTTGGCGGTTCCAGTACTTCCAGGGTTCGGTGGCAGAGGAAATCTGTATGGTTCCGGTTCGACCTGGACGGACGTCTCCTACCTTCGAGCCTGCCCACACGACACCAGCAGAATTTGGCTTATCCCCAAATTGTTGATTGTTGTATTGGTTGTGCTCGTTTCACAATAGTAAAACTTGTTATTTATCTTCTCCATTGTCCGTTCATTTGCGCCCCCTGTTGTGGGTCTGTGTTCCTACACTTTCACAACATCCTGTCCTTGACACCGTACCTACCTATTCATCACCTCTGTTTCCTTCACCAACATGCCTATTGAAGTCCGCTCCTATCACCACTCTTTCATGTTTGGGCACACTCTCCACCTCCTCATCTAACTCACTCCAGAAATCTGCTTTCTCCTTTCTCACAAACACCAACAGGTCACATATGAGTAATCCAGTTTTAGCATGAAGTCAAATGACTGAGATTTCTTGTTGGCTGTGGATGTCCTGGCTGTGCCTGTTTCCATTTATATCTAAAGATTCAGGGTATATGGTTTACTTATTTCGGATGATAACTTATGATGTTTTTCATCTTATTAAGTGTGGATTGGCAGCAAAGATTACAAGAAAGCTCTCTTCAGTCACACCAGAGGGTGCAATTATCTATATCATTGCTTTAATTTATAAAGTCTTGAGTGGCGGCCTGCACATATTCACTTTTCAGATTATAGAGGGACACCAAAAGCAAAATGTGATTTGGTATCAATTAAGATAGAAAACCTGCTCAGAGCAAAAATGATTTCTTATCTGTGTGATGTATTTGGATTAATTACAGTGTGCGTCGTGGGCTATCTGATGATTTGTAACACAATACAGCGTTCAGGATCAGCAGAACTGCAAAACTGGTGTGGATACTTTCAGTGTGACGGATGGAAACCATGGGAATCTTTCCTGTGGTTTAACCACCCATCACGCATGATGTGAAACAGAATATGCATGCACTTCATTTGCATGTAAGCGTGAAAGTGTGTGCGTGGGCGTGCCAGCGCAGGGCTTTATTACAGTGTTGTTAAACATGACTGATTGTGTAGATCGGTGTGAACGGGGCAAGAATACACAGCAGAAATGCACAAGCTGTCCTTGAAAATGTGCTATTTCTGAATATAGCCACTGCCAAGTCGTCAATAAAAATGTCACAGAACATGTCAGTAGTGAAGCTTTACTTAGGACAGCATTTTCTCTTTCCGCCTGACTTTCTGTTTTGTCCTGTTCTTGGACTTTTTTGGCACATCCTTGAAGCAGAGATTATGTTTGACCCTGTTTCTTTATTGGAGGTTGATGTACACCCTCTATTTTGGTGGTTCAATAGACTGTCAACATAAGAAGAACTTTTCACAAGCAAGAGATGAATGTCAGTCAGTACACGGCTGACAGGTTGGTAGACTGACCTTGTTGGCTCTGGTGTGTCACATTGTTCGGCTGGAGATTGACGGGTGAGGATGCAGACGGAGTCCTGCATTCTACTGCTGTGTCATCAGTCACTGAGAGGTGGCTGATCATGATGGGAACAGTTACCACAGCTGCACAAAAGCACCTTATTGAAATAGCACCATACCACTGCTTATGCACATTTTAATGTAATGGACATAACGTTTCTTTAGAACTGCACTATTACTGTGGATTAATATTCACACACAAACCCTATAGCACAGAATCAGCTTGCAGAGTTTTGAAAGTCATCTCAGATACTTAACCAAATCTATGATCTGGTATCTGCTATTTATAATGTGAATAGGTAGTCAGGGCTATGGCAGTCTGACATTTGCCACCACTGACCTTGACCTGCTCTCAAATGGTTGACATCTGGCTGACCTTGGCAAGGCAATTCTGAAATCCACTTAAGTGAATGTTACATATGGACCACATCAGGTTGAAAATCAACAAACTCTGACACAATAATCTATGATTTTCGAATACACCTTGCAGTGCAGTGGCACCCAGAGTAGGATTATCTCAGCTCACTGACCAGTTTCAGCAGCAATGCACCATCCTTGGGAGCCCTGAGGTGTTACAGGGATTTAGACACACTGGGCACCCCCACTAAGTCAACAAGAAACATACAGCTACAGCAAAACAAACCAAGGTAAACTACAGGATTATCACCCCAGATGCTGCCCAGGCTCATAATTGGCCTTATGTGCCCCCAAAAGGCATGTAAAGAATTAATGCCCTGAAAGGATTAATCACAAGACAATTAAATCTTGAAGGACAATTTTTGGGTCAATATTCATTGACATAAGAGGTGTAGTATTAACCAGCAAAAGGACCTGGGAGGAGTACACCTCCAAGACAGACATGATCTTGAACCCGGTGATTGACCTTTATGAAAACAACCCTTTTAAAGTTAATTCTGGGGATGACTGTCATCCACATATCAAGTTTGGTGGAATTTGATAAAAGGACCCGGGAAGACTAGGAGAACAAACAGACAGACAAACCAACATTTTGACCATTAACCCCAGTGACCTTGACTAAAACAAACCTCGTAAGGGCAGTTCTGGGGTCACCCTTCATCCTCCTGTAAGTTTGATGGAAAGTCACCAAAGTGCCTGGGAGGAGTAGGGCAATAATCAGTCAAACATTTCTCAGATTTAGTATAACTGAGACAAGGGCTTGTTTGTGGTGTCTCTCTGGGATCTGCTCAACACTCGATTTGGATGTTAAACTGCCACAGTGAGAACATCCACATTATGCTTTTGCTGGTGCTTATTTGTTTTGCCTTCTGGTTTGAATATTCTGACAGCATAGGTTGTGAATGCAATGCTATTGGACAGCGTCAGATTTCAGTTCCATCATCGCTAATTCACATGACATGATTTAATGCTATATGAATACATTTTTACACTGGTACACAGGAATCCACGCTCATCATTCTTGAGATAAAACAAGATCAGCAGAGATAGCCTTGTACCCATACTAGTGTCCCGTTTGTTGCAATTCAGTCTCAAGAGAGAGGTTATGCTGCAATGGCAGACATTTTGGATTACTACAAAATATGTTGGGTAATTTACAACTTTTGTATTTTTTGGCATACAGTTTTTTTTTTTGTAATACCACTTTTCATAGGTTTTTCATGATGAGAAACCCATGTATGTGGTTAGATTTTACATTACACAAGACCTTCATCTTCAAATCCAAGATGGCTGCCTTGATGAAGGAGTGATTACTACTTTCACTGTCATGCTTAATATGTCTGTCAAAATCTTATTTTACTTATTAGATTTCTACTGTGTGTTATACGAGGTCTATTAGATAATAAACCGACCCTTTTATTTTATTTTTTTAACTATATGGGTTTGAATGACGTGCGATTACACCAATCATGCTTGAACCCTCGTGCGCATGCGTGAGTTCTTTCACGCGTGTCGGTGACGTCATTTCCCTGTGGGCAGGCCTTGAGTGAGATGTGGTCCCCGCCCTCTCGGCTGAATTCCTTGTTTCACACGCTGCTCGAGACGGCGCGCGTTGCTTTATCAAAATTTTTTTCTGGACCTGTGAGGAATATCCGAGTGGACACTATTCGAGAAATTAAGCTGGTTTTCGGTGAAAAGTTTAACGGCTGATGAGAGATTATGGGGTGTTTCTGTCAGTGTAAGGACTTCCCACGGGGCGGGAACGTCGTGCAGCACTTCAGGCAACCGTCGTTGGCCTGTTTCGACCTGAAAACATCCTAATTTAAGGCTTAATTCACCCAGGACGTCGTGAGAGAACAGAGAAGATTCAGAAGAGGCCGGCATGAGGACTTTATGCGGACATTCCACTGTTTAAGGACATTTTTTAATGAAAGACATGCGCGCAAATTCGCTGAGTCATTTCTGTGATGACTTGGCAAATCTGTGTGCGCCGCGACAGGAAAAACACCTCCGTGTTGAAAACCATTTGTAAAATTCAGGCGGCTTTTGATGGCTTTTCAACAAGTGAGTAACTGAGAAATTGTTTAACGGCTTGGGCATGTTTCAACTTGCCCGTTAAGGTTTCCAACGGAGGTGTTTTTTCCTGTCGTGACCCCCCCCGCGGTCGGGTCCGGCCCGACATGCGACTCTGCCCACACGTTCTTTCATTACAAAATGTCCGTTAACAATGGAATGTCCAAATAAACTCCTCATGCCGACTTCTTCTGAACGTTCTCTGTTCTCTGACGACTTACTGGGTCAACAGAGCCTGAAATGTGGAAGTTTTCAACTTGCAACGGTGAGATGCTGCCATCTCGAACCGCAGATCACCGTCAGGCGTCATGGGCCATCCTTAAAGCGACACTACCTGACCAAAATCTCTCATCAGCCGTTAAAATTTTTACCGAAAACCAGCTGAATTTATCGAATGGTGTCCACTCAGTTGTGCCTTACAATTTTGAAAAAATTTTGATCAAACAAAGCAGCAGTCTCTGAGCCATTCCTAAACAATGAAAAAATTGACGAGAGGGTGGGCCACTCCTCACTCAAAGACTGTCCACAGGCTAATGACGTAACCGACAGGCGTGAAAAAACTCTCGCATGCCCACGAGGGTTCAAGCATGTCTGATGTAATCACACGTGATTCAAATCCATATGGTTTTTGAAAAAAATAATAAGGTCGGATACTTTTCTAATAGACCTCGTATTTGCTGTGAAAAATTAATTCTAAACACAAATCATTTGCAAAGGACATACATAGGTAAGAGTTATGCACGTTGAAGGCAAAAGTATGACAAATCTTTGTTCTAGTTCATGTGCAAACTCAGTTCCATTCAAGTAAAGTTGGGAAGCCACACTTTAGCCACATTTAACCTGGCTGCAGCAGATAGATGGTAATTTTAGAGATGTTGGGATGGACTGGTTGAATCGCCTTAGGTCCTGCATGACAACCACACAGACAGACAACCAGTCCAACAGCACATCTCTAAGATGACCATCTATCTGTCACAGCTAGGTGAAAGGTTCCCCTTGGTCTTCTGCAACAGATTTGGGCCATTAACCCTCAGACAACCGCATGCTGGATCATGCACAGAGAAATGCACCACATGGCCAAAATGTCAAATGTTGCACTTTTTCCACATTTTGTTATGTTACAGCCTCACTCCAAAATGGATGAACTTCATTTTTTTCCCCTCAATCTTCTACACATAATACTCCATCATAACAATGGGAAAAGATTTTGGGCGTTTTTTTTTTTTTTTTTTTGAGATTTTTGCAGATTTATCAGGTTCTTGGTCACCTGCCTGACAAAGGCACTTCTACCCTGATCATTCAGTTTAGCTGGGCGGCCAGCTCTAGGTTGAGTCCTGGTGGATCTCCTGGATGACAACTGCGCCCTCTGGTGCCTGAAACCCGACAACAGGCAGTGCGCCCTCTGGCGTTGGACAGCAATACCTCCTCTTCAGGCGGCCCACACAACAGGACCCACCCCCTCAACGGGCGCCTCCTGGCGCCCGACCAGGCTTGTTGGGTGTCGCTGGTAGAACTCGGCCAGGAGGGCCGGATCTAGGATGAAGCTCCTCTTCACCCAGGAGCGTTCTTCAGGTCCGTAACCCTCCCAGTCTACCAGATACTGGAGACCCCAACCCCTCCGGCGAACATCCAGGAGCCTGCGGACTGTCCACGCAGGCTCGCCGTAGATGATGCGGGCAGGAGGCGGCGCTGGTCCGGGGGTGCAAAGGTCCGAGGTGTGATATGGTTTAAGCTTGGAGACATGAAAAACTGGATGGATCCGCAGTGAAGCTGGGAGTTTCAGCTTCACTGCGGCTGGACTGATGATTTTGGCGATCTTGAATGGTCCGATATATCTGTCCATCAGTTTTGGTGACTCCGTGTTGAGCGGGATGTTCTTGGTAGACAGCCAGACCTCCTGCCCGGGCTGATATTCTGGGACTTGGGTGCGTCGGCGGTCTGCATGGCTCTTCGCCCTCGTCCGGGCTTTCAGCAGGGCAGAGTGGGCTGTTCACCACACCCGACGGCACCTCCTGAGGTGGGCCTGGACTGAGGGAACCCCGACCTCTTCCTCCACAGCTGGAAACAATGGGGGCTGATACCCCAAACATGCTTCGAACGGGGAGAGGCCGGTTGCAGAGGAGACTTGGCTGTTATGAGCGTATTCGATCCAGGCCAGATGTTGACTCCAGGCCGTCGGGTGCGCGGATGTCACACATCGCAAGGCCTGTTCCAGCTCCTGATTGGCCCGCTCTGCCTGTCCGTTGGTCTGAGGGTGGTACCCGGATGAAAGGCTCACAGTGGCCCCCATTTCCCTACGGAAACTCCTCCAGACTTGCAAGGAGAACTGTGGACCACGATCCGAGACAATGTTCGTAGGGATACCATGCAGACATACGACGTGGTGGACCAGGAGGTCTGCAGTCTCCTATTGTCAGGATGGTTGTCATTCCCTGGGATGCAGGGAGACCCGTGACGAAGTCCAGGCCGATGTGGGACCAGGGGCGACGAGGCACTGGCAGCGGCTGGAGGAGTCCCTTCTCTGGTTGGTGTACTGCCTTGCCCCTGGCACAGGTGGTGCAGGCCCAGACATACTCCCAGACATCGGCTTCCATAGACGCCCACCAGAACCGCTGCTGGACCACTGCCATGGTCCTTCGCACCCCTGGATGGCAGGTGAGCTTAGAACCGTGACAGAAGTCCAAAACTGCAGTCCTAGCGTCTGGTGGGACGTACATACGGTTTGATGGTCCACCGCCGGGGTCCGGGTGACGCATCAGGGCCTCCCTGATGATGTTCTCCACGTCCCACATCAGTGTGGACTCCGGGATGATGTTTTCAGGTGGATCCGACAGCTCCATTTTGACTTCTTCTTCATGCACCCGGGACAGTGCATCTGACCGCTGGTTCTTGGTCCCGGGGCAATAGGTGATCCTGAAGTCAAAAAAATGACTTCAGAAATAGAGACCAACGGGCTTGCCTGGGGTTCAGACGCTTAGCGGTCCGAATATACTCCAGGTTCCGATGGTCAGTGAAAACCGTGAATGGAACCACAGCTCCTCCAACAAGTGTCTCCACTCCTCCAGGGCCTCTTTCACCACCAGGAGCTCCCGATTGCCGACGTCATAATTCCGCTCTGCCGGGGTCAACCTGCGGGAGAAATAGGCACAGGGGTGGAGAACCTTATCGGACCTCCCCGCTCTGGGACAGCACGGCTCCTATCCCTGAGTCAGAGGCATCTACTTCCACAACAAACTGGCGGCTAGGATTGGGCTGCACCAGAACTGGCGCAGTAGAGAACCAGCATTTCAACTCCCTAAACACAGCTTCGCACCGATCCGACCAGGTGAAGGGAACTTTTTGGGAGGTCAGTGCTGTAAGGGGACCAACAACCTGGCTATAGCCCTTGATAAACCTCCGATAGAAATTAGCGAAGCCAAGGAACTGTTGCAGCTTCCTACGGCTTGCCGGTTGGGGCCAATCTCTCACCGTCGCTACCTTGGCCGGATCGGGTGCGACAGAGTTGGAGGAGATGATGAACCCCAGGAAGGACAAAGAAGTACGGTGGAACTCGCACTTTTCGCCCTTCACAAACAGCCGGTTCTCCAACAACCGCTGCAGGACCTGACGTACATGCTTCACATGAGTCTCAGGATCCGGGGAGAAGATGAGGATATGGTCTAGGTATACGAAGATGAACCGATGCAGGAAGTCTCACAGCAACTCACCCATTATTCCTCCTGCGGGAGCCTGTGCACCTTGCGTCTCCATTGACTGTTCAACGGGTGGGTTGTGCCCCTCGGGATCCATGACATTGGCCAAGATATCCTGTTGGGAAAAGTGTAATGCACGGACCACAGGGGGCGTAAATGAACGGTCAATAGATAAACCAATAAATACAATTTATTGCAGCAAATGTGCACAACAGGTCAAATACTGCTTTTAGACAGTCAATCACAAAATGCAACAGGTGACGTGTGGGCAGGCCCGAGGGTAGGAGACACCTATCCAAAGAAGAGCCGGGACCCACAAGGTTCCACCGCCAACGGAGACCTGCAGTACGCCGAAGCCGCCAAGTCCTGAGTCCCCAGGTGGCCTCTGCTTCCAGCTGTCAGATCCGGTACTGCTGGCAGGAACAAAAACAGGTTACTGGTGGGTGTGTGGACACCCAGTAAGCAGTCAGCAAAAAATCACTATTCCTTCCTGAGGGAAAATCCACCACTCCCAGAAACAGGAACGCTGAGAACGTGCAGTACCAATAGTATACTTAATGTTCAGGGAAGTGAGGAGTGGGAAACGCCAGCTCCCTCCAACCTCCACAAAACCCAGCTCCAAGCTGCGAGCATACAAAGGTTACGACTGCAAACTCAGTAGCAAATAATGTGCGAATGGCACAGAAACCGCTGAGAGGTTACCTGTGAGGTAAGCTGATATCTCAGCAGACATGTGGTGTCTCCTCCAGGCTTTTATAGTGATGATGATGGTGATTGCTGACATCTGTCAGTCCTGGCTCCTGGATGACAACTGTGCCCTCTGGTGCCTGAAACCCGACAACAGGCAGGGCGCCCTCTGGCATTGGCCAGCAATACCTCCTCTTTGGGCGGCCCACACAACAGCTTCTTCCCCAATCGCTCAGTTTAGACCGGGTGGCTAGCTCTAGAAAAGGTCCTGGTGGATCAGAACATCTTCCATTTACAGATGATTGAGGCCACTGTGCTCATTGGGACCATCAAAGCAGCAGAAATGTTTCTGTACCCTTCCCAGATTTGTGCCTTGAGACAATCCTGTCTCAGAGGTCTACAGACAATTCCTGTGACTTCATGCTTGGTTTGTGTTCTGACATGCACTGTCAACTGTGGGAGCTTATATGTAGACAGGTGTGTGTCTTTCCAAATCATGTCCAATCCACTGAATTACACCCCAGGTGGACTCCAATTAAGATGTAGAAACATCTCAAAGATGATCAGTGGAAACAGGACGCACCTGAGCTCAATTTTGAGCTTCATGGCAAAGGCTGTGAATACTTATAATATGATGATTTACTTAAAGTATGTGATTTCTTTGATTTTATTTTTTAAAAATTTGAAAAAATCTCAAGAAAAACTTTGTCATTATGGGGTATTGTATGTAGAATTTTGAGAAAATAAATGTGTTTCATCCATTTTGCAATAAGGCTGTAAAATAACAAATGTGGAAAAAAATAAAGCGCTGTGAATACTTTCTGGATGCACCGTATATAGAACCAAATCACTACATAATTTGCCTCAGGGTGCTTCACAGAGGTAATATCTAACCGTACCAGCCCCCTCCCTGAAAAAGTACATAGGCAACAGTGGTACGGAAAAACTCCCTCAGGCGTTTTTTCATTGTAAGAAGACTCAGAGGGGTGATCATCTCCTTCTCCCACTGGATCCTCACCTTCATGAGTTTTTGGAAGGAGATCACAGGATTTGGTGACAAGATATGCTGGTTGGCTGATGTGACCTCTGATGATGTTGTTCATGGGTTGAAGCTGGTCAAGCCCAGACACACCAGTTGTGTAGACTTCACATTTCAGTTCAGCAAATGTGTCTTCTTTATTGATTGATCGGACACCAGACAAGACATGGACAAGGAACATTTTTGCTGGTGTGTAATGGTGGTCAGATAAAACATCCATCTCCCTGAAATTAGTAAGCTATTGCACGGGGTCACACAGCAGTGCTGCACACTTCGTACCAACTTTGCTTGCACAGTCACAGCCTGTGAGGATGTGAGCTTTGACCACCACATTGGCCACTTAGGCACCCAGTTTGTCAACAACTTGATGGAAGGGCAACATCTGTTGTTTTCCAGCAGCTCCATACTGCTGCCACATCCCTTTATTCCTCATGCTTGGAGATATGGCGTAAAAGAGGAGCAGGGCAAAGGTGTTATAGTGTCCACCTCATGTCCCTGTTTGTTGAACGTTATGGTCACATTATACTTTTGTCGTGTTTTCAGTGCTCTTTTAGTTACACTTCACAGTCTTTTTGCAGTAGTTATTTTAGATAGCGCACAATACACAAGTAAAAAAAAGCTGAAATTGAAATAAAAAGCATTAATTAAAAACATTAAAAGCATTTAATTAAAATATAAAGCTAGATTTGTTGTGAGACATCCACTCAGGCTTCACTGTGGGTTCTTATATACTTTAGCCAGTTTTGTAGTTCTCCTTTAGTTTTCACTTCACAGTTTTATGTTTTAGTTATTGTTTGTCTTTAGACGTTCACCCTGGTTTAGTTGAGGTTGCTTTCGGCACTTTGTCATCTTGTCTGTGTGTTTGTGGGCGTGTCCTTATCACCTGTGCTCCCTCACAGCTGTTTCAAATTCCAATCACACCGTCGCTCGTCTCCTCATCTGTGTCTGTATTTAAGATGTTCATCACTTTTCAGGGATTGCTGGGATATTTCTTTACCACAACCTGTAGTCTTGTAGTCACTCAGTGTGTTTATCTCTGCTCTGGCTGTGTTCCCTCAAGTCCCTCCTGCGTCAGATTTATAGTGCAGCAGATAAGAGAATATTTACAGAGGAATCCTGCAAATGGTGATTCAAGCATCAAATTCTTCACAAATACTCCTTAGGCATTCCTCTTTTGACAAAAATGATTGGCCACTTGAATTTTCAACTGAAGAATTACACAGGGGTCAAAATTCAAAGATGCTCCAATCATATTGAAAACTACACCACATTATTTGTCTGATCACAAAAGATTCCAAAACGGTATATTTTGGACTGTCTGTGACTGAATGTTATGGAGTTATGGGGTAAAAACAGCAAGAATGGTGACAAAGGTCAATTTCAGTTTGGAAGGAACAGTTTGCATCATGTGTCATACTTAGTTATCAAGTGACAGGGTAACATATGTCACATCTCATAGAATCCAGTGGACGTTGACCTTGTTTGATCTTTACTTTGGACAGCAAGCATTCAACACAGTCAAAACTATTTCATTTAAAAATCCTACTAGCTCAACCAATAATTTGCATCACTTTTCACCAAAATTGGAGCAACTAGAACTTTTGACCCCGGTACAAACTGAAATTGACCTTTGTCACCATTCATGCCGTTTTTACCCCATAACTCCATAACATTCAGTCATAGATAGTCCAAACTATACATTTTGGAATCTTTATGATCAGTCAAATAATATGGTATCATTTTCAATTTGATTGGAGCATTTTTAAATTTTGACCCCTGTGTAATTATTCAATTGACCCCTACCTGGCTGCCTGTGAAAATTCAAGTGGCCAGTCGGTTTTTTTCAAAAGAGTCATGTCTAAGGTGTATTTGTGCCAAATTTGATGCTTGTAACACCATCTGAAGGATTGTTTCAGTTCCTGCTGCACTATTACAAGTACTGCCTCCTGTCACCTGACTGTGTGGACTGCACTGGACTGCACTCCTTTATCTGGTAAAATAAAGTATGGTTTCTTTCACATCACTGTGGTCTCCTCGTCTGCATTCTTGGGTTCATTACGACGAAACATAACTTCAACGCTTTCACAATTCCTTATGCAGGTGGCCCAGTCAGTGTGTGCCACAAACCTGGCATCTGCTTTCTCAATTCAGTTCAGCAACTCTGGAATTTCACCATTGACTGTGAAGGCAGAAACTCACCATCTGCTACAAACACACTTGTAATGATGGCAGCTTGAAGACTATAGGGAGGCTACCATGAGAATTCTCATGAAAGCACCTGGAAATTATTCTTATTTTCCTCAGACACCCAGAATTTTTTTTTTTTTTTTTTTTGTCTAAGGAATTGATGTGATACTACTCATACCAACAATATCAATGCCTGCTGGTGACTTACAGCATCACAGGCATTCTGCTTCCTGAAGTGACCCTTCAATCCAGCTATCAAAGACAAGGTGGACACAGAATTTGATGTGATGACATGAGTAATGATGTCACCAAAAGGTTTACAATTCCATGAGGGGCATTTCCCACACATTTGACACAAAGTTAACAATGCTGTGAATTGGAAGTTCTAGGTCTGTATTCCACCTGGTTCCATCAAGCTTAGATTCAGTCTCATGATTGAGCTGTTATTAATCCCCATCAAACAAGGGAGATGACATCAGCAGATCATAGAACAGAATCTCATGCAGAGGCACACCTCACTCCATTGTCAAATCCATGTTTAACCCCTTGTTCACAACGCTGCCTGATTGATTATCTACCTACTTAGTGTTCAATAATATCTGTACTAAAGTAAGTCCCTTCGGCTGCTCCCTTGTTTTGTACTCGGGGTTGCCATGCCACAGCATATTGAATTGGCACAAGTTTTATGCCAGATGCCCTTCCTGACGCAACTCCACATTACATGGAGAAATGTGGTAGGGGTGGGATTCGAACCGGGAACCTCATGAACTTCATTAACTGCATTAACCACTTGGCCACCACCCCTACTTGATAATATCTGTACAATTCCTTATTTTATGTTAGTTATCAAGATTTGCTTTTTGTTATCGTTTAGAAGTGTCTGGAACCTGGTTCTAACTGGTTCAAGGTTTCATAAGAGTTATGTTTCACTTTCATCACGCATGCACAAGTTTCAGATAAAGGGAGAGCTCCCCCTGTCTGTGGGGAGCAAGTAAGATTAGGATTGTGAGACTAAAACCCACCCACTGTACCGCCAGGCCGTGTGTGTGAAAACCAGGCCTGTGTGTGGACTGCGTCTCTGTGGCCCCAGGCCTGGTTTTCCATGTGACATTCAATCAATTCCAGCTGAGGAATATATTGATTTTGTTCCTTGTAAGGGGCAGTATATTACAAAAGAACTGAGAGGAATAACATTAGCCACTGCAATTTATAGACCACAGTTTTTCCAAAGCCGAGGACTAACACGCCAATTCAACTTGATTCAAGTTGTTCAAGTTGTAGTCATTACTTGAATCGATAAGAGCCCAAATCCAAATCAGGTTTCCACAAGACCTAGTAGGTTGTCATTGAATATTTTATTGCAAATGAAAGAGTTAATACTCAGACGTCGTAAAAATATACATTTTTTTTTTTACTTGTGATATTTACAGGATTGTATTCAACAAACAAACAAACAAGGAAACTTGAATTGAGTTCTGTTTGTCAAAAACTAACGAGAAGCTACGGCAGAAAAAAATTTATGAATAAAGATACCCAAAGGTCTTACATTCCCTTTCTGACGTCGTGCTGAGCATGTTGCTCTCTGACGTTCAATCAATGAAGTCAAAGAGAAACAACGACCACGCAAATCTCATACAGGCTGGTGACAAACACAGTACACAAAAAAGTGCAAAGTACATGGATGAAGAAGAAAAATAAAACTTGGAAAAAATTACCTGTAAATATATTTACAACTGTAGTTTTTTTCCCTCCATAATCCAAATACAGTTATGTTACATCAAAGCAAAGCATTCCTGTTTGTCTGCTCCATTTCTTGTGACATGCAGGTACTGTTGCATTCCCCATCGAGGTTGTGCGCCTTGTTTGTCTCTGCTTCCAAAGTCACAGTAAATCACATTCCCCGACACTGGAGATACAAGGCCGAAGCATGAGTCTGATTATCGCCTACCCTGCTCAACAGCTTTAATCATAAATAAAACAGCTTCATAGAACATAAAACGTCACAATTACAATGAGAGCTATAGTTCTGTTATACAATGCAGTTTAACCAAAAAACAAGCTGTGCCTTTCAGTTCTGACAGCACATAGTGTTACATACTCAGGGTGTAACAATTAACTGATAAGGAATCGAAAATCAACTTTAAATAATAGATACGACTACATCCATAAACAGACCTCTGAATCAATCTGAATGAACTATTCGTTAACTCTATTTAAACTTCATAAATTGGTTTAATGGTTTTCACTGCTACTTCCACATCCTTCACAACTGTCAAAAACCTCAAGGTCGGAACAAGAGTCTCGCAATACTGGTCACAGGAATGTTAATGTTCACGAAGTACAAACAAAAGCAGCATGTTCAATAGTGTTAGGCATCATAACAGATAAATGCACCCGTTTGAAGTTTACAGTCAGTTCACAATGTTAACACTGTCCTATTGATTCAAACGGGAATGATAGGCTACACTATTTATGCTATGCTAACAACAGCTGGCTTCTTATTCTTGGCATCTTCTATGCTGCACTTTCTGTACTATATGTGGTGCTGCCCCCAGTGGTGAACAAAAGGTGAGCAGAGGCAGCGCCAATGTGTTGCAGCACAGTAGCTAAAAACCTGAAGGTCCCTATTTTTCCATGATAAATGTAATTCATGAAAAATATGTACAAGTATTTTAAGGTAAGTGTTACAGTTTTGGCTTATTGTAATAATAATCATGCAAAATGGATGTCTACATTAAACAAAGAATTTGTATCAGATTGCATCATATCATACCAAACTGAATAGCTCCACAATAAAAGTATAGTTCCTGAATCGTATCATAGCCCATGAATCGTATCATTTTATACGGAAGAAATGTATACCCCTAAAATAAAAAAAGCTTTTAAAATCCACTTGAGATTGGACACAAAACGCCATGAGGGCTCATAAAATGGGGACTCTGCCACCTGAGATTGCAGTTGCTGGAAGCAAATCAAAAGCTGAGGAATTTAACAGCTGGAAGACTGGCAACCTACCCTCCTTCTCTACGCTACTTTGCGGCACAGGGAAATGGCGAGAGCCAACAGCGCTGGCGCTGGCGCTGCTCCCGTTTTACATCTCCTTATTCTCAGCTCTGCTCTGAAGCGTGAGTTTTGCCGATAAAGATAAAAATGTATGGCGTCTGTGTTCTGAGCATGCATGTTTGTGTGTGACAGACATGTCATGATGCAATCACATGTTTACAGTGGAAAATTGTCATATAGGTTATTATTACACAATAATTAATGTTTATAAGTTCAATGGTACAATTATTTATGAGGGTGAAAGCTGGAGCCGCCTTGAATGGTATGTTCCAGCTTTTCACCTCATGAAATATTCGTTCCATTGAAAGAATGTAAAAACATTATTTGTTTTATATAACGGCTTAAAATAGATCCTTGTCATTTGATATTTATTAATTATAAACAACAGAAAAGGGACTACTGCTAAAGTCCAACATGAACTTTAAATAGGAGTCCAAATTGTGACGTGTAGTCTGGTGATGCTGTGCATTGTAGAGGTGGGCGGATCGATCCTAATATCGATAATATCGATACCAATGCTGGTATTGATATTGTCTGTAAGAGCAGTGCTGCACTGTGTCACACAACACGGAGTAGCGCACCCTTGTATTGTGGTTTGTCAGCCCTCTACCTCAGGAGATTTTGTTTTAAGTTGTGTTGAGTGATATTTTTTTAAACAAAAATGTTTATTGTGATAATAAAGTATTTTGTTGTCACGTACAATGTTTGGTGAAATTCTATCCTAGGTCTTTTGGATCCTTTAGATCTATGAAGCTTAATATGAAAAAGTATCGGTATCGATATCGGCAATACTGGACCTGTATTTACTTGGTATCGGCTCAATTCCAAAATTCCCGGTATCGCCCACCTCTAGTGCATTGAGTCCGTACTTCCATAAAAAAAAGATTTCGTGTAGTTCCTCAGTCCAGCCAAAAAATCACGTCAGCTTTTCATTCAAACAGCTAATCATGCCTCCAGATGGATTACAATAGAGTGGATTTGTGTGTGTGCATTAGAAGAATGAGCCACTGTCAATTAGCTCTTTCAAATCGTCGTCCGTCAGCAACACAAACTCCAAACGCCATGTTTGTTTAAAAGCTAAGCGCTGTCCCGCTTGTGTGAGCACCTGCATGCTCACACTAGCAGGACGGCGCTGGTGATGGTGGGAATGTGCTCTTCTTTCTTCTTTTGCTTTTGGCTGCTCCCGTTCGGGATCGCCACAGCAGAAGCATGCAATTGTACCAAACATATGTAACCAAATTGCACTCTAAATGGAACAATGGGAAAGAACAATCCCTGTCACGTGACATACAAAGCACCAATCAAATGACAAGGATTCCACTCACCCGTTATATAAAGCAGAATAACCATCATCTGCAGTAGATGATGCGATGTGGTAATTTTGAAGTGTTTATTAATCAGATGAGAATTTGCTTAATTGAAAGCTACAACAGCGCTTCAGTGTTTAAAACAGGAAACTCACTTTGATGGTTGCTTTAAAAAAATAAGGTTTTTATGATGCTACAGCTTAAATGTGTATACCCTTTTGCTTTTTTAAAAAAAAATTTACATTACTTTGAGTTGAACTGTAGTTATTATATAATACCTTCATTTGTGTGATATACTGCACAGTTAGACAAAATATTGCTGGTATTTATTGTAATTATTTTGGGGATTCCATTGCAAATATAATGATTTCTCTCTTTGCAGATGACCTGAAGGAGGAAGCACGTGCAAGTTTTGAAGTTTATGCAACATTTTCTCCAACTTAGAACTAGGACAAATATTTGAATAAAGCTGTGATAAAATGTTCAACAATTTTAGCCAGAGCTCATTCCAAAGTGATCTCTGGTTGTCTATGTTGAGTTGTATGTCATTGTCTTTCTCTTTTAATTTCACATTGTTTTTGGGCAATTTTCAGTCATGATAGACTTTACTTCTGCTCCCTAAAGCTAACACTAGCATATGGCAGCGCCCTCTAACTTTGAATGGCATGCTGGGAATCTGAGTTTCCCAGTGTGCTATGGCATCATGTCACAATCAAAAAATAAATAAATAAATTATATATATATATATATATATATATATATATATATATATATATATATATATATATATATATATATATATATATATATCTATATATATATATATATATATATATGTGTGTGTGTGTGTGTGTGTGTGTGTGTGTATAAAAATTGGTGACGTAAAAATGTCCATCCTTTATTTGAAGATTATGGAACAAAATTGTCATTGTGGCAAAGAAAATGCATTTTATGAACTATGCTGTAAAATACGAGTGGCATTACAGGTTTAGTGCTGCATTCAGAACCCTCAGAAGCTCGGAAAGACACGACATAAAAAATCTGTACTTCCACAAAAGTGTGTTCATGAGATTACCACGGAGACAACTATTTAGCCTATCACAGTAGTGGTAGGCTAACGTTATCTTCTGGGCTAAATAAAATTGTCAGACGTTTTTGCTGATGTGTGGTGCTGCCAGCTTATCTAATTGGACATAGAATGTGAATATATTTCATACAGCAGTAATGTTAAAATTTCATTTTAAAGATGCATTTTCAACATTAGTAACGTTGTTTAATTAGTCGCAAACACAGCTGCTGTTGGTTGTGACGTCAACTCGGAATCGTTGGGTTGCTCCTTTTCCTTATGAGTTTCTGTGTGAAAATTACAGCCTGATTCAGCATTCAAGGCATTTTTCCCCAGAGCTAGAGGTCGGAATCTCCAACCTTCTGAGTGTTTTGAACCCAGCATTATTCTCTACATTGTCACACTGGTTATTCTGTTTTTATGTCACATAAAACTGCATGTCTGGACTCAAATAATTACATAATTGTGTCCATCCATAACATCTAGGCCATGCAAGTACTGAACAGTGTAGGAGCCAGAACACATCCCTGATGAATGCCAGTGGAATTTATAATTATCCAATAACCTTTGGTCACATGATTTGGGCATAAATTTGACAAGTTAAAATAACAAAGGCTCCACTTTGAGCTTCAACATCCTGTGTAGACAGACAAAAATACAATTGTTTTGTCACTGGCCACAAATTTATAAACCTCTTCAATGTTGCATTTGTATTCTTGCTCCATCATTCAGGCCGAAACACTCCAGACATTTGATCTGTCACACTGGTTGTAAAAGAGATGAAATAAAAAAAGAGGAGGCCTGCCTGTGCAGTTTTTGTGAGAGTCTGCATGCACATCCAAATGTGCATGCGCATACATGACACACCTGTGTGTGTGTTTTTAAATATGCACAGCTTTTGCCCAATTGTAATATCTGTTTGCGTGCACTATGAGATGCCATCATGGGACTGAGGACATGGTGGACAGTGCGAGACAACACAGACAAGGAGAAAGAGACAGTCTACAAGAAATCTTCAGAGCTGATGAAACATATGAATTATGGACGCCTTTTATCTCAGAACACTCAACTCACAACCAAAAGCACGAGTGCTGATTGTGAAGCCGAGTACACAAGTCACTAAAAACTATAAGAAAATGCCGCCAGTCTGCAGCCGGATCAGCGAGGATGGAGGCCGTTCTCCCTCGCTGAATTAACATGCACACACCTACAGGTGCACATACATTTACAAGCATGCATGGATGCACGCTAGCACACACACAAACACACAGTAGGTAGTCCAATATAAACCAAAAAGGCATTTTTGTTATTTCCCCCCACAGTAAAGTCACACTTATTTCGCAGACAAATGTTTGTTTTTGAAAAGCTTGAAGTTCAGTTCCTACATCATATTAGACAAATTTAGCTTCAGACATTAAATTTATGTTTTATAAGTGAATACCTTTGGGAATAGTAATGTTTGTTTAAGGTTATAAAATGGATTTGTTGGCAGAAGAAATTAAATTTCCAACCTTTAAAAAGAATCTGCGCGCACACACACACACACACACACACACACACACACACACACACACACACACACACACACACACACACACCTTCAACAGCTTACTCCTCCTTACTTACAATTAAGGGTTACGGGGAAGTGTGTGTGTGTGTGTGTGTGTGTGTGTGTGTGTGTGTGTGTGTGTGTGTGTGTGTGTGTGTGTGTGTGTGTGTGTGTGTGTGTTGGTGGTGGCTAGAGCCTATCCGAGCAGCCATAGGGTGTGAGGCAGGGTACACCCTGGACAGGACACTGGCCTGTCCAGGGCCACATATAGACAAACAAACACATCCACACTTGCACACACACCTACGGACAATTTAAAGTTTCCAATGCACCTAATCTGCATGTCTTTGGATGTGGGAGGAAGCTGGACCACGCAGAGGAAACTCACTCCAATATGGGGAGAACATGCAAACTCCACACATTAAGGCCATAGGCGGGAATCAATCCCATGACCTTTTTGATGTGAGGCAACAGTGCTAACCACTAATCCACCGTGCTGCCCATTTTATCTGCAGTGGGGTTTAAATAATTATACAGTGCCAGTCAAATGTTTGGATACATTTTCCCATTCAGTTGAAGGGGAAAATGTAACCAAACTGGTAGTGTGTTTTTTTTTATCCTGAGAGAAAACACAATGAGCCTATTAAACTATTGGGGAGGTGATGGTCTAGTGGTTAAGGCGTTGGGCTTGAGACCAGAAGATCCTTGGTTCAAATCCCAGCCTGACTGGAAAATCACTAAGGGTCCTTGGGCAAGGTCTTTAATTCCCAATTGCTCCTGGTGTGTAGTGGGTGCCTTGTGTGGCAGCACCCTGACATCGGGGTGAATGTGAGGCATTATTGTAAAGCGCTTTGAGCATCTGTTGCAGATGGAAAAGCGCTATATAAATGTAGTCCACTTACAGTATTTACCATTTAAACTCCGATGGATATGATTAGAATAACATAACTGAGCTATCATATCATTTTTGGCCAGATAGTGTTGGAAAAGTCCAAAATGTCCAAAATGCTTAAAGGGATCTTTTTGTATAAAACTGGTTATCTACTGTTTATAGGTAAATATGGTGAGGGTTTCATGTTAAGTAACCTCAAACTCCCACAATCTTTTATCTGTGCATGTTGCAAAGCTGAAACTTGAAAAAGCTCCTTTCTGTGACATATGTCTGAACAGTAGTTCACTAACTTAGACACACCCACTGAGCCAATTTTCACTTCATAATATTCACATAGTCTCTGTGGCAGACACATGCCCCTTCTCATAAGACAGAGGGGGCGTGGCCAACAATAGCTGCTTTACATTTAAAGTGACATGCGCAGACACAGGGTTGCTTCATTGAAAGGTGTGTGTGTGTGTGTGTGTGTGTGTGTGTGTGTGTGTGTGTGTTGTATTCTTGGCTACAAAGACTACCAGGTGTGTTTAGGACACCTGGTGACCTGCACTGGTTTAACCTGCATTGTGTCCCTCACTGGGCTTGAAGTCACAATCACTGCTGCAAGGTGAAAAACCTATGGTGCTCGCATCTGACGCGAGGATCTCTTTAGGTGCTGGGGAGTGAGACTGGCAGATTTCAGGATTAATTACTCACAGACTCAAAATTTCTAGTTATTCAACTGAAGCTTTTTCTTGAAAATAACTGGAAACTATTGTCTAGGCCTCTGTTCACAACTACCCACTTGCTGTATCTCACAATTAAGACTGGAGATCAAATTTTGGGACTAAATTACTAAAGAGACCTCAAATTACTATCTTAACCAATTAAGTGTTTTTCTTGAAAACATAAGGGATTCACCAGTATTAATTTTTGACCCTTTTGAAATCACGCCTTGCTGTATCTTCGTAACCACTAAGGTTGGAGAGCAAATTTAGGGCTTCAGTTATTCGCATATCAGGAGTTTCTGTTTTATTTAATCAAATATTATTCTTGAGTGACTGGAAAATCTTGTCTAGCAGTTTGACCTGCAACTCATGACAGAATGAATCACTCTGAGCAGCTATCTTCAGCTTCTGGTGATGTCATTCTTAAGTGAAACGATTTTGTATGTTGGGAATAATTTGATACCAAAATCAAAAATCTGTTTGTGTGTGTGTGTGTGTGTGGGGGGGGGGGGGGATATTATCTTTTAATGCATGTTTCTTTCTACGTTATCACCTCTAGATGAACACACAGTTAACTGAAAAAAAATACAAGTCATACAAGAAAAAAAGGAACTTAACTTTTCACTTTCAAACACGTCAACAAAACTGATGTAAATTCACTTTTGGGAAACCCTTTTGATTGTTTAGTCAGGGGCAAATCCCCCTTACATACCCTTATGTTAAATTAAATGACATCATGTGCATACTGTGTATTTACCTGTATGTACACTATAAAACAGGACTGGTTACAGAATGTACAGTACAGAGACTCGTAGCACCGGAATGCTTCCTCGCCGCAGACTGCTTGGTGCTCACTGTTCTGCATGTGGTATTACTAAGCAGGTGTCTGCCATCAAAGCTGGAAGGGAACTTCGACTTTACTGCTCGTGTGCTAAAGTTTAGGACTCAGAAAGAAACCGTGGAAGTGAAGAGGGTTTGCAAAGGCACACTATAAAGGCTACTTGGCCTTTTTTTCAGCTACTTTCATCCAAACTGTTCCTTTCTGAGGAGATTACAAAAAGACTCAACCAATACCAAAAGAGAGCCTGGTGATTCAGCAAGACAGCAGCGGAGTGCCACTCTGTTATCACGGATGCAGTGAGAGTGCTAACAGTGACATCACAAATGTGGAAAGACTCACAACATCGTCTCATTCAGATACAGAGAAATAAAATGCAACTTTAAGGTCAGTTCTTTGTGCCTTAGCTCAGAGAGGCTGACAATAATGAGATCCACCATCTTCGTTCTTCACACATTCATGGCGGCAGATTTTGGCATTCAGAAATGAGTTTAAAAAAAGCAATAATAATAACCCAGATTGGGTTCTGGTGGCACTTCTTAATATGGATGAATGGATGTGTAGCTGTTTGTCACCCTTTACTTCCCGATCAGGACACAGGAGAAAAGAAAAACAAGTTCAGCTGGTCTAATAGATGCTTATCCCCTATACGTAAAGTACGGACAGCCTAAAGGCCTAATACATACTATTTATTAATTCAGGGAAGATATTCAGTAGCAGAAAAGGATATCTATAGATCTAGGCAGGATGTGGGTGGGGGTATTAGCTCCACGGGTTGGACTCCAGCGCCATATCCTTATACCTGAACGCTTCCCCAGTAGATCAGAAAAGCAGATGACCTATTTTTGATTCAGATTCAGGATGGCAGTAGTTTTTTGTGGATTGATTGTTTGACAGAGAGAGAGAAAAACACAAAACAGCTGGGGAGCACTGAGACAGGTGATGCACGCCCTGCTAACTGTCCATCCACAATGTTGGGCTCCACGGGAAACAGAGGGGTTTAGTGAGCTGAAGGAGAAGGGAGACGTGAGTGGAAAATTCACCTGAACCAATTCTGCTGTCTTGCATTTTATTTGCTCCAGTTTCCACACTGATTGCACCCATTTTGTGTTGTTGGCAAGTGACGCTCACCTGCTTTTGATTCTCTCTACACCAAGTTTCACATTTAGATTTAGTTTGCTTTAGCCTTCACTATTCCTCACTTTCCCCTTTTCAACCACTGAATGCCTCAGCCTTTGATTTGATAAATAAATAAAAGCTGTACTGAGGCGTTCCTTCCACCTCAGTGCTTCAGTTTGCCTTCTAAAGCCAAAGGTGGAACTGCCTATAGCCATAAGATACAAACAGTGTGGCGTATCGGGTCTTGCTTTTTCTTTTGTATTATGTAATTCAGTAGGGGGCAAGTATGTCTTAGATTTAAAGTATGCATTCATTAAAAGTATTGAACTACATTAAAAGTATTGAATTATTGAATTGAATTACTTCTGTTAATTACATCCTTTTTACTAGTTGCATTGAGGAGTCTTTGGGAGGGAGCATTGGGGAGTTGGAAGGTGACAAGAGTCTTCGATGGCTGCCCAAACGTGTGTCCTACACAGTCTGAAAGGCTTTGGTCTGGGCAGGTACCATGAGGGTTGGTGGTGTAGGCCCAGACATGTTCCTGGAGTTGAACTTGGGAGTGCCTGGGGGCTCGGGGGTTTTGGGGGCCACCACTGCCGTGTAGGCTGGAGGCGACTGCGGAAAGCCCGGAGGCTGTCCATTTTCCTTGAGAGCCGCCACAGCAGGTGGGCGGGGGCGGGGACCACGCTGCATGCTGTTGTGCACCATGGACTGTGTGGATGAAGCACCGGAGCGTGAGCTGCCGGAACGGGATGAGGATAGAGAGTTGGGCTTCACTAACTTGGCTTTGGGAGCCTCGGCATCCTCCCTGTGGAATTAAAAACAGAAAAAAGCCAATCATTATGAATACTTTATATGAAGAATACCACTAAAAAACCCTGCAAAAAACAAATCAAACCACAGGCATGCACACTCCAAAGTGCTGTCCACACTGCATTATGTGGAGATCTCATGCAATTCATGAGCTACTTCATCCCCTGTGTGTTGTGCAACATATTTGCATGGAATAATGAATTCTGATAAAATCCCAAGCTCCCCAGATACAGCTGTTGAAGAAAAAGTGCTTGTGCCAAGAACACAATGAAACACTGCTTTGCAATTCTGCTTCTTTTTTCAGTTTTACATTTTGGGAGAGGACAAAAGTCATGCAAGAACATTAGAGACGAAACTCCACAAAGAGACAAACATAAGGGTTCAGTATCATTTTTCAAAAACGGCCATTTGTACTGTGAATGTTGCTGGGATTGGCTTAAAAATTCCATTGGAGACATTATAAATGGCTCAGAACCTTTTAGTACAATTTCCCCATGGAAATATGGGACTGGAAATAAAAAGCTCCCATCTGTGAAGTTTTGGCTACAAGGTATCATCTGGAGAAGAACTGGAGAAGTTAACATGATGCACAAAACACACAAAATAAAAACTTTTCAGCAGTGTCGAGCTTGGCTTCGTCATCTAAGAGATGTGCATTAACAAAGCTCCTGTTTCTGGTTTCGGGCACTGTGGCTCACGACATGGCACAAAAAACAGAAAACACTTCATCACATTTGCATTATTTACACAAAGCTGCCTCGCAAATGAGTTAATTATTCATTGTTATGCCGCTAAATATGCATGTACAGACTCCAGTCTCACACACAAAAAAGAAGATGCAGTTTTTACAGTGTCATTAGCATTCCACGGGGTCCAATTCACACAGACAAATAAACCAAAGCATGACACTGCACCAATGTGGATGGATGGGGGGGTACAAGAAGGCTCTTATGAGATAATCAGTGAAAACGTGACCTTGTAGATGTTTATATTCTGATAGATAGACAGACAGACAACCAGAATCTGCCTCATCCTATTTGTCAGCAGGCGAACAAAAACTACAAATGCCATAATCATTTTCCCACGAGAGCTTATAGGACTTGATGGTACAATCCCATGAATAATAAGCACTGCTTCTTGCCAGGTGTCTTGAGTGGCAGAGGGGTCATCAGATGGACACCCTTCTTAGTGTTTCATTGATTTAGGCCCACGACACCTCCAGAGGGCTCAACAGCGAAACATAGCATCCCAGGTGTGCTCTGCTTTGCTTTTACCCCTCAATGGTCATCTTGCAACCCAGTTGGAGTCCTCCTCTGAGCCACAGGCAGTTTCTGCTTTGCTGAGCAGCCTCAGTGAGAGTCTACACCCAACCTCACACGGGAACACCTTGGGAAACCAGTTGCATTGTTCTGCCTGGACTGCTATTTCAGCATACTTTAAGCTTTTGTGTTGCCTCTCCAACTGCAGTTTCCCATGGCAACCGTTAGTTCAGGATGTATAGCAACTTCTGCAAAGTTGACCACAAGATGAGGTCTCAGTCTGAGAGTAGTTGTTATTATCTCCGTTAGAAAGACCAGGTTAAAGACCAAGGTTGAACTGTATTTTCCAGTCAGGTGTCGGGTCAAGGAGGGTTGTGTTCACGCTTTCAGATGATTTCATTGGACAGTCTCCTGATCTTACGGAAGGAGCAGTGTTTGGTAGTCCAGCCATCGAAGAGGGAGGGCATTGGTGGTAGTTCTCATTCCTTCTCGTGTGCCAGTTGTTGCAAGACCTGGTTGTGCCTCCAGGTGTAGTGGCCTTGGAACAGAATGGTTTTGAAACCGGCAAGGATGTGCCTCAACATTGCTGGAGTTTGGCAGACAGCACACATGGGATCTTCACATGAGACATGGGTGTAGGTTTTGGGGTGTAGAAAGAAGATCATAGGTGGCTCTGATTATGAAGCCAATTCTGCTTCCTTCCATTTCCCAGAAATAATATGACTACCTAATAACGTAAACCCTTACAGTTACATTCATCTTAATTAACATTGTATAGGAAAAAGCAATTAAGAACAGCAATCCACTTAAGAGAATGTTTTGCTAAATCTGAGTTAATTCCAATATAAAGGTTTTATGGCATGTATTCATGGCATTACTTAAAAGATCCAATTGTAACATTAATTTTTTTAAGGTGAGCAGTGCCTTCTTTTTTAGCCTTTAGCCATTTGCACTATCTATTCTGTTCGCATAATTTCACTGTATTTTTACATATGTACTCTTTGTTATGTGCCATATGTCTACAGCAGGGTCTGTGAGAAATGCAATTTCAATCCCATCTATGTCGTGTTCCTATGGCAGTATTGACAATAAAATTGACTTTGCCCCACCTCACACCCTATGACTGCTGGAATAGGCTCCAGCCCCCCATGACCCTTACTTGGATTAAGCGGTTGAAAATGAGCGAGTGAGTGAGTAAAACTCACAGAGATGAAGTTCCTTCTGCATCCGTTGTGTGACCAGAAAATAGGGGGAACACCACAGGATGTTGAAGGAAGGCACAGTGCATGCCTAGGTCAAACAAGGAACGCTCACTGGAAGCACACAGGATGCCATGGTTGGCGTGAATTTTTGAGCATGTCCAAAACAAATGCAAAAGGGACACAGAGGCTGGAGGATGCTCAAAGGAGGCACAGACTATACACAAAGAACTCACAGACAACGCCATGGTCAGACACTGAATGACCACAGAATGACTGGGGCTGTTCGCCATGATTTTTTTTATCAAGTTAATTACCGTGCATCCAGAACGTATTCACAGTACTTCACTTTTTCCACATTTTGTTATGTTACAGCCTTATTCCAAAATGGATGAATTTCAGCTTTTCCTCTAAATTCTACACACAATACCCCATAATGACAATGTGAAAAAAAGTATTTTTTTTTTAGATTTTTGCATATATATATATATATATATATATATATATATAATATATATATAGTATATATATATATATATATATATATATATATATATAAACTAACTAACTAACAAATCACATGTTCATAAGTATTCACAGCCTTTGCCATGAAGCTCAAAATTGAATTCAGGTGCATCCTGTTTCCACTGATCATCCTTGAGATGTTTCTACAGCTTAACTGGAGTCCACCTGGGGTAAATTCAGTTGATTGGACATGATTTGGAAAGACACACACCTGTCTACATATAAGGTTCCACAGTTGACAGTGCATGTCAGAACACAAACCAAGCATGAAGTCACAGGAATTGTCTGTAGACCTCTGAGACAGGATTGTCTCAAGGCACAAATCTGGGAAGGGTACAGAAACATTTCTGCTGCTTTGATGGTCCCAATGAGCACAGTGGCCTCAATCATCTGTAAATGGAAGATGTTCTGATCCACCAGGACCTTTTCTAGAGCTAGCCACCCGGTCTAAACTGAGCGATTGGGGAAGAAGGGCCTTAGACAGGGAGGTGACCAAGAACCTGACAGTCACTCTGTCAGAGCTCCAGCATTCCTCTGTGAAGAGAAGGGACCCTACCAGAAAGACAACCATCTCTGCAGGAATCCACCAATCACTCCACTGTATGGTAAAAAGACCAGACGGAATTAAAAAAAAGGTACAAAAAAAAAAAAAAAATCATGCTGTCATCATGGGGTATTGTGAGTAGAATATTGAGGGAAAAATTTACTCCATTTTGGAATAAGGCTGTAACATAACAAAAAGTGGAAAACGTGGAGTACTGTGAATACTTTCTGGATGCACTGTATGTGTGGCATTGATGATGTATGCATCTTACATTGAGTTTGTCAGTTCCTCTTATTTCCAAACCCTACATATCCACATGTCTACGAAGGTCATGGCTGCTTGTATTTAAAGCCACTCACACAGTGAGTGGAGAAGAAAAAAACATGCACACATCCTCATTCACATCACACAGTTGAGTAATTAAACTTGGTTCAGTGTGTTTATTCTGTCAGACCTGGCTGTGTTTCATCAGCAGGGGTGGTGGCCAAGTGGTTAATGTGCTTGGTTTCAGTTCAGAAGGCTCTGGGTTCAAATCCCACCCCTGCCACATTTCTCCATGTAATGTGGAGTTGAGTCAGGAAGGGCATCCGGCGTAAAACCTGTGCCAATTCAACATGCAGATCCACCTTGGATTTGCTGTGGCGACCCCGAGTGCAAACAAGGGAGCAGCCAAAGGGACTTACTTACCTGGCTGTGTTTCATCCTAACTCAGTGCATTATGAAGTTAAATGATGGCACAAACAAATGCATGTTTCAGAAGAAGGCTGCAATAATTCACTGTGCTGAAACACAAAATTTCTGTTTCCCTCAGCATGCAGTAAAACAAAAATCTTGACTCAGCTTTTCAGTTTATGATTTTCCAATGAGCTTTGCACACAGAAAAGTGTTTAAGGAGAGGTTCTAAATCTTATCTGTGGACTTTAAACTTTTTATTCTCATGTAGATTAATTATAAATACATTAGAATTTTGAAAAGTAGCCTTTATATTTTCTCATTCTTTGCCTCTACAATAAAATAATGAATTATTCAACAGAATCTGTATTTCTCTCAATATGCTAACAATATAAAACAGCAGAGAAACTGACTGATCCATAATTTCTTTGTTGTTACTGAATGTGTGACTGAACACACGTCAATCGCTTGCTTTTTTAAGCTTTCCAGTGCTGGAGCAGCGAATACACAGCTATCAGCTCTGTCAAAGTCTTTAGATTGTGGCTGTTTTTAAAATTTCTTAACAGGATTTTCATGAAATTAGATGAGAGGGGGCAGCACAGTGTCTTAGTGGTTAGCACTGTTGCCTCACAGCAAGAATCAGAATCAAATTTATTGCCAAGTAAGTTCTCACATTGCATTTTGATGTTGTATCATGTAATTCTCTCTACCATATATATGGAAAAAATGAACCGATCCAGGGTTTTTTCCCAGTCGGCCAAATTTCTGGCCCCATTCTTTACAGTGCTTCATATCCACATTTTATTTCTACAGATATGAGAAAGCATGTACATTTGCCCGATTTTGCAAGAGTGTGACCATGAAGGCTTGGAGAGAAACTAGTGATCGCAACAGGACAGCTGTGGTGTGGCGCGGGGACTTTGAAGTAGTTCATACTGCTTGCTGTTAGCGATGTCTATCCTTACCAACTTATTGACTGTTTTTGGACAAATGAAAGAATCAAGAAACACAAAGGTGATGATGGCAATCGGATGTTTAAAGACTGCCCTATGTAACTTGGACATATCAGCATTTGTGAAGCCATATGAACCACGAAGCAGCTGTGTGCCAGTTCTCCTGAAGTCAGCGGTTTTCTTTGTGATCTCAATGGGAATAAATGAAAGAATCACGAAACATAAATGTGACGATGGCAGTGACTGTCATGTCAAATCAGTGGTACTTGTAAATACTGACGCATTAGAAGCCCTGTGAAGCCAGAAGCAATGTTGGACAGCAGAATGGTATTCATGCTGTGTGCCACTTCAGGAGAAGTAAAATCAGAGAGGTGTGGTTGTGTTGAAAGGCATGTACATTTGTTACTTAGTTTGTCCAGTCTGGATTACACATATAGGATGCATTGTAATGGTGGTTACACGTGTTACAGTGCAATGGGAAGTAGGGCTGTAAATCTCTGGAAGATAAAACAGATAATAGTAATAATAGTGCGTCTCCTACGGTAGCTGAATGCCCCTATACAGTAGTGTTCAGAATAATAGTAGTGCTATGTGACTAAAAAGATTAATCCAGGTTTTTTGAGTACATTTCTTATTGTTACATGGGAAACAAGGTACCAGTAGATTCAGTAGATTCTCAAAAATCCAACAAGACCAAGCATTCATGATATGCACACTCTTAAGGCTATGAAATTGGGCTATTAGTAAAAAAAGTAGAAAAGGGGGTGTTCACAATAATAGTAGCATCTGCTGTTGATGCTACAAACTCAAAACTATTATATTCAAACTGCTTTTGTAGCAATCCTGTGAATCACTAAACTAGTATTTAATTGTATAACCACAGTTTTTCATGATTTCTTCACATCTGCGAGGCATTAATTTTGTTGGTTTGGAACCAACATTTTGCTCGTTTACTAGTGTGCTTGGGGTCATTGTCTTGTTGAAACACCCATTTCAAGGGCATGTCCTCTTCAGCATAAGGCAACATGACCTCTTCAAGTATTCTGACATATCCAAACTGATCAATGATACCTGGTATGCGATATATAGGCCCAACACCATAGTAGGAGAAACATGCTCATATCATGATGCTTGCGCCACCATGCTTCACTGTCTTGACTGTGAACTATGGCTTGAATTCAGAGTTTGGGGGTCATCTCACAAACTGTCTGCAGCCCTTGGACCCAAAAAGAACAATTTTACTCTCATCAGTCCACAAAATATTCCTCCATTTCTCTTTAGGCCAGTTGATGTGTTCTTTGGCAAATTGTAACCTCTTCTGCACATGTCTTTTATTTAACAGAGGGACTTTGCGGGGGATTCTTGCAAATAAATTAGCTTCACACAGGCATCTTCTAACTGTCACAGCACTTACAGGTAACTCCAGACTGTCTTTGATCATCCTGGAGCTGATCAATGGGTGAGCCTTTGCCATTCTGGTTATTCTTCTATCCATTTTGATGGTTGTTTTCCATTTTCTTCCATGCGTCTCTGTTTTTTTTTAATGTCCATTTTAAAGCATTGGAGATCATTGTAGATGAACAGCCTATCATTTTTTGCACCTGCGTATAGGTTTTCCCTTCTCCAATCAACTTTTTAATTAAACTACGCTGTTCTTCTGAACAATGTCTTGAACATCCCATTTTCCTCAGGCTTTCAAAGAGAAAAGCATGTTCAACAGATGCTGGCTTCATCCTTAAATAGGGGACACCTGATTCACACCTGTTTGTTCCACAAAATTGACGAACTCACTGACTGAATGCCAAACTACTATCATTGTGAACACCCCTTTTCTACTTTTTGTACTAATAGCCCAATTTCATAGCCTTAAGAGTGGGCATATCATGAATGCTTGGTCTTGTTGGATTTGTGAGAATCTACTGAATCTACTGGTACCTTGTTTCCCATGTAACAATAAGAAATATACTCAAAACCTGGATTAAACTTTTTAGTCACATAGCACTACTATTATTCTGAACACTACTGTATGTGGTAGGGAGAATTCTCTGCATTCAGTCAACTTCAGAAAAGTCCCACTTAACAAACAGAGTCCAATGTTTTATATGGATTTGAAACATCTACCCCTGCTACAAGTCCAAACCAGAATCAACCACCATACAAAAATGTCAGTAAGCTGTTCATTTTCAATTGCAAGTCCAACTCTGCAATAACCAGAGATGGAAAACCCCAGATTTAGAGAGTAAAAGTCCTACCACAGTCTCGGTCGCAGATACCACCATACTTGATGCATTCTCGCCGATTGTTCTGTCTGAGTTATTTTCATTAGTTACTTCCTCCAAACCATCAACATGTCTTTTAGACCCCATTCCTACCAGGATGCTCAAGGAAGCCCTACCATTAGTTAATGCTTCGATCTTAAATATGATCAATCTATCGTTATTAGTTGGCTATGTACCACAGGCTTTTAAGGTGGCAGTAATTAAACCATTACTTAAAAAGCCATCACTTGACCCAGCTATCTTAGCTAATTATAGGCCAATCTCCAACCTTCCTTTTCTCTCAAAAATTCTTGAAAGGGTAGTTGTAAAACAGCTAACTGATCATCTGCAGAGGAATGGTCTATTTGAAGAGTTTCAGTCAGGTTTTAGAATTCATCATAGTACAGAAACAGCATTAGTGAAGGTTACAAATGATCTTCTTATGGCCTCAGACAGTGGACTCATCTCTGTGCTTGTTCTGTTAGACCTCAGTGCTGCTTTTGATACTGTTGACCATAAAATTTTATTACAGAGATTAGAGCATGCCATAGGTATTAAAGGCACTGCGCTGCAGTGGTTTGAATCATATTTATCTAACAGATTACAATTTGTTCATGTAAATGGGGAGTCTTCTTCACAGACTAAGGTTAATTATGGAGTTCCACAAGGTTCTGTGCTAGGACCAATTTTATTCACTTTATACATGCTTCCCTTAGGCAGTGTTATTAGAAAGCATTGCTTAAATTTTCATTGTTACGCAGATGATACCCAGCTTTATCTATCCATGAAGCCAGAGGACACACACCAATTAGTTAAACTGCAGGAATGTCTTTCAGACATAAACACATGGATGACCTCTAATTTCCTGCTTTTAAATTCAGATAAAACTGAAGTTATTGTACTTGGCAAAAACAAATCTTAGAAACATGGTGTCTAACCAGATCCTTACTCTGGATGGCATTACCCTGACCTCCAGTAATACTGTGAGAAATCATGGAGTCATTTTTGATCAGGATATGTCCTTCAATGTGCATATTAAGCAGATATGTAGGACTGCTTTTTTGCATTTGCGCAATATCTCTAAAATTAGAAAGGTCTTGTCTCAGAGTGATGCTGAAAAGCTAATTCATGCATTTATTTCTTCTAGGCTGGACTATTGTAATTCATTATTATTATATTAGGGGAGGTGATGGTCTAGTGGTTAAGGTGTTGGGCTTGAGTCCAGAAGATCATGGGTTCAAATCCCCGCCTGACTGGAAAATCACTAAGGGCCCTTGGGCAAGGCCTTTAATCCCCTATTGCTCCCGGTGTGTAGTGACCGCCTTGTATGGCAGCACCCTGACATCGGGGTGAATGTGAGGCATAATTGTAAAGCGCTTTGAGCGTCTGATGCACATGGAAAAGCGCTATATAAATGCAGTCCATTATTATCAGGTTGTCCTAAAAGTTACCTGAAAAGCCTTCAGTTAATTCAAAATGCTGCAGCTAGAGTGCTGACAGGGACTAGAAGGAGAGAGCATATCTCACCCATATTGTCCTCTCTTCACTGGCTCCCTGTTAATTCCAGAATAGAATTTAAAATTCTTCTTCTTACTTATAAGGTTTTGAATAATCAGGTCCCATCTTATCTTAGGGACCTCTTGTACCATATCACCCCAGTAGAGCGCTTCGCTCTCAGACTGCAGGCTTACTTGTAGTTCCTAGGGTTTGTAAGAGTAGAATGGGAGGCAGGCAGAGCCTTCAGCTTTCAGGCTGCTCTGCTGTGGAACCAGCTCCCAATTCGGATTAGGGAGACAGACACCCTCTCTACTTTTAAGATTAAGCTTAAAACTTTCCTTTTTGAAAAAGCTTATAGTTAGGGCTGGATCGGGCAACCCTGAACCATCTCTTAGTTATGCTGCTATAGACTTAGACTGCTGGGGGGTTCCCATGATGCACCCAGTGTTTCTTTTTATTCACCTCTTTTTGCTCTGTATGCACCACTCTGCTTTTAATCATTAGTGATTGATCTCTGCTCTCTTCCACAGCATGTCTTTTTCCTGGTTCTCTCCCTCAGCCCCAACCAGTCCCAGCAGAAGACTGCCCCTCCCTGAGCCTGGTTCTGCTGGAGGTTTCTTCCTGTTAAAAGGGAGATTTTCCTTCCCACTGTCGCCAAGTGCTTGCTCATAGGGGGTCGTTTTGACCGTTGGGGTTTTTCTGTAATTATTGTATGGCTTTTGGCTTACAATATAAACCGCCTTGGGGCAACTGTTTGTTGCGATTTGGCGCTATATAAATAAAATTGATTTGATTTGATTCTTCCGAGAATGCATCGTGCACAACAAATATGGCGGTATCTGCGACCGAGTCTGTGTATTGCTTGTACCTGTGCACGTAAAACTGGTGGTTTCACTGATTAGCTCATACGAGGTCTGTTAGAAAAGTATCCGACATTTTTAGTTTTTTCAAAAACCTGATGGATTTGAATCACATGTGCTTGCATGAGCCAAACTTGAACCTTCGTCCACACAACGGTGGAGAGCGAGCCCCACTCTGGGCGGCCATCAACATGCTGAAATGACCAGATCATTTTCAAAGTGAACGCTGTGGTGATGTGAGACCATCGTGTGACTATCTGAGAAATTGTGGAAGAGGTGGACATCAGCACTTTTTCGGCACATTCCATTTTGCCATGAAAAGAGTTGCAGTGAAATTCATCGGCACGAAGCTGATGGCACAGCAAAAGCACCTCCATGATGAAGCCTCACAGGACATGTTGTGACATGCTCACCTTGTCCACAATTTCTCGGATAGTTACACAACTGAAAAGCCACCGAAAGCCGTCTGAATCTTCCGAATGGTGGAAGAGCTGGACTGTGGCTGAATGGCTGAATGTGCCGCAAAAAGTGCTGATGTCCACCTCTTCCGCAATTTCTCGGATAGTCACACGACGGTCCCGCATCACCACAGCGTTCACTTTGGAAATGATCTGGTCATTTCAGCGTGTTGATGGCCGACCGGAGCGCGGCTCGCTCTCCACCATTGTGTGGCCGTCTTTAAACCGGTTGTACCGCTCCTTAATCTGTGTGATGCCCATAGGATCGTCACTGAAAGCCATCTGAATAATCCGAATGGTTTCCACCTGGCTGTCCACCAGTTTCTGGCAAAATTTGATGCAGTCGTGCTGCTCCAGTCGTTCCGCCATTTCCTTGCAAAGAAAAAAACGACGAGACTACACCCATCCTCACATAAAGGCTGCTTAAAAGCCAATGACACAACCGAGAGGCGTGAAAAAAATCACGCATGCGCACGAAGGTTCAAGGTTTGCTCATGCAAGCACACATGATTCAAATCCATCAGGTTTTTAAAAAAAATAAAAAGGACGGATACTTTTCTAACAGACCTCGTATACCTGCCAGAAAAGTTTAACTAATTAGAATCAGCTTTGTTGGTGAATGGAACTACTTTTCACTATATCTGAGAATATATATTACAGAATTAAATTTGTCTTGTTGTGGCCTTTTAGTGAAAAAATAAAACCATTTAATCAGGAAAGGATTAACCTTCAATTCAACTAATTTGTTAAACAAAATGTGTGGAATCATACCGTAGACTTCAAACAATTAAAAGCAGCATTAATGTAAAAAAAAAAAAAATAAATAAAAAAAAACAAACAAGCCAAAAAAAAAAAACCCCCCCCAAAAAACCTGCTAGCCCTGAATTGCTCCTGCCAAAACTTTTTTTTAATGTATTGTAGGGCTGTAATGCAGGAATGCATGTATATAAACAAATTAAATTATTTTTACTTGCATTTTCCATATGTCATGATTCACAAGTACTCAGGGGACAGCAGGTGGTAGAGAGCAAATGCAGACACAGAAAAAGGCTTTATTGATAATTCAGGCAGGGTCTGGTACACAGAATGGCAGTCAGCATTGCGTAGGTACGGGCAGGTGATAAGCAGAGGCGTCGTCAAAAAACAGGCGGGGTTCGATAACACAGCAAAACATGTAACAAGGGCAAAGACAAAATCCAGATCGAGAACACAAGCGAGGTCGAGCAAAACGTGGGAGCAAAAAACTGTGACAAAGGAGCCAGGACGAAGATAACAAAATCAACGAGCAAGCAAAGGAAAAGAAAACATGCAGGGCTTAAATACACTGAGTTAATTAGGATGTGATATGAAGCAGGTGTGATGTGCAGGCAGGAGGAGGGCGTGGCCTAACAGAGAGGAGAGGCTGTGAGCCAACAGAAGGCTGTGACAGGTGGACAAGAAGGTGACAAACAAAATTGGGCGTGGCCAACAGAGCTGAGAAGGTGATGGACAAGACAGTGGAGTGATCTGAGGACATGACAGACTCAAATGAAACTGGATGTGAAAATATGAGAACTGAGACAAAGGAGTGCAGTGACAACATGGACATGACAAATGATACTAAAATATCCAAGACTGCATTGAAATTAAACATGAACAGAATCGGGTTAGACAACAAGAAAATTAAAAGCTAAAACTAGAACGGAACTGACATGAATAATATAACTGAAAACAAATGTGGTAAACCTGACAAATAAACTTAGTGACACAAGTAATCAAAAAACAACAATCAAAAACAGTGGGTTAAAACTAAACTAAACCAGAACGGAACTCAAACATGTGACTGAAGTGTGATGAACAGAAAACAAGTTGTGACAAAAGCAACGATGAACAAAAATCAAAGACGGTGGATCAAAGACTAAACTAAACCAGAACAGAACTCAAGATGTGGCTATAGTGTGATGAACAGAAAACCAGCAGCTGTGACAAATGCAAAATAACCAGACTGTCAAAAAAGCAGACAAAAGAAAATCAATAAAGAGACGGACAACAAACATAACGGGTGAGGACCAAGCAGGGGCAAAACCTGACACCATACCCACGATTTCAGTCTAATTTGAATTGTAAGTGACAGCAAAATAATTGCAGCAACAAGCCAGTTAGATACAGAAAAAAAACCCTGATCCTGCAATACCACACACCCACTCGTCTCTGAGCATGCAGAATTTAGGGCCCCTTCACACATAGTACGAATGTGGTTGAATGGAGCATTAAGCAGGAATCATATGCAATACGTGTAAAATCTGAGCTGCCTACAATGCCTCGTAAACCTATTGCTACAAGTACAAGTATTTGTGCACACCAGCGGCTGAAACACAGTGTGCCCTGTGAGAGTCCATCGACCCCTCTCGCGGCAGGTGCCAGCCAAATTCCAGGTGACACACACAAACATCTAACACCGCTAGCTTGGCACTTAGAAAATGTGTGGCCATTCGCACTATTAGTACAAAAACAGTCAGCAGATGATCACTTTCGAGCTGATGGTGAAATCTGTCTAACTGCCCCCATGACTGTGGAGTTGCAGAGTACACATGTGGCGTGCCAGAGTGTTGGCTCTCCCCCACAACACGTGTGGTCAGTTATCACAGGCTTTTTTTCTCTCTTTTTTAAAAATTTTTTTAAAAATACATTTATGTCCTTGTTGATGTCAGTTATTTTTCCGCACCATTTACAGGGCAGCGATGGTACGCAGTGGTAAAGTTTCTGGCTGGCAATCAGAGCTTTTGTAAATTGCAGGTTCAAATCCCGTAGGTGGCATGCATTTTTTTTTCACGCAGCTGCATAGTAGAGAAGCTTGAATCTTTCACACAAGTAAGGTCTAACCTTACCAACCCCTCGTACTGTGTTCCCGCTGCAATGTGCACAAAATCATGTGCACAAAACCCTCGCAGCGGCTTCGTTCACTCCTGCCCGTTGGCTTGATGTTTTCGTGGTTCACTCATACAAGCTGTTCCGCTGTGATTCGCCGTGATTTGTATTTATTCATACTAGGTGTGAAGGGGCCCCAAACATGGTAAAACAATGCAATACTGTCAGAAAAAAAGAGTTTGACTAAACCTGATCTCATTTGGAGTTTCCTCCTCCTCATACTTCTTTTTCTCTTTCTTCCAGAAGACAAGCCAGATGATTAATATGATGATGAGGACGAAAAGAAATGTTGCCACCGCAAAACCTGCTACCATTTGAACATTCTTCGCACCTGTCAAAGAAGAGAAAAAGTACAAAACTATGATGATAAACACAATCAGTGGTAATCAGTGTTGACTTCTAATGATTTTAAATCTTAAATCTTTCAGTACTTAGATGTCATATTCATGAACTAGAAGCATGTACACAAGGTGTTTACTGGAAGCATGCAATAGGAGTGTATACTGGAAGGGTGTATTATGGGTGCGCACTGGATGGATGTACTGGGCTACACACTCTTTTTACTCCCAACCTGTCACATATTTACGCTTGGTCAGTGCTCCTTTGCATCATGATGTGATGGGTTCGGCAGCCCTTTTGTATGATTTAGTGATGTGCTGGGAAACGTGTTAATATACAGTAGCATCATTTGTCTCTTCTAACAGACAGGAACAGTTCCTTGACCTCAGCGCCATCAGTGATCATTCATCTATCTTTGGGTTCTGGTCATGGTCATGGTTAAGGTTAGGGTTAGCATTTCCCCAGGCATCAAATGATGCGAAGGGGCTACCCAACTCATCACATATTGACATTTGGGCAAAAACAAAATAAAACAAAAAAAAGTTTTACGTCAAAATGTGACGAGTTGGGAATAGGGCAGCACAGTCTCGTTTGAACCCCTGCATGATATCATGTGATTTGACCACATTTGGGGACAGCCGGCAAGAACACAGCAGAGACTAATCCCCGGGTGGAGTGTGGGAGCGTCAGCACAACCCATTCGGCCCAGCTTGGTAAACTTAAAAGCATACTCGCCGCCACCTAGCGGATGTGTCAGTTTAAGATGTGCCAGTTTAAAATGGTTTCCACTGAAACCCCCATCCTCCGAATGGTTTGTGCCGACACTCCCACAATCGGCCTGATTAGTCTCTGCCCACAAACAGTGTCAATTCTAATGGAAAAATTGTGTACTTTGTACTTTGTTATCAGCTGCAATTACCAAAGCAGTCGCGAAAAGTGCAGGTTTTTTTGTTCCCAGTGGAGAAGGGAAGACAAGGCAAATGGCAAGTGCCATGTTTCTGCTGGGGACAGAGGAGAGCTGTCTGCAGATGGAGAAAAATTGCATCATATGTGTCATATTTGACCCCTTTAGCGCCGCCCTCTAACGAGACTGCGGTGCCCAATAAGAATAAGTTGATACTGGGAGGTTGTACTGCAAAAATGCAGTAGAGGTGTGTACTTGAGTTGTGTAATGGAGGTGTGTAACCAAGTGGTTTACTGCACTCGAGTGGTGTATTGCAGGCATATACAGGAGGCGTTTACTGAAGGTATTTGAGCCACCGTTACCAAAATTCAATTTATGGAAAAGGCTATCAATCAACTTTTCCTGAGCTGCTAGATATGTCATTTCCTCAAGACCTCTCCCTCAAATGTGACCCCAGAAATGCTGTACCGCTCAGGAAATGTATTAGTGAGACAGTGAAACATAGCTGCTGGGGCACAGGTGGTGACCAGTAGCCAACAGTTTAAGTTTAATGCAGTCCCTGGTGTTAAAGCACTCAGTGCAGAAGAAGGAGGTGAGGGTGCGGTGAGTCCAGTTGCAAGGCAGAGCGGAAAATAAATCGGTTTCAGGGCTGAAACTATAGCTATCAATCAGTATGGCAGTTTGGTGTGAGGTGAAAACTCAACTCTCACGCTTCATTGTGACCTCAATGATGCAGCTTTCCTCTCCCACGTCATTGCTGGCTGTGCACCTGTAGACGCCTGTGCTGTCGATGGTGAGGTTCCTCAGAGTCACAATCTCTGGATTCTTCAGATCTGGTGAAAGACAAACAGACGATTTTATTTATGAGATGGCCCTTTGCACTGAGGAGGATGTGACGAGTCTGAGAGAGAGAGCGATGCAGCTTAAAGCCCTGTGGGACATTCACTCGTCCACACCAACAACAACAACAACAACGTGATATTACTTCTCACTAGAGCCATAAATAATGGCTGCTGATGCTGTGTGTTATCGTCCAATGCAAACTAATTAGACTGAACAGGTGTTGTTTCGTCAAGGTCATTAATTTGAAGGTTTCTGTCTGAGTATGTGCCATCACGTGTGGAGGCTGAACAACGTGTGTGTGTGTGTGTGTGTGTGTGTGTGTGTGTGTGTGTGTGTGTGTGTGTGTGTGTGTGTTGTGTGTGTGTGTGTGTGTGTGTGAGGGGTCTGAGACTAAGAGCTTTGCATCGCCAGCAGTAGCCTTTCTGCTATAAACTATTTCTGCTGCTATTTACAGACATTTATCCCTGGTTATGAAAGTGCACAATTGCTGGGTCTGATTTAGTTTTTGGACAGAGGTGGGTGAGGGTGACAGCATTTGTAGTAAATGTGCATTTAAAAGGAAAAGGTCAAGTGCCACATATAACACACAGCCCATAGAAGTAACAGCAGCAATTGTTTAAAAGTCATAACAATTACCATTCAGACATTACACCTTTACAAATTTATATAATACTGAAAACCATAAACGCAAAACTACAGTGATCAGACTCTATAAATTGCTGGGGATTGTACTGGATTTGCCAATGTCTGTAGGTGTTTCATATCTAAAGTAACTTCTAATATCATCCAGGATGGAAATTCCAGGCTGTATTGGGAGCTGAGAAGGTGGGCTGTTCCCAAGAGCAGACCAGGAGGCATTTGTTGGTAGAACCTGTGATCATGTGGCTAACATTCGTGGTCTAGTGACCCTTGGTCTGCTTACACAGGAATGAGACATAATGTTCCTGCAAACCTACACCTCCTTCCACCACAGTCATAGTGGGTGACAGCTTGGTCCTGACAGACACCTTTGCTGTACTGTCCTGTTGGCCCACGTACTTTGAGCAGTTGTCCGTCTAATTTATGTCAGGATGTTAGACACCTCCAGTGCTCTAAAAAGTAACATTCTACATGCCTCAGCCAGATAAATTGTAGGCATCCCCTTGGCATTGTCCTGCCAGTAAACTCCTCAATGCTGAGGAACGTGCATGCTAGATCATGCCCAGAGAAACACAGCACATGGCAAAAATCTCACAGTTGATGCTCGTTCATCATACAGTCCCTATGTCCCCGCTCATTTGAGAATAGCTTCTTCATCACTCCCGTGAACATGAAATTCATTCATGTCTCAATGTTCTCTGCCTTTCAAATCAGGAGATACTGAGGAAGACCTTATGGAGTCTTAAGGTAGTAGGACAGAGGAGTTTGGCAAAGCCTGTATCTTTGTAGGAGAACAAAGGTCCAAGCCTTTTGTCTCTTGGTGCTTCTGGTCCTCCTGTATAGTTTTGAGACTTGGATGCTAACAAGCAACCTAAAGTAACACCAGAATGTTTTTGGTATGAGGCCTCTTCTGAGGACATACCTCTCTGTCCAGTATTTAATCATGCTTTCTGTTTTTGCCATGCTGTTTCTCTTGAATTTTCTTCTGTACTTGAACTTAATATTTTTTTAAAATCTCTTTTGCTTATTTCTAAATGTATCAAATTCATAGGTTTAAGCTCTACAGCTTTGGTGAATGTCAGTTACTTAAATGTGCTACATAGAGCCTATAAATATATTTTGACTTGACTTTTGATGATGTACTGTAATTGTGAGCTCAAGAGACATTTCACTGTCACAAACATCTTCATCAAACCCCAGCACCAGTTTAGATCCTTGTGTTTATGTAACTCATCTGGGAGATTAGAGCACTGTTTATCTTTGATTTCTTTAACATAATATGCAGTATTCCTCCTTTGTATTTTGTTATTTGATGACTTCATTACCTTAGATTTTGGCGTGGCAGCAGTTGACAGACAACACAGACACAATCAGTGGCCAAACAAGGACAATCTGTGATTGTCTGTCATCAAAAAATCATTTGAGCCTTAGACCAGCACATTTTATGGCCGCTGTTGATGGAGGCAGAGAAAAAAAAATGTACATTTTATTAGAGATTGCTGCTGTTAAAAGTCTGTATGGTCCTTTTCATCTTTGGTCCAGAGCACACTGGGTCCATTTCTTCCCAGAAAGATCTGGAAACCTGATTTGTGTGACAATAATACAGGTTTCCACTGTGTGATTGTCCATTCCAGATGCCTCAGAGACTAGAGAAGTTGACACCACATCTGGATAAGGTTAACATATGGCTTCTTTTTTGCACAGTATACTTTTAAGTGCATTGTGAATGTAACTCCATATTGTAGTGCTTGACAAATTTTTTCCAAACTAATCTCTTGCCCATGTGGCTATATCAGTTATTGATGATGGTAATGGTCCTTAATGCATTACCGTCTCAGGGATATGAGATCACAGGCTTACGCACTTGCCATTTACACACTGAAACTCCTCCAGATTCCTTGAATCGGTTCATGATACAAGGTCTGTTAGAAAAGTATCCGACCTTTTTATTTTTGCAAAAACCTGATGGATTTGAATCACGTGTGCTTGCATGAGCCAACCTTGAACCTTCGTGCGCATGAGTGAGTTTTTTCACGCCTGTCGATTGCGTCATTTGCTGGTAAGCAGCCTTTGTGTGCGGATGGGTGTTAGGTCTTAGGTTTTTTCTTTGCAAGGAAATGGCGGAACAACTGGAGCAGCGCGACTGCATCAAATTTTGCCAGAAATTGGGTGACAGCCAGGTGGAAACCATTCGGATTATTCAGACGGCTTTCGGTGACGATCCTATGGGCATCACACAGATTAAGGAGCGGTATAACCGGTTTAAAGACGGCCGCACAACGGTGGAAAGCGAGCCGCGCTCCAGGCGGCCATCAACATGCTGAAATGACTGGATCATTTCCAAAGTGAACGCTGTGGTGATGTGGGACCGTCATGTGACTATCCGAGAAATTGCGGAAGAGGTGGACATCAGCACTTTTTCGGCACATTCCACTGTGACAGAAGATTTTGCTATGAAAAGAGTTGCGGCAAAATTCATGCCGATGGCTTTGGCACGAAGCTGATGGTGCAGCAAAAGCGCCACCGTGTTGAAGCCTCACAGGACATGTTGTGACATGCCCAGCTCTTCCACCATTCGGAAGATTCAGACGGCTTTCGGTGGCTTTTCAGTCGTGTGACTATCGGAGAAATTGCGGAAGAGCTGGGCATGTCACAACATGCTCACGGTTCAAGGTTGGCTCATGCAAGCACACATGATTCAAATCCATCAGGTTTTTGAAAAAAATAAAAAGGTCGGATACTTTTCTAACAGACCTCGTATATTTCATTTTATTTCAATTATATAGTGCCAAATCACAGCAAAGCTGCCTCAAGGAGCTTCACACAAGTAAGGTCTAACTTTACCAACCCCTAGAGCAAACACACAGGTGACAGTGGCAAGGAAAAACTCCCTCTGATGATATTGAGGAAGAAACCTCAAGCAGACCAGACTGAAAGGGTTGACCCTCTGCTTAGGTCATACTAATAAAAACATTTTTTTAACAATACAGTGCTATGCAGCGCAGAGGGAGAAATAGAGAGATCCCTTCCACTCTTTCTTTAGGAAAATGTTTTTAGATGTTTCAATGATTTTCTCATACATGCGTTAACAAACTTGAGATGCTCGTGCCATCTATCCTCCTCAAAGACTCAGCCTTTCTGAGTACAACCTTTATAAGTAACCTGCATACAACATGCAAGCACACACTATGGGTGCCACAGAAGATCCAAGATGGATCTACATGTTGGTTTGGTGCAGTTTATACCAGCTGACCTACCTGACACAACTTGCATTACATGGAGAGCAGGCAGAGGTGGGCTAGAACCAGGAAACTTCTTTGGAAACAAGCACACTAACCACTTGGCACCACGCTCCCCTAGTATAATGCTTTTGTGTCAATATATACCAATCACCTGTGACACCACCTGCTTGAAATAATGTAATTTAACTCATAACTTTTTTTAACCTTGTTACCAGCCTTAAATTGCCCAATCTTAACGTTATTGTAATGTGCTGTTGAAATGAAGTTGACTGCACAAAACATAAAATATCTTGGGTTCATAATTCTCTGCAATGAATAGAAGACAAAGTAAATCTAAGAATCATGGCAGGTTCTTGTTTTTATTTGCATTTTCCATACTGTCCCAACATCTGGAGTTGCACAACCCAGATGTCTCGGGTTAGTGAAGATTTAGTTTTTAGTAATCATGTCGTGAAGGCCTATTTTATATGTTGATACAGTAATCATGTGAAGCAACACACAGAAGACTGACGCATGCATGGATGGAACCCAGTTCAACAGCTCCTGCACAACGGTGGCGGTAGCTTAAAATTGATCTTCACAGCTTTCCCCACAGAACATTTTATTGAGGCTGAAGGGTGAATCAGCATGTTTGTGTGTTATAATTACTTTCCTTACCGATCAGTGCCATGTTTGGCAACTTGCCCAGACTCTTGCCTTTGTCCAACACTCGCTCCCACTTATAGCTGATGGGGTCCGAGCCATCGTTGGACTTACAGCTCAGCTTGACATCGCTACCCTCCACAAGTCTGCTCTCCATTAAGCACTCTGGCTTTGACGGCTTTGACTATGAGGAAAGCAGCAGAAAAAAAATATTTGAGCCTACATGTACAACAAACAGATTCCATTCTTCATAAACAGAAAAAGCTCAGAGAGTTCAGAAAAAGCTGAGACAGTTTTCTGATGCATGTATACTCATACTCATCTTCAGCTGATTATCCGGGATCGGGTCGCGGGGGTTAATAGCTCCAGCAGGGGACCCAGACTTCCCTTTCACGGGCCACATTGACCACCTCTGACTGGGGGATCCCGAGGCGTTCCAGGCCAGTGTGGAGATATAATCTCTCCATCTAGTCCTGGGTCTTCCCCAGGGTCTCCTACCAGATGAACGTGCCTGGAACACCTCCTACGGAGGAGCCCAGGGGGCATCCTTACCAGATGCCCGAACCACCTCAGCTGGCTCCTTTCAATGTGAAGAAGCAGTGGCTTGACTCTAAGCACCCCACTGAATACTGAGCTCCTCACCCTATCTCTAAAGGAGACAAAAGCCACACTCCTAAGGAAGCCCACTTGTACCCGTGATCTAGTACTTTCGGTCATGACCCAACCCTCATGACCATAGGTGAGAGTAAGAATGAAGATTGTCCAGTAGATCAAGAGGTTTGCCTTCTGGCTCAGCTCCCTTTTCATTACAACAGTACGGTACAGCGAATGCAACACTGCCCTTGCTGCACCAATCTCACGCTCCACTGTCCCCTAACTTGTGAAGAAGACCACCAAGGTACTTGAACTCCTTGATGCAGTCTGGTAGACTTCTGTCTTGACTCAGAGTCAAGACAGAAGTCAGACTACCAGAGCAAGAATTTTAGCTGAGGAAGCGTCTGTGATTTGAAGCGAAACGTCCTCACGTCAAGCAACCCAGTCCAGTCGAAGATTCAAGTTTCTCTACTATGGAAACCACCTGGACAACTGAGAGCCTACACAGAATCTTAAGTCTGGAATTGAAAGCCTCCACAGAATCTGACTGTTTTATTGACGCAGAACAGGGGCATGATAAGAGAAAGCCCTATGACCCTGCAGACTTCTTATTCACCCTAGGGACACAAAGTAGTCCTGCACCCTGAGAACGCAAAGCCCGGGCTGGTACGTAAGGTTTTAATTAGGTCAGATAGGTAGGGAGGTGCCAGTCTGTGAACAATTTTATAGACTAGTAGCAGAACCTTAAAATCTGAACTCACTGGGACAGGAAGCCAGTGAAGGGATGCCAAAATGGGTGTAATGTGGTAATTTCTGCTTCGTGTCAAAAGTCTGGCAGCAGCAGTTTGAACCAACTGGAGACCCCTAATGCTAGACTGGAGTAAACCAGAAAATAAAACATTGCAGTAGTCCAATCTAGAAAAGATAACGTATGGATCAGGGTCTCAGCATCAGCCATAGACAGGATGGGATGAGTCTTTGCTATATTTCGCAAGTGGAAGAAAGCAGTCCTCATAATATTCTAAATGTGGAGGCCAAAGGACACCGTAGGATCAAAAATTACCCCAAAGTTCCTCACTTTGTCCAATGCGATGTATGACACACGAGCCTAGACTAAGCGTTAACTGGATCAAATTGATGCCGATGTCCTCAATGGAACCAAGAACCATCATTTCAGTCTTATCAGAGTTTAAAAGTAGGAAGTTTCTAGACGTCCAGCTTCTCACTGATGCAAGGCAATATTCTTCGGATTTTATGTGGATGAGATGACCAGCAGTTATCGGCATGTATAACTGAGTATCATCAGCATAACAGTGAAAGGTAATCCCAAAGTGCCACAATATGTGCCCAAGGGGTGCTATATAAAGGGGGCCTAAGACGACCCTGTGGAACCCCAAATTTCATGTCACCAAGGTTAGAGGTAGTGTTCCTGTATAGGCACAGTGAGAACGACTGGTCAAGTATGACGTCAATCATGCAAGGGCACTCCCAGTAATCCCAAAATGATTTTCCAGGTTATCAAATGCAGCACTGAGATCTAACAGCACAAGAACCATAGTGGTGTCCGAATCCATTGCAAGCAGAAGATCATTTACCACTTTCAGTGAGATCCATCTCTGTGGAATGATAGTTTCTAAAAGCAGACTGCAGTGGCTCAAAGAGATTATTCTCAGTAAGACAGTCCACGCGCTGCCGTGAAGCCACTTTTTTTTCCAGAATTTTGAGCAAAATGATAGATTGATATCGGCTGATAGTTTTTTCAGTATAGTCGGGTCAAGATTAGGTTTCTTAAGCAATGGCTTAATCACTGCAGATTTGAAACATTTAGTAACAGATCCAGAAGTTAAAGAAAGATTAATAATTTCCAGCACAGTCAGCCCAAGAGTGGGCCACAGGTCCTTAAACAGTTTTGTTGGTATAGGATCAAATAAACAAGTGTGCTTTTGGTTGACATTATGAGTTTGTTAGCATGCCTAGAGAGATAGTCTCAAATTCTGTAAATCTAGGTAATACATCAGTAATGGAGCCCACTCAATAGTAGGGTTAGTGGCTGGGTTAAGGCAGCTGGAATATGTTTACCCTAATGTCTTCTATTTTCTTCTCAAGATGCATGTATGCATATTCTTAATAAAGATAGACATGGCAGCCCCAGTAAAGAATAATACACTAAATTACAATTAAATTACAAAGTGTTTCCATTTGAATTAGTATGCCACATGCGGTTTCTAGGAGAATGTTGCATTAGCATTCAGTGAATCACCAATCAGAAAGAAAATACAATTTGGACACCATGTTGACATTTTCAACAACTACATGCAACATAAATTATACTATAAGGAGAACAACATTGAATTAGTGCTCATACCTCCACAAGGCACATAAGGTCATATTTTGCCACATTAAAAATTGGCTTTTGAAATAGTCTCTATTGTGAAATACACCAATTGGTGCTATTGTTACAAATTGGTTCACTATTCTTTTTTTTTTTTTTGAGCATTCATAAGAAACAGTTACAAGTGAACCATACTTTCCTTATAACAGGCCCAAGCAAGATAGACAGAGACCTAGCACAGAAAACATAATCTCCTTGGTGAGGTTTAAAGATCAAGATTACCCATTAAAGTTTGGCAATCAGGATCAAAGCAAGGATTTAAAAAAAATCATCATCAGTGATGAGGATCAAAAAGAGGACCACCATCAGATACAAAGGTTAACAATCATGGTCACAAGGTCAGCAATTGGGAACTAATAAAGTTCCAAAAGAGTTCAGAAGTTATAATCCTATGACAATGAAATCATGCCAACTGACACACAGAGGACTGTTGAGGTGTGAGGTATGAGATATGAGGTAGAGGACTGACTTGAGGCTGAAGTGTGACATATGAGGTTGGAGGCATGAGGTTTGTGGTGTGAAGTATGAGGTATGAGATCTGAGACTTGAAGTGTGAGCAGTGAGTATGATGTCTGAGTTATGATCTTTGAAGTGTGAGGTCTGAAATGTGAAGTTTGCTGTATGAAAGTGTGAGGTATGAGGACTGAGGTGAAGCATGTGGTATGAGATATGAGGTATGAGGACTGAGGTGAAGTATGTGGTATGAGGTGTGAGGTATGAGGACTGAGGTGAAGCATGTGGTATGAGATATGAGGTATGAGGACTGAGGTGAAGTATGTGGTATGAGGTGTGAGGTATGAGGACTGAGGTGAAGCATGTGGTATGAGATATGAGGTATGACGACTGAGGTGAAGTAATCATTCTCCTTCAAGACTGGCTTGGGATACTGCAGCTCCCTCCCTATTTTCACCGCCAGGAGGCGGGCCATCTCTCCATACTGCAGGCACCCCAGCGCAGCACCTTTTATTTATTGTTTATAAAAAAATATATTTTCCTTTGTACTCCCTGCATTTGGGTCCATTGCCTGAAATGGTCTGGTTCCATCCGGACCCCTAACCATAACACTCTGAGCCTATTAGTCCTGGCTCTTAGCATCCTAAAATGTCTGCCAGAGGGCAGCACCTCAAACACCTGATGTCCTGGGTGTGTGCTGTCTCATAATGCTGCGTGCCCTCCTGAGACAGCGAGTGCTCCAGAGCTCCTCTAGAGAGGGGACAGGGTGATCAATGATTTTTTGTGCTGTCTTAAAGATCCTCTGTAGTGCCTTTTTGTGTGCCATGGCACAGCTAGTGAACCACACAGAGATGCAGTACGTTAGCACACTCTCAATGGAGCAATGGTAGAAGATTGTCAGCAGTTCCCTCTTCCAGTTGATCCTTCTGAGGGTCCTCAGTAAGTGGACTCGCTGTTGGGCCCTCTTCGAGTTCTGCATCCATGTGCATACCCAGGAACTGGAAGCTGAACACCCTTTCCACACGCTCTCTGTCTATGTAGGTGGGTTGCAGATTGGTCTTCCTCTTCCTCCTTTGTCTTTGAGATGTTGAGGAGCAGGTTGTTGTCTGCACACCATTCCACCAGCTTCTGGACCTCCTCCCTGTAGACTGTCTCATCACATCCAGAGATGAGCCCCACTAAAGTGGTGTCACCAGCCAATTTAATGACTTTGTTATCTGGATGGGTGCTGACACAGTCATAGGTGTACAGTGTGTAGAGCAGAGGACTCAATACACAGCCCTGTGGAGAACCAATGTTGAGGCTGAGGGCTGTGGAGAGATGGGAACCAACTCTGACTCTCTGTATGCGGTCGGAAAGAAAGTCTCTGATCCAGCAGCAGGTGTTAAATGGGGGTCCAATGTCCAGATGCTTTACTGTCAGTCTGTCCAGCAGTATGGTATTAAAGAGAGCTAAACTCAATAAAGAGCAGCCTGGCATAGCACCGCTGCTGTTCCAGATGGGAGATGGTGGTGTGAAGCACTGTGACAAAGGCTTCTTCCTCTGTTGATCTGTTGGCTCTGTATGCAAACTGAAGAGGGTTGAATGTGGGTGGGAGGCAAGACATGACGGGGCGTCGGACCAGTTTCTCAAAACACTTCATAGTCACCGGTGTTAGGGTAACTGGTCGATAGTCATTTAGATTGCTGATGGTGGTCTGTTTAAGCAACAGGATGATTGTGGCTAACTTTACGTGTGGTAGGACCAAAGACTGTGAAAGTGACCCATTGAAGATCTTGGTGAAGATCCCAGGCAGCTAGTCTGCACACTCTCAGAGGACCCTCCCCATCACCCCGTCTGGTCCAGCAGCCTTCCTTGGGTTCACCGCCCCCAGTCTGCACCTCACCTCTAATTCATTCCGTGACGGCTGCACGAAATTAAAAGTGAAGCGGGGGGTTGGGTGTGGTTATGGTTAGGGGAAGGAGTAGGATTAGGTTATGGTTGGGGGTAGGAGTAGGGTTAGGAATAGTGAGTTAAAAAAATCCCCGTCACAAAAATTTGACTCATTTCGTGACGGCTGCACAAAAAAAAAAAAGTGAGACTGGGCTACATATAGTCACAGTCCTTACATTTGAAGACGCTCTCTTCTTGAGGGGGGTGTACGCAGAAATCAACCACATGGACATATGATCTAGCAGACCTAGATGTGGTAAAGGTCTTGCTCTATAGCCTTTTTGAATTTTACTCTAGACCAGGGGTGGCCAAGTTCGGTCCTCGAGAGCTACCTTACTGACACTCTTAGTTGTCTCCCTGCTCCAACACACCTGAATCCAATGAAAGGCTCATTAAAAGTCTGCTAACGAGTCTTTCATTGGATTCAGGTGTGTTGCAGCAGGGAGACAACTAAGAGTGCGAGGAAGGTGGCTCTCGAGGACCGAACTTGGCCACCCCTGCTCTAGACTTTGTCCAATGTGTTTACACCCCTTGTTGCACATCTAACATGCTGGTAAAAGTTGTGAAGTGTGAGGCAGAAGGTCTTAGGTGTGAAGTCTGATGTCTGACATCTATGGTGTCAAGTCTGAGATCTGTGTTATTGTGTCTGATGTTTGAGATATGGGCTCTCTTACTACCCTTTTAGTTATTTGAATTAATTTCCACTTTACAGATTCCGAACTACTGTGACAGTATATAAATCAATGTGACTAAACACCTGCCTGTGAACTCTTGTGGGTATCGCTTGTCCTCTGTTTAGAGTCTCAGAGGTCCACGGTCAGAGTCCAGCAGCTTTTAACGCAGTGTATTAGACACAGAAGGATATGAATCCTTTACAGTTGCTCTGTTTAGATCCCCACCGAAAGCACTGCTGAGCTGGAAAATAGAACACTGTCTTCTTCCTCCCAGGAGGTGTATTTTTAGACCAGCGATGAGCTAAATTTAAACATCTATTTTGAATGTTTTGTTATCCTGCCATTTTATAAATGCCGACTTCTGTGTCGGTGCTGCGTGTCAGCAGACTTGCAGCATAACTAACTTCACAGTGTGGGGATGTAGAGAGTTAGTGATTGTCGGCATAAAAACCCAGATAACACATTTGTATCTTTCCCATTGTTCCTCCATCACCTCTTTTCTCCATCCTCTGCTCACGGAAGCCAGCAACAGAGCAGAACATAATGAGATATGCTGAGCGGGAAGCACTGACGCTTCTTATGTGCGGCTCGCAGCTCTGTCAGGGTCAGTTAGGCCTAACTGCAGCAGGAGTGCACACTTATACCCATGCATGTAAATACAAACGCATGCACACTGACTCACATTAACCATGAGCTTACCCACAGTGAGCACACATCAGTGTTCTCACACCAAGCCAGCTACAAGCTCAGCTGCCAAGCTATTATCTTAGCGCGGGGAGTGAAAGAAAAATGCAAATGTTCGTCTCCCTCTAAATCGAAAGTGTCACTGCAAAGCTGAGGGCTATTTGTAAAAATTGAGGCTCTAACTCACTGAATTGTCTATAGAAGAGACCGGCGAGCAAGAGGATTAACAGACTGTTCCATTAGAAAACCAATAACTGCGGGTTGAACTAATCTCCCGTGATGTTTTAATAAATGGCCTCCTTTTCTGACATTGAGAACCATCTTGCTCCTCCTTGCTGTCCGTACTTGTGCGAGCAGAAATACACATCAGTGAGCTAGTGGTGAAGAGAAACCTTTTATAAATCGCTATGAAGATCGCTTGCATACGACATCATATCAATCATGAGCGTTTGTGTGGTGGAACATGTGTGGCCTTTCTACCATGAACAAAGCCATGAACACAACAGCAGCCAAATTTCACACAACATTTCAACTAATTGAATGGTACCAATGAGGTCTGGTGTCAAGAATAAGTTGAGTTATGCAGAGGAGTAAATACCTGCACAAACTCAATTGGATATGAAGGCAGTTTGAGCAAGTGGCTACCTGTATAGATCCGTTAGTACAGTGGTCCCTCGTTTATCACGGGAGTTACGTTCTAAAAATAACCCGCAATAGGCAAAATCCGTGAAGTAGTCAGCGTTATTTTTTACAATTATTATAAACGTTTTGAGGCTGTAAAACCCCTCATTACACACTTTATACACTTTTCTCAAACAGGCATTAACATTTTCTCACTTTTCTCTCCTGTATAAACACTCAAAGTTCAAACCTTAGTAGAAAAATAAGTCCAGTATTATAGAATGAAGCCAAAGATCAAAACCTGTTTTCAGGCCCAAACATTTGTTTGAGAAATAAAAACAGAACGTTTTCCTATAAAAAATTATGATGGCTTTTAGAACTAACAAATTTAATTTTAAAGATCAACCTACGAGGTTGGACACATAAGAAATTATTAATAGTGACTGACCAGTATTTCACAGTTCCTCTGACCGCGCCTCTGTGTCCTGGCGCCGCTCCGCTGTAGTGTCTTTTTCCACTGAGTGACACCTCGGTGCAGGTGTCTTTTTCCGAGTGAAGAACACAGTTATGGGTAGTTGTTGGCGCTCTTTTTTCTTCTGGGTGAGAAGATTCTTATAAACAGACACACGCAGAACACAATGCGCGTGCTCTCCCTTCGCAGTGATGCCGACCGGGGCCGCGACCAGCCTGCTTGATGAGGACGCAGAACACAATGCGCTGTAAAAAAAAAAAAAAAGCATGCAAAATTGGACTAAAAAAATCCGCGAAACTGCGAGGCCGCGAAAGGTGAACCGCCTTCTAGCGAGGGACCACTGTATATCACAAAGCTGGTATCTACTCAGTGGATCCTTGCCATTTGATTGGTGGGTTGTATGTTGCGTGACACAGATTATTCATACCATTTGCCATTGTGTTTCATTTACCATGCAATAGTTCTTTGTTAGCATGCAATTTTGGTGCGGTGGCGTTTAGCTAAACATAGTGGAGTTTGTTTTGCTGGTGGATGATGATTTCAAGGAGCTAATTGACACATTGCTAATTCTTCTAACACACACACACATACAAAAAACAAATCTGCGCTGTAAGCTGTCTGGAGGCATGAAGAGCTGTTAGGATGAAAAGATGGAGAAATTTCTGACATGATTTTTGCTGGACTGAGGAGCTACACAAAATCTTTTTTTGGAAGTACACAAAATCAGTGCATGGCATCACAGACTACATCATTGCAATTTTGGACTCCAATTTAAAGTTCGTGTTGAACTCTTAAGCATCAGTGGAGCACCAAAATGTAAGTCCCTTTTCTGTTGTTTCTAAATAAATAAAATATCAAATGACAAGGATCTATTTCAGCCATTATATAAAACAAACAATGAATGTTTTTTCATTCTTTCAATGGAACAAATATTTAATTCGGTGAAAGATCTTTCACCTCATGAAATATGCATACCATTGACCTCCTAAACATTCATTATTTGTATATTAATACATCTCCCATGTGTGTTTAATGGAATTTTTTTCTAGTCAGACCCCTGGGGCTCTCATGGATTGTTGTCCTGCCCAGAAATAAATTTTAGGAAGCTCAGAGGAAGCAAAGATGAGGATGCTAATGATAGCTGGCTAATGCTAATGCTGGCTAATGCAACAGGAAGACAAAACCAAAACTTCACTGCCATGTCTTTTCATCACAAATGCAAGATCACGGGGAAAGGGGGGGTTGAAATAACTGTGATAGAACACGTGCCTGTCTTGTGGATAATGTGATCGAATCTGGCTTTAGCGTAAGTGCAAGATATGAAACATGATTTCCAGTAAAGAAATAATACAGTTCCCATTTATATTATCTCTATTTAGACTGATAAGAACTGATGTTTTTTCAATGTCATTTTCACAATGTGATTAGACACTAAACCTAGATTAGGACTGTGGTCTGTTTTCTCATAGATCAAAGTAGACACAGCCTGTGCCATATATTAACTTGTAACTCAGAGACTAACTTAATAAATCAGCTCTGTGCTCTTTCAGAGTAAGTCCCATGTTTCTGGTCTCACCTCATCAACAAACCAATCCAAACGAACCCAAACAGCATGAGCAAAATCAAATCACACTGTCTGAATAAAATAGACTCATTAGATCAGTCAGCATGACGGAGGAAATGTGCCAGGCTAATGATCCACTCATTAGCTGGGTGGATGTGTGGGTATTGTTTTGGGTCTCTTCCTGACCTGTGTGTGTGTGTGTGTGTGTTTATTAAACATGTCTGAGGACACTCACCCAGCACAATGAGTTTGACCTGGCTCCAGTGGTACTTTCCACCAGTCTTGACTTTACAGTAGTACTCTCCAGAGTCGGACTCCAAGAGGTCACTGATCAGCAGGGAAGCGTCTCCATTCAGGTACTCCCCAGCGAAGGACAGACGACTGGCTTCACTGCCTGTTGCCTCATTGGTGTACACCTGACCCCCAAAGAAGGTAATGATCTACAAACAAGATAGTTCCAGTATTAATTTACAGTGGCCTGTCTCTTACCTCAGCTGAGCTCAGCTCAGGGCTCAAGACTAAAAATTCATCCACCATACAGTTGTTATGGAAGGGAAAACACCAAACTATTTTTTGTACCAGGCTGCAAATATGCTTATTTCTCCTCTAAAGCTGGGCATTTTAATACGGGCTTCTATGGGTATTGTTCTTCTTCCAGGTGGCCTCATTTTGGATGTCTGATGTTTACTGCTTGGAGAAAAATTGCCTAATTGCCTAGTTCTTGTCCAGAATGGCTATTTTGAGGAATTGGTTGAAGATACACCCATTGTTGCTATTGAAGGCAAATATGAAGTCATATATCGTTTTTATTGGTCACATGACTGTTAACTTTGGGTGACTTTGGATGGTCAAACTCAAAGTCATAACTCAGTCACTCACTCATCTTCAACCGCTTACTCCAGTTAAGGGTCGGGGGGTTGGAGCCTAGCCCAGCAGTCATAGGGTGTGAGTCGGGGTGCACCCTGGACAAGATGCCAGTCTGTCGCAGGGCCACATATACACAAACAAACACATTCACACCCGCATAGACAATTTAAAGTTTCCAAATCACCTGACCTGCATGTCTTTGGGTATGGGAGGAAGCTGGCATACCCAAAGTGAACCCACATAAACATGGGGAGAACATGTAAAGTCCACACAGAAAGGCCAAGGTGGGAATCGATCCTATGACCTTCTTGCTGTGAGGCAACAGTGTTAACCAGTACGACACTGTGCTGCCCCAAGGTCATAAGTGTTGAATACAGAAACAGTTTGTAGCCAATACAGCTTAAAAATGGTGGAGGGGCTGTGTGCTATTCAGGGATAAAAGCGGTTCAATTTTGGACAAAATTGATTAAATCCACCAAACATTACAGTGGTGTTTCCCAATCCTGGTCCTAAGGACCCAAAGTACTGCACATTTTCCATTTGTCCCTTAACTCAATCTGTCTGATTAGTTAATCAGCTCAGTCTGAGCTAACTAGTTAATCAGCATCATCAGCAATGATGACTTTGCGTCAAACATATGAAGTGTCTGTTGTATTCTCCGAGTGCCCATTCTTGTTCTGAGTTTTTGAGAGGGCATGTCAAAAAGGAAGAGTTGATAAAATTTAATGCCAGATGTGGATCCAGGAACATTTAAATTAATATGTTGTTAATGAGTCCCCTGGATTTCCATGCTATTTGTAACTTTGCACAACAATGCCTCCACCTGCACTTCATCAGTTTAGCACACGCAGACAGAGTACTGCTGGACTTTGGTGACGTATGCACTCTTTCAGTGCCCATTAATTGTTTGACATGAATAATCACGCCCAACATTCTTCGATTAAATATTTTATGTGTATTATTCCCTGAAAGGAGGTGAAGGTGACTGATTTCCTTGCCCAAGAAAAAAGGCTCTGGCTTTGCTGCCCTTCAGGAAGTTAGTTGTTGCAACCAACATTTCTCAGTTGTTGAGAACCAACATTTCTCAACATTGCACCCAGTGAGTCTAAACTTCACACATCATCGAGAAATGTTGTTTTTGAGAATGTAAAAGATGGAGAACCACATTCTACTTTTTGTGGGTCAGGCACAAAGGTCTCACTCACCCCTCGTAACTGGTTAGTGTTACTTTTTTGTTCTTTTATTTCAAATTAAAATGCTTTGTACTTGCAATACCTTAGTGCTGAGTTCTCTCCTTCTGCCTTTTTTCTAAGTGGCATGTACATTTTCACATATTGGACAGAAATGTACCAGCAGCAGGTGAGTAAAGTAAAATGTGACATTTCCAACCAGAGGAGGTAAGTACTGTGTTATGGACTTTAACTTTATCCATGTTTGATGGTCACGCTAACAGGTAAAGAGAAACAATGTAGGAAATAATTAGGTAGCTTCAGGCAGACTAAACATTGCACAGGGGTGGTGGGCATGTGGTTAGTGCACTTGGCTTTAGTGCAGAAGGTTCCCAGTTCAAACCCCATCCCTTGCTACGTTTCTCCATGTAATGTGGAGTTGCGTCAGGAAAAGCATCTGGTGTAAAATGTTTGCCAATTCAACATGCAGATCACCCTCAGATTTGCTGTGGCGACCATGAGTGCAAACAAGGGAGCAGCTGAAGGGACTTACTTCACTTTACATAGACTAAACATTGAGCTCAACAATAGACTTGTAAAATAAATCCTATATTAATAAATAACTTCCAGAAGATACACAGCTTCATATGCGAGATTATTAACTGGTATGTCATTTGGCTTTTACCAGTTCAGGAACAGGTTCATTTTAAGATGGAACCCCAAATTGGAAATATTAAAATACCAGTTCTGCTAAGAATGAACCGATTAACAAAAATTCTGTTTTGAAGCCCTGTTTGAGAAAATGTATACATTTCTACAGTTAGGGTGCAGACACTGAACTATTTCTTTTTAGTTAATTACTTTTTCAATAATCCTGCCATCAACCAACCAGTGATCAATGAGGAGATGTTGAAAAGGTTGCAGTCATTGGATCTTAATAATAATAATAATAATAATAATAATAGCAAAATTACACACTTTTCATTCACCATATTTTCCAGAGTATAAGTTGCACCTTTTTTCTATATTATCAGTTCTTCAATTTGGGATTTATGTGTATTGTTGTAGTGTACTTTTATTATTGGTATTTATTCTTTAGAGTTTAATTTGCTTCCTGCTTTGATCCTTGGGAAAGCCCTATATAAATACTCATAATTATTATTATTAATAATAGCAAATGTGGGTTTTTTTGGCGATATGTCACATGGGAGAACAAGTCACAGGACCTCCTGAACTAGTAAAAACAAACAAACAAAAAATGTGACCTATACCCCGGAAAATACAGTAAATGTACACATGTAATATATGAACCTGCAGTGCAAAGTGCTTCATATCTCCTTCAATCTGGGTTGTATTTTTGTTTATTTGTTGCTTATTGGCTACACACAACACACCACACACACACACACACACACACAACACACACACACACCACACACACACACACACACACACACACACACACACACACACACACACACACACACACACACACACACACACACACAGCTGTCTCAGTAGTGTGTTACTGAGGGCAAATGAGAGCCCACAGATGGGTACCACTAAATGGCGCAGTCAGAGCACATCAGTGTTTACAAAAAACAGGGGCACCTGCAGTGATCACAGGTGACGACCGGACATTTAAACACAAACCCGCTAACAACAGCACACACAGGCTGGATTGTAACTACAGATGTAGATCAAACCCGCTGTGGAAGTGGTACATTGCTACAGGCAGCACGGCTCTGCAACAGAAACCAAATGGGAAATGTTTTAAATGTATCTGCCTCTGGTCATACTTCTGTTGCCTTCATGAATTTTGGGCATTTATTACTCACAGACACGTGAGTATAAGTGGCGTTACACACGTCTGCTTTTTTTTGCCTGTGGTTATATCTGGATGAACGCTCAACTCTGTGAGATAGAAAGACACCAACGCTGTCTGTGAGTGTGAGGATTTTAAGAAGGATTTACTAAACTGGCCTCGGGCTGTTAGTGTAGTTTGCAAATGAAATTAGCTGGTTTGTTTATTTCGGTAAAAATTAAAAATGCTGTCTTGCACACATCGAACAGATGCTGAATAGATACGATGCTGAATTCAAGAAATGGGAGATTTATTCTGTTAGTTTTTATGACTTACTAATACATAATACATTAGTTTGCATTTGATGTTACGTTAATAGGCCAAGCAAGATCTTTTAACTGTTACACAGAGGTTACTTTAAGTCCACTCAAGTCTGGAAGCATGCGCTTTTGCCACATGTCACAGCATCTGGCACATTACAGTGGGTCCTGGATGGCAACCATGCAGGCAGACAACTGTTCCATCCCTAACTATCAAAAGTATCCATCTATCTAAGGAAACCAGCTGACCCGAAGGCATTCCTTGGATTTCTCCAGCTGCTGTGGTCCTCAACACTGAGGCACCTACTTGCTGGTTAATCTGCAAGAAACATGCCACATGGCCAAAATATTAGAGTTGAAAATTAAGGTAGGCCACATTGTCAAGCATGACATGAGTGACATTAAAAGGGCCAAGATGACTATGCATGCAAAAGGTTTATTTTATTATTGTTATTATGTTTTGTTATTATTATATTTTGTTCAAAAATTTGGTAAAATCCATGTTCGTGAAGACTGAACCTTTGCCAAAATAATCACTCCACCTAACATATCAAAAGATGCTGGTCTGGAGTGGGCTTTTACGATGTGTATGCAAACGGTTTGGGCACGCTTGATGATTTCATGATTTCCTTTATAAATCATTGGTTGTCTGGATCAGAAATTTCACTTAAATATATCAGAATACAGACAAACACAGTGATATTTGAGAAGTGGAATGAAGTTTACAGGATTTACAGAAAGTGTGCAATAATTGTTTAAACAAAATTAGGCAGGTGCATAAATTTGGGCACCCCAACAGAAAAAAATACATCAATATTTAGTAGATCCTCCTTTTGCAGAAATAAACAGCCTCTAAAACACTTCCTATAGCTTCCAGTGAGAGTCTGGATTCTGGTTGAAGGAATTTTGGACCATTCGTCTTTACAAAACATCTCCAGCTCAGTCAGGTTTCTTGGTTTCTGAGCATGGACAGCCCGCTTAAAATCACACCACAGATTTTCAATAATATTCAGGTCCGGGGACTGAGATGGTCATTTAAGAATGTTGTACTTGTTCCTCTGCATTAATGCGTTAGTAGATTTTGAGCAGTGTTTAGGGTCGTTGTCTTGTTGAAAGATCCAGCCCTGGTGCAACTTCAACTTTGTCACTGATTCATGAGCATTGTTCTCTAGAATCTGCTGATATTGACTGGAATCCATGTGACCCTCAACTTTAATCAGATTCCCAGTACCTGCACTGGCCACACAGCCCCACGGCATGATGGAACCACCTTCAAATTTTACTGTAGGTAGCAAGTGTTTTCTTGGAATGCTGTGTTCTTTTTCAGTCATGCATACTGCCCCTTGTTATGTCCAAATAACTCAATTTTAGTTCCATCATTCCACAGCACCTTATTCCAAAATGAAGCTGGCTTGTCCAAATATGCTTTAGCATACCTCAAGTGACTCTGTGTGTGGTGTGTACACAGAAAAGCTTCCTCTGCATTACAGCATCTTCTTGTGCAAAGTGTGCTGTATAGTTGAACGATGCACAAAAAACACTATCTGCAGCAAGATCATGTTGTAGGTCTTTGGAGCAGGTCTGTGGGTTGACTATGACTGTTCTCACCATCCTTTGCTTCAGCATATCTGAGATTTTTCTTGGCCTGCCACTTTGGGTCTTAACTAGTACTGTGCCTGCGGTCTTCCATTTCTCACTGTGTTCCTCACAGTGGAACTGACAGCTGAAATCTCTGAGATAGCTTTTGGTATCCTTCCCCTAAACCATGATGTTGAACAGTCTTTGTTGCCAGGTCATTTGAGAGTTGTTTAGAGGCTCCCATGTAGTCACTCATTAGAAGAGATGCAAAGAGGGGAAACATTTGCAAATGGCCACCTTAAATACCCTTTATCATGAATGGATTCACCTGTGTAAGGAGGTCAAGGGTCCAAACCAATTTTGTGTTCCAATAATTAAATGCTAAATGTATTCAAATCAATAAAATGACAAGGGTGCTCAAATTCATGTGCCTGCCCAATTTTGTTTAAATAATTATCACACACTTTCTGTAAATACTAGAAACTTCATTTCACTTCTCAAATATCAGTGTATTCATCTGCTATATGATATATTTAACTGAAATATCTGATCCAGACAACCAATGATTTATAAAGGAAAATCATGAAAATTATCAGGGGTGCCCAAACTTTTGCATACAACTGTATGTGGAATAATCATGCTGTTTAATCAGCATCTTGATACGCCACACCTGTCAGAGGTACCGATTAACTTGGCAGAGGTGAATCACTCACTAATAAGGATTGTAACAAATTTGCTACCAAAGTTTGAAAGAAATAAGCTTTTTCTATTCCACTGGAGAGGTCATATACATTTTATGTCATTGCATATAAAATGGGAACAAAGTGAAAAGTGTTGCATTTATACTTTTGTTGAGTATGGGGTAACGCAGTCTCGTTTGAACCCCTGTAGGATATCGCAGGATTTGACCACTTCCGGGGACAGCCTGCCATTGCGCAACACAAACATAGCAGGTGCAAGAGTTTTCTTGACAACAGGTCTGTCTTCACAAAAACAAAGTGTGTGCACATGCACATTCGCATGCCGTTCCAGCCACAGACAGCATGCGAACATGCACACAGCTGTTTGTGGGGCACAGCCATTTGTGTGTGTGTGTGTGCGCGCACACAGCCTAAACCAGCCACAGACGGCATGCGAACATGCGCACAGCTGTTTGTGGGGCACAGCCATTTGTGTGTGTGTGCGCACAGCCTAAACCAGCCACAGACGGCATGCAAACATGCGCACAGCTGTTTGTGTGTGCGCGCACAACCTCTCCAGCCACAGACAGCATGCTAAAGTGTGTAAATATTTACAGTAGTTGATAAAACGTTCTTGCCGCTATTGTTTCTATATGACAATGTTGCTTTTCGCCTCACACATGGATGAGTCACATTCATTTCGTCGGATCTTTAGTTATTGATCCATTCAGATATCATCAATGTTCGTGCAAGATGTCGGACTTGGGAGGTTGGACGAAATTGGACGACAGTCAAATGGAACGCTGACGGTACAGGAACTATGCAAACGATGAGGAACCATTAAGACAGAAAGCTAACGGATTACAGACGAATTGAAGTTGTCGTCACGATTCGTTCACATTTTTCAACAGTTTGAAAATTCTGACGAAGCGCCAGCAGCAGGAACGAAGCTGGAAGACAGGTGAACGATGTCTCCAAAAGTCAATGTATGTCCAGATTTCTTGTTTCGTTTTGGCTTCGGTGTCCTTCGTTAGTGCCGTGTGACCGGGGCTTAACATTGTTGGAGACAGCCCAGTTCACTCAGTGGGTCAAAGATGTCCACACACACACACACACACACACACACACACACACACACAACACACACACACACACACACACACACACACACACACACACACACACACACACACACACACACACACACACACAGTAACATATGTAGATAGGACAACAGTGTGTAGTATTTAGCTTAGAGGAATTTAAATGTTTCTAATGGTGGAAAATGACCTTGTTTAGGTCAAAAAGTTTAGCTTTTATACTGTTATAAATCAGGACAGATACTGTAAGTCCATTATTTTATGATTGATCCTATGAATGAAGAAGAATCTTGGGTGAGACTGAGGTCCTGCTGTGTCTGTAGCCTCTTAGCACATCATAGCACCCTTAGGATGGAGCCTACTTTAACAGAGGTTAAATGTTAACAAGATACTCTTTTCCTCCTCAACACGGCCTCAAGCAGAACAAAAGAATTATTTATTCATTCAGCTACAGGCACTGTCTCTTTCCTAATCAAATTTTCAGATGTTTGATTTTAATTAATGGTGCCTTCAATGTTATCTTCCGTTAAATATTCATCACAATGTGGTGCCCCCTCCCAATCGTTCTCAATCATCAAGATGTAGGTCCCTTGTTTTCTTTCCTGTTTTCACACAGACACCTCCATTTTGTGTATTTTTCACAGTGCATCAGTGCAGACACAAACATATTCCAAACACGGAGGGAATCTTTGTCCTGTTGAGAAAAAGCTGCTGATATTTTACATGTGGTACTGCATCAGACAGAGTGTTCAGTTTTGGAGAAGAAAAACAGTGACACAATAACACATTTTGAAGGCTTCATAGACACAAAACTGGTTTAAAGTTACATAATGTAAGTTTTTGCCTGACTGGTCTTTTTAAACTGTGAAAAATATTGTTTCAGTAAATATAAATTTCTGTGTGTGGGAGAACAGAGAGTTACATCTAGAAAGATAGAGTGCAAAGTCTAGGGTGGATTGTACCTACTGGGTCAGGAGAGCTATTGTCCCAAGTGGAGGACTTCAAGCATCTCAAAGTTTTGTTCATGAGTAGGAGTAAGATGGAGTGTGAGATCAATAAATGGACTGGGGTACATCTGAGGTCCTGTGGATACAGTTCCGGACAAGTGTGGTGAATAAAGAGCTGATGAACTGAGATGAACTGTCTAGTCTAAGGACACAGAAAGGCAGCATGAAGCACACACTGGGAATCAATCCCAGGTCTACATGTTGGTAGTCCAACTTCTATCCCACAGAAGGGATTTTATTGTCACAGTCTAATAATTGGTCACAAAACTTATTGACTCTTAAGTCTATCAGATCAGGTCTGGGACCATGCCCTAGTGCACCGAAGTGGCAGGCCAAGAAAAATCTCAGATAAGCTGAAGCGAAGGATGGTGAGAACAGTCATAGTCAACCCAACAGACCTGCTCCAAAGACCTACAACATGATCTTGCTGCTTATAGTGTCTCTGTGTATTGTTCAATTATACAGTGCACTTGGCACAAAGAAATGCTGTATCATGCTATAATGCAGAGGAAGCCTTTTCTGCGTACACACCACAAACAGAGTTGCTTGAGGTATGCTAGAGCACATTTGGACAAGCCGGCTTCATTTTGGAATAAAATGCTGTGGACTGATGAAACTAAAATTGAGTTATTTGGACATAAGGGGCGGTATGCATGGCTGAAAAAGAACACAGCATTCCAAGAAAAACAGTTGCTCCCGACAGTAAAATTGGGAGGTGGTTCCAACATGCTGTCTGGTTGTGTGGCCAGTGCAGGTACTGGGAATCTTGTTAAAGTTGAGGGTCACATGGATTCCAGTCAATGTCAGCAGATTCTTGAGAACAATGTTCATTAATTAGTGACAAAGTTGAAGTTGTACCGGGGCTGGATCTTTCAACAAGACAACGACCCTAAACACTGCTCAAAATCTACTAACGCATTCATGTAGAGGAACAAGTACAATGTTCTGGAATGGCCATCTCAGTCCCCAGACCTGAATTTTATTGAAAATCTGTGGTGTGATTTTAAGCGGGTTGTCGGTGCTCAGAAACCAACAAACCTGAGATGTTTTGTAAAGAAGAATGGTCCAAAATACCTTCAACCACAATCCAAACTCTCACTGGAAGCTATAGGAGCTGTTTAGAGGCTGTTATTTCTGCAAAATATTGATGTATTTTTTTCTGTTGGGGTGCCCAAATTCATGCATCTGCCTAATTTTGTTTAAAGAATTATTGCACACTTTCTGTAAATCCTATAAACTTCTTTTCACTTCTCAAACATCACTGTTTGTCTGCTATATGATATATTTAACTGAAATTATTACCAAACAATTGGGGTGGTTTGCAGCCGAGTGTGAAGCATCCGGGATGAAAATCAGCACCTCCAAATCCGAGGCCATGGTTCTCGACCGGAAAAAGGTGCTTTGCCCTCTTCAGGTCAGTGGAGTGTCCTTGCCTCAAGTGGAGGAGTTTAAGTATCGGAGCATCGTGGTGAAGAGAGAGCTGAGTAGGGGGGCAAAGCTCTCGATTTACCGATCGATCTACGTTCTGATCCTCACCTATGGTCATGAGATTTGGCTCATGAACGAAAGAATGAGATCGCGAGTACAAGCGGTCGAGATGAGTTTCCTCCACAGAGTGGCTGGGCACTCTCTTAGAGATAGGGTGAGGAGCTCGGTCACTCGGGAGGAGCTCGGACTCGAGCCGTTGCTCCTCCACGTTGAAAGGAGTCAGTTGAGGTGGCTCGGGCATTTTTTCCGGATGCCCCCTGGACGCCTCTCTGGAGAGGTGTTCCGGGCATGTCCCATTGGGAGGAGGCCCCGGGGAAGACCCAGGACACGCTGGAGGGACTACATCTCTCGGCTGGCTTGGGAATGCCTTGGGGTTTGGAAAAGGGCACAGAAACATTTCTGCTGTGGTGAAGGCTCCATTGACCCACCAGGACTCTTCCTAGAGCTGGCTGCCCTTTTAAACTGAGCAATCGGTGGAGAAGGCCCATAGTCAGGGAAGTGACCAAGAACCAATAGTCACTCTGTCAGAGCTCCAGCATTCCTCTGTGGAGTGAGGAGAACCTTCCAGAAGGACAACCAGCTCTGCAACAATCCATCAATCAGGCCTGTATGGTAGAGTAGCCAGTTGGAAGCCACTCCTTAATAAAAGGCACATGGCAGCCCACTTGGAGTTTGCCAAAAGACACCTAAAGGACTTTCACACCATGAGAAACAAAGTCCTCTGGTCTGAGGAGACAAAGATTGAACTCTTTGGTGTGAATGCCAGATGTCACGTTTGGAGGAAATGAGGCACCATTCCCACAGTGAAACATGTTGGTGGCAGCATCATGCTGTGGGGATGTTTTTCAGTGGCAGGAACTGGGGGACTAGTCAGGATTGAGGGAATGATGAATGCAGCAATGTACAGAGACATCCTGGATGAAAACCTGCTCCAGAGCACTCTTGACCTCAGACTGGGGTGACGGTTCATCTTTCAGCAGGACAATGACCCTAAGCACACAGCCAATACATCAAAGGAGTGACTTCAGGACAACTCAGTGAATGTCCTTGAGTGACCCAGCCAGAGTTCAGACCTGGAGCTGACTGAACATCTCTGTAGAGATCTTAAAATGGCTGTGCTGCCAAAGGTGCATCAGCAAAGTATTGAGCAAAGGGTGTGAATACTTATGTACATGCAATTCCTTAGTTGTTTTATCTTTAATAAATTTACAAAAAATGCAACAACAAAAACCCCAAAACAAAACAAAACATTTTTTCATGTGTCATTATAGGGTGTAGAAATTTGTGGGAAAAATTAATTCACTCCATTTTGGAATAAGGCTGTAACATAACAAAATGTGGAAAAAAATGAAGTGATGTGAATACTTTCCGGATGCACTGTAAATGAGAGAAGCAAAGTACTGTGTCTTGTTTGGGAATAGCATAGACAGCAGGGGAACCTGGTGTCTCTGGTTATGGAAAAAGTCTCCATTCAGGGAGTTATTATGGGACTTGAACCACACACACTAACTGTTTTGATGTGGAAGAAAACTAGAAGACTTAAGACAAAGAAGAGTGGAAAGACTTAGTTCAGGTGACATACCAGTGATGGCTTGGAAATGTTTATGAGAAATGGCATTGGAGCTTCTCATGAGACTGTTTAATAAAATCTTGGAAAGCAAGAGGATGCCTGAGAAGTGGAGAAGATGTGTACTGGTTATGATTTTTATAAACAAGGGTCAAGTATAGAGCTGCAGAAATTACAGACACATAAAGTTGATCAGCCACGGCATGAAGTTATGGCAAATAGTTGTGGAAACTTGGTTTAGAGGAGGTGAAGATCTGGGAGCAGTAATATGGTTTTATGCTGAGAAAGGGCACTACAGATGCAATGTTTACTCAGAGTGAGGATGCAGAAGTATAGAGAAGGCCAGAACGAGTTTCATCATGCGTTTGTGGATTTAAAGAAAGTTTATGACAGGGTGCCAGGAGAAGAGTTGTGGAATTGTATGAGGAAGTCTGGAGTGGCAGAAAAGTATGTGAGGTTGGTGCAGGATATGTACAAAGACAGGTGTGACAGTGGTGAGATATGCAGTAAAAATGAGAGCTGCATTCAAGGTGGAGATGGGATGACATCAAGGTTCAACTCTGAGTCCTTTCTTTTTTGCAAAGATGATGGACAGGTTGACAGACAAGATCAGACAGGATGATCTGCTGTGGCAACCTGCAACAGGAGCAACTGAAAGAAGTTTAAAATGGAAGTTTAAAAAATCCTCATGAGTTACCCAGAAACTACAGCCTTTTTCATCACAGGAAACATCTTTACACTCTTTCCCCAAAGTGTAACGATTCTGGTCATTTAATTTAATTGGACAACACTTTTTCAAAAAAATGTTTTGGCTCATTAATGTAATTTTCTCTCTGTGCTTTATATAGAATTATGCAGATGATTTTCTTTATGCATGCTGGTAAGAGAAGCACAGGCAATGTTTTTTAAAATACATCAGTTAAAGTAACAGTAATCGACTTTATCCTTCCACACAAATGTCTTCATTAAAGTGTATTAGCTGAAATATTTGAGCCTCTGGCTCACCGGCACAGTGCCATAAAAATTTGAATCATCTCAGTCAAATGGACCCATCTGTTTGTTTCTTACAAGAAAGTCACTTTATTATAAGAGATGTTCAGCATCTGAACATCTCGAGCTAAAACAAATTGGGTACAGGATGTCTACTGTGCATCGTAATGTTTAACCCCCCCCCCCCCCCCCCCCCCCCCCCAAGAGCAGCAAGAAGGCACACGAATGTCATACTAATTTTGGGCTTTTAATGATTTCCTTGAACTGTTCTTGAACTGTGCCAAGGTGGAATGATTATATAAGATTGAATTTATTTTGGACCTTCTCTAATCCACACAGGGTCAAAATTTTACATACAGTCTCAGATATATACAACCCCACTAAAATTTGCTTAAATATCCCTCAGCAAGCTATACCTAGACCAGACAGCTTCAGTAGCCATCAACAAGCTTCTGGCATAATTCTGGCTGGATCCATGAGCACAGTAATGGCAGAAATAGAAGAGTTCGTGTAAACTGATTGGTTTCCTGGCACAGAGCCAGCTTTTAAGCATATTCCACAAATTTTCAATAGGGTTTTTCAATAGGGTTGAGGTCTGGGCTGTGGGAAGGCAGTTCCAGAAGCTTAATGTTAGCTTGCTTTATCAAATACACAACCAGTTTTGAGGTGGGATTGGGAACACTGTCCTGTTTGAACACCCGGTTGTGGCCAAGTTTCAACCATCTAGCTGTTAACTTGAGGTGACGTAGAAGAATTTGGAGGTCATCCTCCTTCTTGATTATTCCATCCACTTTGTGCAATGCACCAGTACCGCTAGCAGCAAAACAGCTCCCACGACCATACTTGACCGTTGATACAGTGCTCTTAGGTTTGAACGCCTCACCTTTACTCCTCCAAACACGCCATTTGTCAATGTGGCCAAAGGGCTCATTTTAATTTATTTAATTTAAATAGCGCCAAATCACAATAAAGTTGCCTCAAGGCGCTTCACACAAGTAAGGTCTAACCTTACTAACCCCCAGAGCAAGCACAGGAAAAAACTCCCTTTAATGATTTGAGGAAGAAACCTCAAGCAGACCAGACACAAAGGTGACCCTCTGCTTCAGCCATGCTACCAACACAATTGACAATATGAATATACAGGAAATTTTGTGAGTCCATGCTGGTGCACAGGGCGGTAGGCCTGCAGAAGATGACATCCACTCCTATCTCTGGATGGAGCTGCACCTCAAACAGAGAAAAAAACAGAATCAAGCAGCAGAAAGACTACAAATACAGTATGATTTGTCAGCATTAAGCAACAACTAGCTAGCACTAGCCCTAAGCTTCACTAAAAGACCCAGACCTTAGATAAAGTTGAGGCTGCGGCCCACTCCCTTTACTAATAAAATTAATTTAAAGAGTAAAAAGCATAGTAACATACTATGCCAGTATGCTAGCCATACAAAAGGGAAAATAAGTGCGTCTTAAGTCTGGACATGAAAGTCTCCACATAATCTGACTGTTTTATTGACGCAAGGAGATCATTCCACAAAGCAGGTGCATGATAAGCGAAAGCTTTGTGACTCACAGACTTTTTATTCACCCTAGGGACACAAAGTAGTCCTGCACCCTGAGAATGCAGAGCCCAGGCCGGTACATAGGGTTTAAGTAGGTCAGCTAAGTAGGGAGGTGCCAGTCCGTGAACAATTTTATGGGCTGGTAGCAGAACCTTAAAATCTGATTCAATCTGGCTCAGTCTTTATTTCATCTCACCATAAAGCTTTTCTCCAAAAGGCATTTGGCTTGCCCATGTGAGCATTTGCAAATTTCAGACTAGTATGAAGGTGCTGATTTTGGAACAGAGGATTCTTTCTTGGTCAGTACCCTCTCAGTCCATGGCGATGTCAAACTCCCTTCACCGTGGACAGTGAAAATGGTGTTCCAGCAGTTTCCAATACATGGCAGGCCTGAGCCTTGGTGGTTCCTGGGCTGTTCCTGAACATTCTAACCAATATCTTCTCAGACAGTTTGGCTCAACTTCCAGACCTTAGCAAAGTGGTGGGACATCTACTAACTTGTACTGATGTACAGTTATTTGTACTGATGATCTTGAAATTTGCAATTGTTCAGAAATGGCTCAAACAGACCTTCTCAACTTGTTTAAATCTACAGTTCTCCTTCATAGAGCTTGAATGATTTTCTTGGACTTCCCCATTGTTCTGAGTATTGGCCAGCTCAATCAGTGCTGTCAAACCAGCCCAGTCTCACATTTTTTTATTTTTATTTTCGTGCTCGCGCCACGAAATGAGTCAAATTTTCATGACAGGATTTTTTTTTAACTCACTATTACTAACCCTACTCTTACCCCCAACCCTAACCTTAACCATAACCTAACCCTACAGAGAGTGGCAAAAACTGCGTGTAAGATCACCAGGACCCCACAACCCTCTCTGCAGAGCATCTACCAATGCAGAGTCCACAGGAGAGCTGTCTTCATCATCAAAGACCACACTCACCCCCAACATGGACTATTCACACTCCTCCCCTCAGGGTGCAGGTTCCAGACTGTGAGATGCAGAACCACCAGGTTCAAGAACTCCTTCTTTCCCACAGCCATTAGACTGTTAAACAGCTGAACACCCCCCCCCCCCCCCTTAAGGACGGAGCTCCCCATCACTGGTCACTTTATTTTCTAATGGACACCTTACTATATTACCGACACTTCATTCTATTGCACTACAATACCTATTAACTTGAATCCATTGGCTCAATTGCACTAAACCATTTACTGCTGAACGTTGCACAAAACAGTGAATATTGCACACTGCACTATTATGTACACATGCCATTACACAGGTACATTTTATATTTCCCCTCTTATAATGTATATTTCCATTTTAGTACATTGCTCTGTTATATTCTATTGTTCTTACCAACATGCTTATTTTGTTTTTTTTTTCCACTTATATTTAGATATTTATACTTAGAGTCATTTACACACACACACACACACACACACACACACACACACACACACACACACACACACACACACACACACACACACACACACACACACACACACACACACATATATATATATATATATATATTTGGGCATCCAGTGTGGGCAGCAGAGTAAGAATTTCATTGACAGGGAAACGTGTTTCTTTACTGTGCATATGACAATTAAAGGTTTGAATCTTCTTCTACTCCTTCCCCCAAAGCTAGCCATAACCACCCCGACCCCCCCTCCCCACTTCACTTTTAATTTCGTGCAGCCATCACGGAATGAATGAGAATGAATTTGTGCTGCCGTGACGAAAATGAGGCACTTTCGTTACAATATCACGAACCAATAGATTAATGTATATTTCGTGCTGCTGAATCACAACTTGCCATGAGACTGGGTTGGTCACATCCTTACATCCTTTTTATGGTGGCACAGAGAATTTAGCAGTTGTAGTCTATCATGATCACTAACAAGGAGTAAATAGGCTTTGACCTTGTCATTGACCTTGTTGTTAAAAGACACTGTGGAACCTACAGAAACACTTCCTAACAGGTTGAAGTGAATGTACAACCCCAATTCCAATGAAGTTGGGACGTTGTGTGAAATGTAAATAAGAACAGAATACAATGATTTGCAAATCCTCTTCAACCTATATTCAATTGAATACACCACAAAGACAAGATATATTTAATGTTCAAACTGATATTTATTGTTTTTGTGCAAATATTTGCTCATTTTGAAATGGATGCCTGCAACACGTTTCAAAAAAGTTGGGAAAGTTGGACTGGGAAAGACTAGGAAAGTTGATGAATGCTCAAAGAACAGGTGAACAGGTTAATTGGAAACAGGTGAGTGTCATGACTGGGTATAAAAGGAGCATCCCCAAAATGCTCAGCCATTCACAAGCAAAGATGGGGCGAGGATCACCACTTTGTGAACAACTGAGTGAAAAAATTAGTCCAGCAGTTTAAGAACAATGTTTCTTAACGTTCAATTGCAAGGAATTTAGGGATTCTTCATCAACAGTCCATAATATATTCAGAAAATTCAGAGAATCTGGAGAACTTTCTCCATGTAAGCAGCAAGGCCGAAAACCAACATTGAATGCCTGTGACCTTTGATCCCTCAGGCGGTACTGCATTTAAACCCGACATCATTGTGTAAAGGATCTTACCGCGTGGGCTCAGGAACACTTCAGAAAACCATTGTCAGTTAACACAGTGGGCCTGAGCTCATTTGAAATGGACAGATGGAAAGGTGGAAAAGTGTGCTGTGGTCTGATGAGTCCACATTTCATATTGTTTTTGGAAATCATGGGCGTCGTGTCCTCCAGAAAAAAGAGGAAAAAGATCATCCAGATTGTTACCAGCGCAAAGTTCAAAAGCCAGCATCTGTGATGGTATGGGGGTGTGTTAGTGCCCATCACATGGGCAACTTACACATCTGTGATGGCACCATCAATGCTGAAAAGTACATCCAGGTTTTGGAGCAACACATGCTGCCATCCAAGCAACGATTTTTTCAGGGACGTCCCTGCTTATTTCAGCAAGACAATGCCAAGCCACATTCTGCCCGTTACAACAGCGTGGCTTTGTAGTAAAAGAGTGCGGGTACTAGACTGGCCTGCCTGCAGTCCAGACCTGTCACACATTGAAAATGTGTGGCGCATTATGAAGCACAAAATATGAAAATGGAGACCCCGGACTGTTGAACAACTGAAGTCGTACATCAAGCAAGAATGAGAAAGAATTCCACCTATAAAGCTTCAAAAATCAGTGTCCTCAGTTCCCAAACGCTTATTCAGTGTTTTTAGAAGGAAAGGTTATGTAACACAGTGGTAAACATACCTGTCCCAGCTTTTTTGAAATGTGTTGCAGGCATCTCTTTCAAAATCAGCAAATAATTGCACAAAACAATGAAGTTTATAATTTGAACATTAAATATCTTGTCTTTGTGGTGTATTCAATTGAATATAGGCAGTGGTGTGCACAGTTCCGCTAATACGCTAACCGCTAATTATCAAAGATAATGTTTTCATTATCGGATTATCTTTTCAGATAACGCTGAAAACCATTATCGGACCAATTATCTTCCGATAAGTTTTGCCCCGGTAATTTTTAGACTGCTAACATTTTTGCAGATGTAGTTTTTTGTAGTAGCTACACAGTTCTTTCCTCTACAAACAGAGAAGAGCTGGTTCCAGAATAAACTGCTCAATCCTCTGCAGGCAAAGGAGAACTGGTCATAGAAAAGAAAAAAAACTAATTTCTTTTGACCCCATACTAATACACTGACAATAGCACCCAAGTCATCTAGAGGCATAGAGTTTTAACTTTGGCGGTTTTTAAACTCAAAATCAGCTTCTTAGCAGCTGAAAGTGTATGGGTTATCTGTAGCTTCCGATACGTTTTTAGGCAGTTTATCGGTTTAGTGTTAAAAAAAGATAACTTTTCAGTTAGGTGATTAGCAGTTATCGAAGCTAGCCTTTTGGTTAGCAGTGCACACCACTGAATATAGGTTGAAGAGGATTTGCAATTCATTATATTCTGTTTTGTTTACATTTTTACACAATGCCCCAACTTCACTGGGATTGGGGTTGTATGTATATATTTTAGCCTGCATGTACAATTTTGTCCCTGTGTGAATTAGAGAAGATCCAAAATAAATTCAAACTTTTGCATCCAATTTTTTAAAGTCATTAATAATGTGTTCTGCTTTTACCCTGGGAAACAAACAATTCAAGGACATCACTGAAAGCTCAAAAATATAATGCAATGCTAAAATACCCTCAGCCATATGAGCATTGTCTTCATAATTTGCAGCTATTTATTTTGCATCCCATTGCAAACTATGTGTGTATATATTATATACATTTTCAGTTTAGTTGTTTATTTTTCACTAGCTTTTACAGAATATATAAGAAACATTATATTTGCAGAGAAACGCAGCGCTTTGAGAGCGAATTTCACCATGTGTGATACACGTACATGCTGATGTCTGCGAGATGTCTTGGAAATCACTCCAGAGGTGTTATAGGTTACAAAAACAGGGTTTTCAGTTTTAGATGCGCTTATTTCTCGCTCGGTTTTCCAAAATATATGAGAAACGTGTTATATTTACACAGAAACGCAGTGCTATCAAAGCAGATTCCACCATGTTGGATTAGCAGCCAGAGAGAGGAGAGATGAGCCAGTGACATCATGGTGTTTCTATACTTTGAATAGCTGTCACCCCCCACTCCCCAATTAAACGGATTTACATGATTCATAGCATAAAAATAGGAAACAGAATGTGACCTTGTGACCTCTTAAAATAGGCCAGCATTAGCCATCTTTGAACTTGTCCAAGGTCTATGTAACACTGTCTCTTCTAACATAATGGAATTCTCTGATTTAATTCTTATTGTTGGAGGGGATGTTTATACCACTCTTAATCCGTACCTTATTCTGATCAAGCTTTAAAAACAAACAAAAGCAATTATAATAATGAATTTAAAAACAACTACAAAACATGGCACTCTTCTGACATCAGCAAACTGTTGCTGTTTGAAGAATGCATCTAATCATTAGATCAGGTCTATTTGCCAGAGCCAGGTGAAATATAGACGTCCCCTTGGACTTCTCTCGCCGCAGGGTCCTCAACACTGAATAGCCTATTTGTTGGATCATGTACAGAGAAATTCACCACATGGCCAAAATGTTGTAGCTGATATTCCTGCACAATCCTCTAAGGAACCACTTGTTTCACAAAAAGTCATGGAATCTTCCAAAGAAACTTGGTACCAAAGTCATCTTATGGTCTACTTTGGTAGTTAGCTTCCAAATCCTCCAACTCTTTAGTAAGACCGGAAGCACCAGGACCATAAAAACTTGGGCCTTCATTCTCTTGTGAAGATATCAGTATCACCAAACACCTCTGTGCATAGACCTCATGATTCCATAACATTTTCCTAGATATGTCTCAATCTCAAAGACCAAGGATCCAGAACATGAATACCAATGCAGAGTAGACCTGTTCAAAATGTCAAATGTTACAAAATCTTTTGGGCCACATATTGTTCTTGTTCCACAAATACAATAAAAGATCTGTGCCACATTTGATTGTAATCGGACATTGTTTAGGGGTCCCCCACAAAGCAACAATTTTCCCCAAACAAGCAATGTAGTAATCCAGTAATTCCAGTAATGTTCTCCTCTGGGTGACCAATCAACCACCACTTTTTGCGATTAGAAACCATCACATGTACCTGTAAAAGAAAAATAATGGCATCAGCGTTTTCTCCCATTAGGGTGACGTTGTCTTGCCAGTGGAGGCAGAGGAAAATGTGTCACTCTGGGGGACCTCTAAATCTTATCTGACCGAGTTCAAATTTGGTCTACACCTATAAAACCCCAAGTGGAACAAAAACAACATGTGGCCCGAAGTCTCTTGCAAGTTTTATTTTTTCACTATATAACAGGAACAGCCTGAATGCAGAGACAAGTCAATCTCTGCACAAGTCCAACACTTTCAGCACATACAAATACACTTATGACTGGGTCCAGGGAGTCATTGAAAGCCTGGATCTTTGTCTTGAGCTAGAACAAACCCAGACACTTCATCTGTGTCACCACAGTGATTGGCCATACAGCGTTTGTGCCATAAGAAGTGCAGAATCCAATGTTAAAACTAGAAAATGACTTGGGGAACATTCTCCAGCATGATTATGCCTTTCAGAAAGGCAGTAAAGCTTGATGTGCCACAGTCAATTTCAGCATTCAGTTAATGTGTAACTGTTATGGCTGTTGTTGGAAATCAATCAGCATGACTTGGAGATAAGACAGAAGTTTAAAAGTACATGCGTGAGAGAGAGATGAGGGGAAAAGATGAAGAATATGCACCATAAATAAAATATAACAGGAATACAGTACAAAGAGGTCTACAAATTAGCAAAAATGTTCTCATTGTTGTCATACGTCCCTGACCAAGGACAGCAAAACTTGTCTCCCTAGGATTCAGGGCCATGAAAAATGGGTTAAGTTCCCATGGTGTTTATCATGTTTACCTTGTTGCCTCAAACCAAAGTTTTACTTTCTGTTCTAAAAGACAAGAAAAATCATGATACCCCTGTCTATGATGGCCAGTCAAAGGGAAGCACTGTTTTTCTTTGCAGAAGCTTTACGTTTACAAGCCAGCGGAACAATAGGTTGACACACACATTTTAGGCTGATAACATAGTGTTCTCTTTCTATTGTCATTTTATGATTATGACAACAGTCATCATATGAAAAGACAGAAAGAGAAATAATCTTATCTCACCACTTTCTGTTTTGAGTTGGGTTTTTGTAGTAGCCACTCAATGTCGAGAGAGTTGGACTGCCAGAACTGATGGTGGCATGGTAGCGTGGCATTGTCCCCAACGACCTTTTTCATCTCAGTCTGGGCACCGACTGACAGTAGGCCGAATAAAACTGAGAGCAGAAAAGACAGAAGAGAGGGATGGAACCAGAGAAAGAGGGAGATGTCAAATCCAGCTCAAACAAACCTTGACACAATGCCAGCTGATTATACATCGAGGAAACCACGTTGCAGTGACAGATATGCTACAGAACCACCATCTGACAAATATTTAGATATATTAACATACACTGAAATGAAACAGAATGAGAATTCTTTCAACACAACATTGAATCAAATATCATTTGACATTTGAGGATTGATAAAAACATTATCGTTTTTTCAGCCTGAAGAATTAGTAGCCCAGGAAGCCAAGGCACGGAGTTGTCAGACATTGTAAAAACTACACCTTTGCAAAGCAGTGAATGCACTTATAATTGTTGTGGATGCAGTCCATTGATGCATACATTTGAAGGAAAGATGGATTGTGCTGTTTGCTGGGTTGGCATGTACAGCAAAGGTCTGGAATTTTGTCTCTTCCTATTGTCTAGACATTTTTCTTCAAAACATGAAATGTATTTCACCTTATCTGTAATTGTCAACATACAAACAGCAAAAATATGACAAATATCCTCATGCAATCGATTATCAAAGGGAATATCGGTGGTGGTAGGGCACTACAGGGCATTAAGCCATTGATAAGGCATACTAAATAGCATGCTATTTGACAGAACATACAGTAATTATCTTTGGAAAAAATATTAACAGCAAAGCAATGACTTTTGACGTTGTAGGAAAACAAGTCCTATATGGATCCTGAGACTGATTGGTGCTGATGCTTATTCTGGGGATGAGTAGTGTTGAAGCAGATGAGAGCCTTTGACTCTCCCTGGATGGGATTCTAGTCTATCACAGGTTACTTTCCCAGCCAAGGTTGGGTCACCTTCACAACTGCATCATAGTGGAGTTCCTGTAACGCTAATTAGCATGCTAATGCCTCTGCAAGATGTGTAATGAATTACTTCAGAGGTATTATTTGGTTACAAAAAGTTTTTTCATTTTAAACTGTTTATTTATTAGAGGAGGTGAGGGTCTAGTGGTTAAGGTGTTGGGCTTGAGTCCAGAAGATCATGGGTTCAAATCCCCGCCTGACTGGAAAATCACTAAGGGCCCTTGGGCAAGGCCTTTAGTCCCCTATTGCTCCCGGTAGTGAGCACCTTGACATCGGGGTGACTGTGAGGCATAATTGTGAAGTGCTTTGAGCATCTGATGCAGATGTAAAAGCGCTATATAAATGCAGTCCATTTACCATTTATTTCCCACTAACGTTTACAAATTCTTGAATTGTTTTGTTTGAGTAACCAACCAACCAATGTACATCACGATGTTGCACTGTTGTGACACTGTCATCACTTTATCGTGACTCAGATTGGAAGTTGCCATGTTGTGTTGCTCAGAATATGCATAAAATAGACTTCTTGTCTATTTTGGCATATAATTTTGGCCCTGCCTAGCTGTTGGCATGGTGACCACTTGTCCCTTGCAGCTGTAAAACACCCATTCTGATTGAAAATGGATGGTGGCTTGTTGTCTTGTACCTAATGTGGTCTAGGGGTTATAACACATTGTATGGTTACTTAAGGTGATAAAGTAGGATTATTTATCGGCATATGAAAAGTAACAGGCCTGTCGCACCTTGACAATTTAGCCAGCGTATGCTGACAGTCCCATTTCCACCAAGCAGTCTGGGTTGGTATGGTACGGGTTGGAACAGTTAAGTCTGGCTTGGCTTGCATTTCCACCACCAGTAGAACTCTTGTTTAGCAGGCGGAACATGTAGATGTTGACATGCACGCCACTGAGCGCACATACCCTATCACTTGGTCTTGCCCCTTCACATGGAGGGGCAAGAAGAGAAGAGAGTAATTTAATTTTTTTAAATGTATTTTATTTTGTTTTTGTCTTAGTGGATTATGGGATTTATTTTCATTGCGTGCAGAGCGCTGAAGAATCGACTGATGTCTGTGGTAAACGCTGACATGACACTCTCACAAATATAAAGGATTACCTATATACATTGATTTTGTATGTTTTAGAGTATTTATTACATATTTTTTTGTTTTATGGGTTGGAATGTGTATGTTGTCATGGGTGTCGGTGAGATGTGCTTGGGCGGTGTGGATTTGCATGTTTATATATTTAACATTTTATTTGTGTTTATTTATTTACTTTGCTGCAAACTGGATTCTGCACAGATGTTTTGGGGAATAACTTGCACTGTCTGTCTGTCTATAATACCACTCTCAGTAGCATACATATAATATAGAATATTATAAATACTGCATGTTTTGTGTTGCGAAGATACCCACTGACTTGAAAATGAATTTCTGGGAAAAGAACTCAGCTATGAATGTATGTATAATATGCCAAAGAACACATTTCAACAGGAGTGGATTCCTTTCCCAGCCCCAGCTATGTAATTCCTCATAAGAATTACTATGACATTAATTTGCTTCCACATAAACAGCACTTACAAAACTGCCTTGGTAGACTGTTTCAAATTACATCCAGGAATAAGGCCAAAGACCACTGAAATAGTTCTGGTAGCATATGGTGGACCAACATCTTACTGACTATATGTCATGGCTTTACTATGCAATTAATTTTGAATTGTGCCAATGGAAATATCATGATCAAAATTGCAGAGCCTAAAGCAAAGGAAAGCATAACTCGGCCATTAGGAGTTTACTGCCTCACACAGGGGAACTAAAGTAAAGTTCTGACATTAAAACTGTTCACTTTTCAAACACAAAACTGCTTACATGGAAAGGAGAGTGTGTGGGAACAATGCTGACATGGGACACACCATCCATGACTGCTAAATGGGTCGTGCAGCTATTATCAACAGGGAACATTGCACAGTCGTCTCAGAGAAGAACTTGGGTTGTACTAAAAAGTGGCTGTATATTTGTGTGTGACTTCTGGCACTGGCCAGACTGTCGGGGCTTTGGTCTTGGTCGGGGAGCAGCAAGGCTAATTTATTGGAGGATGCTGGACAGCCCTGTGGGCTTGAACGGAATTAGCCACAGGCATCGTGGGAGTTTGCTGGAAGCTGGAGCTCGGGATGGGATTGATGTGTGAGTCCAGAGGGGTGGTGCACTCCTGATCGGACATTCGACTCGCTCCACCTAGTAGAAAGTTTCCAATAATGTTAAGCTCACTGGGCTTATGCACTCAAATGTGACAGCTATTACTGGCTCTACAACATTTACTTTAGGTAGCTATGTTTAAATTTAAATTTAATTACGAATAGGATGATAGCTCCGGGGATTCTGGGAGCTTAAAATATATTTATGAAACTTGGCAGGTGCTTGTTAGGAATCAGATTTGTGTTGAGTAAATATTGTGAAATATCCTGTTAATTACTATGTGTCATGCTGTTTAATGGTGCTCAGAGCGTATTTCCCTCTGATTGCACAGAATAATTACACATAGGTGTATGAGACAGTATACAAATAATGAATGTTTTTGAGTGCAATGATAAGAGTATTTCATGAGGTGAAAGATGGAATGTTCCATTCAATGAGGTGAAGCCAAATTGAATGGAACATTCCATCTTTCAATGAATTAAATATTCTCTCTATATTCTGGGGCGTTGACATAGTCCACATCACGGCCACTTCATGGACTGTTTGTTATAACAGGTGCGTGCAGTCATTATGATGTCTGTGCACATTGGTGATTTGACGGCCACAATAATCTGCTCACACGCGATTACATGCACTACAGCGATGTGTGCACTGATGGGTTACATGTCATCAGTCCATATGTTGGATGTATTTCGAAATCCAGCATTGTCAGGTCTTGTGCAAAGGGCAGACAAAGCGGTGGCTCACACCGTCTTCTCCCCATGTTTGCCTTCCAGACTTTGAGGCATCATGTGGCAATGGACCGCATCCGTCTGGCACTTTTAGTGCATTATTTCTATTCAGTGCATTGTAACAGCATTGTAGGTATTCGTACTGTTGTCCAAGTACATCTGAACTGCGATTGTGCGCATACACACAGGTGTGCACGAATTACGTCTTTTAAAATGTATTTATCGCTAGCTTTTACACAACATACCACAAACAAAGCTGTTAGCTAGTAGCTACACCAGGAAGTGATGTCACCATGCTAACCTCAGCGAAATGTCTTATAAATAAATTCATTAGGTTATTACGTAGGTTCCAAAAACAACATTTTCAGTTTTAGAAGTGTTTATTTCTCGCTAGCTTTTACACAATATATCAGCTACATGAATATAAACACACAAAACAAAGCAGTTTTGAAGAGACCAGCGACTGACGTCACAGTGCAGCTCTACTCTGATTGGCTGTCACCAGTGTCACTCAAAAAAAAAAAAAGGATCAGATTGAAACAGAATGTGACTTTTTAACTTCTTAAAATACCTCTTACACTCAAAAACTGACAAATTGGACTGGATTTCCATCTAATAAATATATGTAGTCCCAACTAAATTAAAAGAAATTATCTTTAGCTTTTTTGAGTTGGGGCTACATATATTTATTAGATGGAAATCCTGCACATAATTGAATTGAGTTCACCCAATGAATAATTTTTTTGAGTGTAAAATACAAGAATAGCCATCTTGGACTTATCCAAGGTCTGTGTCCCAAGAATTTTCCCTGTGAATTTGAAAACTCTGGCAGTAATAGGACTGGACTTATGCTGAGCACAGACAGACGGACGGACAGATGGACAGACGAAAAGCCTTCGTAAAACCCGATGGCCATATTTGATGGTCTCAGGTAAAAATTGTTGAAACTGATTACTGTATTTTCTATAATATAAGTCACGGTTTGTTTTTACGAATTTGAGAGGTCCTGTGACTTGTTATTCATAAGAGTAATTATAGAAACTGTTTATATAGGACTCACTGGAATATATGTAGGAACTTTCACAGGAATTAAAACCAATAATAAGAAATACATGCCAACAATGCACTCAAATTAATAAGCTGATAATACAGACAAAACGTGTGTGCAGGGGTGGTGGCCAAGTGGTTAGTGCGCCTGGTTTCAGTACTCAAGGTCCCCGGTTCAAACACCACCTCTGCTGGTTTTTCCATGTAATGTGGAGCTGTGTCAGGAAAGGCATCTGGTGTAAAACTTGTGCAAATTCAACATGCAAATCCTCATCGGCTTTGCTGTGGCAACCCTGAGTGAAAATAAGGGAACGGCCAGCGGGACTTATTTATACTCCAGTGCGACTTGTATACACAGCCAAGTCTCAAGAATTTCTTTGCATCACAAAACATGTTGTCATATGGTCACATTTAAGTTACTACGTGGTCTGTCCATAAATTAATGGTCCTTTTTATTTTTTTCAAAAACTATATGGATTTCATGCGTGAGTTTTTCCACACTTGTCGGTGACGTCATTCGCCTGTGAGCACGCCTTGTGGAAGGAGTGGTCCCGCCCCCTGATTTTCAGTAACAATTCAGTTCATTTTTTTGAAAATCCGTGCTCTGCGGCACAGACCACTTGAACCTGTGAGCTGGGCGGAAATTTGCCATTACCAGTGGATTAAAACTCATCTCTGGTGTGGTGGGCGGAAGAAACAGTTCACCTTCAGCGCAAGAACTTCTCACTCCCACTCCTCTCCTCCCGTTCAGCAGTAAAGAGGTTTCACAGATGTGGTTTCGTTCCAGTATCGGAAAATCCCACAGGTTGGATCAGGAAATTCAGATCCGCGAATTACGTCAGTATCAGAACCCAATACCGATCTGTGATGCGTACTGCAACCTGTAACAAGGACTTGTACCAAGTTTCACAAAATTCCTCCAAAAAAAAAAAAAAAAAAGTGAGAGGCGTTGATTTCAGAAAGCTTATACCCTTTTTGGGATGGACAGACAGACACACAGACAGGCAGATGGATGGAAATCGCCACAGCATAATCCCCCTTTGGGCGTTCAGCCAGCAGGGGATAAAAACTGAACTAGAGCACCATGCTCATAGAGCGCAAAGCTCCACCAACACTAGTTTCCAAATCCACAAATTTTTACCTTGGAAAAAGGTCAAAGTCCAGTTAGAAGTGGTTTTTCAAAAGCTAAATTTCCAGTGTTCCACCATGTGATCAAATTTCAAGAGTATATTTAGGTCATGCACTTGAATCAATGTTATTTTTGTGGTGTCAGGTTTTTTGATTTTCTTTTCTTTCAAAATTTTCAGTTTCTGAATTCTTTTTCAGATAATTTTCATTCTCTGTATGCATGATTTATCATTGCTTTTTGGAACTTGGTTTCCGACTGATTACTGAAAGACAAATAGGCATAAAATTGGTGGTGTAGGTAAATCCATAACAGAAAAATGAGAGTGATTGAGACACTTTTGGTTGAGATATAATGTAAAATGTACATGAAATGGGCTTTTCAATATTGAATTCAAAGGTCCACAAAATCCACAAACTATGTCAGGCAACAGTGAGTGCCAGTCTGCACCTCACTTTCAAATATGAGAGTGATTGTGGCATGTTTGATTAATATTTATGTAAAATATACATTAAACTAGCACATTTCCCGTGGGGATCCACGGCCTCTAGATTGGGTACTGTTTCTAAAATAGGTAGCTGACATTTTTCAAGGGTGCTAATAAATTATGCAAAGTTTCCATAATGAGTTGGAATGGAGCGTGAGTCCGGAATGTTTTTAGAATCTTAGCCCTAAAAAGTTTTTAGAAGTACTCAACCCTTTTTTTTCCTGTTAATTATGTAATTTTTAAAATGTATTTATAAATTGTTTAGGTTCTTGTTATCACATACACACTATTATTATCATCATTATTTATTTTGACTTCAATTTTGTCATTTGATTTTTAAATGGAACACAATGGAAATAAGTGTTTCCACTTTCTTGTGTCATCCATATATTTTTAACGTATTTACAATTATGTTATGTACTTACATTGAACTTACTAAATAAAATCACACATGTACACAATCATGCTTTTTGACCTTTGGCCTTGAAAACTGAATCAGTTCTTGCCTATCAGGATATGAATCCTCTAAAAATGTAACAACTATACACACACACACACACACATATAACTCAACAAAAATATAAACGCAACACTTTTGGTTTTGCTCCCATTTTGTATGAGATGGACTCAAAGATCTAAAACTTTTTCCACATACACAATATCACCATTTCTCTCAAATATTGTTCACAATCCAGTCTAAATCTGTGATAGTGAGCACTTCTCCTTTGCTGAGATAATCCATCCCACCTCACAGGTGTGCCATATCAAGATGCTGATTAGACACCATGATTAGTGCACAGGTGTGCCTTAGACTGCCCACAATAAAAGGCCACTCTGAAAGGTGCAGTTTTATGACACAGCACAATGCCACAGATGTCGCAAGATTTGAGGGAGCATGCAGTTGGCATGCTGACAGCAGGAATGTCAACCAGAGCTGTTGCTCGTGTATTGAATGTTCATGTCTCTACCATAAGCCGTCTCCAAAGGCGTTTCAGAGAATTTGGCAGTACATCCAACCAGCCACACAACCACAGACCATGTGTAACCACACCAGCCCAGGACCTCCACATCCAGCATGTTCACCTCCAAGATCGTCTGAGACCAGCCACTCGGACAGCTGCTGGAACAATCGGTTTGCATAACCAAAGAATTTCTGCACAAACTGTCAGAAACGATCTCAGGGAAGCTCATCTGCATGCTCGTCGTCCTCATCGGGGTCTCGACCTGACTCCAGTTCGTCGTCGTAACCGACTTGAGTGGGCAAATGCTCACATTCGCTGGCGTTTGGCACGTTGGAGAGGTGTTCTCTTCACAGATGATGCGAAGGAGATGTGTTGCACTGCATGAGGCAAATGGTGGTCACACCAGATACTGACTGGTATCCCCCCCCCAATAAAACAAAACTGCACCTTTCAGAGTGGCCTTTTATTGTGGGCAGTCTAAGGCACACCTGTGCACTAATCATGGTGTCTAATCAGCATCTTGATATGGCACACCTGTGAGGTGGGATGGATTATCTCAGCAAAGGAGAAGTGCTCACTATCACAGATTTAGACTGGTTTGTGAACAATATTTGAGGGAAATGGTGATATTGTGTATGTGGAAAAAGTTTTAGATCTTTGAGTTCATCTCATACAAAATGGGAGCAAAACTAAAAGTGTTGCGTTTATATTTTTGTTGAGTATATATATATATATATATATGAAATGTGAGTCCAAGGCTGTTCACAATTAAACAAACTTCATTGGCAGAGGTCATAAACCTATTTTGCAACTATTATTTAAATAACATTATATGGAAATAAAGAAGATACTATAACTAACTGAACACGTTTCTTGATAAAATGGCATATGACGATTTTAAGCCTAGTTATTTTCACAACTCATTCAGTCACTCATCTTCATCCACTTACTCCAATAAAGGGTCACAGAGGTTGGAGCCTATTCCAACAGTCATAGGGCGTGAGGCAGGGAACACTCTGGACAGGATGCCAGTCTGTCACAGGGCCACATATAGACAAACAAACACAGTCACACATGCATGCACACCTATGGACAATTTAAATTTTCCAGTTCATGTAACCTGCATATCTTTGGATGTGGGAGGGAGCCGGAGCACCCGGAGGGAACACGCAAACACATGCCACAGGTGGAAATTAATCCCATGACCTTCTTGCTGTGAAGCAACAGTGCTAACCACTAAGCCACCGTGCTGCCCTTATTTTCACAACTGCATTGTAAACTTCTTCACATTCTGTGGTGAATATGAGGGAGTTTTTCTTTACGACTGTCGCCTGTGTGCTTGCTCTAGGGGTTGGTAAGGTTCAGCCTTACTTGTGTGAAGTGCCTTGAGGCAGCTTTGTTGTGATTTGGCACTATATAAATGAATTTAATTAAATTAAATTAAATAATGAGGCACTATTTTGGTGATTGAGCATTGGAGGTTCGGGAGTGGCAAGATGGCACCTGTGTGTTTGGCATGCCGTCAGCCCTGTGTTTACCGTTCTTCGAGTTTTTTGTTATTTGTTGCTGTGTTTTTGCTCTGTGTGTTCTGCCGGGACACTTCAGCCTTGCTTGTGTATGGTCGTCAGTCTCTCTTGGACATTAATGCTCTTTATGAGCCGCTGCTGTCGTCTGGGTCCGGGCTGCGAGGGCCCCGGCCTGCTCTGCCACCTCTGCCATCTGTGCTCGCGGACGTCCCGCTCCACCTGCTCCGTTTTCCTTGTGCTCCTCTCCAGAGGAGGCGCTTTAGAAGGTGCGGAAAGCGGAGCGGTGCATCAGTGAAATTTAAGTTTTACCTGGCAGCCTTCACTAGAGGGTCTGATCCTCGCCTCCTGTGGGATGGACGATATTTTTGGGCGTGAGAGCGCGCGCTGCGCACGAGAGGCTGCTGGATTCCTCCTGTTGCTCCTGAACTGTCCTCTCTGATGACCGGACTGGCTCCGCTAAAGCTGTGCCCGTTTGTGCCGCAGCTTCCTGCTGCTGTCTCTCGCCGGGCTGCGGAGTTTTTACACCGCTGCTGTCGTCTGCGAGCTCGCAGTCGCGGCGTTTCACCTGAGCTCCTCCGGCCGCTGAAACACGCTGCGTCACTGGCTGCTGAGGAGCTGAACTTCCGCATGACTTCATTAAAATCTGCTGATCCCACCAAGATCCTTAGTTTGGGTCTCATTAACATCAGGTCATTGTCTCTGAAGTCATTGCTGGTGAATGACTTAATTGTGGATCATCGCCTGGATATGCTTGGATTATGTGAAACCTGGATTAAATCCACAGCTGTCCTTCCTCTGAATGAGGCCTGCCCACCAGCATACACTTTTAGTCACGTTTCACGTGATGTGAGGAAAGGCGGGGGTGTTGCTTTTATTTATAAATCCAGGCTTACTTTAGTAACTGTTGGGGGTCAGAAATATAATTCATTTGAGCATCTGATTCTCTGTTATGCCCATGATGCTAAGTACTGCCAAGGTCATAAAACTGGAAATCAGCTATGTTATATTGTCACTGTCTATAGGCCTCCTGGCCCATTTTCTGATTTTTTTAGATGAATTTGGCGTGTTCATCTCTAGTCTTTCAACTAGTGTAGACAACATTTTGATTACTGGTGACTTTAACATTCATATAAATAAGCCCTCTGATCCCCTCAGTAAATCATTTATGGAAATCATGGATGCACTAGCATTTCGGCAGTTCATTCATGGTTCAACGCATATTAGTGGTAATACTCTGGATTTGGTTCTTGCACGTGGCCTTGCTGTCACAAATATCGACATCCTGCCTCTTGCATCAGCGGTCTCTGACCATTCGCTTATTAGGTTTACAATTACGCTGCCGCGTTTAGTGGAGCAACAACCTTGCCTATCATTGCGGCGACAAATTAAACCTTCAACTTTGACTGAACTCGAAGCGAGACTACCTGAAATCTTAACTTCAAGCTTGATGAAATTTCAGTCGGTAGACAGTCTTGCAGATAGCCTGAATTTAGTGCTAAAAACCACACTTGATAAGATTGTGCCTCCTCTATTAAAGCCACGCCTTCCCAAAGCAGAGACACCTTGGTTCAATAGTTATTTGCGTGACCTTAGGCAGAAGGCTAGAGGGTTGGAACAGAAATGGTGTAGTTCCAAACTTGAGGTGTTTCACCTTGCGTGGCGTGAAGCTATTTTAGATTATAAGCATGCTTTATTGGCTACGAAGCAGGCGTATTATTCTGAATTGATCAACAAAAACAAGCATAACTTAAAGTTCTTGTTTGATACGGTGGCATTTCTTATTGATGGACAGCCACCTGTTGGTCGTTCTCCTTTTTCAGCACAGGACTTTCTGGACTATTTCGAAAAGAAAATAGAAGATATTAGGTTGAGCACATCTCAGCATACTTTGGTCCAATCATTGTATTCAGCTACTGAGCTGGGGAATAGCACTGAGGTGCTACCTAGATTCACGGAATTTAACAGTATCTCACAAGGTGTGCTGGCGAAACTCGTGATGTCTACTAGAAGCACAACTTGTTTATTTGATCCTATACCAACAAAATTGTTTAAGGATCTTTGGCCCATTCTTGGGCCGACTGTGCTGGAAATTGTTAACCTTTCTTTAAACTCTGGATCTGTTCCGAATTGTTTTAAATCTGCTGTGGTTAAACCACTACTCAAGAAATCTAATCTTGATCGTGGTGTATTGAAAATCAATTTGATCAGCTGGCGCTTAGCCTAGGTTCATGTGTTATACATCATACTGACAAAGTGAGGAACCTTGGGGTAATCTTTGATCCTACATTGTCCTTTGACCTCCACATTAGGGACATTACGAGGACTGCTTTCTTTCATCTGAGAAATATAGCAAAGATTCGCCCCATCCTGTCTATGGCTGATGCTGAGACTCTGATTCATGCGTTTGTCTCTTCTAGATTGGATTATTGTAATGCTTTATTTTCTGGCCTGCCGCAGTCTACCATTCGAGGACTTCAGTTGGTACAGAATGCAGCTAGCAGACTTTTGACACAAAGTAGAAGGTTTGACCACATTACTCCCATTCTGGCATCCCTTCATTGGCTACCGGTTTCTGCCAGATCAGATTTTAAAGTTTTATTGTTGGTTTATAAAATTGTTCATGGACTGGCACCTTCCTACCTGTTGGACTTGTATAAGCCCTACGTACCTGCGAGGCCTTTGCGTTCGCAGGGCGCAGGGCTTCTGTTCTGAGGATGAACAAAAAGTCTGTGGGGTATAGAGCCTTCTCCTACTGTGGTCCGGCTCTTTGGAACGATCTACCTGCTGTTATTCGGCAGTCTGACACGGTGGAGATTTTTAAATCTAGACTGAAGACCCACTTTTTTAGACTGTCTTATCATTAATTTTTTAATCTGTTTGTGTTTGCTTTGTAATTTCTTTTTATTCCACTGTGTTTTATGTTTTTACTGTGCTTTTCTTGCTTTTAATTTTGATTTTAGATTAATTTGTGTTGTTGTGAATTATGTGAAGCGCCTTGGGGCGACTTTGTCGTGATTTGGCGCTATATAAATTAATAAATTGAAATTGAAATTGAATTGTGATGTCCTTATTCTGACGTACATCTAGAATACATGACTTTATCTTACCAAATTACAAATTAGCTGACCCTCAACCCACTTTTTTTTTTAACTTTGGCAGTCACAGTAGATTACAGACTACTGTTGTCTCTTAGACGTGTGTTTTATTGTCTCAGTTTGTTCATATGGAGAGAGTAAGTGGTCAAACAATGGTGAGTGGAAGAACTATCTACTTTGGAAGTCTCACAAAAAATACTTCCTTGAAACATGAGGCAGGTGCAGGCAGCAGAAACATCCTTTGCAAACTTGTTTTGCCACTGAAAGGCATCTGTATACGTTGAGTAGTTTACTTATGGATTAAGAATATTTTCAATGGGTGACAAATAAGAGGAGATATTTTTTAGTCTGCACTCTGTAACACTGTCCCAAACTGTGTGGTATGAAGCTCATGAAATTTCATCCAGTTACTCCACTTAAATTAAGGCTCACACAAACTCAGTAACATCTCATTTTTCATGGAGAAATGTGAAACTGTGCCAGATAAAAGTGCTCAAATTATCATCCAAAATGATTTTGGGCTTCCAGTCAAGATCCACAAACTGATGTTTCTGTACCGCTTTGACAATCATAGAGAGATAGGGTTAATTACAAACGTTCTTCCTACACTAATGAACCAGTTGTTAAGTTCACATCATTTGTCAGCAGAAAAATAATGGCTTGTCATCATCGCAAGGAGCTCCTGAACCTGAAGGTGTACCCTGGTGCTGAGTCATTCATCTTGTGCCCCCTGCCAAGTTGAATTGAGCTGGCTAGCAAAAAAAGAAAAAAAAAAAGCTAGCTAGCTAGGAACTAAACAGACAGACCAATGGGCCTAAATAGGAGTTACTGTTAGCTAGCTGGGATAGACTCCAGCACCCCGCAGCCCTTAACTGGACTAAGTGGTTGAAGATGTGTGTCTGTTAGCGAGCTAGCTAGCGAGATAGACAGACAGGTAGACAACACTCAGCTCCGTGGGTGAGCGTCTGTAATCAGTGCCCCCCATTCTCATCAGCAGCCCAGGTCTGATCCTGGCACTGCATAACAAGCCTTCTTTTATCACCTTCCACCCCATTCTTAAGTGCCCGCTACTTCAACAGTCAGCTTTGTCAATGGAATTTTATTGAAAAATAGATAGGATGATGAAGGGTGTCTGATAAAAGCAGGAAATTACAGTTTTCCCCACTCCAATTTTTTGACTTTTCATTAGCCTTAGAATCCAGTAAAGTGACCTGTAAACTCAAAATTATTAAATCTAGCATTACTGGTTTCCAAAGGTTTGTCCTAATTCATTGCCCACCAGAGAGAATAAAGAAGCAAAATAAATAGATGGACTGACAGGCAGACCTACATAACTGTGAAAACAATAAGACTGCCCTGCTTTACAGTAGGTGCATATAGACATAGTCATGAAAATGAAGTGTACAATGCCAGCTGGCCCTGTCTGTTGGTAGTACAGTGTCATGCATTGTGCACTGTATAATTATACAGTACAACATCTTACTGGAGAGAAAAGGGTTACATTACATACATACATACATACATATGTACAGTCTCACCACTATACAAGAAGACAGGAAGCACCATGGGTGAAAGACATGGGCCCTCATTCTGTCTGCAAAGATATCAGTATCATCAAACGCCTCTGTCCACAGACTTTATGACTCCATAAAGTCTTTCAATCTCAATGATCAAGCAACCAGAGACATGAACATAAATGTCAAGATCAGAGGTGGTTAATCCGGGCTTCAGAGAGTAAACGTCCGACCACGTATTGCTTCTATCTTTGCACCTAAAACAGGTGACTTCACTGATTAGCTCATCTACCTGAAACTGATAAGTAAATGTCTATAAGTTCAACACTTTCACCACATACAAATGCAATTCTCATAGCTGAGTCCAGGAAGTCACTGAAAACCTTGATCTTAGTCATGATCCAGAAAAAATGTCTCCAAAACCCTACCCAATAACCAATCTGTACAAGGATTGAAGTCAAAGTCAACTTTATTGTCAAATATGCTATACATGCTCAACACACAGCACAGATGAAACTTCAGTCCTCTCAGACCCACGGTAGAAAGTTTAGAATAAAAACTACTACCACTACTACCATACTATTGAAAGAGGTAGGAGCCAAAACATATACCAGACAAATGCAAGAATTCAGTGGGAAGAAGTGTGGCAATCTGACCCCAATCCAAACAGCACTCAGAGTACCCATCTATAGGTCCCACTGAAATCACCCATGAGCGGTAAGGTGTGTCACCTTTGGGGCAGTCACAAAAAGTAAGTACACAAACTGCACTTTGCCTTTGTTTATGCCAGGAAGTAAACAATTTCTGCACCCTCTTTTCACACTTTTGTGTGATGGAATGAGCGCCACAGTGCTTCCAAAATAAACTCATGCTGGTATGATGTTGTGCTTCATTTGGATTGGCCTCATTCACCATGTACACAGTTGGTTGGGTCAGACGGCAAAACATCACTGCTTGTGTCAACATCACACAGAGTTCTTGCTTGTGCAGCTTTGCAATTTTGTCTGTCAATCCTAGGTTTACGACCTTGATTTTTCAATATGCCGTAAACCAACCTAGAAAACTGTGAACAGTATTGCCTCAAATCTAAAAGCAGCTGCATGGTTTTAACATTCCTGGTCAAAGTGGCATGTAGACATTCACAGCTCTCTATGAGATTTCATAAGCACAAGGGGAATGCAATCTAAATAAACAGGTCCAAATTGAGGGGGTGATTCATGCGGACGTGGCCTGTGACATTGCAGCATGTGCCACACAGGTCATATTCTGTGCATTACACCCACACTGCCTCTCACTTTCCATATCCCTGTCTCTTTCATTGTGTCTGCTTTTCTCTCAGGCTTTCTCAATTCCGCCCGCCGCAGCGTCGTGCTTCTGTTGGCTAGGTTCACCCTTTAACAACATAAAAATAGACGAGCTGCATATTATAACTAACACAAAAAGTTGAAGCCAACATCAGAGGTTTAGACAGTCAATGAGTCAATAAGTGAATGAGAGTAAGAGAAAGACAAACACATCTGACAAAGAGAGAGAGAGAGAGAGAGAGACGTAAGGGTGAGATATGGAAGAACCTATTTCCATGAAAATGCCCTAGGGAGAGTTGTGCTGCAGTAAATCCACTGAACCGATTCTTGCAGTCTTATTAGAGTGTGGCCAAAGAGATGGACAGGCAGACAAACAACACGTCTGGATCAATCTCACTGCCCAAAGTCAAACCCTGTACCCCTCAGTTAGTATGTCGGCCTGGGTGGACTCTATACCATGCCCAAATCTTATGACCTCTGGTGCTTAAAAACAGAGGAGATGAGAGTGGTGGTGGTGGGGGTATAAAGGATGGTAGAATGCTATAATCTGAGCACACACTGTGGTTTGGAGGATGGATAATTCCACCACAAAGGTGGGTTTAGACTTCACAACTGCACAGAAAACATAATTGTATCACAGGTTTGCATTTTCCTGCTGTGTGAATACACATTTGTGTTCCCTGTGTGGAATGCACTATACGGCAACACGGTGGATTAGTGGTTAGCACTGTTGCCTCATAGCAAGAAGGTCATGGGATTGATTCCCACCTGTGGCCTTTCTGTATGGAGTTTGCATGTTCTCCCCGTGTTTGCGTGGGTTTCCTCAGGGTGCTCTGGTTTCCTCCCACAGTTAAAGACATGCAGGTTAGGTGAACTAGAAACTTTGTAATTGTCCAGGTCTCCCTTGCAAAAGAGATCTTGATCTCAATGGGACTAACCTGGATAAATAAAGGTTAAATTAAAATTAATACTGGATGCACACTGTCATGATGTATTTTGCATGTCAGAATGACACTTCTACTGCCGCTTCCCTTGATATTGTTGACATATGATAGTATCTTTTACCAAGAGTAAATCAGTCTATCTACAAACAGAACTGTGATTTGGAAATACACCTGTGATCAGGCATAAGGCCACTTTTGATGAAGGTGTAAAGCCTGATCATGGCAGACAACAGTAATAATCTGTACAAGAACTTTTAAAGTATGTGCCAGTGATGGACTCTAAACATAATACTACAGTAGGAGAAAGAGAAGAAGTTTGGGCTTCAGCCAGCATACACATATTTGCTCAGAGTAGGACACATTAAGTGCTTAAATAGCATAAATATGAATGCAGTATGCAGATAATGCACCATATTTTATTGCTGATACAAAATAAGTTTTTAGCTGAGTTGTTTTATTCTGAGCTGACTTCCTCTCTCTCTAAGGAGGAGGGAAAGAGTAGGAAGGGAATACACCATAAATTTTGTCAAATATCAGCCATATTGGGTACACAAGCCAATGCATTTGGAGTGCTAGTTCCCAAGCCCAGGTAAATGAGTATGGTTGCCTCAGGAAGGGCATCCAGTGTAAATTTTGCCAAACAAATACGTAGATCACAAAGTGAATTTCGAGACTGGATTGGTCGAGGCCCAGATTAACAACCACTTTTACAGTGTTGTTGTCCAAGAGGGTGCTGGCAGAAATTGGGCTACTGTTGGGCAAAGAAGAAAAGTTGGAGAATGTGTCCAGAGGAAGTGGGAGAGGAGGTAAGCTGGAAGTGAGGAAGTAAGAGTCAAGACTTTGAATGTTGGCAGTTTGACTAGTAAAATGAGAGAATTGGTTGACATGATGGAGAGGAGAAAGACAGGCATACTTCCAGGGTCACTCTGACACTCTTCCTATTGGAATGACATTTTGGCTGGTGTCTTGAGACACTGATCACTGACAGGGTGATCAGTGTCAAGTTGGAATTTGAAGGGGTGATGATGAATGTCATCAGTGCATATGCCCCACGGGTAGATTGTGAAGGAGAAAGATTGCTGACGTTAGTTAGATGGCATGGTAGAAAGTGTAGCAGAGGAAGAAAGAGTGGTGATTGGAGCGGACTTCAATGGGCTTGTTGATAAGGGGAACAAAGGTAATCAGGAGGTGATGCATAGATATGGTAATATATTTGGATTTTGGATTCAGATTTGGGTTGCGTAAGGAACAAATCAGGGACCTACTGCTAATTACAAATAGTTAGTAAGCACCATCGTACCTGATTAAGTACTTCCTCTCTCATTAGTTCTTACAATTTAGCTGTTATTTGTGGCACCTAAAATAAAGTCTTGTCCCAGTTCACCCTCATTCCCTTTATGTCAGACATGGTGTTGATGTATTTTCAAATAACCAACACCCTACAGCATATCTACTCTAGCATACTACTTTCTGTATCTTGTACATCTTGATACAAAGTGAATTAGGCTTTCAGGTTCAACAAATATATGTGCTAAAATGTTGAGAATGTTACTACAACAATCAAACAGCAACTTCAACTTCTACCACCAGCCTACCTGGAACAATAACACCAAAAAAGGAGAAAATCACTGAAGAGTTTCATTACGATGCCAAAGGACATTGGAAGGACTTTCAAGAGACCTTGACAAATGTTGACATCTGAAAACTTGCATTGTGGTTTTAATAGGAATTCACTATTACCTCACTCATATCATTTTTTGCTTTCAGGACAACATACAGAAAATTATAAAACTGTCAAACCAAAATCTGTTTCCTTTCAAACATAAACTAGGTAATCAGCAGGTGTGTTTGGCCCATTCTTCTGCACAAACAGTCTTCAAATCTTGAAGGTTCCATGGACCTCTTCTATGAACTTTGATCTTTAGTTCTTTCCAGAGATTAATTTTTTTATTGGATTCAAGTCAGGTAATTGGCTGGGTCATTCTAGCAGCTTTATTTTCATTCTCTGAAACCAATTGAGAGTATCCTTGGCTCTGTGTTTGGGATCATTGTGTTTGCCAGTGCTGAAAAATAGCTCCACACCATGATGTTCTCACCTCCCAAATTCACTGTTGTTATGGTGTTTTTGGGGCCATTTGACCTCCTTGTTTAAATGTTGTACAGCAACCTTTAAACAGGCTTCAACATGCTTTTTCTTCAGCAAAGGAGTCTTGCGTAGTGAGTGTGCATACATGCCATGGTGGTTGAGTGCAATACTTAATGTTTTCTTTAAAACAATTATATTTGCTAATTCCAGGTGTTTCTGAAGTTTTCCACAAGTGGTCCTTGGTTCTTGGTCAACTCTTCTGATAATTCTGTTCATTCCTCTGTCGCAAATCTTGAGAGGAGCACCTGGTTGTGGCTGGTTTATGCTGAAATTATGTTCTTTCTCTGGATTATGGCCCCAACAATGCTCAATGAAAGATTGAGAAGTTAAGAATTTGTTCTGTAACCAATGCCTTCAGTATGTTTTGCAAAAATAAGGTTGTAAAGATCTTGAGAGAGTTCTTTGCTTTTACCCATCATGAGCTGTTTCTTGTGTGACACCTTGGCAATGACACACCTTTTTATAGGTCATCAGTTGGGACTGAACCAGCTGATATTAATTTGCATTGACAAGGAGCAGGATTGATTTTTAATTACTGACAGATTTCAGCTGGTGTCTTGACTTTCCATGTCTTTTTGCACCTCCCTTTCTTCAGGTGTTTCCATGGGCCATTTCACATTATTACAAACAACTTAAATTATAGACATCTATGGTTTGATTTCTTTGTATGTGTGTATTACTTGGATTGTTACGTCAATAGCACCTTTAGAAATATACCTCTGAGAAAAATGATGTGTTCAATACTTGTTTTACCGGCTGTGTGTGAGGAAATAGACAAGTGTAGTGGCTTGTTTTGTGTTGCAATTCTGACTCCTCCCACTCTTTCCTCTCATAGCATAAACTCACACTCTCTGACACGGGAAGCAGATGCTCTATCTAGTTGGCTAAAAACCAGACTCTAGCCTGAGTGGCCACAGTATCCTTTAGCTGTCGGGGGAGTGAGGCCTATAGACTTCTATTGCACAGAGACTCCTGCTGGCCTCCGTCACACTAGAGAGGAAGTTTGTTTAAGATGTGTCACCTCAGTGTTGATTTTGGGCTCCAAACATTCATATCTGTTTTTATAAGACTACAGGTGACGTGTATATATACACGTTCCAAAATGGTGGACATTATGACTGATTTAATGATAAATGCTCCTTCCCAAGTGCAGGACCAACAGACTGAAAAACTCCTTTGTCCCTCAGGCCATCAGACTGTAGAAATCCTAACTCAGGGGGAGGAGGAGTAACAGGAAGACAGAGGATGGGAATGAGAATGAGAGGAACAATAGTAGCCACTAAACCAGCATTAATCAGTATGTCTGGTATTTATATTGTGTATTTGTATTTATATTTGCAAATTGCTTTTCTTTTTTCACTTTTGATACTCTGTGTGCTTCTTACCCTCTGTGATGTTATACAATGCTGCTGGAACCTCAATTTCCACGAGGTGGTCTTCCCAAGGGATCTATAAAGTTCTATCTACTCTAATCTAAATATGATATTGTTCAGCAGATAACAAATGCCTGCAATGCCGCTCATGCTTGATTTTGGGATTATTTCACTCTCTCATAGAAGAGAAAACACTCTCACATAAAAACAAATATCCCTATATCCCGATTATTGCATTAGTAGATGACAGAAATATTAACCACGTTTCCTTATTTTACATCATATTTCATTTCCGTCAATGGACCATTTCCATAAAAGTAGCCATGTTTGTGCAATATTTCCTTCAAGCAAGAAATAGAATGACAGACATGTTAAGAATAAACAAAGAACAACTAAACATGAGCCTCGTTGTGCTTGTGTTTTACTGTAATTGGTCCCTATGAACTTTAGCTTGAGGACCAGAGAGTGTGAGGAGAAAAATTAAGCCACAGAATCACAACCATTATACTTGGAGGGAATGAAAGCAAATGTCAATGACCCGAGTCAGTGGGAAAAGGTAATACAAGTGAAGTCTGAATAAATTCTGACCTGATGGTATACATTCACCACATCGTCTTCATTAGCATCCCTTTCATGGTCTCATCACTGCTGTCATGTTGGGCGAAATGGATGGCATCCCGCTGGCAGATGCCCGAAATAGATCAGAAATTAGTCTGACGACAAGCACTTTTAATTCCCCCAAAGCATTCTGCTTTATCTCCCTTGGCAAAATAAGGAAGTGTGGAGAAGAAGGGGAAAAGTTAATTACAGCATTCCCCACGGGATGGAGAGGCAGCAAAACCTGCTTTCAGTGCGATACGCATCTTATCAACGCCACATATGGTGGCATCCCCCACACTCATGGGTGTAGCAGTCCAATAAATAACTCTTCTGGGGTTTAGCCTAAAACAGTCCAAAGACCACAAAGCATTTCACACCACACTTCAAAGATAAATGTTTGTCCCAAAGTCTTGATAGTTTTAAAGCCGTTGCAACATCCACATAGGACTGACCATATCTCTCACAAAGGAAAGAGGAATTGTCATTCGCCATAATTTTTAATTAACGAAGAATTTATCATTTTGGGAAAGCCGGTCCCCATTTATAATGTCATTTACAGCAACGCTTCGCAGAGACTCTGGCCTGGCTTTTTCAAAAATAATCTCCCCAAGCTTGTGTGGTGTTAAAACCATTTATGGGGTTGCATCCAGCATCCAAAACAGCATTCGAGCTACTTTATTCCCTTTTAATGTGTTCAAACTGAATAACATCCAAATGTCAAATGGTCTGTTTTGCAACTGATAACATGCTTGAGTTAAATAGGATACAAAGTGATGACTCCAGTTTTTCTGTATGGTGCAATAGATCTTCCAAACATCTGGTAAAGCCTCAACAAACCAGCGTGTGCGCCCTTTGTTTTGCATAATCAATGTGAGGCTCAGAATACAGCAGAAGGGTCCAGAAAAGAGATGCTTTAAGTCAGTCCTTCTCAAATAGTGGTGCGATGCCAGGGGGGCATGTGTGACCGCGAGGAACATGCTTTTCTCCCAGTACTAGAAAAAAGTGTAATTACACATCCACTATAATTATATCCACTATTCCCTGAAAACTCCCTTCTGTCTGATCATTTCTTAATAACATTTACATTTACTCTGATGGACTACCCAGCAGTGGGAAATAAGTTTCATTACACTAGAAGTCTTTCAGAAAGCGCTGTAACTAGGTTTAAGGATATGATTCCTTCTTTATGTTCTCTAATGCCATATACCAACACAGTGCAGAGTAGCTACCTAAACTCTGTAAGTGAGATAGAGTATCTCATCAATAGTTTTACATCCTCATTGAAGACAACTTTGGATGCTGTAGCTCCTCTGAAAAAGAGAGCTTTAAATCAGAAGTGCCTGACTCCGTGGTATAACTCACAAACTCGCAGCTTAAAGCAGATAACCCGTAAGTTGGAGAGGAAATGGCGTCTCACTAATTTAGAAGATCTTCACTTAGCCTGGAAAAAGAGTCTGTTGCTCTATAAAAAAGCCCTCCGTAAAGCTAGGACATCTTACTACTCATCACTAATTGAAGAAAATAAGAACAACCCCAGGTTTCTTTTCAGCACTGTAGCCAGGCTGACAAAGAGTCAGAGCTCTATTGAGCCGAGTATTCCTTTAACTTTAACTAGTAATGAGTTCATGACTTTCTTTGCTAATACAATTTTAACTATTAGAGAAAAAATTACTCATAACCATCCCAAAGACGTATCGTTATCTTTGGCTGCTTTCAGTGATGCCGGTATTTGGTTAGACTCTTTCTCTCAGATTGTTCTGTCTGAGTTATTTTCATTAGTTACTTCATCCAAACCATCAACATGTCTATTAGACCCCATTCCTACCAGGCTGCTCAAGGAAGCCCTACCATTATTTAATGCTTCGATCTTAAATATGATCAATCTATCTTTATTAGTTGGCTATGTACCACAGGCTTTTAAGGTGGCAGTAATTAAACCATTACTTAAAAAGCCATCACTTGACCCAGCTATCTTAGCTAATTATAGGCCAATCTCCAACCTTCCTTTTCTCTCAAAAATTCTTGAAAGGGTAGTTGTAAAACAGCTAACTGATCATCTGCAAAGGAATGGTCTATTTGAAGAGTTTCAGTCAGGTTTTAGAATTCATCATAGTACAGAAACAGCATTAGTGAAGGTTACAAATGATCTTCTTATGGCCTCAGACAGTGGACGCATCTCTGTGCTTGTTCTGTTAGACCTCAGTGCTGCTTTTGATACTGTTGACCATAAAATTTTATTACAGAGATTAGAGCATGCCATAGGTATTAAAGGCACTGCGCTGCGGTGGTTTGAATCATATTTATCTAATAGATTACAATTTGTTCATGTAAATGGGGAATCTTCTTCACAGACTAAGGTTAATTATGGAGTTCCACAAGGTTCTGTGCTAGGACCAATTTTATTCACTTTATACATGCTTCCCTTAGGCAGTATTATTAGACGGCATTGCTTAAATTTTCATTGTTACGCAGATGATACCCAGCTTTATCTATCCATGAAGCCAGGGGACACACACCAATTAGCTAAACTGCAGGATTGTCTTACAGACATAAAGACATGGATGACCTCTAATTTCCTGCTTTTAAACTCAGATAAAACTGAAGTTATTGTACTTGGCCCCACAAATCTTAGAAACATGGTGTCTAACCAGATCCTTACTCTGGATGGCATTACCTTGACCTCTAGTAATACTGTGAGAACTCTTGGAGTCATTTTTGATCAGGATATGTCATTCAAAGTGCATATTAAACAAATATGTAGGACTGCTTTTTTGCATTTACGCAATATCTCTAAAATTAGAAAGGTCTTGTCTCAGAGTGATGCTGAAAAACTAATTCATGCATTTATTTCCTCTAGGCTGGACTATTGTAATTCATTATTATCAGGTTGTCCTAAAAGTTCCCTGAAAGCCTTCAGTTAATTCAAAATGCTGCAGCTAGAGTACTGGCGGGGACTAGAAGGAGAGAGCATATCTTACCCATATTGGCCTCTCTTCATTGGCTTCCTGTTAATTCTAGAATAGAATTTAAAATTCTTCTTCTTACTTATAAGGTTTTGAATAATCAGGTCCCATCTTATCTTAGGGACCTCATAGTACCATATCACCCCAATAGAGCGCTTCGCTCTCAGACTGCAGGCTTACTTGTAGTTCCTAGGGTTTGTAAGAGTAGAATGGGAGGCAGAGCCTTCAGCTTTCAGGCTCCTCTCCTGTGGAACCAGCTCCCAATTCAGATCAGGGAGACAGACACCCTCTCTACTTTTAAGATTAGGCTTAAAACTTTCCTTTTTGCTAAAGCTTATAGTTAGGGCTGGATCAGGTGACCCTGAACCATCCCTTAGTTATGCTGCTATAGACTTAGACTGCTGGGGGGTTCCCATGATGCACTGAGTGTTTCTTTCTCTTTTTGCTCTGTATGCACCACTCTGCATTTAATCATTAGTGATTGATCTCTGCTCCCCTCCACAGCATGTCTTTTTCCTGGTTCTCTCCCTCAGCCCCAACCAGTCCCAGCAGAAGACTGCCCCTCCCTGAGCCTGGTTCTGCTGGAGGTTTCATCCTGTTAAAAAGGAGTTTTTCCTTCCCACTGTCGCCAAGTGCTTGCTCACAGGGGGTTGTTTTGACCGTTGGGGTTTTTATGTAATTATTGTATGGCCTTGCCTTACAATATAAAGCGCCTTGGGGCAACTGTTTGTTGTGATTTGGCGCTATATAAATAAAATTGATTGAATTGACTATAGTATGTGGCAGTGGCGCGCTCATTGTCAAGAGTGTGTGCAGGGATTATTGAGGACTCTGGTGTAATGGATCGCAGCTGTATCTAGGGTTTTTTCACACTACGGCGGGAGACAAGGAAAGACCGGTGTGTCTTTAAATGTTGGCAGCGGACAGCATGAAGCCAAATAAATTAAGGCATTACTTAAAAGACATTACACCCCAATCACGCCAATAAATCACTTGAGTTTTTTTCAGTGAAAATGTGCCGAATATTGCAAACAATAATCCCGCTTTGTGAATGCTGCTTCAGTAAACCAGCGAGCACCGTTAGCATCACAGCACCTTAGCAGAGGAGTTGAGCAGCAGTAGACATGGTCTTTGTCATGCAAGTTCTGCAAAAATAAAAACTAATAAAAAAATAAAAATCACAAAAAAAATAATCATTAAAAAAAAGCACAAATTGTTTTATTCATTTTTGTTTTGTCTGTTAGAGTATTTTATATATTGTGCTCCTGAGTTAGTGTTCTGATCAATTTGAATTAATTATTATTTTTTGATTTTATTTAATTTTGTTTTTCAGTATCAAATGGCAGTCGGTCAAAAAATGTTTATAGTTTAAGGATTAATTTTTTTTAATTTCAAGCAAAGTGATGCAGTTTTTTTTCTGTTACAGACTAAAAAACAATGTTAGTAAAGTTAGCCTTTGCTGAAAGTTAATCTAAAGCTCTTTCTTTTTTGTTTTCTTTAATGTTAATAACGATACAATGTTATGCAGTGGTGTACTTCTAACAATTTTATGGACAAATGATACTATTTATAGTCACGGCAGAGACTATGTTTTCTTCTTCCTGGGGGGGGGGGGGGGGGGGGGGGGTAACAGAAAATTGAGAACCACTGCTTTAAGTAGACATATTATAGACATTATAATCAAGCTAATATATATGGAGTTCACTTATAAACAATATTGCCGCACAAAAAAATTATGTGTACACCTTTTTCCACACATGAACTGCTGTTTAGAATGTAATGCTTGCTCAGATTTATAAGCACACACAGGTTTATAACAATGTTACAAATAATGTGTTTGCACAGTTCTGCCTTTGTGCAAACACAGTTTTAGTCATGAGTCCACACCAAGTTTTAAAATGAGGCCACAGATGCCTTAAAACAGGTATTCAATTTATTCAGTTTCAATTTATTTCATTTATATAGTGCCAAATCACAACAAAGTTGCTTCAAGGTGCTTCACACAAGGTCTAACCTTACCAACCCCTAGATCAGGGGTTTTAAAAGTGTGGGTGAGTGAGCCCCCCCTCAGAGAACAAATGAATAGTTGCCCCCCCCCCCCCCCCCCGACACACAGACAAAATTTCAACATCTTTGTGTGTTTCTTTTTATTCTTTTACATGTAAAATACATTTAAAATATATTTGTGTGTTTTTAAGGAACTGTCTATGCATTTACACTTTTTACAGCCTTTGTAAACATTTTAAACATATTTTTAAAGAACTTTCTATTCTTTCACACATTTTACACCCTTTTCAAACATTTTAAACGTGTTTTTAAAAAACTTTCTGTTCTTCTATTTTTACCTTTTGCCATATTTTTAACATCTTTTAAACATTTAAACATCTGTGTGTGTTTTTAAACATACATAACTAACACATTTGAACATAAATAATATTAATTAAACTTTTATACATATTTAGTCTCTCATCTAGTCTCGCCTCTTGTTTAGTGCGAGTAATGAGTCTGGGTCTTTGACACGCACAGGCGGCTGATGTGGGGATCCACTGTGGAGAGGAGCAAACAAAGATCGTCCTCTATTTTCTTCTCTTTTTTTCTCGCTTTTTTCCCCCTTCTTTTTTGTTGGTTAACAGTGTTTACAGTTATTTTTTGCACCCACCACTAAAGAACTCTGGCACCCCCTGGGGGGGCATTCCACAGTTTGAAAACCACTGCACTAGAGCAAACACACAGGCAACAGTGGGAAGGAAAAACTCCCTCTGATGATACTGAGGAAGAAACCTCAAGCAGAACAGACAATTCTTCTTTCTTTCTTTTTCAACTGAATTTTTATTCATTAATTCATTAACTGCTGCTTATCCGGGTCCAGGTCATGGTGGCAGCAGACTATGAAGCTCATCTCACACTTCCCTATCCTCATCCATGTCCTCTAACACTTCCTGAGGGATCCTGTGGTGTCAGCTGGGATATACATGACCAATCAAAGGTTAGGACACACATTCCCATTCAAATAAAAAATAAATAAATTATAGTGTTTGGACAAAAATCACATTTTGCTTCCCCCTTCCAAAAACAAAACTCTCCTTCCTTTCTTGCATTGATTAAAAAGTTTTATACACTCATCTGCCACTTTATTAGGTACACCTGCTCACTTGCTTGTTAGCACAAAGAGCTAATCAGCCAATCACATGGCAGCAACTCAATGCATTTAGGCATCTAGACGACTTACTGAAGTTCAAACCGAGCATCAGAATGGTGAAGAACGTGGATTTAAGTGACTTTGAATGTGGGCATTTTGTTGGTGCCACACAGTCTGGTCTGAGTATTTCAGCAACTGCTGCTCTACTGGGATTTTCACACCCAACTATCTGTAGGTTCTACAGAGAATGGTCCAAAAAACAGAAGATATCCAATCAGTGACAGTTGTGTGGACAAAAATGCCTTGTTGATGTCAGGGGTCAGAGGAGAACGGGCAGACTGGTTTAATGGGTGACTGCATGACGCTATCATGTCAATATGAACCACCATCTCTCACATCCTTGTTGAATCTATGCCATGAAGAATTAAGGCAGTTCTCAAGGTAAAAGGTGGTCCAACCCAGTACTAACAAGGTTTACCTAATAAACTGCCCAGTGAGTGTATGTCTGAGTAATCAACAAGGTTTTTTGTCTGGGCTGAGCTGATTGGTGACGTGAGTGGCATAAAGGTATTTCTGTTAGCAGGGTTGGAAAATATCCACCACAGATATTTCCGGGGTTAGGGGCGGGAAACAGCAGACCAGTAGGAAGCTGTTCTTTGCTGAGTTAGAGCTCTGTTTGACCCTACGTACCTGACAGATGATGCAGTCCCAAACAAGATGAGTTGCATTCATTAAAACTCCATAGAAGACAGCTTCGCTGATCTGTCGCTGATCAACTTAAAACTCTCCTGTCGCGCACCCGGTGCGCCATGATCTATGAGCACGGCTGGAGTTTGAGCAGATGGACGAGCACTCATAATGTCCACAATGCACGAATAAACAACCTTTTTCTCGTACTGTTTGTGCCAGCACATCAGGCAGCCATGCACAGGCAAAGCGCTCTGTTCCCCGGGATACTAAATGCTCCTCAGTTTCACTGGGTACATGTGGTCTAATCTCAATTTGCGGCTGGCAAGAGCGTGAACGAACTCCTCTCACGTTGTTGGAGTGGCTGGATGAGGGCACTGACCTTAGCAAATCAATACTTAATAAGCTACGGCACTGCCAAGTCCATTTTTTGCTGCAATCTGCAATTTTTTTTCATGTCCAATAGTTTGAAAATAGAGCTGACTACGAGGTGTGTGCCCACAGGAAGCGGATGGTATCAGGATATCTCTGGTGATAGATGCTTCACAGTACTGTGTGACCGATGAAAACTTCAAATACTACCTCATGTGCTATAAAGTACTACTCCCCTGATTTTTATTAAGTACAATTCCACGCCTCGGTGGTGCTTCTAAAAAGCATTTAACAACATGTGGGAAGACAATAAAAGCCACAGCGGGCTATATGGTTAAATTCTGCTACACGTGACTGACAGTAGAAAAGGGAGAAAAACAACCCTAGAGCTTGTGCTATATTTGGAGCAGGACTAAAGCTGTGCTTTAGAAGCACTGAAAGATAGCCTCAGTCGGGCTGTATAAGCTCCACACTTTGGGAACTGAGAGTTTTGGGACTATGTGGGGATTCTGGACGCTGCCCTCATTCTTTTTCTTGTCTGTCTCTTTTTTCTCCATGCATGATTTTCATTCCATTATTTGGGCTGCTGTGATTATGATTATTACCCTGCATGCGAGTAGAGTATTGTAATCGTTTTTTTTTGTGTGTGTGTGTGTGTGTGTGTGTGTTTGTGTGAGAGAGAGAGAGAGATTCATTCATTCATTTTCAGACATTTATCCGGGTTTGCCATGACCCTTAATTGGAGTAAGCAATTGAAGATGAGTGTGTGTGTGAGTATCCGGCCGGGTTTGGTTCACATTGACAGTAGACCAAGGAGTTCATCCCATGCTTCCCTATCATCGGCAAAGAGGGAAAAAAAAAAATGATTGAATGAATTTTCACCAAACACTGTGGAAATATTGGGTTATTCTATCCAGATGATCACATTTAAGAACAGACTGGGTAAAAATCAACCAAAACCAAAGCCCGGTGAAAGGCATCATTGGGCTGATGCATAGGTGTGAGTGTGTATTTGTGTTTTTAACTGCATATGACTACATATTTTGACTTCTTTGTGACTTCAACATGAAGTCAGTTACACCAGTGGATCACACATATTTTGGTTATCAACATGAGCCTTTGATTAAACCTCTAGCCACACTGGAAGCGGATACACAGTATTATTTATGGTAATCATGTTCTTGGGCTATGTTTTGCCTGAACTTGACCTTGATCTTTGACAAATCTGTTTCAAAAGTTAAACACCTGAAGATATTAACCCAAATAGTATAACTACTGAGTCTGATTACAGTTTTTGTCAGTCGCTTTGACACTAGTTTGAGAATGCACTTTTTTCAAAACTCTTACACTTTTTACAATGTCTTGGATGCAATTCACATAAACCAAAAATCATATGCCCATTAAACTATCATCACCTGTTCAAAATGACACAACTTAACATCTAAGTATAACCATTCCAAAATGCAATTCACACATTACATTTGAGATGACTGTCTGTTCATTTCATTACAATAATCTAACTATCAACTGCTCAAAATGAAGAGTAACTGTTGCATTACTCTTAAAGCATAGCCTTATGGTAACTGAGGATGAGCAGGTTCAGATCATGAAAGTTTCAGGATGACGGCAATGATTGACACCACCTGTGATACCACTTTGTTAATGATGATTGATTTGACCTTGTGCTATGGGTATAAATAAGTGGCATCAACAACAACATCTGTAGTGATACAACATGGAGCAGGCAGGTGGGCACCATAAAGGTCAAGTAGGAGAAGGAAGAGGAGGACGACGTGGTCAAAGGAATGACAGGGGACAAGCACCCCGTTTGAGAGGTGGCCATGGCCCCCATTTGAGAGATGTGGGGGAATGGGGTCGAGGACAAGAACCAAAAAAGCAACGGCAAAGAGTCTCCAATGAGAATAGAGCAATGGTTATAGATCATGTCATCAATCATGGCATGCCATGAATGAGGCAGTGAGAATGATACAAAAAAACCTTAGAACATCAACCGGGTTCAATCATTAGAACTTTCCACAATGAGAACCAGTAAGTCTTCAGCATGCAGTTACAGTAAACATTACAGTACTGTAGGCTACTCTTATTGTAATTGTCAAATGATTGTACACTGCATACCAATGTGCAGCACAGAGTAGGTAATGTGACTATGAAAATGTGTTCTACAATATGATGACATATTCTTCTGTCATATTCCCTATGGAATTGAGACTAGACCCAATAGACTCCTCACTGAGGAACAGGAACGGGCTGTGGTCAGCATGGTCTGGGCCAGAAATGACATTTGGCTTAGAGAAATCAAACAGAACATCCTGGACGATGAACATCTCTTCAGGAATGTGGAAGCAATAATTTTGCCAACCATTGCACGTGTTCTGAAAAGGCACAAGGTGTCCCTCAAACAGGTGTAACGTGTGCCTTTTGAAAGAAATGCAGACAGGATGAAGCAACTGAGGCTTGAGTACAATGAAAAAGGAGAATGTGTTGTGTGGGCCGCTAAAGAGGATGTACTGCTGGCCCACCACCAGAGGGCGCCCTACCTGAAGTGCGGGCTTCAGGCACGAGAGGGTGCCGGAGCAACCGGGAGTGACAGCTGTCACTCATCAACAGCACCAGCTGTCACTCATCATCATCACAGCACAATAAAAGCCGGGCAGCAACTCCACCTCGCTGCCGAGATATCATCTACCGCTTAGGTAAAACTCTCAGCCATGTCTGTGCTCAACGCACTTATTGTCTTTCTTTGAAACCTTTGCAGGAGTATCTGTTTATCTTCAGTCTGGAAACTATTCGAAAAATTTATCTGGCTTTCAGTACAAATTTTACGGGCTTCACAAAGAATAAGGTCTGGTAGTACAGCTTTAAGGACCCCTTTAAGGACGCTCGGCGCACCGCGCTCTGAGCTGCGATGACACGGCACAAGCCACCGGACCATTTCTGAGCTGATGGCTCTGTGGATACGAGACCGTCGTGTGCTCTTTCTCTGGTTATCACAAGAGCTGGACATCAGCCATTTTCCGGCAGATTTCACTTTTAACAAGAGATTTTGTCATGGAAAGCCGCGTGTCACGACGATTCGCTTTGGAAGCGATATAAAGGAACACGTCTGTTTCGGCATGTCAGAGGACAAGTTTGGACATGTCCAGCTCTCCACCATTTCACTGATACTTACTGGACTGGTAAGCATTGAAAGCTGAGATAGACATGTCCAAACTTGTCCTCTGACACGCCGAAACGGAGGTGTTCCTTTGTCTCGCTTCCAAAGCGAATCGGTCGTGACGCGCGAAGCCTCCGCGCGGCTTTCCATGACAAAATCTCTTGTTAAAAGTGAAAACTGCTGGAAAATGGCTGATGTCCAGCTCTTGTGATAACCAGAGAAAGAGCACACGACGGTCTCGTATCCACAGAGCCATCAGCTCAGAAATGGTCCGGTGGCTTGTGCCGTGTCATCGCAGCTCGGAGCGTGGTGCGCTGAGCGTCCTTAAAGGGGTCCTTAAAGCTGTACTACCAGACCTGATTCTCTGTGAAGCCCGTAAAATTTTCACCGAAAGCCAGATAAATTTTTCGAATGGTTTCCAGGTGCCAGTCTCTAACAGCTTCTGAAAAAATTCTGATGGAAAAAAACCCCAAATCATTCCGCCATTTCCAGACAATGAAAATCCGACGACGGGGTGGGACCACTCCTTCCACAAGGCGTGCTCACAGGCGAATGACGTCACCGACAGGCGTGGAAAAACTCATGCATGCGCACAAGGGTTCAAGCTTGTCTGACGTAAAAACATATGAATCAAATCCATATAGTTTAAAAAAAAAATAAAAAGGTACAATACTTTATGGACAGACCTCGTATCTCTGCTACCGCTACCAGTGTGGCTAGAGAGTTGATCAAAAGCAAATATTGATCTATTTGTGATTGATTGGGATCAGTGACTTCATAATGAAATCACAAATATTTGTAACTAGAGGGATTATATTAAGATCATATTGATCAGCAAATAGTTTACCAACATTTGGTATAAATGAAAACGTAATGCAGTCATCAGGAAGACACGAAATGACCTCACAGCCCAGAAAACACATTTTTGGTACATCGCTTTCATAACATAATCATATATCTCAGTGTTTAGAACATGCAGCCCTCTGGCGCCTTTCATTTTTCACGGTCTTAAGTCCAGGTTTACCTGGGGTTCGATGCCAGTGCTTTCCTTTTACTTTGCTGGATCCACGGGAGAATAGAAACTGAACACAACTCCCATGCTGTACATTTCATTCAGCTTCAGTTTCAGCTAATTGAAAACAGACGAGACGCTAACGCCCTCTCTCCATCCGCTCACTGCTAGTGTATTGCGTCAGTAACATATTAGCACTGTCGCCACAACTACGGTATGCATCTGACATATTTTCCTTGAATTGTTGGGCAGAAACCAACAAAGCACACTGAAACACAAAGGAGACGAAGAGACAGACCATTAGAGCTGCTGTTGTAAGGGATAAAGTGGTAACCTATCCATCCTGTCCTGTGACTGGGAAGGACGCATCAGTGGCTGCCATGTCCCCAGAGGTGAGTAGATGCCACATCTGTTTTGACAACTGCACACTTAAAGGTGTTGACTGGTGGGGCAGCTGACTGAGGGAGAGTGGAAACTGTACAACAGACAGGGAGGTCAACAAGGGTCGCAAGGCTTCCAGGAAAACATCTCACTTAGGCTCATTTAGGACACCTAATGGACCTACCTACCATCTGTTCCAATGATTAACTTCAGTAATGCATGCAGGAAGCATATTCACCTGCTACACACCTTCAACATGTTCATACGTGCGGTGGCAAAAACAACACCGAAAAAAGAAAATACACAGTAAATTTTGCAGAGTAAAATATACTCTGCCAGGATAACATTTGGTCGCAGTCCAAACAGAGTTAAATAGGAGTCTACCACAGTGCTAAATCAATTCTATCACAGTGTAAAATCAACTCTATCATGCTGTGAATGACTCTTCTTGGAGTTGATTTCACTCTGTAATAAAGTGTTGGTAACTCTGTTTGGACTGGGACCAAATGTTATCCTGCCAGAGTATATTTTACTCTGCAAATTAAGTTGTTTGAACTTAAGTCAGTAAGTTAACTTACTAACTTAAGTTCAAACAACTTAATTCATTCAGATGTTACCAACTGAAACACATTTTTATGTTTGTTCTTTTTCAGTGTACAGCTAACCAAATGGCACACAGAGTGCTTCATGTGTAAATAATTATATATTCCACAGAGCACAGAAGTACATCATGAGGGGAAGAAGCTTATGTAATTTAATTTTATGTGAATTGCTATATTTGTGGAAACTTCTAAGAATAAACACAAAAGGTACAGATGACCTATCAAAGTTTATTATTATTATTATTATTATTATTATTTGCAAATCTAACATACCTTTTAATAAAATATTAACTTTTACTATTTTAGTAATGTTGCACAGCACACCCATGGGCAAAAGTGTCAAAGGGCTACTAGATCACATCTTGGTTACTGATGTCTATGTCAAAGGCACTAAAGCTAAAACTGTTCCTGGTGTACAGGTCTTTTTTAACCTTTATGTAACCAGGTTAGTCCCATTGAGATCAAGACCTCTTTTGCAAGGGAGACCTGGACAATTATGAAGTTTCCAGTCCACCTCACCTGCATGTCTTTAAATGTGGGAGGAAATCGGAGCACCTGGAGGAAACCCACGTAAACATGGGGAGAACATGCAAACTTCACACAGAAAGGCCACAGATGGGAATCAAACCCATGACCTTCTGGCTGTGAGGCAACAGTGCTAACCACTAAGCCAGCATGTGTCTTGAATAGAGGCTTCTGGTTTTGGACTGTAATTACACATATGTGCAGCAGTACCACACGTGTGGGTTTTTTGGTACTCTGTTTCTGTCCATACATTTGTGACCTATGACCGTGAATGACCTTAAGAGCTCAAAAACAACATCATAACTGTTTAACTCAAACAGTCTGGAGCCAATATGGATTAAACATGGTGGAATGGTTGGTTGTGTGTTCGTCAAGAATAAAGTGGTTCAATCTTGGGAAGATCAGATGAAATGTCAAGGCCACAGAAAACCACATCATGGAAACACTGACTATACTATGGGACCAAATAAAGTCCCTGCTTTCCATGCTAAACATCCCTACTATGATTATGAGCATGAAGCCATGATTAAACCTTTGGTTATCTTGGCTGGTGATGTTACATTCTAAGACATGCCAGGAATTCAATATTTTGAGGAATATTTGTTCTGTAATTTGGTGGTTGTACTGGTCCTTGTGGCTGATGTGTTTCATCTTCTGGGCATGTCACCTCGTGATGCCATGCACATAGTTAGTCATAACCGCACACATGTTTTTATGCTTACAAGCTGTTGTATGAGTCTTTCTGCTATGTGCTGTAATGCTTCAGAACACAACATGCTGGTATGACAGCTGGAGCATCCCAAAGTACACAAATGTAGGATCTGAAACGTACCGGGTTTTACAGTATAAGGTTGATACCAGCTCAGCAAATCCCACAGAAACATCTTTTTGTCAGTGTCTAAAGATAAGCACCCTACAAAGCACTAGTTGTTACCAGTTACCATAATTCTCTCTGCATGCGGCACATTTTTAGCAGAAACACAAAACCACACACGCCTCCAAACAAATCGGTCTGCCCTTTGTGCTGCTGAGCACCACTTCTCATCTGCAAAAGGAGCACCCACACGGCCACATCCGACAGCCAAGAGAAGATTGATTCCAGATGAATAGAAGTCTGGTGCAGTTATATTTCACTCCCCAAAGCCTGATTAAAATGAGGTGCGGCACTAGCGGGGCTGAAGCAGGTTATTCCGGCTTAGAGGAGGACGTTTGCTCAGAGTGACCCTGCAGGCGAGCAAGAAACAGAGCAAAGGTTGGAACTAAAATCTTTGGGATTGGCTCACACTGTCCCCGCAGAGATTTCCCAAATAAAACGCAGCAGGAGTTGAAAATTTTCCACACGCAAATTAAATCCACCGTTCCCATGTGACTTCCTCCCATCACAAATTTATTTAAATGAGGTTTTGCCTAAAAGCTATAAGAAATCTGTCACTTTCCATTGTGCTTTTTTCCTCTCCTTTTTTTCTTTAGGTACAGCATTTGTGTTGGTATCAAAGTAGGCCATTGGCATGGAAACTGTTAAGTGATATGCCAAAGGAAATGAGGGCAAACTGCAAGAATTGTGGAGCACGAAATATTAGCATCAAGTTTGATTATGGACTGCAGTTTGGATCACAGGGAAAAAAGTTCAAGAGCTCTGCATCAGACATTTCCTCAATTTAAAGACACACAGTTCTGTGTTACAATTATAAATATATTAATGTGTCCTTTGGCAACATTTTTGAAAAATTTGTACAAAAGTGGGACTTGTTTTGATGCCAGAAACCCTTTTAGAACAAATTCTATAGAGCTTGACTTCCTACAAGTGATTATTGCTTAACACCCTTTTGAGAATGCACTGAGGTTTTAATAGCGCTAATTATCAGCTTATCCATAAACATCTGAAGAGGAACACTGCACTTCTGAAGGTGTAGCCTAAATGAATAAATAAAATTATGAATATGGTGAAGATAATGGCCATATTTTGATGGTCTGTAGCAAGTGCATTTGGGGCACGTCCAACTCCCCATGCAAAGTCAGTCACAATGTGCAAAGTGGCTGTATTTAGGACTTGATGTATTAAAGGTTTGCATCTGTACAAATGTGTGCTAACATCATAGCACTTGCCCACCCCTCCAAAAAAAGCCTGCATGCTGATTTACTAACAGTGGCCACTAAGGATAGTGTCTTTCAAATGTGCAAAATAGTGCATATTGTCCACTTTGCCTCCTAGTGGTGCAGCTTAGCTAAAATTCCCATTTAAAAAATGTTCATTTTGTGATAAAAGCATGGAATTTGGCACACATATTCTAAATTAACTAATGTTTATTTTCAGATATGGAGCCAGCCTGGAGCTTAATGAGCTACAGGGGTCAATAAAGAATTACACAGGGGTCAAAATTTAAAAGTACTCCAATCATGTTGCAAACTATACCACATTATTTGTCTGATCATAATGATTCCAAAAAGGTATAGTTTGGACTATGTATGACTGAATTCCATGGAGTTATGGGGTAAAAACAGCAAAAACAAAACAAAACAAAACAAAAACAAACAAAAAAACAAACCAAAACAAACAAACAAACAAAAAAAAAAACCCAGCAAAGGTCAGTTTCAGTTTGTACAGGGGTCAAAAGTTAAAGTTGCTCCAATTTTGGTAAAGATATGATGCAAATTATTGGTTGCGTTAATAGCATTTTAAAAAGGAATAGTTTGCATCATCTGTCATGCTTAGTTATGTTACGGGGTAACATGTGTCACATGTCATAGAATCCAATGGACGTCAACCTTGTTTGACCTTTACTTTAGAGACCAAGCATTCAACACAGTCAAAACTATTCCATTTATTAATCCTTTTATTTCAACCAATAATGTGCATAAATAGAGGTCAGCTCCAGGATGGATATCTGAAAATAAACATTAGTTAACTTAGAATATGTGTGCCAAATTCCATGCCGTTATCATAAAATGAACAATTGTTTTGCTGTGCCATCTCACTATTTATGATTATGCAATTTGGGGTTTGTCCACTCAAGTGTGCATACGTGTGTGAGGGAACAAGCAAAAAAGTGAAGTTTGCACATGCAACACAAATTACCAAGATCAAACAGAAATTTAATGGTCTACTGTACCTGGTCTACCCTGGTTTACTTTATCTATTGTTAGTCAAGCTCCTATCCCACAGAACCTCATGCTCTCCAGTGTTTTTTTTAACGTAACCGTCCCTGGTTCTCAAGACCAGGCACCTAAGTGGCTCTACTCTTTTCTAATCTCTTATTTTACTCTTCCTTTTTAGATATTTAGATATACCTTTATATACTAGCATAATTCCACCTTAGAATTGGAATATAATATATAAGATACACCTTACTGAATTTTCATGAAATACCCCAATCAGCTTGTCATTCCCTTGAAGAGTGATATGCACTTGAATATGGCGCATTGCTCTTGAGATGGTGAAAGAATGGACCTATGCATAACAAAGTACACGGTAGATTATTTGTGGAGAGCAGAGTCCACCAACACTCCCTAAGGTGATGCAGCTGAGCTCCTTGATCCTGCCACAATTCCTCTTCCAACTGCATTTCACCTATCTCCAGACCAACACATTCTTACGCCCAACTCAAAAACATCATTGTGACAGAAGGTCAATATGTGACGAGTTGGGTAACCATGTCAGTTAGTGATGTGCAAGTAGACATTAACCCTATCCCTAACCACTACCCAAACTATGTTCCCTGTTGTATTGATGGAAGACACAGGTGTCAAGCACATAGTTCAACATGTAGTTCACAGAAATGACACAATTCCATATTAACGTGCTACTCTGTGCAACAGCACATGACATGAAGGGACGACCCAAGTCATCACACACTGACACAAAATGAACAAGTGTAAATATACAGTATGACAAGTTGGGAGTTACAATGTGTAGCCCAGAGAGTCCCTGTCATGGTCAGTCCCATCTTAGTGCCAATGAATGCCAGTGTGAAAATATCATATAAAACAGTTATGAAACAATACTTTTTAACTGTAATTTGTAATAGTTTAACTGTAATTTGGTGAATCGTGATGAGCGCCAATGCACATCCCTGTGCATATAAGCAGAGTACACATGTCACGAACCCTCATATTTAAGGCGTATCTGAACACTGCACCATGTTTATAGCAGAATCACGCTTTCTGCTGCCTCATGATAATAACGCACCAGCAGCATTGCTCCTATGTGATGGAGGCCAGCAGGAATCGCTGTGCATATGGTAGACAATGGGCCTCACTCCCCCAAGAGCTAAAGGAAACTCTCGCCACTCAGGCCAGAACCTGGGTTTTGGCAGGCTGGTCAGAGTCCACCTCACATGTTGAAGACTGTGCGTTTGCATCCTAAGGTGAGTGAGTGGCAGGAGTCAAAACACTGTGAAAGCAAGCCGCTACACCTAACCACACCTCAGTTTTTGCTTGCTCTTTAAAAAACGTTGGCACTGGATGTGAAAATGACAATTGTGTTGGTTTAGACACGAGTAGCTACTCTGCACTTGGACGTAAGGTAAGACTGAAAGGTTTTTTGACGTTACAATTCCAGTGAATGCTGAGCAACACACACACACACACACACACAAAAAAAAACTGGACAAAAGTGCTTTGAGACTGAATGGGAGCTTAAAAAAGCGGTGTATGCCACACATTATTTGTTCCTCTGCCCTGAACTGCAAATGTGGTCATCTGGCGTGTGTTGTTTCATGCCTGTGTGCATGGAGACGAATACAGGGTCAGAGAGGCGTCACGTTCTGGCAAGAGCGGCAGTGAGAGGAAAGAAAGGGATGGAGAGACCCTCATAGGTGTGTCTGTGCAGCTTAACATGTGTGAGTGTGACTGATTAGCAGCTTGTTTTCATCAACTGTCTGCAGTCGACTCTCCTGAGATCGAAAAGGCGGAATGGGACAATTTCGTATTATTTTCCAGCGCTCCTTCCTTCCCTTGCAGCTGGCTGGCCACACTTGCGAGCAGTTGCCAAATCTATCCCCTTGGCATTTTAGCTATGTTACGGCTGAGAAAGTTGCGGTTCGCCTGCCTGCCGCCTGCCTGTGCACATGAGTAAATAAAGGCCCACTCATTTCATTTGGCCATAATGCTTAATCTACATTTGCTTGGTCATTGAAAGGCTAATCTCATTACCTTGTGCTAAATGGCGTGCTCGGGCATCTTGTGACAAGACAAAGGCAAGACACAAGTTAATTAAAAGAGCAATTAAAAGAAGACAGTAAGTCCCAATGAATGGCATAATACGTTAGTTCCACTGGCACCGGTGGCAGTGACAGTGAATAACATCGTCTTCTGTCAGTAATAACAAAGCACTTCATTACAAACAAGAGCCCATTAATAGGAAAAGAAAAAGGAGACGTGGCACGTTTTGCGGTTGCGCATGTTTCAAAGTAACCTTCAGCACTGGCTGTGGTTTAACTACTGTGGAGGACTTGTTAAATCCAAGCTTCACCGCAACACAAGTGTGCACTTAATACAGCTGTTAATCAGCTCTTTGAAGGTTCTTACAACTCTGACATACTTTAGTCAAGACAACAGCAGGCAAATGTTAGCAACAAGGCTAACACACTGAAACTGTGCTTTCCAAGAAAAACCAAGTTGGAATTCTACAAAAATATTCCAAGTGTTAAGCTAAGTTCGGTATTTTGACTTCCATATTTTGGTAATTATTTTTCTTTTACCTTATTTTTGCATACTTGCACTGTTGTTGTGTGACTGTGACTAACCCTGTACTGTGACCATATTTTGAGTACCAAAAACCAGGACACTCGGCCCGGCAAGGAGATACTCAAATGATACTTGAAGTTTACTCAAAGATGCTAAAAGATGAAATGCAATGAAACCCAGGACATTTTCATTACTGTCTAAAAAAACAGGACCATTTGGTCACCCTAACATTTTAAATTTCCCCGTCGCGGGGCTATTAAAGGATTATCTTATCTTAACAAATGGAATGACATACTGGTGTCGGAAGAAACTGCCTTATATATACATATATAATTCACTCACTGTATAGTAATTTGCATAAATCCTACTTAAACCTGTTCAGTGTACAAATACCTGTGGCCTAAAGTGCAGTAAAAAATTTCCATCAGTAGACAGTTAGTATAAAGACTAATTGGACAAATAAGATGTGAACTGCAATATTCATCTGTAAAGACTTTTTCCAATACTTATGTAAAAAGAAGGATAATCTTTAACCCAGTGATAGATGGCATTTTTTTTTAGTTGAGTTTAGTTGATTTTAAGGCAAGTTAAAGTGTACCAAAATCACAGTTATAAATATGTTTTCAGGGCTTTTTTTTAGACTTCATTTATAGACTGCAATGAAATGCAGACAGAGAGAGAGGCGAAACACTGTACAACTTGGGAATCAATCATGGGAATGCTGCTGACTAGCTCTTGTGGCACAAGCTCAGTGCTCAAACACCGGCTCAAACCTAAACTCCAACCTCAGCTGTAGTGCAAATACCCCTGAAACCCTAGACAAGCCACAACTTGAACTACAGGCCAAGATGAAGCCTGCACCGCAACTCCATCACAAGCCCCAGGAAAAACGCAGGCCCTCGCTCAAACCCAATCCTCAACCTCATCTTAAGCCCTAGTCAAAAGCACAAACCCTCACCCTACTTCCAACATCAGCCCCAACTCAAGCTCCATGCAATTTACAACACCAGCTCCAGCTCACACTCCAGCGACAAATCCAACCTCAGGCCAAGTTGAAATTCCAGCCACAGCTCAAGCCCATGTCACACTGTTAAACCAAACACTCCATTTTAATACAATAATTAAGTTAATATAACTCATACTTTGAAAAAAGTTATAGTCACTCATTTCCATTAATTAAACTAACTCAAAAATGATTTGTTGTCATAACAACTCAGTTTCTTTAAGTGCCCTTAAAGTTTTGGGGCATTTAAGTATTGGTGATGTATTTCTATTGCATCCCATTCACTCATTTTCCAACAGCTCAAAAGGATTCTCTGGTCACAAGGACAGAGTCCTGGGTTTTAGCCTTCTGGTTAGAGAGTCCGACTTCCATGCCGGAGATCGTGAGTTTGCGTCCCGGGGGGAGCGAATGGGCAGAGGCATAACAATGCAGAGTCAGCAAGTAAACCAAAGAATGCATCAAAAAATGTAATGCAAATTTTTTAGGCAGAGATTTATTTGTCACTTTTTATTGAAAAACATAAACTAGATTTACGTAAGTTTAATTAACTATAAATTGTTAAGTTACTAAAACTTTAACAGTTACATTTTTCAAAATTATTTTATTTAAGTTGGCAAAACTCAAATGATTTAAGGCAATCAGTTTCCTCAAATGGTTTAAGTTCAGCTAACTTACTGAGTTTTACAGTGCACTGTGACCTTTAACTACACTCTTCCAGAAACATACTTGAGATACAGTTGCGAATGCTACAAAAAATAACACAATATTATTTACATATATGGTGAACCACTTCCTAGATAAGAAAGCAAAGGAACACGACACACACACACACACACACACACACACACACACACACACACACACACACACACACACACACACACACACACACACACACACACACAAAATAATACAAGAATACATTGCCTGACACCTAATTTTATATAGATGATTATTATTATTATTATTTTTTTTTTTTTTTGCTAGAATTTAAAATGGCTTTTTCAGGTGCTACTCCTATGATATTGAATCAGTGACATCTATGGTAAATACTCAAATGTTAATGTGAAAATAATTTATTGTAGCCTCATCAGAAATGTTATCATCATACATTGTAAATAACTACCCATGACACATGATTTACATCACTAGCAATTACACCAAATTAAAATGCTGTACAAATTGATTTACAAGATGTTACCCTCAAATTCACTGTCGATCTTTTTGCATGTGTGAAAGTGAAGACGTAGCTTGATGTCTTGAGGCCCTGGGGATACTACCACCGGCTCCAGCATCCCTCCAGATGAATCACAAACAAGTCCCCTAGCCTTGGTGATTTAATCCCCTGTGACATCGCCGTAGGCGGACGGAGGAGCAGGGGTAAAGAAATACATGCTCTGTACACAGCTTTCCAGTAAATTAATCATTTGGATGAATGTGTATGAGGTCCATCTGCATTGCTGAGGTAAGTAGTAATTTTACAGGATAATATCTGGATGTGAGGATGGTAAGTTTGAAGGAAATGTTGATGTCAAGAGGACTTTTGCTGCATTAAAGTAGCATCCACTTCATTTCAGGGACTACCTTCAAGCACTCTCTTTTTCTCTGTGTGTATTATGCTAATTCATGTCCCACAGTCCTCTCATTTAAATTTGGCCACACAGCTTATGCTTGGGTTGTGTACAGAGCATTGCAGCTAAAGCTATAATCAACATGGCGCTCCTTTAAGGCATCAGAAAACAAACCCAGGAGGGACCAATAAATGGATTTATTTTCAGAACGGGCATGTGGAATCTTAGTTAGAGCCAGACATGCTAAGTGTTTTGTCCCTCATGCATCAGCCCTTGGGCAGTATTTTGTTCCTAATTAAAAACAAATTAAGGTGCAGCAGGAAAAACAGTGCAGACAGCGTGTTGCAGAAGATGTCAAACCGGTCTGCTGGTGTATTTTTCTCTAAAAATTTGGAATATGAGCCTTACTGTGCAGTTTGTGCTGATGTAAGGAGCTTTATTGTCTTGAGATTAATGAAAGATGTTCAGCTCTTTGACATTTTGGATCCCACGCAAAAGGTTAAAAAGCCGACGCCCAGTGGAAAGTTTATACGGCACAACACTGAGAATGTTCCGTTTCACCAGAGAATCAATTCCCTCATCTGACGCACTTTCTGTCATTGTTACTAATACATCAAATACAACAAGTATCTCCTTTTTTGGCCAGTATTTTGGGTAGTGGCAGCCAGAAGATTCAAGAAGCAAGTTTGTACCCAGATGATCATAGGTTCAATCCCCTAGTCAGACAAGAAAATCATGAAAGGACCTTTCAGCAAGGTCTTTCATCCTAATTTTTCCTTGCATGGCAGGTTCCTGACATTGGTGTGTGAAGGTGACATATCACCAACTGAGTTTCTATTAAAGATTTGTGCAAAAGTAAATCGATACTTTCAGAATCTGAACAAAACACAATAGCAAAATAACATTGTTTCCATTGATTGATGGAATGCTACTGCTGGGTTTTGTCTTCTTGTGATAATTGTCATTCCATCGAGGCTCCCGTAAGAACTGTAATTCCAATAGTCATGGCGACAGATGGATATGTTACTGGAACATCTTCTCTTATAAGGGTCAGGGTCAGATAGTCAGGGTCTAGATAGTCAAGTATGATCATCTTCTCGGCGATCTGCCAGGTCTGTATTCTGACCCCGGTGGGGCCGAGCCAAGGACCTCACAAAACCATCCAATCCGTAGTAGTGACGGACAGTGTGTACAAAGGGGTTGGTAAGGTTAGACCTTACTTGTGTGAAGTGCCTTGAGGCAGCTTCGTTGTGATTTGGCGGTGTATAAACGAAAATAAATTGAAATTGAAGGTTGAACAAGTTCTCCATCTCTTCCTCTGTTCACAGTACTGTGCATATAACCATGCATACTGTCATATATGTCTCTTACTGAACGCCATGTGACCTGTAACAATGGAAAAAGTGTTTCCATTGCAGTTTTATGAAATATGGCTTTTTCAGATCACGTGAAAACCACCTCAAGTGAGCATAATTTTTTTGTGACACTTGTTTTTTGAAATACATGTGATTCCATTAAGCATTTTTTGGATTTGCTACTTCAAATTACGCAATTTGGAAGAGAATGGAACCTACTGTAAAGCCCTGTGAGCATCTCCATCAGATGAAACAGCACTATATAAATCCAATCTATTTATGTTAAATGTTAACACTCTAATAATGCTTTTTATTTTAGTCAAGTGTGAGAATGCACACTTATGTATGTCTTTGGGCATTTTCTAACAGTCCTATATGTTTAACAATATTGCTGTCATGGTGCTCTCCTGCTCATGTTTTTATCTTAGTTGTAGTGGATTTGTTTTTCCCCCAGATGGCGCACTCAGGGCTGTTTCCCGCCTGCCACGTTTCTCCACTCATCACGGCTGCACACCTGCTGTATATGAACGAATGACGAGCAGCTATTTAAACTCAGACTTTCAGTTTACCTGTTGCCAGATACTTGGTGCTACCACTAGATACTTGCAGATACTTGCAGATTCTGCCAGATACTTGTGGAGATTCTTACAGATCCTTCCTGAGACATCCTGTTCCTTACAGATGATCCTCCTGATGTTCCAGTCCTGTCTGGAGCTCTCCACATCTCCTGACCTTGACCTCATCTTCAGCTGCTCTCACGCACCTAGACGTTGAAGCTTCCCGCAGCTTAACTCAAGGTAACCTGGCCAGCTCTCTAATTCCCGTATAAGAGTGAACTGTCTTTCCTGGTGTTCCAGACGCTATCCTGCACAGCTCCCACGCTACCCTGGTTCCTGGCTACCTGCACAGTAACATCACTTTGGAACTCTCCGGCTCTCCCTTCAGAGCGGGCGGCTCTGCTCCGCTCCAGTTAAGTTCCTTCATGTCTCAGTGGGATTCAGTTCTCACTCATTCCTCCCTGTGACTGTGCATGTTAAAGAATTGTTCCAAGAACTCTTCCTCAAGAACTGTATGAACTCTGACCTTGAACGATTAAAATTCCAAGCCGTCAAGTTCCGCTAATTGGAAATGCATCACAGACGTGCGGCACTTGACCTCTGAAGATAATTCATGAACTGTCAACGATTCCTGAACAGTAAACCTTATTTCCTAAATGGAGAAGATTATTTCCAGAACTGTGAACACTTCTGTTTTAAGCCTCCTGTGAACTGTGACCTGTTAAAGGCTTTCTGGGTTACGAGTGCATTCACTCATCTTTTTTCCTCCACTTCTCCTAGTTCCTGGTCCCAGCTCCGTGCGTCCCACCTGGCTCCTGACTTTGTTCCACTCAGTTCTTAGTTCGTGTATAGGACTGGCTCGGGAACCTGCAGCTCCCTATTTCCCACGAGTGGGCTGACTCTCCACTCTGCAGGCACCCCCAGCACAGCATTATTATTTCTCCTTTTTGGAAATCAATATCTTTTTGTTCACAAATTTCTCTGTTCCTTGCTCCCAGCATTTGGGTCCATAGCCTGAACCAGTCCCGTCCCATCTGGACCGCTAACCATAACAATTGTACTTCAGTAAAGTGACACAAATGGTTAACACGCTTACCTTCCAAACAGAAAGTGCCTGGTTCAGCGTTGTACTGTTGGGTACTTTTGCCCCATTCTTCTGTGTACAACTGGAGTTGTGTCAGGAAGGGTATCCATCATAAAACTTAACATGCTGACCTAGTAGATCATGGTACCCTCTTGGAAATCTACTACATTACATGAGTGTATCTCAAGCTACTAGATTAGATCACTTTATGTGATGCCATCACATATTGCTATGAGATTGCATTGTTACTTCCCCAGATGAGGCTGGTACTCATTTTCGGCTGGGTGCACTGAGCAGATGTTGACAAAATGTCTTGTACAAGGAAACAAACAGGTAGCATGAGCGAGATTCAAATCCAGGTCTACATATTGGCATGCCAGCTACTTCTGCACTCAACCACATGCTCTCCATCCAGTCTATACCCAGACCATGAATTTTCCAAGATGACAGCTTTTTAATTATTGTTTTGAGTGATTCAGAAAGCCAGGTGGAAATTATATGTCTCACCTGCCTGTGTGGCCATCTTAAGGTGGCTTAGAGACAGTCTGAGGTTTTCTGAAGTCACTCTATCTTAAGGTTATAGAAAGATGTTATTCCTCAGTAAAGGCAGTTGGCAGAATCACTTAATCAAGGTGGGTTTGCTTAACTGTAGCACAAAGATGTCTCCAGAAGAAACTGTGAGACTGTATGTTTTGTAATCCAGGAAAAACAACAACAACAACAACAACAAAAACTGGTGGGGATGTCAAGTCCGAAGAAAATGAAAAGGGGAGATTCCACCAATTGGGTAGACCTGTGAAAAACATACATTCTGCAGGTGTATGATATGTGCTGTTGTACAAAATGTGTTGAGTAAACCACATAGCATTCCTTCAGAGGTGCAGAGGAATATCATCATTCCTGCATGTCTGCACAAACATGGGTTGCGGTGGAGAGATGTTCATCCAGCGGCCTCAAACATCACCATTTTTATCTTTGTCAGACACACAGAAACATCATGTTAGAAGAACACTGCCTGGGCCCGACTAAATTAAAAGTGCATAATGCATAATCATGTATTGCTGAATCAACACCGGAGCAATGCTACCTAATCTCAGCTTCACTCATACTGCCACATAATGCACATGTTACTAATTCGAACGTAAGAGCCAATAAGGAATGGTGAAAATCACCTTGGGCTCTAGTTTGACGGTCCAATTATGCATGGAGCTGAAATCTAATTGGGGTGTGACTGAGAGCACACTGTTATTTAAGTGGTGGGAAATACCTGCACAAAACTGGGCACAGGGTGCAAAGGGGTTGGAATTCCAATGTTCAATAGGAATAGTCATGTTTTGGTTAAGCATAATATCCGTCCATCCATAATATGAGATAGAGTATCTCGTCAATAGTTTTACATCCTCATTGAAGACAACTTTGGATGCTGTAGCTCCTCTGAAAAAGAGAGCTTTAAATCAGAAGTGCCTGACTCCGTGGTATAACTCACAAACTCGTAGCTTAAAGCAGATAACCCGTAAGTTGGAGAGGAAATGGCGTCTCACTAATTTAGAAGATCTTCACTTAGCCTGGAAAAAGAGTCTGTTGCTCTATAAAAAAGCCCTCCGTAAAGCTAGGACATCTTTCTACTCATCACTAATTGAAGAAAATAAGAACAACCCCAGGTTTCTTTTCAGCACTGTAGCCAGGCTGACAAAGAGTCAGAGCTCTATTGAGCTGAGTATTCCATTAACTTTAACTAGTAATGACTTCATGACTTTCATTGCTAACAAAATTTTAACTATTAGAGAAAAAAATTACTCATAACCATTCCAAAGACGTATCGTTATCTTTGGCTGCTTTCAGTGATGCCGGTATTTGGTTAGACTCATTCTCTCCGATTGTTCTGTCTGAGTTATTTTCATTAGTTACTTCATCCAAACCATCAACATGTTTATTAGACCCCATTCCTACCAGGCTGCTCAAGGAAGCCCTACCATTATTTAATGCTTCGATCTTAAATATGATCAATCTATCTTTGTTAGTTGGCTATGTACCACAGGCTTTTAAGGTGGCAGTAATTAAACCATTACTTAAAAAGCCATCACTTGACCCAGCTATCTTAGCTAATTATAGGCCAATCTCCAACCTTCCTTTTCTCTCAAAAATTCTTGAAAGGGTAGTTGAAAAACAGCTAACTGATCATCTGCAGAGGAATGGTCTATTTGAAGAGTTTCAGTCAGGTTTTAGAATTCATCATAGTACAGAAACAGCATTAGTGAAGGTTACAAATGATCTTCTTATGGCCTCGGACAGTGGACTCATCTCTGTGCTTGTTCTGTTAGACCTCAGTGCTGCTTTTGATACTGTTGACCATAAAATTTTATTACAGAGATTAGAGCATGCCATAGGTATTAAAGGCACTGCGCTGCGGTGGTTTGAATCATATTTGTCTAATAGATTACAATTTGTTCATGTACATGGGGAATCTTCTTCACAGACTAGGGTTAATTATGGAGTTCCACAAGGTTCTGTGCTAGGACCCATTTTATTCACGTTATACATGCTTCCCTTAGGTAGTATTATTAGACGGTATTGCTTAAATTTTCATTGTTACGCAGATGATACCCAGCTTTATCTATCCATGAAGCCAGAGGACACACACCAATTAGCTAAACTGCAGGATTGTCTTACAGACATAAAGACATGGATGACCTCTAATTTCCTGCTTTTAAACTCAGATAAAACTGAAGTTATTGTACTTGGCCCCACAAATCTTAGAAACATGGTGTCTAACCAGATCCTTACTCTGGATGGCATTGCCCTGGCCTCTAGTAATACTGTGAGAAATCTTGGAGTCATTTTTGATCAGGATATGTCATTCAAAGCGCATATTAAACAAATATGTAGGACTGCTTTTTTGCATTTACGCAATATCTCTAAAATCAGAAAGGTCTTGTCTCAGAGTGATGCTGAAAAACTAATTCATGCATTTATTTCCTCTAGGCTGGACTATTGTAATTCATTATTATCAGGTTGTCCTAAAAGTTCCCTAAAAAGCCTTCAGTTAATTCAAAATGCTGCAGCTAGAGTACTGACGGGGACTAGAAGGAGAGAGCATATCTCACCCATATTGGCCTCTCTTCATTGGCTTCCTGTTAATTCTAGAATAGAATTTAAAATTCTTCTTCTTACTTATAAGGTTTTGAATAATCAGCTCCCATCTTATCTTAGGGACCTCGTAGTACCATATCACCCCAATAGAGCGCTTCGCTCTCAGACTGCAGGCTTACTTGTAGTTCCTAGGGTTTGTAAGAGTAGAATGGGAGGCAGAGCCTTCAGCTTTCAGGCTCCTCTCCTGTGGAACCAGCTCCCAATTCAGATCAGGGAGACAGACACCCTCTCTACTTTTAAGATTAGGCTTAAAACTTTCCTTTTTGCTAAAGCTTATAGTTAGGGCTGGATCGGGTGACCCTGAACCATCCCTTAGTTATGCTGCTATAGACGTAAACTGCTGGGGGGTTCCCATGATGCACTGTTTCTTTCTCTTTTTGCTCTGTATGCACCACTCTGCATTTAATCATTAGTGATCGATCTCTGCTCCCCTCCACAGCATGTCTTTTTCCTGGTTCTCTCCCTCAGCCCCAACCAGTCCCAGCAGAAGACTGCCCCTCCCTGAGCCTGGTTCTGCTGGAGGTTTCTTCCTGTTAAAAGGGAGTTTTTCCTTCCCACTGTAGCCAAGTGCTTGCTCACAGGGGGTCGTTTTGACCGTTGGGGTTTTACATAATTATTGTATGGCCTTGCCTTACAATATAAAGTGTCTTGGGGCAACTGTTTGTTGTGATTTGGCACTATATATAAAAAAAGTGATTGATTGATTGATTGATTGATAATATCTGTCTGTCCATTTATACCAGTGTGTGCCAGGGGTATAGCACTGTAGCACAGAGAAAGCACTCTCATATGAAACAAGTTAATGGATTAGCACTAACCTGTCAGAGTGCACCGAGGACAGTGGCCACTAAAGCTCACTGAGGAGAAGCAGTGAAGCAGTAAAATAAGGTTTTGTATTTTTCCATCAGTATTTACTGATTTAATTTCATGGTTATTTGCAATACTTTGTCATTGTGTGTTACAGGGTTGTCTGGGTGTCTTAATCACTTCCCTCACTAGCCTTCCTGTTGCACAGTCACTTGTTTTTTGGGAACTGTCTATACAGATTAACCATACAGTACAAGACAGTAGTAATTCCAAAGTGGTTAACGCAATATTTTCATTAAAATCACTTGAATGACAGCAAAAAGTCAAAACTCTATTGTGGTGGTGTACAGAGGAACATTTGTCACTTTCGTAATACTTAACTGCATTTATGTTGCAATGTGAATCTGTGGAACTATTGTGGAAACAAGATCTTACAGTTACATTTTATTCTTTAGATATTTTTTAAACCCACAAATAAAGTCAATCAATTAGCAAAATTGCTCATTCTATGGCCTGCTGTACTGATGCCAGGGACTCAGCTGTAGACTGTGTATATACTAGACAAACCCTCCACAATGTCATCCATGGGTGACATCAAGAGCGGGTTTAAAGCTCAACTGCAGCAGCTCCAAATGCTGCCACCCTGGCCAAACCCTAAACTGGTAAAGAGGTGCAGCATGGGACAAGCTTGTCATGACCTGTGGGCAATAAATGAAACCTCAACATTTTTTTGACTTGATGGTGGTTTTCATAACAGATCACTTGGGTATGTGTATTTAAAACTATTTTGCTGTTGTCCGTTCGGCTGCACCTATTTTTTTGTTGTTGCCACAGCAGATGCATCCAAATCCACATTGGCATTTGGCACAAATTTGACGCCGGACGCCTTTCCTGACACAACTCCAGGTTTACAGGAAACACACTCAGCCCCTGGTGTTCTGAACCAGCCTCCCATCCAAGTACTAATCAGGACTCACACTGCATAGCTTCTGAGCTCTGACACGATCAGGCTTACACAGTGCAGACCGGCTGCATGTGTATTAAAAACTATGACCTTTGTAATTACCTATTGGTAAGTGTGGCACCATCAGTGAAGCTAACATCACCAAACTAATGATACCTGCTAATTTGTGCTAATGGAGCTAACACACAAATACAAAATTTTTACTAAGCCAACTTCTTAAATGGTCCAATACTAAGTTTAACTGTTCAGCAAGCCATATTATCGCAGATATTTGTAATATATTGCTCAGAAAAGACAAACACAGTGGAGTCCACAGCAGTTAGCAGCCACTACTAGCAGCTAGTTGGTGGTTGTCTTGAGCCTGCGCAGTAGCTGTCACTCAAAGTGACAATGCCCATAATTACTCGTAACTTTATAATTTAAAATATCTTAACCCTCTGGGTTCCGAGGGCATTTTTTGGACAGTTCACTCGTCTGGCATAAATGTTTAATTATTGCTGTTAACAGCTCTCCCTGCACCCCACAATCAAGTTTTATGTCTCTTTTTTTGAGGACAACCTGTGCTTTCAGAATATATATGTTTTTGTTGTGTTTTATAAGTGCAACAAAGGTTTACAATCAAAAATAGGCAAGGAAAAAATAAAGCGAAAAATAATTTTTCACACACATTTATTCAAAACACACAGCAAACTATAATCAACAACAGTTTTGACACTTTATAAAGGTAATTTGAGGTCTTGTGTAAAAGACTGTACAACGAAAAGGTTCAAACAATCAACACAAATCACATTTTGAACAATATATACAAAATGGTCTATGCGTTTTGTTGTCCATTGATATGGTAAACAGTGCTTTACACAGAGAAAGCAACAGAGTTATCCAGTTACATTCACATGCAAACTAGTGGAGCAATCCTGATAGTTACACACTCTTTGTTTGAGCACGTGAGAGTGTCATCAGAGGTTCTCGTCTGCTCCTGCTTTCACTGATCGCTATGCGGAATGGCGCAGGGCGCACTGAGTATGTACTAATAGTATGTACTCATTGGAGCACTCAGGGGGCTATTCAAATGGGCCAACTAGTAACACATCACTCCTGAAAACGATCTTTGGCTTTTCACATGAGGTAAATCTGCCCTACGATTGGATTTTGGAAAACCATGTGACAGTGAACTAATTCCAATTGGACACTCACATTGCGCACATCATCACACAGCTTCTATGAAGAGTACAAAGATGGCCGATGGCTGGCTCGAAAGTCCGCGGAGTTAACTTTTCAGCAAAAAAAAAGAGAGTACGTTTCTATCTCATATCATTCAAAAGTTATTTAGAATTTAGTAAAGCTTGGTCTTAGCCATCGTATATGACGGCGTCGGCCCCAGAGGGTTAAACTTAGGAGTTATTAAAAAAAAATCACCACCCTGGAGTTGTCATGATTGGAGAAACAAGCTAAAACCAAAACAATGTCTTCTACCAGATTGTAAACGTTATTCCTGCTGCAAAGTTAGACATTTTAACATGAGGGTCCACGAAGAGTGAGGAAGTGCAAGATTTAGCATTTCCGCACTGGCTTCATTTTTCAGCACTGGAGGATGCCACTTGGATCCAATGCAGCATCAGTGTTTGATGCCTCAGAAGAGAATGTGTTGGAAAACCAGCTTTTAGAATCCACTCACACAATCTACATCAATGACTTTAAACTCTCAGCCCATCACATCTCAATTACAGGTAAGATGCAAATTAAAGAACTAAGTTTAAAAAAAATTCAGTTAATATTGTATGAGATGAGAGAATTTAATTTGCATACAACAAAAACCAATTGAATCTATTTCAGTGCTTCAAAGCACGCAGAGTGAACTGCCTGACTGTGACAGGTGTGCATTTAAAAAACAGTCAGCTGAAATAAAAGTGAATTTTATAGCAAGATGTGAAACTAAACAATGTGATAAAAATGCTTTGCAACATATTGTTTTGTTGAAACAAACGTGAATGTATTTATTCCACTTCAGCCGATCAGGAAGAATTTATCTTTTCTCGTTCTGGTGGATTAGATGCTAATCTGTTTGCTGAGATAAAAACACAAAAATCAAGCAAAAAAACAAACAAAAAAACCCCCAAAAAACAAAAAGCATTTGTTTGTTGTCTTTCCCATATTAATATTTCCACTAGTGTTGCTTTCCAGTGATGCAATGTGACACTTATGGCGCCACATGAGAAAGCGGGCTAATGTGGTGCTTTAAAAGAAGAGGTCAGCTACTGAGAGGATTTCATTCTACCTGAAATCTGTCACAACTCCCGCTCCGTCTGCATGCACGCGTATGGGAATGCCATGGATTTATCAGTGCTTCAGCGAGTGAGAGAGAGCGATCTGCTGGCCATCTTAATGAAGATGTTGATTTGGTGGGTAAGCAGGATGATCAGGGCTGTGTCACATACTGATTAAAGCCCTCCACGCCTGAGTGATGTTGAAGCCAACTCCGGTATGGTTTAATGAGCAGAAGAGTTTAGCCTCGAGCGAGGTCTTTCTGAGCAAGCGTGTATCTAGACGAATGGCTGATTGTCCTCTTCTTATCTAATACAGTCAGAATATCTACAAAGCGTGCATCAACGCTGTAGATTCTGTGAGTTACGAATTCTATATTTGTGCAAACACACATACAGGCACTGACATACACACTTATTGAATCATGCATAGTGAGCATACTCATAAAGGAGTGAGTCCATCAGTAATACTGCACTGAGCAGTGCGCTGCAGATGACATCATACAACCTTCTAGCTCTAATGTCCTTCATCTGTGAGATGTCCTTAATCACAGCCTTACCTCTCTGCTTTACGGCAAACAGGGCAGGAACATCATGCGTATTCACAAGAATATGAGGTTGGGTTGGAGCGCTTCCGTTTTTATTATCAAATAAATAATGCAAAGGTCAACACTGAATGAGTGTATTCTCATTATTAGGTTGCGGTCACACTAGTGAGTCATTCACTCATTCATACATTCATTCATTCATTCATTTGCTTTCTGACACTTATCCAGCTCTAGGTCTTGGTGGCACTAGAACAAGCAGCTCCTACCACACTTCCAAGTCCTCCAACTATTCCTGGCGATCCCAAGGTGTTCCCATTCCATTTAGGAAATGTTTTCCGTCCAGTCTTTTACGAGGTCTGTTAGAAAAGTATCCGTCCTTTTTATTTTTTGCAAAAACCATATGGATTTGAATCATGTGTGATTGCATCAGCCAAGCTTGAACCTTCGTGCACATGCGTGAGTTTTTTCACGCCTGTCGGTTGCGTCATTCGCCTGTGAGCAGGCTTTGTGTGAGCAGTGGTCCACCCCTCTCATTGTTTTTTTATTGCGAATAAATGTCTGAACGATTTGGAGCTTTGCTGCATCAATTTTTTTCCAGAAACTGTGAGAGACCTCCAGGTGGACTCCTCCGCACGCCTGTCTCAATGTGCCGAAAGAGTGCTGAAGTCCACGTCTTCCGCAATTCCTGTGCTAGTCAGATGACATACCGGATCAAGACAGCGTCCAGTTTAGAAACGGCACATTCCACTATTACAGGAGTTTTTTTCATGGAAAGAAAAGCCGAGGAGTTCCGCGCGTCGCGATGGAGCCGCATGGCGCAAAGCAACGCCGTGATGAAGCCTCACAGGATATGTTGGGGCATGTCCAGCTCAATTTCTCGGATAATCACACGACTGAAAAGCAACCAGAAGCCGTCTGAAATCCACCTGAAAGCCGTCCTGTGAGACCAACACGGAGGTGATTTTGTCCCGCGCCATGAGCGGCACGGTGGCGCAATCCTCCGCTTTTCTTTCCATGAAAAAAAACTCCTGTAACAGTGGAATGTGCCGAAAAAGTGCTGATGTCCACGTCTCCTGCCTTTTTGTGAATGTCAGACGACGTCCCGGATCAACAAAACCTTCATGTTGGAAATGATTTGGTTGTTTCAGCGGGGTCTGTTGATCGGCGCTCGGAGCGCGGCGCGCTCTCAGACGCTGTGGGCCGTCCTTAAAGCGGCAGTAACACTCCTTAATCTGTGTAATCCCCACAGAATCGTCCCTGAAAGCCATATTAATTTTCTGAACGGTGTCCACCTGGAGGTCTCTCACAGTTTCTGGAAAAAAAATTGATGCAGCAAAGCTCCAAATCGTTCAGACATTTATTCGCAATAAAAAAACAACGAGAGGGTGGACCACTGCTCACACAAAGCAGGGACCAACCTGTCGGTTGTGAATGACGCAACCGACAGGCATGAAAAACTCACTCATGCGCATGAAGGTTCAAGCTTGGCTGATGCAATCACACGTGATTCAAATCCATATAGTTTTTGAAAAAAATAAAAAGGTCGGATACTTTTCTAACAGACCTCGTATGGTGCCTGCTTTCAGTTGGATGTGCCTGGAAGTCCTCCCTAGGGAGACAACCAGGAGGCAGATGCCCAAACCACCAAATGCCCAAACCATCTCAGCTGGCTCCTTTCAACACCAAGAAGCAGCAGCTCTAATCTGAATCCATTCTGGGTATTTGAGCTTTGAGTGAAAATTTCATCCACACAGTATAGTTCAAGGGGTGCTCAAGTTTGGTCCTCGAGATCTACCTTCCTGACACTCTTACTTGTCTCCCTGTTCCAACACACCTGAATCAAATGAAAGATGCCTTAGCGGGCTTTTAAAGAGCCTTTCTTTGGATTCAGGTGTGTTGGAGCAGGGAGACAACAAAGAGTGTCAGGAAGGTAGATTTCGAGGACCGAACTTGGGCACCCCTGGTATAGTAGATTAATCTGGACTGGAGGTTTGGTGTTGTAGGGTTATGCTATAGCAGCTGTGTGATGCTATTCCTCAAAAATAAATACCACCCATCCATTTCCTAAACATGTTAATTCCTGTTAAGGGTCACTGTGAGGCTGGGGCCTATTTCAGCTGGAGCATCTGGAGAGACATGGGGAGAACATAGAAATTCCACACAGAAAGGACCAGGTCAGAAGCAAACTTGGGACCTTCTCTCTGTGAGGCAACAGTGCTAACTAACCACTAATCCACCATGCTGCCCAAACATAAATACATTACATCACAATTGTAGGATTACATAAGTTAGTAAAACAGCAACCTGGGTAGCAGGGCAACTTTACCATGGGAACAAATATTATCACAACAACTGCAAAGCCTGAAGAATACTGATTTTTCCAATTGAATAATGGTTTCTCCATGCTAGCTACCAATGCTAGCTGGACTAGTGAGCTGAACATATAAGCTGAGAAATCCCTTAATAGAACTGTACTATCTGATCTTTCCTGAAATGTGGGCATCCCCTTGGTCTTTTCCACTTGCTAATGTCCTCAACACTGAGGTATGCTGGTTCATGTTAAGAGAAGCACACCTTATGGACAATATGACAGAAGTGATGGTCCCTCATATTGCCAGTGATACTCCTAATTAATCATTCATTTGAAATGAGAGATGAGATGATATTTATTGTCATTGTCATTACAAGAGTGCAACAAGAACGACATTACGTTTACACTCCAATTTCCTCAGACAAAATACAGCAATTAATCCACAAATTATTACTAGTGGAACGTAATAATGGCACACATCAGAATTAAAGACAACACATATACATCTGACACTGTGTATGTGCACTAAACTTGAAGTAGTCCGTCATCCGAATTGAGGTAAAGTGGGTGAAGGCCGCAGCAGGAGGGGCCCACACCACCCAACAAAGTTGATACAAAGTCAGCGATACCCAAGACACCAAAGAGACCTTGTACCTCAGACATCCAGTCACTGGTTAGCATCCATGTCACAACTGTACAATAAAACGGGAAGCACCAGGATCCTAAACCCATGGGCCTTCGTTCTCCTGTAAAGATACTGGCATAGCCAAAGGCCTCTGGTCAGCAACCTCATGAGTCCATAAGCTGTTCCCAAGCATCTTTTGCTCTTAAAAACCAAGGAACCAGAGACTTGAAACCCACTGCCAAGATAAGGGAATGTCTGTATAAGTTGGACACTTTCATTGCTAACAGATACACATCTGTTGGCCGAGGCCAGTAAGACACTGAAAGAATGAATGTAAGTTGTCATCCAAGACAATCTCAAACCCAGACACTTGGTGTCCTCACTCTCACGTGCTGCAGTCAGGGCATCCATTGATTCCACAAAAGAGCACAGCACTGTCCGCGAAGTCATGGTCAATAAACTTTTCCTCACCATCAAAGCCACCTAAGCCACTGGTTTTCACAACCAAACTCAACCCAACATCCTAATCCATACAAGCACTGAACACGGTAGGAGCCAGAACATCAGCTGAACATCAGTTTTCAGTCAGACATTCTTCACTCTGTTCCACAGCACTCACAGTTCCTGTGGATAGGCCAGCTATGAATTAAAAACTTAGTTTCACTGTAAAACTAAAACATAATTCTAAGCGAATCTAAAGCTATCACTGTAAAGGAAAATGAACATAAGTCCAAAAGTATACTTTATAAAGTTTACTGAACATGTGCGATGTCTTCAGTATTGAAAGTCAGTTTGAGTCTGATCTTGGCTACAAGGATAAAATCCCTCCCCATGAATGAAAGATCTACACCAGATACAGTATAGATCATTTCATTGATCAAAACAGTTCACAATATCTGCAGACATTTGAAGGGCTGGTCATTGTCATGGAATCCCTCATCGTTATTTCCCTTCACAGTGTTACATTTATTTTTTTTTTAACCAAAGAATCCAACTTATTAAAGCTGGTTCGTGAATGCCTGTAGTCCAGTTGGCAGACTGCCTGCTTACGGCAGCTGTTTCACAGATTGAAATGGCACGATCATTCACACACAGCCGCCCAGGCTTCAGTGGTACAGCTCGACCACGACAACCGTTTCGTGGGATGAAACGGTACCATCTGTTATGTGTCGACGCGGGTTGAGGAGCGAACCTGCGTCTGACGGAACCCAGCGCTAAAATAACCAGAAAGCGGTTCCAATAACAAAACAATTTATTTCTTCCACCCTTTGGTGCATAACAATGTGTACAAACTAAAACAGCGTCAGTTTGGTGGAGTGAAGGCTGGCATGCTCTCCAGCGCCTAAAAGGATCGAAGCCCGGCGCTTCTGGACTCACTGTTACCGCCAAACACCCCCCAGGTGGACACGACAAACCGACTCTCTGCGAAGGATAGAAGAGGTGAGGTAAGTCAGCAGTTACAACCAATATCCTTCAAAAGGCACACACCATCAGCAACACATTCAGGTCTGTATTTAAGCTTTATGCAAATAAGCAGCTTCTCACAACAGGCGGAAGATCACCGGTCCGCCCGCCACGGCAGTGAGAAGCGAGCTGCACAATTCTCATCACAATTCAAATATACTGCGTAACAAAATACCAAGTTACTATCAACAATTAGTCAAACAATTAATCACCTCTGATGTGTGCTGACAGCATGTGTCCCTCACCCTTCTTCCTTCTCAGGCACGATGTGTCAAACCCAGGCGCGGTCCTCAGCGTCTCACAAACGAACATCACAAGGTCGAGTTCCCGGCAATTCTGCTTGAATCACACATGGCTTAAATGCAGAACGCCATCTAATTATCTGCTTCAGCTGAAAGTCTTTAAGGTTGCATGTGAGCACCATCCACAGGTGCTGCACATAACGTTGATGAGGGTGAAGGACTCTTCAGCCAGCACCTTCTCCACAGACATCAGTTTTCATACCACCTGGAAAGCAAAGAAAAGAAAAGAACACCAAAATGTCCAGCCACACCCCCCCCAACACACAACAGTACCCCCCCTTTAACGGGAAGCCTCCCGGCGACCGAACAGACCAGGTCCGAGAACAGCACCTCCCTCCGGGGTCCTCGTCAGGAAGCAGACAGCATAACGCTCCCAAGGTCCACCACAGACAGCAGGACAGGGCACCGCAGCTGGAAGGCTGGCTGGCATCAACAAAAACCCCAAAACAGTCCCTAGTACAATCCAACATACAAGAAAAAACAGAAAACCCACCCAGAAACCTCCCCAGGGGACCGTCCCATCCAACCCCGGGAAGAAAAGAAAAACTCCCAAATGCAAAAACCCAACACAGCCCCACAAACACAATACAAACATAAATGCATAAAAGAAAAATAACAAACAACCCTCCCAGAATGACCTACAGAGCCCAACACCCCCCAGAAGGCCTTTACCGCCGGTTGCAGGAGGAATAGCCAGAACCGGAATCCCACAAAGGTCCCCAGGTACACATGGAGCAAACGGCGCCCCCCAGAGGACCGTACCATCAAACCCCAGGAGGCACCCTCCCCACAACCCCGGAACCCCAGACCCGGCCACACCTGGCTAGTCGGCCCCACAAACCAATTCCCACCCAGAGGACCGTCCCATCAACCCTGGAGGTGGAACCCAGAAGGAAACAAAACAAACTCAAAATCCAACCCCCGGAGGACCACCCTAAACAACCCCGGGGGCAAATAAAACAACCGTCAAACCCTGTTACCTTCCCCGGCACCCCGAAAGGCCCCAGGTCCCTCCCAGAGCCCCTCGGCGGCTCAATTTTGGTGAACGGCACAAAACATTAAGCCGGGGAAGGGAACAGGAAAAACTAACCCAGCCCCAACCCCAAGGCGCAGCGGAAAACCGGAAATACGTCCGGTGCCCCAACTCGACCATACCCCGGCCTCTCGGGAGGGGTGGAACTACTGAAATGGCGAACGGCAACAGATCGGCCCACCCCTCCGACTGAGGTATGTTCCCGCTGCACCACACCCCGGCAACACCAATGACGAACGGTACAAAGGCTCACCGAGGCTGGAGTGGAACCTGGCCCTAACCAAACCAAGAAAAACGCCCCTAACAACCCCCCCCAGGTGCAGAGGTCTTCTGAGAACGCTCAGCGTGACCAACCTGCACCACCCCACAACCCACAAGACGAACGGTCTTGGGGCAAGTGAGGTTGGGGTTAGGGATGTAGGGAAATAAAAAACAACAAAACAAAACGACCCCAAAACCCAAACAGAAAATACCTAAATACACATAAAAAAATAACGATTAAGTGAGCCCAGACGGGCTTCTAACCGCCTAACGTTCACTCCACCAGACACGCCTCTGACTCCCCAAACAAATTATAACCCCTATTCAAAGAAACATTAGCCCATACGTTTTTTTTTTTGTGTGTGTAGTATTTCGCCTGTCCCAGAACACCTGGAGATACGTCACCAGAGAACATTGCATCAAAAACGAAGCACAGGCTTCAACGTCTCCCGCATAAGGCTCCGGATGACAAATAATCAGTTCGGACGCCGAATCACTGGGAGACGGAGTTATCTGCACCGGTATCGATGGTGCCGCAGCTGGAGCAGCAGGAAGCAGAACGGCTTGCGCTGCAAGCTCCGTAACACGTACGTCTGTTTGTTCAATTTGGTTTGCGAGATGCAGTAATTGCTCCCATATTTTCTCCAAGTGTTCTTGAACTCTTTCGGCGAATGGAACCGCCTCTGCCGCTGGGTCCATTATGAAATGGCCGGGAACTACTGTTATGTGTCGACGCGGGTTGAGGAGCGGACCTGCGTCTGACGGAACCCAGCGCTAAAATAACCAGAAAGCGGTTCCAATAACAAAACAATTTATTTCTTCCACCCTTTGGTGCATAACAATGTGTACAAACTAAAACAGCGTCAGTTTGGTGGAGTGAAGGCTGGCACGCTCTCCAGCGCCTAAAAGGATCGAAGCCCGGCGCTTCTGGACTCACTTTTACCGCCAAACACCCCCCAGGTAGACACGACAAACCGACTCTCTGCGAAGGATAGAAGAGGTGAGGTAAGTCAGCAGTTACAACCAATATCCTTCAAAAGGCACACACCATCAGCAACACATTCAGGTCTGTATTTAAGCTTTATGCAAATGAGCAGCTTCTCACAACAGGTGGAGGATCACCGGTCCGCCCACCACGGCAGTGAGAAGCGAGCTGCACAATTCTCATTACAATTCAAATATACTGCGTAACAAAATACCAAGTTACTATCAACAATTAGTCAAACAATTAATCACCTCTGATGTGTGCTGACAGCATGTGTCCCTCACCCTTCTTCCTTCTCAGGCACGATGTGTCAAACCCAGGCGCGGTCCTCAGCGTCTCACAAACGAACATCACAAGGTCGAGTTCCCGGCAATTCTGCTTGAATCACACATGGCTTAAATGCAGAACGCCATCTAATTATCTGCTTCAGCTGAAAGTCTTTAAGGTTGTATGTGAGCACCATCCACAGGTGCTGCACATAACGTTGATGAGGGTGAAGGACTCTTCAGCCAGCACCTTCTCCACAGACAAATCAGTTTTCATACCACCTGGAGAGCAAAGAAAAGAAAAGAACACCAAAATGTCCAGCCACACCCCCCCAACACACAACACCATCATCGTTTCCCACATCATCCACAGCAATTGTCTCTTGGACCTAAATGGTGCTTTCATCACTGCAGCCTAATCACGCCACACAGTCTGCTGCAGCTCTGTTCTGCTATGACACACAGGAGGACCACAATCGCCTCCTGACGCTGGCGGAATGTGTTTTATTCCATCACAACACACACGGAGGAACGGGACCATTTCTGCCTCCCAACAATAGCAGAACATGCCTTGTTCTGTCTTGTCGCTCACGGAAAATGATATGTTTTCACGTTCTGAGATGGGGACAAAAACTCCAACACTGAGCGCACACTCCTCTATAACTTTTATTCTTTTCAGTATGGGGAATTTGGGGGGGAGTTATGTAGTGACCAAGCTACACCTTTTGAGACACAAACTCACTATGGGCGGTTTTTGGTTACCAAGCACAAAGTCATATCTGATTTCACTGTGTTTGGTCCTGCCTGCCACACAAAGCTGTATCCTATGCAAATTAATGTCTGCTGACACAGGTCCTGTTAACGCCCTTTCATGTTCCATGCCTTGTGTCGCAGTCCAAACGGGCCGCCACTAAAAATCGGTCCACCTTTTGCATGTGTCATTTCAGACCACAGCAGCACGTCTGAGATGGAGTCTCTTCACCCTAACTGAGTTTTTGGCAGGAACTATTTTTAATATCAGTGCCTGCCACACCTGACTGGCAGTGGCATTTATTTGGCCTACTTGTGAAATGGCAGTGTTACATGTGGCTATAAGCTGTATAAATGGCACAGAGGGGAGACAAAATGTGTTTGTAGTCTGATTGCAGTCTAAATAGTTCCAGTATTTGGGACAAAGCTATGGTACACTGCACTCGACAAAAGTGTTTCAACATATCCTGCTGCAAATGGACCGAGTCATTTTGGAAATGTGCCGCTGCCGAATTTTTCATTACTGCCAGGAAATGTAGAGGGCAATGTTTGGAAGAAAGTGCACAGAAGGTTAATGTTTAGTTTCAATTGCCACAGAATGTTGCTTGTGTTTCTGCCACTCACAAAACCTTCCTGTGGTGCCACAAAATTCAAGATGTGCTATTTTAGATGTGCTAAAATACAAGATTAACCATTTACAAATCACAGTCATTTTTATACACAGTGCCTCCAATTTATGACTCAAGGTACTGCAACAGACAGAGTCAATATAACGATGAGTATTAAAAACATAAGCAGTTTTCCAGCCATTTTTATTTTGACAAATAAAGGATAGATACATGTCATTCTTCTTCTCTGTCATTTGGTTGCCACATCAGTCACCACATCAGATCATCCATCTCCATCTCAGCCTGTCCTCTGTATCTTCCTCTGTCACACCAACCACTTTCAGCACATCCATAAACCTCCTCTTTGGCCTTCCTCTTCTCCATCTGCTTGGTGCATCCATCCTCAGCAACCTTCTCCCTATATACCCTGGATCCCTCCTCTGTACGCGCCCAAACCATCTTAAACCCACCTCTCTGACTCTATCTCCGTACCGTTGTCCCTTTGCTGTCCCTATAATATATTAATTCCTAATTCTATCCATCGTCATCACTCCCAAAGAAAATCAGAGCATCTTCAGATCTGCCACCTGTGTTTTTGGTAGAGCCACCATCTGTAAACTCTACAACGTAGCTATTGTCATTCTTGTAAAGGTGTTGTCGATTAATATGTTGGAGAAGTATATTTCAATCAAAATGAGGCCAAAGCACCAATGCACATAAGTAGAAGAATGTAAACCTGGTAAATATGCTCTAATTCCGCAAACAAACACGTTTTAAACATTAACGTCTGCTAGTCTGTCAGCTTGTCAATCCACATCCTGCCACATGATGGCACTAATAAACACTCTCGACTAGAGAGCATTTCAGATGGTAAAGAACAAATCAACATATTTTTAGATACAGCCGAGTGCCATTTTATCTCAAGTGTTTGCTTCAGACGAAAACATGTCAATCTGGACGAGGCCTTACATGTCACCCTGTGCTCCTCCTTCTCCTAAAAATAGGTATTACTTATGGACCTGACTGGCTTAAAAATAGCCGGTAAAGTCTATAAGCGGCGGGTCCAAATTTTGACCTTGGCACTCACTTTGCATTTTAGATGGTTTTTCCAAAACGACTTTGTCCTTTGGAGACCAAGTGGCTATTTGCAGTTGGATGAAAATATGTAGTCCAGATGTGCACTTTAGGGTGCCTGTCTGTGTCTTTGGGTGAGAGGCTTCATCTGCATTGTCCCAGTCCCACCCAACTGTTAATTGGTCCTGCCCTTGGCTGCGGGAAGAAGAAGAAGAAGAAGAAAAAAAACCTGTGATGGACTGGTGTCCAGTTAAAGGTGAACTTCATACTCTTGATATGCTTCACACTACAGTATCAGGAACAGGTATCGGCAGCTAGCACTGGAAAAAAAAAAAATGCAGTACCACCCAGGGAGTGAAATATCGGTCAGACGGTGAACCAGTCACAGCTGCACTTAAACTCCTGGCTAAAGGGGTACTGGGTCATAAGGAGACTAATCAGACATACATTCCCTCAGCCTCCCTTTGTCAAACACACACACACACACACACACACACACACACACACACACACACACACACACACACACACACACACACACACACACACACACACACACACACACACATCAACAGAAAGCCTAAAGACCCTTTCACACGGGCACTCATACAGTTGCGCAAAAATGCATATGGAGTACACTGGAAAATTGTGCACATTTGGCATAGCCCTGTGTAGGCTGGTGTGTGATGGCGCATGGTTGCGTTCCTAGACTTGCTTATAGTAGTGTATGGTTGCTTTAGACCCTGTCAAACAATTTTTTAAAAACTCTGGCATACATTAATGCAGCTGTCACACTTTGATGACCAGCGTATGCTGACAGCCCCGATTTCCACCAACTGGTTCAGGTCAGTACTACATGGTGTGGTGCACGTCAGAAACAGAGTAATTTAACATTATTTTATTTTTTGTCTTGGTGGATCATTTTCATTGCGTACAGAATTCTGATCAGTCTGACTGTGGCAAACGTTGCCATGAATTAAGGGCTCTGACTCTTTAAACTTTTAATGCTCCGGTTGCTTTCTGATCAGGTTCGCTGATCAGACCTGATCAGGTTTGTGCTGGCCTGAATATTGAAGCGCTGTGATGATTGAAACTTTTAAAGTGCCAGTCGACCGCAACAGCAACTGTGCTTTAAAAGTCATCACATCGTTTCAGGACCTGATCAATCAGGTCGTCTGATGATCGCACTGACAGCAACAGCGCTTTAGTTTCAAGAGTCACAGCGCTTATTCAGGTTTGATCAGACCTGATCTTGGTCAACTGGCGCTTTAAAAGTTTAAATCATCACAGCGCTTCTGTCTGAACAGATGTGATCAGAGTGCGACACCGGCATCCTCTGATAAAATGCACCTGGAGCAGAAAAAACACCAAGGGACTTGTTTTAAAATGTTTCCAGCTACAACAAGGAATTAAAAATATTTTCAGATGTCATTTTCCAAAATAAGGCTTCATGTGGATACAGTGTTCTGCAGACTGATGGGAGGTGATGGTCAGTGGGCTTAAGACCAGAGGATTCTCGGTTCAAACCCTCATCTGGACAGAAAATCAGCAAGGACCCTTGGGTGATGTCCTTTTTCCCCAAGTTGCTCCTGGTGTGTAGTGAGCACCTAGCATGACAGCACCCTGACATCAGTGTGTGCGTGAGTGAATGTGAGGCATTACTATAAAGCACTTTGAGCTTCTGATATATATAAATGCAGTCCATTTACCGTGAATGATTTGAAAAAAAAAATGATGAATGATACCTTTCCCCGATTAATATTTTGAATTAAATAGTCATTTTTAATTCTGTAAATAAACTTCATGGGTACATTGGTGTACTATAGATGAGCTCCTGGAGATCCATATTAAGAGCTCAGAGTTAATAATCAGTTTAGTTTCTTATCATACACCTCACACAAAGCGTGTTTGTTAGTGTCTGCCTGATGCATGTGTCATCTTTACACCCAGCGACTTACTTGTACCACTGATGTATGATGAATCTCTTTAGGCAGCATAACAAGATACAAATGACTGCAAATAGTAGTTAAAAGGCAAACAGCATAAATTCTGTACATATACATCTTTCATTATTATCAATCTATCTTTGTTAGTTGGTTATGTACCACAGGCCTTTAAGGTGGCAGTAATTAAACCATTACTTAAAAAGCCATCACTTGACCCAGCTATCTTAGCTAATTATAGGCCAATCTCCAACCTTCCTTTTCTCTCAAAGATTCTTGAGAGGGTAGTTGTAAAACAGCTAACTGATCACCTGCAGAGGAATGGTCTATTTGAAGAGTTTCAGTCAGGTTTTAGAATTCATCATAGTACAGAAACAGCATTAGTGAAGGTTACAAATGATCTTCTTATGGCTTCGGACAGTGGACTTATCTCTGTGCTTGTTCTGTTGGACCTCAGTGCTGCTTTTGATACTGTTGACCATAAAATTTTATTACAGAGATTAGAGCATGTCATAGGTATTAAAGGCACTGCGCTGCAGTGGTTTGAATCATATTTGTCTAATAGATTACAGTTTGTTCATGTAAATGGGGAATCTTCTTCACAGACTAAAGTTAATTATGGAGTTCCACAAGGTTCTGTGCTAGGACCAATTTTATTCACTTTATACATGCTTCCCTTGGGCAGTATTATTAGACGGTATTGCTTAAATTTTCATTGTTACGCAGATGATACCCAGCTTTATCTATCCATGAAGCCAGAGGATACGCACCAATTAGCTAAACTGCAGGATTGTCTTACAGACATAAAGACATGGATGACCTCTAATTTCCTGCTTTTAAACTCAGATAAAACTGAAGTTATTGTACTTGGCCCCACAAATCTTAGAAGCATGGTGTCTAACCAGATCGTTACTCTGGATGGCATTTCCCTGATCTCTAGTAATACTGTGAGAAATCTTGGAGTTATTTTTGATCAGGATATGTCATTCAAAGCGCATATTAAACAAATATGTAGGACTGCCTTTTTGCATTTACGCAATATCTCTAAAATCAGAAAGGTCTTGTCTCAGAGTGATGCTGAAAAACTAATTCATGCATTTGTTTCCTCTAGGCTGGACTATTGTAATTCATTATTATCAGGTTGTCCTAAAAGTTCCCTAAAAAGCCTTCAGTTGGTTCAGAATGCTGCAGCTAGAGTACTGACGGGGACTAGCAGGAGAGAGCATATCTCACCCGTGTTGGCCTCCCTTCATTGGCTTCCTGTTAATGCTAGAATAGAATTTAAAATTCTTCTTCTTACTTATAAGGTTTTGAATAATCAGGTCCCATCTTATCTTAGGGACCTCGTAGTACCATATTACCCCATTAGAGCGCTTCGCTCTCAGACTGCGGGCTTACTTGTAGTTCCTAGGGTTTGTAAGAGTAGAATGGGAGGCAGAGCCTTCAGCTTTCAGGCTCCTCTCCTGTGGAACCAGCTCCCAATTCAGATCAGGGAGACAGATACCCTCTCTACTTTTAAGATTAGGCTTAAAACTTTCCTTTTCGCTAAGGCTTATAGTTAGGGCTGGATCGGGTGACCCTGGACCATCCCTTGGTTATGTTGCTTTAGACGTAGACTGTGTTTCATAATTATTGTATGGCCTTGCCTTGCAATGTGGAGCGCCTTGGGGCAACTGTTTGTTGTGATTTGGCGCTATACAAGAAAAAAGTTGATTGATTGATTGATTGATTATGACACATTACCTCGAAGAAGACTATTAAAGCTTAAGTATGTTGATTTTAGCGTAACAGAATAAACAGAATGACACACGGCAAACACCTGTTTTCATTTTTATAGTCCAGAAATACGGAGCTAAATCCAAGCCAAAAGTTTTGTAATCTGAAAATAAAAAGAGATTGAAAAAAATAAATTTTGAAACTGAAAATTCAATGTTTGTTCTTGAATTTTAGAATCATTTAAAAAGTATTATCAAAATAAAAATAAGTGTAAGATATATATTTTTCAGTTTAAATAAATTTTTGATTCGCTCTGTAATTATTTTGATCAAATAATTTATTTTCATTCATATTTCTTTTTTCACCTTTAGATCTTTTTTCACTTTCAGATCTTATTTTTTCAGTTTCAAACTTTTGGCCCCGTTCTGGCGTGGGAGGGCGTGGCTTCGACTGAGAGGGGCATATAATTGTGAGTGACAGCAGAGCAATCAGTCCTCACATGATGTTGCTTTCAGGAAACATGGGTACTTTGATAGATAATGACTCTGCTCCCATCTCCATCGTGGATTACTACGTGGCTGGCGCGTGAAAGAAAATAGAGAGAATGAAAGCTTATTACTTATTGGCCTGGATTTAGCTCCATACAGAAAACGTTTAATTAAATAAATAGTTATGTATTTTGTGCTCAACAGCTCTGGTCTTTTAAAACATCACATTAAAAATGTAATTTCAACAACATTTAGTGACACCATAACATGTTTCTGTGTGTACTTGACTTTTGATTAAGCTGGTCTGAAACTGAACTGATTTATCCCACAGAAACTCCCAACCCTTTGATTATGTTTATCCCCCCACGGCGTCAAATTGTATGAATGAAAGAGTTCTGGCTTTGAGCTTGACCTTTCAACATCACATGACCAAATGAAAGGTGATCTATGACTCCATCTTAGTGTTTAATAGTGTCACAGGTTTACAGGTTTATTAAACACTAAGATGGAGTCATTCTAAATTTTCACAATATTCAATGTAAGCATTGGGCTAAAAATTTGAACTTGACCTGTGACCTCAGCTTGAAATTAATTATTTCCAAAATCTAATCATTTTGTCCTTGGCTGATCATCAATCATTCCACCAAGTTTGATCCAAATTGGATCAAAATGCTTTTAGTTATATTGTTCACGTTGAGAGGGACAGGCAGACAGGACCAAAAAAAAAAAACCCCACATGTGCTACCATGTGCAGGTGTAATGATTTCCATATGTGAACAAGCAGTTTGTTTCTACAAACAAATACGATTGCATTCACTGACATGCACTCATAGAACTTTATTTACTTGTAAACATGGTAAAAGGGGTGGGAGTATATAAGGTTTTGCTTCTACTGACACCCTTTTGGCCACATGTGCTGTGCTGAATTTGTGTGCTGCATAAATCATTCATTCAAACACACACACACACCCCAAAATCAGCACACATCAGATGTTAAAGCCTTTGCCCACATTTGTTTGTCTTCTTTTTGACTGCAGTGACATTTTAGCGTGTGCATCGGTGCCTTCACTTGCACCAAGACAGCTGGCGTGCAGCAGAAGCAGCAGCAGCTTCTCAATCACTACAGCAGACGAGGAACGAGGTCCAAGTTACCATTTGTTCATGTGCACAGCATGACTTGACATGATCTCTGCACCATACACGTGGCAGTTTCTTTAATGCTCATCGTGTGTGGTTGGTAATGCAGAAACATGATGTCTCCCTTCTGTTGCTTAAATTCAAGAAAGATGTCAAGTTGAGCACCAAAAAAAATAGTTGCTTGATCTCCACTTATCTGTGAACTCAAAGCTCGTGCGTTCTCGTTGCAGCAGCCCAGTGGAAAACCTGCGGCAGGCAAAGGCCTTGTCACTGGACGAGTGCATCACGATCCGTCTGGCTCCGGCAAGCAGTCAAGTTTCCGATCATTGACTGCGTTTTTACCAGCAACTCCAAGGAAACAGCAGATCCACTGTCGGCGGTTAAGAGTTTCGACATGCAACAGGAATTTCAGTGAAGAGCCAAAGGGGAATGTGTTGTGCAAATGGTGCCTGAATTGGAAAAAAAATACGCATGAGGTTTAGAAATCCTGGAAAGTTGTGTACAGGACCTTGTGTCTCAGAGAACATGGTCATATAAACAGACGAAGCAGCCGGATAAACAAGTGGAAGAAACAGCACGGATATGAAGAGATCTCCAAAAACAAACAAAAAAAAATGTAAATGTGCTGGATCCTCTGCAGGTTGAATGTGTTCCAGAGAGAGTGGATTTATCATCTCTGTGTGACTATACATGGCAATCAGGTGCATCTGGGGATAAGAATAGCCACCTCACCAGCGAGGCTCCTGCAAGTTAATGCAGCACTTCCACTCGAGTGAGCGGTGAGAGCGCCGGGTCGGCCTGTGAATACAGCTTAAATACAAGGACACGCATCAAATGAAACAGCCCTCGTCCACGAGCGTGCAGCCTGCCGGATGACCCTGTGCACAGCTGTGACCAACAGTGCAGGCATTTCTTATTGGGGCTCTGCCCAAGCTTTGTTTGGATAAGCTGAGAGAGTGCAGAAAGTCCTTCAGTCCCCATGGCGCATGTAAGCCAGCTGCTGGGGTCGCACTCACACACGTACAGATGCACAAGGGAAACGCAAAAACCCGTATGTTGTATTTGCATGAACCAAGCCCCAACCTCCGGTGCTGGAAAATGAAGTCAATACAGAGGTTTGAAAACTTACAGTTACTTGTACAGCCACTTGGGGCTGGCTCTAAAAGTGAGTCACTCTTCACAGAATCCGATGTTAAACTGCCCATCTTTACAGCAGAATTAAATATGTTTCCAGCCTTGTACATAAAAAAGAAAGAAAAAAAAAGAAAGGCTTTGGTCTCTGTACCTAGTTTTCCCATACGGGGATGATTAAAATTTTGTTTTTACAACTCACCAGGTTAAGCCATTTTCAGCCATAATGTTATGAATAATTAGGAGGACGGGAGCTTTGAGTGACAGGTAATATGTGCCACTGAAATAATTCAGAGCTGCTTGCAGCAGTTGCTAGCTTCTGTGGTTTCAAATGTGTTAGCCTTTTCTGAGCATTTTACAGCAAATATCTGAGATAATATGTCTTGCTGTATGGTGAATTGTACAAACAGATAATTTAAGAAGTCTGTGCTCCAGTATTTCCACTGTGCGAAATTTTTGTATAGTTGAATTTGCATGTTAACACCAGGTTGGCATTAATGAGTGGGTAGCTTGGTGGCACTAGCTCCACTGATGTTGCCATGGTTATGAAACCAACATGCTGGTTTTAGTTTTTAATACCTGCACCTGTGCTGAAAACCCTCACTTGGTCCACAAAAATATACAGTACATTAATCAAACACCTGAACCAATGTTAGCCTATTAGCCTTAGCTTTGCTTATTTTGGTCACTGTGATGAACTGAGATGGAAAGCGTGTTCGGTGTCATTCGTCACACCTAGGTCACAGCATTCTTGCCTGTCAGCCACCTTTTTCCCTGTTTATGTCTGGGAGTTAGGTAGCATTAGGAACTGCCAAGATGGGGACATTTGAAGTTGACCAATTCAAAACTGCTCTTTAGAAAACCTTCAGACCAGAGGATCCTCGGTTCAAAACCCAGGCAGACTAAGGGTCTTTGGGCAAGGTCCTTAATCCCCTACTTGCTCCCGGTGTGTAGTATGCGCCTTGCATGGCAGCACCCTGACATCGGTGTGTGAATGTGTCTTTGTGAATGGGTGAATGTAAGGCATCATTGTAAAGGGCTGTGAGCTTCTGATGCAGATGGAAAAGCGCTATATAAATGCAGTCCATTTACCATTACATGAAGGGTTGCTCACTCAACAAAAATATAAACGCAACACTTTTGGTTTTGCTCCCATTTTGTATGAGATGAACTCAAAGATCTAAAACTTTTTCCACATACACAATATCACCATTTCCCTCAAATATTGTTCACAAACCAGTCTAAATCTGTGATAGTGAGCACTTCTCCTTTGCTGAGATAATCCATCCCACGTCACAGGTGTGCCATATCAAGATGCTGATTAGACACCATGATTAGTGCACAGGTGTGCCTTAGACTGCCCACAATAAAAGGCCACTCTGAAAGGTGCAGTTTTATCACACAGCACAATGCCACAGATGTCGCAAGATTTGAGGGAGCGTGCAATTGGCATGCTGACAGCAGGAATGTCAACCAGAGCTGTTGCTCGCGTATTGAATGTTCATTTCTCTACCATAAGCCGTCTCCAAAGGCGTTTCAGAGAATTTGGCAGTACATCCAACCAGCCTCACAACCGCAGACCACGTGTAACCACACCAGCCCAGGACCTCCACATCCAGCATGTTCACTTCCAAGATCGTCGGAGACCAGCCACTCGGACAGCTGCTGAAACAATCGGTTTGCATAACCAAAAATTTCTGCACAAACTGTCAGAAACCGTCTCAGGGAAGCTCATCTGCATGCTCGTCGTCCTCATCGGGGTCTCGACCTGACTCCAGTTCGTCGTCGTAACCGACTTGAGTGGGCAAATGATCACATTCGCTGGTGTTTGGCACGTTGGAGAGGTGTTCTCTTCACGGATGATGCGAAGGAGATGTGTTGCACTGCATGAGGCAAATGGTGGTCACACCAGATACTGACTGGTGTCCCCCCCCCCAATAAAACAAAACTGCACCTTTCAGAGTGGCCTTTTATTGTGGACAGTCTAAGGCACACCTGTGCACTAATCATGGTGTCTAATCAGCATCTTGATATGGCACACCTGTGAGGTGGGATGGATTATCTCAGCAAAGGAGAAGTGCTCACTATCACAGATTTAGACTGGTTTGTGAACAATATTTGAGGGAAATGGTGATATTGTGTATGTGGAAAAAGTTTTAGATCTTTGAGTTCATCTCATACAAAATGGGAGCAAAACCAAAAGTGTTGCGTTTATATTTTTGTTGAGTATATATACAAGGTCTGTCAATAAAGCAACGGTCCTTTTTATTTTTTTCAAAAACTATATGGATTTCATTCATATGTTTTTACGTCAGACATGCTTGAACCCTCGTGCGCATGCGTGATTTTTTCCACGCCTGTCGGTGACGTCATTCGCCTGTGAGCACTCCTTGTGGGAGGAGTCGTCCAGCCCCTCGTCGGAATTCTTTTGTCTGAGAAGTTGCTGAGAGACTGGCGCGTTGTTTGATCAAAATTTTTTCTAAACCTGTGAGACACATCGAAGTGGACACGGTTCGAAAAATTAAGCTGGTTTTCAGTGAAAATTTTAACGGCTGATGAGAGATTTTGAGGTGAGACTGTCGCTTTAAGGACTTCCCACGGTGCGAGACGTCGCTCAGCGCTCTCAGCCGCCGTCGTCAGCCTGTTCAAGCTGAAAACCTCCACATTTCAGGCTCTATTGATCCAGGACGTCGTGAGAGAACAGAGAAGTTTCAGAAGAAGTCGGTTTCAGCATTTTATCCGGATATTCCACTGTTAATGGAGATTTTTTTAATGAAAGACGTCGGGACGCAGCCGACGCGGTGCGGCGGCACAGGAAAAACACCTCCGTGTTGATAACCATTTGTAAAATCCAGGCGGCTTTTGATGGCTTTCAGTGGAGTGAGTATATGAGAAATTGTTTAACAGCAGGACATGTTCCAACTTGTCCTTAAGGCTTTCAACAGAGGTGTTTTTCCGCACGTCTTTCATTAAAAAAAATCTCCTTTAACAGTGGAATATCCGGATAAAATGCTGAAACCGACTTCTTCTGAAACTTCTCTGTTCTCTCACGACGTCCTGGATCAATAGAGCCTGAAATGTGGAGGTTTTCAGCTTGAACAGGCTGACGACGGCGGCTGAGAGCGCTGAGCGACGTCTCGCACCGTGAAAAGTCCTTAAAGCGACAGAATCACCTCAAAATCTCTCATCAGCCGTTAAAATTTTCACTGAAAACCAGCTTAATTTTTCGAACCGTGTCCACTTCGATGTCTCTCACAGGTTTAGAAAAAATTTTGATCAAACAACGCGCCAGTCTCTCAGCAACTTCTCAGACAAAGGAATTCCAATGAGGGGCTGGATGACTCCTCCCACAAGGAGTGCTCACAGGCGAATGACGTCACCGACAGGCGTGGAAAAACTCACGCATGCACATGAGGGTTCAAGCATGTCTGACGTAAAAACATATGAATGAAATCCATATAGTTTTTGAAAAAAATAAAAAGGGCCGTTACTTTATTGACAGCCCTCATATATATATATATATATATATATATATATATATATATATATATATATATATATATATATATATATATATATATATATACACACACGGTTTCTGGCATCAGCACTAATAAAAACCACTCGTGTGGACGCACGTGCACTCAGAAACCACCGGCTAGTCATCTGGCCTTATACAGGCATGGTGGCGACCCGCTGCCTTTCATGGGAGCTGACTTTCTGACATCCCGTCCTCAGGCTGTGCGTTCTCTGCTCTCTCTCAAGTACACAGCAGGAAAGGACGGAGAGGGAGAGCCATGGAGATAAAATCCAGCAAAAACCAATAGGAGCAGGGAACGTTCTGATTGGGAAATGTTTCATATCATAACAGAGGAAGAACAGGAATGTGACAGAAGGAGGGAGAGATGAAGGAATCAAAGAACACAACAGGAGATGAAGAAATGAAGTGTGCTCTCACAATGTTTAGGTTTTTGTCATTTGGCACCGGCCTCTTCCCCTTAAAAAGCCTCTGTTCTATGTCTCCGCAACACCCGAGAGATTCTAACAAGATCCTTGCTGAAGCAAGATAGCTGGACTGTGACGGCGGTGTGCAGAATGTACAATACCTTAAGCTCACATCTCTCTCATAAGGCATCCATCCACAAATTATCAATGCACACTCATCCTGTGCAGGGCCACCGGGGGCTGGAACCCCTCCAAACCCAAACTGGATAAGAGGTGGTTACGTCCTGAGCGGAGAGAGCTAAAGGACTCCCAATACGAGTCCAAATATGGAACCATCACTTTACAGCTGAGCACTGCTGTCTGCTGATACCGACATAGAATGTAAGACAGAGCAGGCTACTGCGTACCTGCTTTGGACAGAGTTAAGGAAGGAGGCAAAAACTAGCTACCAGGAATTAAGAAACTTTTGTTCCAAAGGATCAACAGAATCTCTGGATCACAATTAAGGAACTGAGTTGGAAGCATCAGATAGAAATGTGACATCAACCACGTTTAACACAGCGCGGCAGAAGCATGACCAGAAACAACGTTAACAAAGGATGAACTTATTACTCCAAAATCAACACAAAAAAGCTTGACAAAAGTTTACAGTTCATCACCAAGACAAAGGCTGTGAAGAATTTGTATATCAATTTTGGATAAACAGTCTCCTTCTTGTTGGTCAGACCTTGAATCTTTTCAAGTTGACTCCTGTTGACAACCCTGACTTGTGGAGATCCAAATTTTTGTTCTTGAAGCCTAAGTGTTATTTTTTATATAGTTATTTTTTTTTCCTGCTCTTAAAATAAAGAAGGTAGTGGTTCCATAGGTAGACCCTTAAATGCAACTAAAGGCTCCACAATGAACCCCTAATTATGCCAAATATTCATCCTTCAACAGTGCTTCTAAACATTTCTGGACTCTTTTAGATTAAATCTTAGATTAGATGTTTTCAAAAATACATAATTTAGTTTGTGATATAAAAGCAGTAGTGTTGGAGCACAATACCTTCTTACAGCATACATAGTAATACTGAATGGTATATCTTTTACATAAAAGTTAGATATGGGTGTCTATATCAACTTTTGACCTGCTTGTTATCTGGCAACAGTAACTGCTGCAACACACACACAACCCCACAAACCCAGTCCCACTGCCTTCCATGGGTTCTTCCTGTCTTGCTTTCTTCTGTACTGTGTGCAAAATGTCCAAATACCAACCCAGTCTCATGAGTTTTTTTCATGCTCCCATCACGAAATGAGTCAAATTTTCATGACGGGGGTTTGTTTTATCTTACTGTTACTACAAACCCTACCCCTCCCCCTAACCATAACCCCAGACCCTGCTCCCCGCCCCCCACAGCACATTTAATTTTGTGCACCCCTCACTGAATATATTAGAATAAATTTGTGCTCCCCTTATGAAAATTTTTTTCGTGACAATATCACAAACCAGTAGATTAACATATACAACCCCTGGCAAAAATTATGGAATCACCGGCCTCAGAGGATGTTCATTCAGTTGTTTAATTTTGTAGAAAAAAAAGCAGATCACAGACATGACACAAAACTAAAGTCATTTCAAATGGCAACTTTCTGGCTTTAAGAAACAGTATAAGAAATCAAGAAAAAAAGATTGTGGCAGTCAGTAACGGTTACTTTTTTAGACCAAGCAGAGGAAAAAAATATGGAATCACTCAATTCTGAGGAAAAAATTATGGAATCACCCTGTAAATTTTCATCCCCAAATTAACACCTGCATCAAATCAGATCTGCTCATTGACATTGACCCTATGTGTCTTTTTGCAAGGAATGTTTTTGCAGTTTTTGCTCTATGGCAAGATGCATTATCATCTTGAAAAATGATTTCATCATCCCCAAACATCCTTTTAATTGTCCAAAATATCAACATAAACTTGTGCATTTATTGATGATGTAATGACAGCCATCTCCCTAGTGCCTTTACCTGACATGCAGCCCCATATCATCAATGACTGTGGAAATTTACATGTTCTCTTCAGGCAGTCATCTTTATAAATCTCATTGGAAAGGCACCAAACAAAAGTTCCAGCATCATCACCTTGCCCAATGCAGATTCGAGATTCATCACTGAATATGACTTTCATCCAGTCATCCACAGTCCACAACTGCTTTTCCTTAGCCCATTGTAACCTTGTTTTTTTCTGTTTAGGTGTTAATGATGCCTTTCGTTTAGCTTTTCTGTATGTAAATCCCATTTCCTTTAGGCGGTTTCTTACAGTTCGGTCACAGACGTTGACTCCAGTTTCCTCCCATTCGTTCCTCATTTCTTTTGTTGTACATTTTTCGATTTTTGAGACATATTGCTTTAAGTTTTCTGTCTTGACGCTTTGATGTCTTCCTTGGTCTACCAGTATGTTTGCCTTTAACAACCTTCCCATGTTGTTTGTATTTGGTCCAGAGTTTAGACACAGCTGACTGTGAACAACCAACATCTTTTGCAACATTGCATGATGATTTACTCTCTTTTAAGAGTTTGATAATCCTCTCCTTTGTTTCAATTGACATCTCTCGTGTTGGAGCCATGATTCATGTCAGTCCACTTGGTGCAACAGCTCTCCAAGGTGTGTTCACTCCTTTTTAGATGCAGACTAACGAGCAGATCTGATATGATGCAGGTGTTAGTTTTGGGGATGAAAATTTACAGGGTGATTCCATAATTTTTTCCTCAGAATTGAGTGATTCCATATTTTTTTCCTCTGCTTGGTCTAAAAAAGTAACCGTTACTGATTGCCACAATCTTTTTTTCTTGATTTCTTATAGTGTTTCTTAAAGCCAGAAAGTTGCCATTTGAAATGACTTTAGTTTTGTGTCATGTCTGTGATCTGCTTTTTTTCTACAAAATTAAACAACTGAATGAACATCCTCCGAGGCCGGTGATTCCATAATTTTTGCCAGGGGTTGTATTTCGTGACGCTGAATCACATGTCGTGAGAAATGGTAGCCAAATACTTAGTGAACATCAGCTCCTAATATTAACTAGATAAACGTATTGATCCAACAGGAGGCTGAAGGACAATTTTTGTTGGATTTGCTGTGAACAACAAACTTAAACAGCTAAAGTTCTACGAAAGAGCAAAGAAATATGTGAGTGACTGAGGCCTTTCACACTGAATACGTAAGGGCCAATCCGTCAACGGTCGGAATCTGTCGGAAAACGCATCTGACGGATCCGACGCATGACGTCAGATGCGTCACTTTGGAAGCGGCAAAAAAAAAAAAAAAAAAAAGGGGGGGATGCTACATCACGCTCCGGCTGTTTCCACAATCTGAAAAAAGTTCAGCGATCGCCATCTTGAATTTGCGTCGCCTGAACCACAAAAAAGCTTTAAAAAAACAGCAGTAGAACGATTCTCCCATCACCCTGCTGGGGGAAGCTTTTTTCAGCTACTTTTCGAAGTGACACCGACCGAGGGAGGACTGACGACTTGGTGGGATATCGATCAAACCGCGACAGCAGGTCGACCCGCACGGAGAAGTCAGCCTTCAGGCATCATTCCTGGGCAGACCGAGGCAGGCAGCCGGGGTGATGACGCAAACCCACTCAGTCCGAAATCTCCCACTTTTTGGATATATGCGAAGTCCCAGTTTGCCCAACGGAGTTTAGTTCTGCAGCTTTATCGAGGTGAGAATAATATAAAAATAAAACGTGACGTTTACTGAACTGCTGTGAAGGTTTATTGATCGGCTAACGTTAGCGTAGCCTTTTAGCACAATTGATCTGCGTGAACTAGGGTTGCCAACTCTCTGAAAAATAAATAAGGGACACCTCGCCAGGGCCGACTGACCATTGCCTTCACCCTTCCCAGCGTCTGTGTGAAACGATTTTTAACCATTTGACTGTTGACTTGACCCTGAATTTAAGTAGATGCATACATGCATTTGTTCTAATATGAACACGTGGAAAACTAATTATTATTTAGCAATTTATTTTTAGTGCAAAATAAATTTTCACTCACAATTTCAATATGAGCATTCTGTCCTGCTTCAAAGCATAAAATAATAAAAAAAAATCTTTAAAAATAAATCTCTCTGTAGTGCTTAACTTAAAATTGTATAAATTAACAAAAAACAATTGAAAATTTGCATCATCCAAAACAATGTAACAGTGCAAAACAATGTAACAGTGCACATTTACACATTTAGTGTGATAAAAAGTGCAAAAAATAAAGTCTGAAAAGTAAACAATACTTACAATACTTATAGCTGTTGTCGCGCACCTTTTCCACCCAGCCATTTTCCTTTTCTCATTTGTCCCTGTATTTTTGCATTCTTTTTTGTTTGTGTTTTTTTTTTTTAGGAGGAGGAGTAATGACGTTACAGACATTGCTGTCTGTAGGCATATCTGCAGTGCTAGTGTCGGTGTCTGCATCGATATCAGCCATGCTGCTTTGTTATTGTCGTCCAGCGACCGTCGTCGGCTCATCAATCAATCAATCAATCAACTTTTTTTTATATAGCGCCAAATCACAACAAACAGTTGCCCCAAGGCGCTTTATATTGTAAGGCAAGGCCATACAATAATTATGAAAAACCCCAACGGTCAAAACGACCCCCTGTGAGCAAGCACTTTGGCTACAGTGGGAAGGAAAAAAACTCCCTTTAACAGGAAGAAACCTCCAGCAGAACCAGGCTCAGGGAGGGGCAGTCTTCTGCTGGGACTGTTGGGGCTGAGGGAAAGAACCAGGAAAAAGAACATGCTGTGGAGGGGAGCAGAGATCGATCACTAATGATTAAATGCGGAGTGATGCATACAGAGCAAAAAGAGAAAGAAACAGTGCATCATGGGAACCCCCCCACAGTCTACGTCTAAAGCAGCATAACCAAGGGATAGTCCAGGGTCACCTGATCCAGCCCTAACTATAAGCCTTAGCGAAAAGGAAAGTTTTAAGCCTAATCTTAAAAGTAGAGAGGGTATCTGTCTCCCTGATCTGAATTGGGAGCTGGTTCCACAGGAGAGGAGCCTGAAAGCTGAAGGCTCTGCCTCCGTTTACTCTTACAAACCCTAGGAACTACAAGTAAGCCTGCAGTCTGAGAGCGAAGCGCTCTAATGGGGTAATATGGTACTACGAGGTCCCTAAGATAAGAGGGGACCTGATTATTCAAAACCTTATAAGTAAGAAGAAGAATTTTAAATTCGATTCTAGAATTAACAGGAAGCCAATGAAGAGAGGCCAACACGGGTGAGATATGCTCTCTCCTGCTAGTCCCCGTCAGTACTCTAGCTGCAGCATTTTGAATTAACTGAAGGCTTTTTAGGGAACTTTTAGGACAACCCTGATAATATGAATTACAATAGTCCAGCCTAGAGGAAATAAATGCATGAATTAGTTTTTCAGCATCACTCTGAGACAAGACCTTTCTGATTTTAGAGATATTGCGTAAATGCAAAAAGCAGTCCTACATATTTGTTTAATATGCGCTTTGAATGACATATCCTGATCAAAATGACTCCAAGATTTCTCACAGTATTACTAGAGGTCAGGGAAATGCCATCCAGAGTAAAGATCTGGTTAGACACCATGCTTCTAAGATTTGTGGGGCCAAGTACAATAACTTCAGTTTTATCTGAGTTTAAAAGCAGGAAATTAGGGTCATCCATGTCTTTATGTCTGTAAGACAATCCTGCAGTTTAGCTAATTGGTGTGTGTCCACTGGTTTCATGGATAGATAAAGCTGGGTATCATCTGCGTAACAATGAAAATTTAAGCAATACCGTCTAATAATACTGCCTAAGGGAAGCATGTATAAAGTGAATAAAATTGGTCCTAGCACAGAACCTTGTGGAACTCCATAATTAACTTTAGTCTGTGAAGAAGATTCCCCATTTACATGAACAAACTGTAATCTATTAGACAAATATGATTCAAACCACCGCAGCGCAGTGCCTTTAATACCTATGACATGCTCTAATCTCTGTAATAAAATTTTATGGTCAACAGTATCAAAAGCAGCACTGAGGTCCAATCAGAACAAGCACAGAGATAAGTCCACTGTCCCGAAGCCATAAGAAGATCATTTGTAACCTTCACTAATGCTGTTTCTGTACTATGATGAATTCTAAAACCTGACTGAACCTCTTCAAATAGACCATTCCTCTGCAGGTGATCAGTTAGCTGTTTTACAACTACCCTCTCAAGAATCTTTGAGAGAAAAGGAAGGTTGGAGATTGGCCTATAATTAGCTAAGATAGCTGGGTCAAGAGATGGCTTTTTAAGTAATGGTTTAATTACTGCCACCTTAAAAGCCTGTGGTACATAGCCAACTAACAAAGATAAGTTGATCATATTTAAGATTGAAGCATTAAATAATGGTAGGACTTCCTTGAGCAGCCTGGCATGAATGGGGTCTAATAAACATGTTGATGGTTTGGATGAAGTAACTAATGAAAATAACTCAGACAGAACAATCGGAGAGAAAGAGTCTAACCAAATACCGGCATCACTGAAAGCAGCCAAAGATAGCGATACATCTTTGGGATGGTATGAGTAATTTTTTCTCTAATAGTCAAAATTTTGTTAGCAAAGAAAGTCATGAAGTCATTACTAGTTAAAGTTAATGGAATACTCAGCTCAATAGAGCTCTGACTCTTTGTCAGCCTGGCTACAGTGCTGAAAAGAAACCTGGGGTTGTTCTTATTTTCTTCAATTAGTGATGAGTAGAAAGTATGTCCTAGCTTTATGGAGGGCTTTTTTATAGAGCAACAAACTCTTTTTTCCAGGCTAAGTGAAGATCTTCTAAATTAGTGAGACGCCATTTCCTCTCCAACTTACGGTTATCTGCTTTAAGCTACGAGTTTGTGAGTTATACCACGGAGTCAGACACTTCTGATTTAAAGCTCTCTTTTTCAGAGGAGCTACAGCATCCAAAGTTGTCTTCAATGAAGATGTAAAACTACTGACGAGATACTCTAACTCCCTTACAGAGTTTAGGTAGCTACTCTGCTCTGTGTTGGTATATGACATTAGAGAACATAAAGAAGGAATCATATCCTTAAACCTAGTTACAGCGCTTTCTGAAAGACTTCTAGTGTAATGAAACTTATTCCCCACTGCAGGGTAGTCATCAGGGTAATGTAAATGTTATTAAAAAATGATCACACAGAAGGGAGTTTCAGGGAATACTGTTAAGTCTTCTATTTCCATACCATAAGTCAAAACAAGATCTAAGATATGATTAAGTGGTGGGTGGACTCATTTACTTTTTGAGCAAAGCCAATAGAGTCTAATAATAGATTAAATGCAGTGTTGAGGCTGTCATTCTCAGCATCTGTGTGGATGTTAAAAATCGCCCACTATAAGTATCTTATCTGAGCTAAGCACTAAGTCAGACAGAAGGTCTGAAAATTCACAGAGAAACTCACAGTAACGACAGGTGGACGATAGATAATAACAAATAAAACTGGTTTTTGGGACTTCCAATTTGGATGGAAAAGACTAAGAGACAAGCTTTCAAATGAATTAAAGCTCTGTCTAGGTTTTTGATTATTAATAAGCTGGAATGGAAGATTGCTGCTAATCCTCCGCCCCGGCCCGTACTACGAGCATTCTGACAGTTAGTGTGACTCGGGGGTGTTTGACTCATTTAAACTAACATATTCATCCTGCTGTAACCAGGTTTCTGTTAGGCAGAATAAATCTATACGTTGATCAATTATTATATCATTTACCAACAGGGACTTAGAAGAGAGAGACCTAATGTTTAATAGACCACATTTAACTGTTTTAGTCTGTGGTGCAGTTGAAGGTGCTATATTATTTTTTCTTTTTGAATTTTTTTTGCTTAAATAGATTTTTGCTGGTTATTGGTGGTCTGGGAGCAGGCACCGTCTCTACGGGGATGGGGTAATGAGGGGATGGCAGGGGGAGAGAAGCTGCAGAGAGGTGTATAAGACCACAGCTCTGCCTCCTGGTCCCAATGCTAGACAGTCACAGTTTGGAGGATCCAAGAGAATTGGCCAGATTTCTAGAAATGAGAGCTGCTCCATCTAAAGTGGGATGGATGCCGTCTCTCCTAACAAGACCAGGTTTTCCCCAGAAGCTTTGCCAATTATCTATGAAGCCCACCTCATTTTTTGGACACCACTCAGACAGCCAGCAATTCAAGGAGAACATGCGGCTAAACATGTCACTCCCGGTCTGATTGGGGAGGGGCCCAGAGAAAACAACAGAGTCCGACATTGTTTTTGCAAAGTTACACACCGATTTAATGTTAATTTTAGTGACCTCCGATTGGCGTAACCGAGTGTCATTACTGCCGACGTGAATTACAATCTTACCAAATTTACGCTTAGCCTTAGCCAGCAATTTCAAATTTGCTTCAATGTCGCCTGCTCTGGCCCCCGGAAGACAATTGACAATGGTTGCTGGTGTCGCTAACTTCACATTTCTCAAAACAGAGTCGCCAATAACCAGAGTTTGATCCTCGGCGAGTATATCGTCGAGTGGGGAAAAACGGTTAGAGATGTGAACGGGTTGACGGTGTACATGGGGCTTCTGTTTAGGGCTACGCTTCCTCCTCACAGTCACCCAGTCAGCCTGCTTTCCCGACTGCCCGGGATCTGCCAGGGGGGAACTAACGGCGGCTAAGCCACCTTGGTCCGCACCGACTACAGGGGCCTGGCTCATGACGTCGGTATCTTCTTGCGAGCAGATGTCCCTCGACCAATGAGATAAGAGTGATTCTGTATTGTCAACTCGTGTCTGTCAGCTCATTGGTGAAAAGCAGGAGAGAGGCTGGGATCAAATTTACCGTAAGTTTCCATATAAAGCGCCAGTCAATTCCATTGACATTTTACAGACTTTTTGATTCTCACAGAAATACGGGACAAACTGCGTCCCGTTTCAGGTCAATACGGAACACACACTTTTATTTCCAAATAAGGGACGATTCCGTTTTTCAAGGGACCTTTGACAACCCTAGCGTGAACGCTTTAATTTGTAGATGGTTCAGTCTTTCTTATTTTTACCAAATAAAGCTACAGCTTTTTCAGACACCACAAAAGCTCAACTTTAAATAACTTATTTTTTCAGGCATTTTTTTCCAACGTTTTTTTCAAGTTTTTTTTCCCCCTTTTTTATATATAAACTATTTAGTGTTTCTTTATATTTAAAGAATATTTTTATTTGTCCCAATCAGGAACATTTTCTGTGCAGACAACTAAACTTCCATTGATGAGCTGAACACCACTAAGTCCAGTCGAAAGAAAACATCTCTGCTCTTCAAAATAGGACAAAAGTGTCTTCAGCAACACCACCAGAGTTCAAAGCTGCAGAAGAGACCTTCATCTGGTCCTGAGAATCCAGCAGAACATCACCTGCTTCTAAATAAATTTGAACAGCAACTATTTTATTATTTTTAAAAAAGCTGTTTCATTTTATATTTTAACAATAAATGAATGGATCATTAAAAATGTCCACGAAATCAAAGTCAAAAGACATTTGCACAAGTAGAAGCTCTCCACTTATGGTGCTCAAATTCATATTTTAGAAATGACTGTCGTGATCACAACATTAAAGGCAAATACATATTTTGGCGAAATTACAATCACACTGCAGTCATTGTTAAATTATTTCCTGTTGCATTTATAATAAACATTTGTATTTATTTACAGTGTCTGTTTTTATGGTTGAAATGAGATATAAATAATCTACCAGACTTAAAAAAAAAAGTACAAATTTCCATGTTATTTTGTCTAAAAATAAATGTCTGATGTTCCTTATGTTAAACAAGAAATTATCTAATCTGAATAACAGGTGGTTTTAATTTACAGATGAAAGGTTTTTAAAGAACCTTTTATTGATTTATTTAGCTATTTTAATTACAAGTGTTCAAATTTTTTTTAAACAGTAATCAGAAATTCTGAGGTAACAAACAACAAAAAACATTTTCAAGGATTTTTCTTCAGAAAACTGCTCCATAAAAGAGCAGTCCTGTGACACGTTTGTTTTGTAGAAATCAGTGGTTTCAACACCGATCCATTTTTTTTTTTTTTTTTTTTAACACCGATCCATTTTGTACAGATCAGTTGTTTCTGCCACTAGTCTTCCGTGTTTTGGCCCGACGTGTCGTTCCTATTGGACGACACAAAGGTACGTCACGGCTCAGAGCATCGAAAGTTGGATTGGATTGAACTTTGACTGCGTCAGCCTGCCGACAAGCGGCAGTGCGTGCTCCCATCAGATGCGTTGGTTTAGCTCGGCTTTTGACGCAATGCATCTGACGCATCTAAAATGCAACGTGTCTCATTGAAAATAATGCTTTTTAGACTGATTTTTGACGCATCTGACGTATTCAGTGTGAAAGGCCCATAAGAGGTATGACTTCTCTGAGAACAGCTTTCACAGCAAAGTGTCAAAGCTCAGCCTTGCTGTGTTTTATGAAGAGTACAGTGATGCAGAACAGACCCGCAAACTGAACCATGTTGATATGGATGGACTCTATGAGGACTACGGCATGGTGGAAGCTATTCTCAGCTCCTCAAAAATGTTAGGTTGCCACAGTGAGAAACGGTATCTGAAGCTGTTTTCCAAAGCAGATGTCCCAGTTGTTAACCTGAGGAAGGTCAGCGCCTACATCTTCTCCATCCCGTGCAGCAACACACATACAGAACGTGTCTTCTCAATGATGACCCCAGCATGGAGAAATGAGAGAAATCGCCTGGATGTGGACAGTGTCGAGGCAGAGCTGCAGATTTGTGTGAACTTCACATTGAAGCCACAGGAAGCCATATTATTACATATATTTGTAATAAAATGCTTAAAAGACACATATGCAGTCTTCCAAAACAGTTAGCACTCACGGCCCCTGCTCTGAGCAACTGGTGCTCTGAGTCTTGGCTCTGTGTCAACACATGAGCTGTCAGTCAACTGGACCATGCCCCTAATTATCCATAACGTCATGACTTAAAAGGTCTGCAACAAAGACATTTGAAAAACTTTGCACCCCCCATACAGATGTCACAGAGGGGGAATCTATCTGCAGGAACCAGAATCATTCTTTTTTTTTTTTTTGGTACCGGGCTATAAACAGCCCAGTCTCATGTTTGTTTTTTTCATGCTCCCGTGACGAATTTAGTCAAATTTTTGTGACAAAGCTTTTTTTAACTCACTATTCCTACTCTACTCCCACCCCCAACCCTAACCATAACCACCCCCGACCCCCCTGCTTCACTTTTAACTTCGTGCAGCCGTCATGGAATGAATGGAATGAATGAGAATGAATTCATGGTGCTGTGAAGAAAATGAGGGGCTTTTCGTCACAATGTCACGAACCAGTAGATTAATGTATATTTTGTGCTGCTGAAGTACAACTTGCCGTGAGACCAGGTTGCTATAAACATGCTTTCTTTTCTCCTCTAAAGTTGGGCATTTTAACCCTATAAAGCCCACCCTGTGAAATAATTGTCAGACAGTTCTAATTTTTTGAAACAAGAGTCTTTATTGGACCTTTTAACAATCCCACCAAAAACAAACAAACAAACAAACAAACAAAAACCTTTTTGCATATATGAGTTTTCATTTGTATCATATTTGCTACATTGGGCTTTCTAGCATAAAAACATGCATTTTAAATCCAGAGCAAACATAACATTTCAAACCTATAAAATGCTGCATTTTCTTAGGGAAATTACTGTGGATCACTTGTTTCAGGCAGCCATTAAGAATGTCTCATCTGAAGGCCCACTGATGCATAAGATACTGACATCTGGTGCTTTGTCTGTGCACTACAAGTATCTCATTGTATACGATGGGTTTTTTGGGGAGAAAATATCACACTGATGAAGCAGACATCTCAGAAAATCCTGTATCAAATATGATACACTTGGCGTTATAGGGTTAACATGTGCTCCTACGGGAATGTGCTCCTTGCTGGAGCCACAGTCAAGGAACGCCAACTTTTTGCTTCTTCCGGGTTGCTTCATTTTGGCCATCTGATGCTTACTGCTTAATCAGTGAGCACAGAATTCTGTTTGCAGCTCAGCCACTCCAAGCCATATCTAACAAATGTGCTGGAAAGAAATCCATTCATCAAATGGCATAAAATAAAATTAGTTGTTTCTTATCTATATTCAAACTCACAACTTTACAGCTTTTGTTCAAACAAATGATAAGACACCACAGCTGGAGTTTCACTTCTAAAAAAATGGCACTTTCATTCTCAGTGCCTGTAGTGCTGCAGAATTTCAGCACTCTTGTGTTACAAATGCTGTACACCGTTACATCTCTGTCTTCCTGCTTCAACAGGAGAGTCTGCTTGACTGAACAGTAAGACTCTTGTCTCCAGCGTGACTCATGGGAGTCATAACCAACTCATAATAAATGAATGAGAAGGGTCGAGGCCACAGCACACATGCGCACCGACAGACATGGTGTAATGCAAGCGGTATTTGCAAACGTTTTTACCACGTCCTAGGAAATTCACAGCACACAATATTGATTTAACGTATTATGATATTGCCTAAAAGGATTTACGGGGCCACTGTGTGGATGTGTTACTTCTAAACAACTCCACCTAATGTGGCAAAGGAAAAACAGAGGGAGTGCAGGGTAGGTTATGGTCACAATAATACATATGTATACAAATGTATGACGCTGAGGGAAGTGGGCATGATGACGTGCCATGGTGGTGGTGAGTCATTGGGTAATGTTGAAGCCAAACACACTTTTGGGAGAATGCAAAAAAAAAAAAAAAAGAAGAAGAAAAAAAGAAAGGCGACTGTTCTGTTGGGTCCAATGCACTGTTCAAAAATTGCAGGTTGTGATTCAGAGTTACAGAATGGCGATTAAAAATGTGCTCCCGTGTCTGCGCAGTGGGACATTTTTTTTTGCATGCGTTGGCATTACACCCCCACATTCTGTCCAAGCCCTCCAGGAAAAATAATGCATGTTCCCATCCTTCACGTTACACTGCAGTGCTCTGCAACCCCCTCGACTCCCGAATACCCGTGACCCAATCCATCATGCTTGAGTACAGTGGCCTCAAGGCACCGTCTGGGTGCTTTTTGTCTCTAAAGGGATGGTGGAAAGAGGAGCCACCAAAAGAAGCAAAGAGGAACAAAGATGGGTGAATTGTTTTTCCTTGTTTTTCCCAACAGCTGAGGCGAGGATGGATGGATGGATGGATGGATGGATGGATGGATAGATAGATAGATAGATGGATAGATAGATCGATCGATCCTTCCCTTACAGTTTAACAAGCTAAGAATAAATCCCATCATCTTACCACTCACTAAATTACAAAGAAAGTATCATGAGAACAAAAATTTAAATCTGGTGAACTTTCATGTACCAGATACAGTGTGTAATATAAATATTGAACATGTCAAGATTTTTCTCAGTAAATACGAGGTCTGTGAGAAAAGTATCCGACCTTTTTATTTTATGCAAAAAATATATGGATTTGATTCATATGTTTTTACGTCAGCCAAGCTTGAACCTTCGTGCGCATGCATGAGTTTTTCCACGCCTGTCGGTTGCGTCATTCGCCTGTGGGCAGGCTTTGAATGAGCACTGGTCCACCCCTCTCGTCATTGTTTCATTGCGAGGAAATGGCGGAATGATTTGGGCTTTTTTTTCCATCAGAATTTTTTCAGAAATTGTTAGAGACAGGCAGCTGGAAACCATTCGAAAAATTTATCTGGCTTTCGGTGAAAATTTTACGGGCTTCACAGAGAATAAAGAGTATTACTACAGCTTTAAGGACGGCCCACAATGGCGCACGGCACCGCGCTCCGAGCCGCCATCGAGAGGCAGAAAACACCACATTATTTCTAAACGGATCGCTGTGTGGAGCCGGGACCATCGTGTGCAATTTCTCTGGTTATCACAAGAGCTGGACATCAGCCATTTTCCGGCAGATTTCACTTTTAACAAGAGATTTTGTCATGGAAAGCCGCGCGGAGGCTTCGCGCGTCACGACCGATTCGCTGATGGAGCGAGACAAAGGAACACCTCCGTTTCGGAGTGTTAAAGGACAAGTTGGGACATGCCCAGCTCTCCACAATTTCTCTTATACTCACTCGACTGGTAAGCACTGAAAGCTTGTCCCAACTTGTCCTTTAACACTCCGAAACGGAGGTGTTCCTTTGTCTCGCTCCATCAGCGTATCGGTCGTGACGCGCGAAGCCTCCGCGCGGCTTTCATGACAAAATCTCTTGTTAAAAGTGAAATCTGCCGGAAAATGGCTGATGTCCAGCTCTTGTGATAACCAGAGAAATTGCACACGATGGTCCCGGCTCCACACAGCCATCCGTTTAGTAATGATGTGGTGGTTTCTGCGTCTCGATGGCGGCTCGGAGCACGGCGCGCCGTGTGCCATTGTGGGCAGTCCTTAAAGCTGTAGTAACACTCCTTATTCTCTGTGAAGCCTGTAAAATTTTCACCGAAAGCCAGATAAATTTTTCGAATGGTTTCCAGCTGCCTGTCTCTAACAGTTTCTGAAAAAATTCTGATGGGAAAAAAAGCCCAAATCATTCCGCCATTTCCTCGCAATGAAACAACGACGAGAGGGGTGGACCAGTGCTCACTCAAAGCCTGCCCACAGGTGAATGACGCAACCGACAGGCGTGGAAAAACTCACGCATGCGCACGAAGGTTCAAGCTTGGCTGACGTAAAAACATATGAATCAAATCCATATATTTTTTGCATAAAATAACAAGGTCGGATTGTTTTCTCACAGACCTCGTATATTTATAAAGGTGCTATTGACATGAAATGTTTGCCAGATGTCATTAACAACCCAAGTAATCCACACATGCAAAGAAACTAAAACAAATAACTACAGAGAATAAGTTACATGGAATAAATTGGAATGACACAGGGGAAAAGTATTGAACACACTTACTGAAATTTATGTAATACTTCATACAAAAGTCTTTGTTGGTAATGACAGCTTCAAAGTGCCTCCTGTATGGAGAAACTAGTCACATGCAGTTCTCAGGTGTGATTTTGGCCCATTCTTCCACACAGTCTTCAAATCTTGAAGGTTCTGTGGACCTCTTCTATGAACTCTGATCTTTAGTTCTTTTCACAGAATTTCTATTGGATTTAAGTCAGGTGTTTGGCTGGGCCATTCCACCAGCTTTATTTTCATTCTTTGAAACCAATTGAGAGTGTCCTCGGCTGTGTGTTTGGGTTCACTGTCTTGCTGAAATGTCCACCCTCGTTTCATTTACATCATCCTGGTAGATTTTTATCAAGAATGTATTGGTATATTTTTCCATTCATCCCTTCTCCAATTATATGAGGTCTGCAAGCATTGTATGAAGAAAAACAGCCCTACACCATAATGTTCTAACCTCCAAACTTCACTGTTGTTATGGTGTTTTTGGGGTGATGTGCAAACTTTTAACAAGCTTCAACAGCTTTATCTTCAGCAACGGAGTCTTGTGTGGTGAATGTGCATACAGGCCATGGTGGTAGACGGCATTACTTAGGTTTTCTTTGAAACAACTGTACCTGCTAATTTCAGGTCTTTCTGAAGCTCTCCTTGGCTCTTCTGAAAATTCTTTTCACTGTTCTGTCAGAAATCTTGTGAGGAGCACCTGGTCGTGGCTAATTTATGGTAAAATGATGTTTTTTCCACTTTCAGATTATGACCCCAACTGTGCTGACTGGAACATTCATAAATTTAGAAATCCTTCTGTACCCAATGCCATCAGTATGTTTTGCAACAATAAGGTTGTGAAGTTCCTGAGTGAACTCTTTGCTTTTACCCATCATGAGATGTTTCTTGTGTGACACCTTGTGAAGAGACAAATTTTTATAGGCCATCAAATGGGACTGAAACAGCTTATATTAAATTACACTGACAAGGAGCAGGATTGCTTTCTAATTACTGATAGATTTCAGCTGGTGTCTTGGCTTTCCATGTCTTTTTGCACCTCCCTTTCTTCAGGTGTTCACTACTTTTTCCTGTGCCATTTCACATTACTACACATAATTTATGGATGACTATTGTTTGATTTTTTTTTTTGTATGTGTGTTATTACTTGGGTTATTGACATCTGGTGAAAATTTCATGTCAATAGCACCTTTAGAGATATATTTACTGAGAAAAATGGTGATGTGTTCAATACTTATTTTACCCGCTATATATCCAAAAAGCCACTTTGCTTTGCCTGTGTAATTTCTGATAGACATGGTTGCTGCATGTTGAACAGTTAGTAGATGCTGGATTGATGATGGATTAGGAGCAGGTGTGGTTGCCATTGAGAAAGACACATAAATAAGCCATTGACTGACCCACTGAATGTTTCCAAGTGCTTATGTTGTAGAACTCAAATAACATGGTCATACCTCCGTACAACCCTGTTGAATGAGAGTAGATTAACAAGAAAAGAAGCCATTTCTTTCCGATTCTTTCAGAGGAGTTATGTTATAAAATTCACATAACACAGTCACACCACACAACACTGCACAAAGGATTTCATATGAATGTAGCCAGAAAAAGAGAGTGAGAGAAATGGTTGAGCAAGGAATGGGATCCATGAGAGAGACATTTTCCAAAATCTGAGGAACAAACCATTATTTTCTAATTGTGTAAATGGTTACATTTTGAGACTCAAATAACATGGTCATACCCCCCATACAACCCTGTGGAAAGGATTTTGTATAACTTTAGCCAACACTTCTTCCATCTCTCTTGGTTTCTCTCAACATATCTGTGGTTTTGAAATAGCATGTCTCTTGAAATGAGTTTGCCTGCCTGTTTATAAAGGAGTGACTTGAAATGGACCAATGCATGTAGATCTCTCTTTATACACATAGGTGTAGGAGGTAGGAGGGGGCAAGTGGATTGAAGGACAGATTTTTATGCTGCATAGATGTAATTGTTTGCATTTCATCAGTTCCAGCGACCTTTTGGAAAACTAGGTATAACTAGGTATCGTAGCTCAGTTAGTCCACAGTCAGCTTCTTGTTTTGAATTCAGCCAGTGAAACATTTAGATTCAAAGCTTCAAAGCGTGCTTTAAGATTCCAAAGAATGCTTTGCACTGATCTTTGCCTTGAATGATGCGATTTCATGTGACCATAAAAAAAAGCAAATGGGCGAAATAAAAGAAAAGTTCCTGGAAGGCTTGGAACACAAAGATCATGGCGGTCGCTAGTGTACCAATAATTTCTCTGGGTGTTGCAGTCAGAGCAGTGGCACATGAGTGAAACTCATACACTGGACATGAGTGATTGGTGCAATGTTCAATAAAATTTGATAAAAAAAACACAAAAAAATGATGCCAATTGGTCCAGAAGCACAGAGCTGCATCCCAGAGGCAAAGTTTGATGTACACATTAAAACTCAAACTGTTTGGGTGTATACAAAGCCTAATTCAAAATACAGTGAGACTTTTAGTAAGAGATAAAACTACAACTTTGAGAGCAGCAACTTCATTTTATGATTCTATGAAGACAGATGAAGTAAGATTCTGCAAAGACTACAGTAATGTGACACTACTACAAATGTGTTGGCGCTACTCTGACTCTCATTATTATTGATTTTTATATAAGCTAGATAGATGTATGATCAGTGATAGTAGTCAGTATTGATTAGAGTGCTGTTTGTTGCTTCATATCTGTAATTTTAATGCTACAGCAGCACAGTATTGTCTTCATTCAATTATTTTCTCTGCTAGATGTCACTAAAATGAACTGCTAAATATCAGGCTTAATTAACCTTTTGTCAATACTTTTGAACCTAAAGCCTTGTTCATTTAAAAAATACCTAATTTTGTCATTACTAATGGGGCTGGAGTGAAGGAATGAAGAATCATGTGCTCTGAAGGCAAAACAATTAAGCTCCTCCAAAGTACCTGTTTCTCATTAAAGAAGTAGAAATGATGGCGTTTTACGTGGAGTTCTCAGTATAGCTGTGTGCTCTTCCCCCTCACCACACGTGGGAATGGAATGAAGCTAGCAAACGACATGAACAAGTATTTTACATCAATGTTTTTGAATCTGACAAGCAATAAAAATATATGGCAATGTTAATAATCCAGTTTGACTTTGCCACTGCAGCAAGCGGATGTACCATATTCTCCTGCTGGAGACCTCGGGACCGAGCATCAACCCACCCCTTTTTTGAAGAAAGTTGGATAAATGCCCATCCGAAATTAAATTAAATGAAATTACAAGGAACACATTTAATGGATGAGACATGGACAAAAAAAAAAAAAAAAAAAGACACAAATGGGTGAGTTGTGATTTATTTTGTATTTGTGATGAAATCAGACATTTTACTGAAACAGGCATTCCAACGGCCGAAGTATTGCCAATGCTCATGCATTGACCCACCCCTTCTTTAGGCAGAATTTCACACAGAGAATATGGTAGTTATTTATTTATTTATTGTTGCTGGCTCGTGATCATAGTGTGTGGCTGCTCCTCTCACAGCCAATGATGGTGGAATTTTGCCATCACCCTCTCACTGAAAACAACTAAACATCCTGTTTACACTATGGTGCTTACTGCCAATGGATGAATGCAGCATCAGAAGTACTTTTTCAGATTGTCGATATTTTTTGCAGAGAACAGAATGTGTTAGCCATCAAGCTGTAAAAACAATGATGAACAGAACAGAGATGAAACTGAAAGACAGACTGTCCCAAAGTGATGTCATGTGTTTCTTACTCATAGCATTTTTAACTCAGAAAAGCCTAGTTTGGATTAGTGGATCATGCTATGACAGTGTATTTGATCTTCATTGTTGTCTTTACATGAAATAGTTTTGCTAAAAATATCAATTGAATGAGACTTTGAATAATGATAAGATTCCTCAGGTTAGATACCTCAGGTCAGGTCTGAGAGCATGCGCTGGTGCTATGTGTCACCATATCCACCACAATACCAAACCATCTTGGATCCTTGATGTCAACCACCCAGGCAGACAGCAGTTCTATGTAATCCCCATCTCTTGAAAGTAACATCTATCTGCTGCAGACAGCTAAAACATATATATCTCTTTGGACTTCTCTAGCCACTGGCGTCTTCAACACTGAGGCACCTGCATGCTGGAATATGCAGAGAAATGTGCTACATTTCCAAAATGTCATCAGTGATGTTCCCTCACAATGCTACTGATTCTCCTCATCTGAGTCTCCCAAAGGGGCCCCTCACACATAACACAAAGTTGGGCGAAAGAAGCAGAAACCAGCCAAAAATCCGCAAACAAAAAACACACTGAAGGACACCGCATCATATGGTCCATAAGTCACATGGTGGATGTGACAGTCTGATTGCCAGCTGAGTGTTCACATGATCACATGGAGCTCGTCACATGGGGCAGCTGCCTGATCTTGTGTGTGCTGGTGCATTCACCACTGGCCGTTGCAAAAGCGATGTGTTTTTATGTATTTCCACGTGAAGACAGTATGCACATGCATGTGCCTCACGGTGGAGTGTCGTAAGGTCATGTCCATCATAACACAGTATGTGTTCTACAGCTGTGACTTGCCATTCCACAGTTCCCAACAGCTGCTGCTGTTGCGGACACGCCCACCTTTGCGATCAGCACACAGAACAAAGTGTCACTCTCTGTTTCTTAGTTCTGTGATTATTTATTTTAGTTATTTCTTATGTAATTATGTATGTAGTTGTTGTACTGTAGTATTTATTTATATACTTCTCCTGGCTGTGTTTTCTGTGTTTTTAATGTAATACTGTAGTATTTATTTATATACTTGTCCTGGCTGTGTTTTCTGTGTTTTTAATGTAGTAATACTGTAGTATTTATTTATATACTTGTCCTGGCTGTGTTTTCTGTGTTTTTAATGTAACACGTCGTGTGCACTGAGCCGTCATTTCCAGCTGTCAGTGAGTCACTGGCCGCCGATCAGTGATCATTAAGGTGGATCCAAAAGTTGGATTCTTCTTAAATGATGGAGTTGCTGTCCCTTGTGTGCAGGGAGGGGTCCCTACACCACAAAACTGGCTGTGCACCTGAGACAGAAAAGGGGTGAAATGACATTGTAAAGAGGCTTTGGTATTGTAGACGTGGTGCATTCACTGGCCGTGGATCTTTTCAGCTCTGTACTGCTGTATGGAGCCATTTTTATTACTCGCTTGAGTTAAAGCTGGGTTTCAGTTTTAGTTTTTTCATTCCCCTTTATCCTGTCCTTGTCATTACTTTCTGCTGTTTTCCCATGAGCACAACTGACGTTTTCTCAGAAGCCACCCACTCCCCCCACCCCTTTATATTATTGATGCTGCTCTCCTCTCGCTTTCTTGTCTTCCCTCTTTTTGTGCTAATTCTTATTTCTCCCACATGGAGTTTTTCAACTCTCTGATTCAAATTTTAATTTTTCCTCCTTTTTGTCTTCTTACTTTTCTCTATTCTTTAGCTTGCACGTTTCCCTTTCTCTTCTTCTATACCACTTTTTCCTTCTCATTAAAATCCCCCTCCTCCCTGACCAGTGTCTCATTATCTGACAGTTACAGTGGTACTCCTATGAGAGGGCAAGGTGAAACCCAGAGGGCACTGTGACCTTCCTTTCTGCTATCAGTGATGAGCTATCAGTGCAATAATGGAGTGCACACGCATGTGCATGTGCATGTGCATACACAACAGAATTCATAAGGTGCTAACAGCCTGCAGAAAACCTGTCACCAGCACACACGTAATGGCACATGGCACGTTCTGTCAGATCAACGCCAGCAGCCTTCAGACCTTCTACCTGTGATTCAGGCTAAAGAGCTGAAAGAAGCGACAGTCATCTTTCCCGTTTCTTTGCTGGATTCTTTCATGCACACATTAACAAAACTCATTGTGCATACACTCACATCAGTTTCTTGCACTATCAAGTTGTGTTTTGTTCAGATTCAGGCCTGCACAGGCACTGAATGATGAAGATGATGATAACTTAATAATAATAATAATAATAATAATAATAATAATAATTGCCTAGATTAACATTACTCTTTATAGCTGGTGAATCTAAATAAGGTTATTTGTTTTATAGTGGTATAATTCAACAAAGTCATATCTTTCCAATGTAATCATGGCAGTATTACTACACTATTTGCTGTTTCGCAGTTGTGAATCTTGCAGTCTTGTGGTCTGTGACTCAGGTGAGAGGTCAGTTTCAGCAGAGTTCCGGTGTCGCAGAACGAACGGTCCCCCCAAAAACTGATCCACCCTGCCTTCACTGCGCATGCATCATTTCAGACCACAGCTGCATGTCTGAGACTGACTCTCTTCACCCAAAGCAATCAAAGGTAATAACGTGATTAATAAGTATCAAATGACAAAGTAAAACCTCTTAAATCATTCTAAAGTTAGTTTTAAACAGAAATGAGGCGATAATCGGTGAGTCGTTACCGACGCTCTGAAATGACGTAGGCGCAGCGGCAGCTGTGGTGCTCTGATCGCTTCCGCCATCTTTTATGATGAAATAATGCTAAATTTATGTGGAAATGTTTGTTGTACAAAAGCTTCAGATATCTGTTGCTGAGATAGATGATGACTGGAGTGCAGTTTTAAGCAGAAATGAGGTGATAATCCGTGAATCACTGCTGACACTCAGAAATGATGTATGCGCAGTGAAGGCAAGATGGACCGATTTTTAGGGGGGGACTGTTTGGTTGACGACACCGGTACAGGGCACAATGTAAACAAACCTCTTGAAGTCTGGACAACAAGACAACATCGGGGCACGGCAGAAGTCCATCACAGGTGCTACACCTCTAGATAACCATCCTAACTTGAGAGAACATGTCATCACCGTGAACTCGCTCAACGCCATCCACATCCTCGCCTGCCACTGTTTACATGTGCTGTGAGACGCTGGAACTCTGCTTGTGTCACAGAGCATTCTGGGAAGCACAGGGGGCCGCCAGGGGGATTGTGGGAAATGTTAAAGTACTGAACACAGTGAATGTTTGTTGTCCTTTTAGAGAGAAACATGTTTTTATGTTTGCTAATAATTTAGATCACTTAACAGGGTTACATTGTGCACCTCTTTGAGGATTATTAAAGTTTGCATCTAAAAATACTCCACAGAGTGATGTGATACAGCCCAAAAACCCATTTTCAAGTCTTGAGAGAACGACCTGTTTCTGTGCCTGTTGCTTAAAATGGAAAAACTACTGCTTGCCACACCCACTCTCCTGACTGACAGGGGGCGTCGGTCTTCCACCGACTCTGCAGGTGCATCACACGGGGGGAATTTGATCTAATGTGATCACTGTCACAGCGCAAATATAAAACTTCAGTTATTCATAATTTCTTTACATGGAATACTGTCCTGATTAAGCAGCTTCAGAAAAACATATTGTCAGGAATTTTCAAAAATTCAACAACAAAAATTCATTTTAGAAAACTGAACACAACTGAAAACACATTAAACCTTCAATGAAGACTTTCATAAAAGCCAAGAAATTTTTCTATGTCAATACTTAAAAAATGTAACCTAACTGTAAACAGATTTTCCGCAAAAGTCAGCTGTCCTCCTACAATATAGTACAAATGACCACATCTAGAACCCGTGGCTCTCCACAGGTCAACATTGTAGTGTTGTTTGTTGGTCTTTTGGTTGCCCCCATTTATTGAGGATAGCCACAGTGGATTCAGTACAAATCTGCATTGGGATTTAGTGCATGTTTTATGACAGAGTGTGCTTCACGTCACAATTTTTGATATTTTCTTCGCTGTTCCAAGGAGAGTTTGTTCACCCAAATGCAGGAATGTTAAGCTTCATGATGTAAACAAAATCGTGACTGCAAACATCGCAGAGTGCATTTCATAACAACTTTTATGTGCTATGTGATTTTATTTCATTTACTGAAAAAGAAACTAAGTAAAAGTGGGCTTTAAATCATTAAATTGAATCAAAACATTACTTATGCTGTACTCATTCACTGGAAAAATAGACATTTAGTGACCTGATTGCATCACTATTCCCTGCAAAAATCCTTGATAGTGCAGCAGATTAAAGAATATTTACAGAGGAATCTTTCAAATGGTGATACAAGCACCAAATTCGGCACAAATATGCCTTAGACATTACTCTCTTGAAAATGCAGACTATCCACTTGATCTTTTAATAGGCAGCCAGGTAGGGGTCAAAAAAGAATTACACAGGGATAAAAATTAAAAGATGCTCCAATCATATTGAAACTACACCACATTATTTGTCTGATCATACAGATTCCAAAAAGGTATAGTTTGGACTATCTTTGACTGAATGTTATGAAGTTATGGGGTAAAAACAGCAAAAACGGTGACAAAGGTCAATTTCAATTTGTACAGGGGTCCAAAGTTAAAGTTGGTCCAGGTTTGGTAAAAAGTGATTCAAATTACTGGTTGAGCTAATAGGATTAATTAATGGAACAATTTTGACCATGGTGAATGTTTACTGTCCAAAGTAAAGGTCAAACAAGGTCAACGTCCATTGTAATCTATGGCATACGACATATGTTACCCTGTAACATGATAACTAAATACGACACATGGTGCAAACTACTGCTTTTTAAATTCAACTCAACCAGTATTTTCCATCACATTTTACCAAAATTGGAGCATTGGAAAGCAGTCAGAGAAATCAACCCTGACAGTTGCAGTTCAGTCTGAAGGACATTCTAAGCAGAGGGAGCAGAAAAACTAAAAGCCTTTCTTGCTGTTTCAGTCTGAACAAGAGGTACACGAAAGCACAACATGTCATTCAGCTTTCAGATCTCTGAAGAAAATTAGATAAATAAGTTGGAACAACCCAATAATAGTGTGGGTCAAGTATCTGGACAGTGACACAACTTTTGTCATTTTACTTCTGTGCACCACCACAAAGGAGTTGAAATGAAACATTCCATATGTGTTTGCAGTGTTGTAGAGTTATAGATTGATGAAACTCTGCACATTGCAATTTTTTTCTGTTGTTAACACAGCTGGGTTTCCATTACAGATTTGCACAAATGTTTAGGTATATTTTCACAATCTTGACAAAATTCAGTTGCAAAATGACAGTGTTTCCACTGAGTTATTAAATGCCACAGCTGGGTTTTGTTATCTTGCGATAACTGTCATTGTAGCAAGGCTCTTGCTTGCACTGCAATTCTAGCTGTCATGGCCACACATTGCTAAATCTTGCTAAAAATGGGCATTTCAAATAAAAAAAAATCTAATAATGCGGTAATGTCATCTCTTTTAATGTTTAACAAGCTTTTTGTCTCTTATTCTGTCTTCTGTCTGTGCCATGTATTTTAGAATGTCACATGATTCTTTCTATACATTATGTGATGTCACCAACTGGTTAGTGAACTTGGGTCCAGTGCGTAAGGTTCCCGGTTCAAATCCCATCCCTGCCACATTTCTCCACGTAATGTGGAGTTGCGTCAGGAAGGGCTTCCGGCATAAAACTTGTGCCAATTCAACATGCAGACCCACCTTGAATCTGCTGTGGTGACCCCGAGTGCAAACAAGGGAGCAGCCGAATGTGATGTCGAATAGCAGAAAATGTGTTTCCATTGCAGTTTTTCAAAATAAGGCTTTTTCAAATCACTTGAATGCCAGCAAAAAACTTTTTTCCTCCCGATATACCATTAAGTGTTCCATTAAGTGCATTTTCTCTTCACTAATTCAAAATGTACAATTCAAATGTACAATGTACCTACGAATTCATGGTCAAAGTGGAAGATGACAAGTTTTACTCAGGATGTCCATCCTGACACAACTCACACAAATAGGGCACGAGTGGCCTTGACCTGGGCACTCTTTCACTGTGGACGTATTGTCCAGGCTGTTAAAGTCATTGTGGCTCATCCTGAGTTGATTTTAATGAAATTTAGGAAAATCTGATTGCCCAATTTAATCATTTCGCTGAACTAAAAAAAAGTGGTGGAAAAAAAGGACAGCAGGAATGTTTGATGCCTTTGAATTGTCACTGGGGCTAATGCAGGGTGGTGGGGGTTGGGGGAGAGAGAAAGAGCTCAGTGGGCCTCATGTATTAACGTTGCACACTTGTGGCGTAAATTTACGGCGTAAACTTGAAATACACCAAAGTCGCCGTGACATGTATCAAGCAGTGCGCACCTGCCCATTTCTAGCGTACGCCTGACGTGATCTTGATAAATGCGGTGGGTGGAAACGATCGTAATTATAATAAACACGCCCATAAATATTCAGACTCCACTTCAGACACAACCTCATTTTACGACATGGAAGCCGGGAAGACGGCAATGAAAAAGAACTCCACCAATCACGACACATGCCAATAGAGCGCCAAAAGCAGCTGTCGTATCAATTGTTTTGTAGTATAATCAAAAAAGTGTTACAGTGGTCTGTCATTAATCGCTGGAGTTACGTTCTAAAAAATAGCCCGTAATACGCGAAACCGCGATGTAGTCAGCGTTATTTTTTACAATTATTATAGACGTTTCAAAGCTGTAAAACCCCTCACTGCACAGTTTATACACTTTCTCAATCAGGCATGAACATTTTCTTACTTTTCTCTCATGTGTAAACACTCTCAAAGTTCAAACCTTAGTAGGAAAATAATACCAAACTGTTTTCAGGCCCAAACATTTGTTTGAGAAATAAAAATAGAACGTTTTCCTATAAATAATTATGATGGCATTTAGAACTAACAAGGTCGGACACATAAGAAATTATTAATAGTGACTCACCAGTATGTCACAGATCGGACCTCTGCGTCCTGGTGCTGCGCCTTTTCCCACTCACATCTCGCTACAGCAGGTGTCTGTGTCCATGTGACAAACACAGTTATGAGTAGTTGTTGGCGCTCTTTTCCCTTCTGGGCAACAAGATTCTTATAAACAGATACGCAGAACACAGAACACTGTAAAAAAAAAGGCATGCAAAATTGGACTAAATACTCTGCGAGACTCCGAGGCCATGACAGGTGAACGGCGTTATAGCGAGGAACCACTGTATTCTCTTTTCACATGTCAATAATTATAACATGTGGAATATTTGCTCACTCAATTAATAAGACACACCTAATCTGTCAGATTTCTTTATTTTTTAAATATATTTCTGTATTTATTTTATTGTGACAACCGAATGGAGACGACAAAACCTGGTTGCAGCACGGGCGAATTAAGGGAATGACGAAACTACAGTTGTTATTATCAATTTCATTGTCTAAAACGATCACACCACATGAAGGTAAGCTCAGCGCTGCTCTGGCTCCAGGCTCGAAGTCTAGAGAAAAAGGTGAGCAGCGCTTTCCTTCCTGTCAGCGCTGTAGCCACGGATCGTGCTCCATAACAATCCCGCAACAGCGGGATTTGTATTGATTATTATGTAGTATAATCAGGAAAGTGTTATTTATGTAACATATGCATTGATTTCTTTAATGGCACTGTTTATCATGTTGATCATCTTCATTTTTATGTGGATTCCAGCGCTGGTTCATTCTGGTGTATAATTTACGCCACCTCTCGACCTGGTGTATATTTTCAGCACAGCGTACGCTAACGACCACATCGATAAATGCCACGTAGCGCAGCCGTTTTGGCGTACACCCCATATACGCTCAAATATTGCCATACGCAACATTGATACATGAGGCAGTTATGACTGCGCCAGGCTTTTTCACATCTTGTACCACACTGCAAGGGCGAGCCGTGTTCCTCACATGCTAACAAACATCTGGATCCCAACATGCTCTGGCCCGTCAGTGATTAATAACTGTATTTCTCCTTCCCCGTGGCCTCACATTTAGTGAATCCATCCAGTCCTCTGTGAGCATCTCTTACCGTGCACCTGGAAAGTATTCACAGCGCTTCAGTTTTTCCACATTTTCTTACACTTTTGGAACGCAACTATATATATATATATATATATATATATATATATATATATATATATATACACACACACACACACACGCACACACACACACACACACACACAGACTCACTACCAGTCAAAAGTTTGGACACACTTTCCCACGTGCCCAAACTTTTGGATGGCTGTGTCTGCTGATTGCATGTTAGATGATTTCCAGTTGCTGCTGTCATCAAGTGATTGCCATTTCCTCCTTTATTGTGATGAACAGATTAACAGCTATGCAGATGATGTGAAGCTGAGCTATTAACATCACTCACATCCGTCAAACTAAAACAAAGCTGCGGGAAATATGCTTTTCTTGGGCTGGTACACCTTTGATGCTTTTATGTAGCTTCTGATCCTCACAGCGTCACTAAAATAGCACACTTTTATTAACTGTCATTAAAGAAATACTGACAAGTGCATGTTGGACATAAAACAAAGCTTGGTGGGACTGACTGAAAGCAATGCCACATACAGAGAGAACAACAGCGATACAGTTAGAAGAAATCAACAAGAGGTAATTGGTGTTTTGTTGTTTGGTTTCTTAGGTATGAGAATCCTCTTGTTTCTTGTGTTTGTTCTGCATAAGTAATATTGCTCATGTTGGGCTGTGCAGATTTCATCCTCCCTTCAAAGATGAGACATTGATGAAATGGCTCCAACCACATGCCGATACCCTCTGATACACTTCTCCAATGGCACTATTGGTGCATCAAAATTACGTTTCAGGCACAAAAAAAAAAAAAATCTGATCAGTCATGTCAAACTCTTGGACAGTGTCATTGTCTCTTTTCCGTGATACAGCAAAGCTTTAGTTCAGTCAACCTTTGTCAATGCTGTCTTAACTGTTTGGAAAGCCGATGCAGCCACTCATCCATTTAGAGCAGATGAATGTGCTTATACCTTCACCTCTGCACAAACGAGTTCCACTCTGCCCTGTCTGTGACCAGCGTAGCGGTGTGAGGGGTGCCAAACACAATCTGAGAGTAATGGGGGAGGTGTCTCTCTTGCTCAAATGGATCATTGCGCTCCAGCTCCCAGGGAGAGGCAAATCATTTGTAGGGACAGGCGGAGTCTCAAAGTAGACAGTGATCTAGATGAGTAGCCAGGGTCCTCGACTGATACGCTACACTATCATAACCCCATCGGAAATGAACAGACTGAGGAAAGCTGAGAAAAAAAGGCCTCATATGAATAAATCATATTTTAAACCATTATAGCAAGCTAATATAGGCCACCATATATAATATGTCTCAAAAACATGCATTAATGTTTCATCATAAATACCCAAAACACCCTAAAAGAAGTGAATTTAATTTAGGCCGCAGTGGGTGATTTTGCATTCCAGTCTAACTGTAACTATAAACCATCAGCACACCGTATTGGGACTGGTCGTACTTTCAGTTGTGGTTCCGATTTGCTTTTACACCAACAACTACGCAGCACATCTTAATGTCTGACCTTTTCTCCACAGTGCATAATGGTAAGGAAGACCATTGTCCCACATCCATTTAGACTTATGTGGCTAGGGATGGGTATTGATAACATTTTATCGTTATCGATACCATTATCGATTCTACTTATCGATCCGATTCCTTATCAATTCCCTTATTGATACCTCTTGTGAATTTTCTGTGTACTAAAAGTAGGCTTTACAGGTTTTCTATGTCAACAACATTTTATTGAGTCTTAAAGTAAATAAATATGAAATTAGTAACAGGATCCTTAAACTCTGGACATAATAAACTCTACATGGTGGATCCTTGATCTCTGGACATAAATAGAAATAAACAAAATCTGCAGTTTTTGTCAAAAGCATTTCCTTTCAGACATTATTGGCATGAATATCACTCCATACATCTGAGCTGAGCTCAGATGTAGCTGTGCTGCATGTCAGGATGTAATTCATAAAGAATGCAGGACGTCTCTTTTTGGGAGGAAAAAACATTTTAGTGGATTGTAGTTTATTGTCTGTATTACAGTGTTTGGAAAGAGGTGTAATTTTATTTAAAGCGGCAATTCGTTTTGAAGTTATTAATTCTGACCGGACTCTTTCTCGGCAGACAGTGGTGCAGCATTTGGAGCTGTGCCAACAGAACGGAGGACGATTCTCGTTTCTTGACTACAACAAGACAAGAGCCCCAGTTAGTGACTTTAATCCACACAAAAGTGACTCACGGTTGACATATTTTAATGGCTTTGAGAGGGGTTAAGAAGCGGACTTTCCGCTTCTGAAGAGCAGTGAAACAAAGAACCCACAAGCCAGTGGATTGAAGCATTGCTTCAATAGTTCACGCTTCAAAGTGGTGTCACGCTACAGAAGCAGTTGATTACTAGCCGCTGCAGGGACTGTAATCAATGCAAAGAAATCATTTTCCCAGCAAACACCCTCAAAAACAACAGCCACTCTGAAGGGCCGATAAGGGAATTGCTACACAAAAAGGCTATTTATGTCAGTGGATCGAATCATTTCTTAACAATACCCGAAAAGAACCGGTTCTCAATACCCAACCCTACATGTGGCGCTCTTCCACCTCATGCTTGTTGTACAGTTTTCTCACATGCATTGATATTTTTCTGGGCACCTCCAAATTTCTCTTAACACCTTCACATTAATGTTATACTTATGATTATAATAATAAGAAAGAAGAGGAATTAAATCTGTATGTAGGCTGTAAACTGTTGTGGCTGTTTTTATCCCCAGATTCTGCAGCATGGAGGTGATGAGAGTCAACAAACCCCCGGACATCACTCCATCACAGGTCACTTCCTCAGCCATTTACAGCTGGGTGGACAGAGACAATGCAGATGAAGTGTCTTGTCCAAGGACACAGACAGGTATCACTACCTACAGTGAGAAAGAACAAAGAGAATAAAGAAGTCCTTTATTGGCCCGAGGCCTATTGGTGCCGACAGCAAGGTGGATCAGTGGTTAGCAGTCTTACCACACAGCAGAAAGGGCTGCTGTTTGATTTCACCCATGCCCAGTTTCTTTCTGTGTCAAGTTTGCATGTTCTCTCTATATTTGTGTGGGATTCCGCAGGACGTTCCTCGTCGCCATCAAAATGAGTGATCAACCGACATGGGTTTTTCAATGGCTGATACCGATATTTAGGGCAACTGATATCTTTTTCACGCAGGTTGGGTGAATCCCAATCCATCTGTGGCATCGGGACACCTGTGTGCTCCATCTTCTGATGCTAGGACAATGTAAAAACTATTCTGTCTGATGTGACACAATATGTCTGTGTCAGCGACAGTAAATTGTTTAATCAGTCGAAGCAGACTTGCTGAAATTAGTGCACCATCAACACCAAACTACCTTTATTTAAATTCTCACAAAAAGATTTCAGCAAATGTAATTATATAGACAACAAACAAAATGAACTATACTGACCCTTGAAAGATCACTAGTAAATAAATGTCAAATGAGCTCATTATTCACAATAAATAAAGAATGTACTTCATTTTATTTTTGGTGCCATATGCCCAGAGAAATTAAGGCATAAACATGGACTCATTAGCTTGATTTCACCTGCCTCTGATAAACGTTCAGAAACCTCAAGCTGTGAGGAATATGAATTTTGGTGACATCATCTCAGGTTACAGCCACAAAATGAATGGGGGGAAATGCAATTTTTGACAGTATGCAATCAGTGTTTTTTGTGGACTTGATTAATGATTAATATGTGTATTTTGCAAGGATGTAATCACATGACTATTCTTGCTTATTAGGTAGACAGATTTTCCAAACACTGTATTTGGAGGAGGAAAGTGACAGGTTTTTTAATAGTGTGTCACATATAAACGGCACAAGTGAAGCCCAGTGCAGTGTGAGAATGGTCTTCAAAACATGGACCTAACCACAGATTTTATCCTTTCCTTTCGTGTGGCCATGAAGAAATTCTTAACAAAGCGGATTTCCTCTCCCAAAAGTGTGGAACGGCTGTGTTTGTGGATTGTGCCGTAGTGCTGCGTCACGCCATGTTAAGCTAAGCCCTACCAGTAGCCCCAGTGTCAGTGACACCAGATCTGCAGGCTGCTGGAGCGCCACACAGTCGAACAATAATCCTAAACTAGCTTGTTGCCCGTGGGGATCCACGACCTCTAGATTGGGTAGTGTTTATAAAAAATTAACTGACATTTTTCAAGAGTGGTAAAAATTATGCAAAGTTTCTGTCATGAGTCGGAAAGGTGTGTGAGTCCAGAATGATTTTAGAACCTTTAGAGCTAGACAGTTTTTAGAGGAAGAAGTCTATCCATTTATTTCTTGTTAATTACGTAATTTTTTAAATGTTAATTTTCTGTCTTAATGTATTTATAAATTGTTTAGGTTCTTGTTATCATATGCACACTATTATTCTTGTCATTATTATTCTTGTCATTATTATTATTGTTTTTATTATTATTATTGTTATTATTATTTTATTGTATTATTGCTTATATTTTGTCATTTGATTCTTAAATGGACCACAATGGAAATAAGTGTTTTCACTTTCTTGTGTCATCCATGTATTTTTTAACATATTTACAATTATATTATGTACTTACACTGAATGCACGCACGCTTACACAGATGCCAATTGGCTTCGTTTTTAATATATAAATGATTTACCACCACCTGCGTGAATGGTGTGTGAGTCCTGGATGTAATTATCAGTGCCCGTTGTTCAGTGTTGTTAGCTGATATCCGTAGTTCCGCCAAGAATATTAGTCCTATCAGTGTTTCATTTTGGCGGCATTCAACATTGACCCAAAATACATAATCATACCAAACAGCAAGTTTCAGCTCTCCCCAGTTTGCCCGTGATCAGAATTACACACACACACACACACACAGACACACACACACACACACACACACACACACACACACACACACACACACACACACACACACACACACACACACACACACGTACACAGACACACACACACACACACACACACACACACGTACACAGACGCCACTTGACTTTTAATATATTGCGGCGAACTGCAGGGAAGAATGAAAACCGAGCCAAAGCTTTTTGTAGTTTCTGTATTCTGGCACAAGCATGTGCTTTTATTGTTAAACACCCACAAACAGATAGTGGTGGAAGACATCAAACACACTTCACGTCTCATTCATAGCAATGGCAGCATGACACTTAACTAAACTGACTAAAACAATTGAACTAAATCAAATCAAATCAATTTTATTTATATAGTGCCAAATCACAACAAACAGTTACCCCAAGGCACGTTATATTGTAAGGCAAGGCCATACAGTAATTACGGAAAAACCCCAACGGTCAAAAGGACCCCCTGTGAGCAAGCACTTGGCAACAGTGGGAAGGAAAAACTCCCTTTTAACAAGAAGAAACCTCCAGCAGAACCAGGCTCAGGGAGGGGCAGTCTTCTGCTGGGACTGGTTGGGGCTGAGGGAGAGAACCAGGAAAAAGACATCCTGTGGAGGGGAGCAGAGATCATCATCATCATCATCATCAGAACATTCAGTGCATCATGGGAACCCCCCAGCAGTCTACGTCTATAGCAGCATAACTAAGGGATGGTTCAGGGTCACCTGATCCAGCCCTAACTATAATAGCAAAAAGGAAAGTTTTAAGCCTAATCTTAAAAGTAGAGAGGGTGTCTGTCTCCCTGGTCTGAATTGGGAGCTGGTTCTACAGGAGAGGAGCCTGAAAGCTGAAGGCTCTGCCTCCCATTCTACTCTTACAAACCCTAGGAACTACAAGTAAGCCTGCAGTCTGAGAGCGAAGCGCTCTATTGGCGTGATATGGTACTATGAGGTCCCTAAGATAAGATGGGACCTGATTATTCAAAACCTTATAAGTAAGAAGAAGAATTTTAAATTCTATTCTAGAATTAACAGGAAGCCAATGAAGAGAGGCCAATATGGGTGAGATATGCTCTCTCCTTCTAGTCCCTGTCAGTACTCTAGCTGCAGCATTTTGAATTAACTGAAGGCTTTTCAGGGAACTTTTAGGACAACCTGATAATAATGAATTACAATAGTCCAGCCTAGAGGAAATAAATGCATGAATTAGTTTTTCAGCATCACTCTGAGACAAGACCTTTCTAATTTTAGAGATATTGCGCAAATGCAAAAAAGCAGTCCTACATATTTGCTTAATATGCGTATTGAATGACATATCCTGATCAAAAATGACTCCAAGATTTCTCACAGTATTACTAGAGGTCAGGGTAATGTCATCCAGAGTAAGGATCTGGTTAGACACCATATTTCTAAGATTTGTGGGGACAAGTACAATAACTTCAGTTTTATCTGAGTTTAAAAGCAGGAAATTAGAGGTCATCCATGTCTTTATGTCTGTAAGACAATCCTGCAGTTTAGCTAATTGGTGTGTGTCCTCTGGCTTCATGGATAGATAAAGCTGGGTATCATCTGCGTAACAATGAAAATTTAAGCAATGTCGTCCAATAATACTGCCTAAGGGAAACGTATAAAGTGAATAAAATTGGTGCTAGCACAGAACCTTGTGGAACTCCATAATTAACCTTAGTCTGTGAAGAAGATTCCCCATTTACATGAACAAATTGTAATCTATTAGATAAATATGATTCAAACCACCGCAGCGCAGTGCCTTTAATACCTATGGCATGCTCTAATCTCTGTAATAAAATTTTATGGTCAACTGTATCAAAAGCAGCACTGAGGTCTAACAGGACAAGCACAGAGATGAGTCCACTGTCTGAGGTCATAAGAAGATCATTTGTAACCTTCACTAATGCTGTTTCTGTACTATGATGAATTCTAAAACCTGACTGAAACTCTTCAAATAGACCATTCCTCTGCAGATGATCAGTTAGCTGTTTTACAACTACCCTTTCAAGAATTTTTGAGAGAAAAGGAAGGTTGGAGATTGGCCTATAATTAGCTAAGATAGCTGGGTCAAGTGATGGCTTTTTAAGTAATGGTTTAATTACTGCCACCTTAAAAGCCTGTGGTACATAGCCAACTAATAAAGATAGATTGATCATATTTAAGATCGAAGCATTAATTAATGGTAGGGCTTCCTTGAGCAGCCTGGTAGGAATGGGGTCTAATAAACATGTTGATGGTTTGGAGGAAGTAACTAATGAAACTACATACACACAATAAATCAATAACACTAACAACACTGTTAAACTAACATGAACCACAGTAGCAACATTTAAAATCCCAAAACCCTGAACCCCCATGGTGCATTGCAGCATAATGTGCATTGTTCACTGTTCTTAGATAATATCTCTAATTTCTCCTTGACCCAAAATACATTTAGCATGTCAAATGGCAAACGTCAGCTCTCCGCAGTTTCTCTGTGATGGAAGCCATACACACACATGCACATGCGTAAACGTGTACACAGAGGCCACTTGGCTATTATAATATAGATGGCTCTGTGTGTGAACACAGCAGGAGTGAAATCAGAGACACAACTTTCAGTATGTAATCATTATTATTCAGTCTTATTGAGATGTATGCCATGTTGTTTTGCTTAGTTTTTTTTTTTTCTGAATACACGGCAGGTTACAAAGAGACAAAGATGAACATTCGTACGTCGCAAAATACAATAATTTGGTTTGAAAGCCAAATTAAAGCCATATTACATTTGGAAACAAAAAAAAAAAAAACAACCCAGATTGACTGTGTGTACTGGAATAAATCATGAAGTGGACTGCAGCTGAACACAGGTGAAGTTACCTTCAGGCAGGTAATCGTCAGCACCTTAGGTTACATCACTTTTATGGCTAAAAAATAGCTCTGATTCTGTGTGCATTTTTCAGATGGTGGAAGGAGAATTTTATTTTTATGAGCTACATCAGGACTCATGCCATTTAGAGTTGGATGTAATCATTCATAATTTGGTATATAATTTTTTAAAAGATAGTGTTGATTGGAGTATGGCATGCTCTTTAAGTCTTATCATTTTGCTCTGATAAAATAGCTATCCAACATTAACATCTGCTCATGGAATGTGGAACTAAATTAAAGAGGCAGGCCCAAGACCAGAAGAACCTCCATTTATCCATGATGGTCCCTTGCAAAAGGTACTTTATCCCCAATTTGCTCCTAGTGTGCAGTTGAGCAATGTTCAATATGTACATTGGTTGCACATTTCGGTTTCACATTTCTAATTGGGAAACATGAGATAATTATGTAATCTGGAAAAATCCTGATCATATGCAACTCATCTACATATTCAAATCATGAAATTCCAACTTTTTTTCAGTGTAGGATGTGTAAGAATGTGTGTTTTAACACTTCAGACCAACAGGGCTTCCTCAGATTGCTGTGTCAGCAGTCCGATACATAATTGAATTGCAGCCTTTTTAACTTTGAGACACACAAAAATCAGATCTGGCAAATATCATGTGAACTGTAGTGATAAGGATCCATTCCCACACTGGTACGTATCAACATCACTACATCATCACAAGCCATCCAGAAAATAGTAAAGCACGATAATGGGTTGGGATTAAGCGACTCCGAGTGTACCTTTTAATGGAATGTTCTGCAGCAACTAAACACAGGTCTGAATCATTCTGTCTGGAGTTTTTTTTTTTTTTTTTTTTTTTGTGGTTAAGAAATTTAGAAGAGTGTAGTTTAGCAAATCTTCCATCTTGCCTGCTTCAGAGTGAGGTGCTAAAATATTTAGATTGATGCAACTTGTACATCTTAAGATTGATTTTTCTCTTTGGTGTCTTTTCTAAGTGAACGTAAGTTGAAAGGAGTTGTTTAGTGGGCTGGTTGGACGGAAGGGGAACAGACACCATGGGTGGCAGGCTGAAGAAGCGAAAGCATAATATAAAAGTAGAATCCTTCAAGGTTCTGAGGACCACCGTTTCCCCCACCTCCACATACCGGCTTGTAAAACAATCAGTCGTGGACATACACTGCAATTAGGGCCAAACCGTTTCAGTCAAACAGCTATGACCTTGAGTTTGAGTCTTAATGGTCATTCAAAATCAATGGTCATGTAAAAGAAAGAGAAAGTTGGACGAAATGGGTTTCCTCAGGAGGGTGGCTGGTGTCTCCCTTAGAAGCAGGGTCAGAAGTTCAGTTATTCATGAGGAGCTCGGAGTAGAGACGCTGCTCTTTCGCATTGAAAGGAGCTAGCTGAGGTGGTTCAGGCATATGGTAAAGATGTCTTAACCTAGACACCTCCCTTGGGAGGTGTTTCAGGCACGTCCAGCTGGGAGGAGACCCTGGAAAAGACCCAGGACTAGGTGGAGAGACTATATCTTCACACTGGAACGCCTCAGGATCCTCCAGTCAGATGTGGTTAATGTGGCACGGGAAAGGGAAGCTTGGGGTCCCCTACTGGAGCTGCTACCCCTGTGACCTGATTCTGAATAAGTGGTTGAAGATGAGTGAGTGATAAATGTGTCTGTAACCAATTCCTCAAAATAGACATTATTTTTGAGTTGACCATTAAAGGTCACTCACAATCAAAGGTTGTGTGACAAAGAGAATGTAAATCCGAAGCAGCAGCTCAGCTTTTGTTCACTGTATTGATGGATATTCAAAGCAAGAAGTCTTAATTTTCAAAAGCTATAATTATGACTGCTAGCAGTTTTCATCCTGTGCGTTGTTTAATTTTATGGAAGCTTGACATTTTTCAACACGGGCTCTATATTGATGGTACACCCAGAAAGTATTCACAGCACTTCGCCTTTTCCATATTTTTGTTATTTACAGCCTTATTCCAAAATGGACTAAATTAATTTTTTTTCCCAATTTTTTGATAATTTATTAAAAATAAAAAAAACCCTAAGAAATCACGTCTAAGAAAACTACAACCCAAATTCCAATGAAGGTGGGACATGTAAATATAAATAAAAATGTGTGAAATGTAAATAAAAACAGATACAATGATTTGCAAATCCTCTTCAACCTATATTCAATTGAATACACCACAAAGACAAGATATTTAATGTTCAAACTGATAAACTTTATTGTTTTTGTACAAATATTTGCTCATTTTGAAATACGAGGTCTATTAGGTAATAAACCGACCCTTTTATTTTTTTTTTAACTATATGGATTTGAATGACGTGCGATTAGACCAATCATGCTTGAACCCTCGTGCGCATGCGTGAGTTTTTTCAGTTCTTCTTCCCACGGAGCGGGACATCCTGCAGCGCTTCCAGGCGCCGTCGTCGGCCTGTTTCGACCTGAAAACATCCTAATTTAAGGCTTAATTCACCCAGGATGTCGTGAGAGAAGAGAGAAGATTCAGAAGAGGCCCGGCATGAGGACTTTATGCAGACATTCCACTGTTTAAGGACATTTTTTAATGAAAGACGTGCGCGCAAATTCGCCGAGTCATTTCCGTGATGACTCGGTGAATCTGTGTGCGCCGCGCCAGGAAAAACACCTCCGTGTTGAAAACCATTTGTAAAATTCAGGCGGCTTTTGATGGCTTTCAACAAGTGAGTAACTGAGAAATTGTTTAACAGCTTGGGCATGTTCCAACTTGCCCGTTAAGGTTTCCATGGAGGTGTTTTTCCTGTTGCGACCCCCCGCGGTCGGGTCCGGCCCGACACGCACGTTCTTTCATTACAAAATGTCCGTTAACAATGGAATGTCTGAATAAACTCCTCATGCCGACTTCTTCTGAAAGTTCTCTGTTCTCTGACGACTTCCTGGGTCAACAGAGCCTGAAATGTGGAAGTTTTCAACTTGAAACGGCGAGACGCTGCCGCCTCGAAGCGCAGATCGCTGTCAGGTGCCGTGGGCCGTCCTTACGGCGATACTACCAGACCAAAATCTCTCATCAGCCGTTAAAACTTTACCGAAAACCAGCTGAATTTATCGAATGGTGTCCACTCAGTTGTGCCTTACAGTTTTGAAAAAATTTTGATCAAACAAAGCAGCAGTCTCTGAGCCATTCCTAAACAATGAAAAAATCGACGAGAGGGTGGGCGACTCCTCACTCAATTTCAGCAAGACAATGCCAAGCCACATTCTGCACATGTTACAACAGCGTGGCTTCATAGTAAAAGAGTGCGGGTACTAGACTGGCCTGCCTGGAGTCCAGACCTGTCGCCCATTGAAAATGTGTGGCGCATTATGAAGCGCAAAATACGACAACGGAGCCCCCGGACTGTTGAACAACAGAAGTTGAATTACCGAAGTCGTACATCAAGCAAGAATGGGAAAGAATTCCACCAACAAAGCTTCAACAATTGGTGTCCTCAGTTCCCAAACACTTATTGAGTGTTGTTAGAAGGAAAGGTGATGTTCCTGTTGCCTTGCCGTGAGTCATTAAAACCTTTATTAAGAAGGACACTTGAGTATGGCTGGCTTTATTTTTATATAAACATACCACTGTCCCAGCTTTTTTGAAATGTGTTGCAGGCATCCATTTCAAAATGAGCAAATATTTGCACAAAAACGATAAAGTTTATCAGATTGAACATTAAATATCTTGACTTTGTGATGTATTCAATTGAATATAGGTTGAAGAGGATTTGCAAATCATTGTACTCTGTTTTTATGTACATTTTACACAATGTCACAGTTTCATTGGAATCGGGGTTGTATTCAATACCCTTTGCTCAATACTTTGTTGATGCACTTTTGACAGCAATTATAGCCTCAGGTCTTCTTGAACATGATGCCACAAGCTTGGCACACGTATCTTTGGGCAGTTTTGCCCATTCCTCTTTGCAACACCTCTAAAGCTCCATCAGGTTGGATGGGGAGCGTTGGTTCACAGCCATTTTCAGATCTCTACAGAGATGTTCAATCGGATTCAGATCTGGGCTCTGGCTGGGCCACTCAAGGACAGTCACAGAGTTTTGCTGAAGCCACTCCTTTGATATCTTGGCTGTGTGTTTAGGGTCATTGTCCTGCTGAAAGATGAACAGTATCCCCAGTCTGAGGTCAAGAGCGCTCTGGAGCAGGTTTTAATCCAGAATGTCTCTGTACATTGCTGTATTCATTTTCCCTCAATCCTGACTGGTCTCCCAGTTCCTGTTGCTGAGAAACATCCCCACAGCAGGATACTTCCACCAACATGCTTCACTGTAGGGATGGTGCCTGGTTTCCTCCAAACATGATGCCCGGCTTTCATGCCAAAGAGTTGAATCTTTGTCTCATCAGATGAGAGAATTTTGTTTCTCAGGGTCAGAAAGTATTTCAGGTATCTTTTGACAAACTCCAGGTGGGCTGCCATGTGCCTTTTACTAAGGAGTGGCTTCCATCTGGCCACTCTACCATACAGGCCTGATTGGTGGATTGCTGCAGAGATGGCTGTCCTTCTGGAAAGTTCTCCTCTCTCCACAGAGGAATGCTGGCACTCTGAAAGAGTGACCATTGTGTTCTTGGTCACCTCCCTGACTAAAGCCCTTCTCCTCTGGTCAGTCAGTTTAGATGGGTGGCCAGTTCTAGGAAGAGTCCTGGTGGATCCAAAACTTTTCCATTTACAGATGATGGAGGCCACTGTGCTCAGTGGGACCCACAAAGCAGCAGAAATGTTTCTGTACCCTTCTTCAGATTTGTGCCATGAGACAATCATGTCTCAGTGGTCTACAGACAATTCCTTTGATTTCATGCTTTGTTTGTGCTCTGACATGCACTTTCAACTGTAAGACCTTATGTGTAGACAGGTGTGTGCCTTTCCAAAACTGAATTTACCCCAGGTGGAATTCAATTAAGCTGTAGAAACATCTCAAGAAAGATCAATGGAAACAGGATGCACCTGAGCTCAATTTTGAACTTCATGGCAAAGGCTGTGAATACTTATTTTTTTACATTGTCATTATGGGGTATTGTGTGTAGAATTTTCAGGGAAAAAAATGAATTTCATCTGTTTGGAATAAGGCTGCTACATAACAAAATGTGGAAAAGGAGAAGCACTCTGAATACTTTCCAGATGCACTGTATATATATATATATATATATATATATATATTTATTTTTTTTTTTGGGGGGGGGGGGGTGTCATCTTTTCACTTGGGACAAAACCTAAACTGTCAGACACATTACTGACAAAAAGTACAAACACCATCAGGAGCTAATCGGCTAAAGTCAGTGTTGCATGCTGCAAACACTGTCAGAAAACTGCTTCTTGTCATCACTGGATAGCTGAAAATGTCATTAGAAGTGCTGGTAGCATGGTCCAGATCTCTGTGGAAGTAAACATGTGAATGTTTGCCTCACTATTTGCAAACAATCTTTTTAAGACAACAGTTTATACAGTTATCTGCTTACCGTAGCCTAGCTGTCCTCCCCGGTGCTGCTGTCCACTGAGGTATTACAAGCCGACTGAAGATAAGGGGCTGTGTCTTACAGAATGACACCCTCAGCAGTTCTCAGACGTCCTTTACATTTAGTGAGGACATGCACAAATTTATTCCACAGGGACCCTGTCCATGCTATTGGACACGTTTAATTTTTTTTTAGCTTGTTTCATTCAATTACATTATATAGGGTGAGGGTGCTTGAGTTCTAAACCATTACAGCACTATTAAAAGCTACAGTCTGTCAAGATAACCCCCCAAAATGTCAAAGAGCAGAGAAAAAAGTTAACCGTTCCCTTTTAATCTATATTTTTTTTTCTGTTACATGTAAGACATTTTGTTGAAGGAATAAGAACGTCACGCTTCATAACATTTGAAGGTAAGTACGAGTGATTTGTCAAAGGAGCAGCTTTTAACAAAATGAACATGGAGATGAGTCATAGCTGAGTATCTTATAAAATACTTGCCAGAGGAAAATGAGAGAGTTGGTTTGAAGTGCCAGTTACAGTGGTTGGACTGGCTATGGAGAGATGTCTTTCTGACTGGGCCATACCTCGGTTTGCAAAGCCGTGGCAGAAACAAAATGTACACACATACAATTAGCTCTCTGCACTGCACTACAACTTGATGACTTAATATGTGATGGAGGAACACAGTTTCATAAAGCAATCTTATCTTTCAGTCTACTAAACTTTGTTAGTCGACTACAGTTAGTCACCCAACTTTATCCATCTAATCACCATTTTACAGCGATGGCTAAACTTGTAGATTAGCTGTCTTACCTTAGTCAGTGGTTTTCACGGGCATAACTACCTCACGCATGACATTACCAAGAGACAGCTCAAATACGCGACAGTTTAGATTACTTCCGGGTTGGTTGTTGTCATGAACTATGGGCTCTACAGTTTGCTTTACAGATCCAAGCAAACTGCAGAATGACATACTTAGCTCTTAGCTTAGCACTCACTCTTCAGTTTCTTCTTCTAAACTTCCATCAAGCCTTCTCGTGCACACAACATTGCTCAGTGTAACAGCAACACCCGGTGGCTCGCGTGAGACACATCATGACAGTTGTCTCCTGCAACCACAGCCAAAAGCAGAGGAAGCTCTCCTTTTGAAGGAATAGGAGCAACGAAGAGGTGCTCTTGAGTGTTCCGTAAAGTGTTGGTACATGATAGCAGCCGTTTTTTGAGGTGAGACACTTACGTTTGTCGACTAAAATAAGATTAGCCTCCTCTGTACCAGGCTAAGAACTTTAGTAGGGTAATGTGAAATTTTAGTTTATTAAGCACTTTGTCTAACAACTAATGTAAAAAAAATAGTCAGCTAAGTGAGTTTATTTGACTAAACAAAATTAGACTGCTTTATGAAACCGGTGTCACAGACCAAACAGCCCCCACCCCCCCCACCCCTAAAAATTGGGTCCACCTAGCCTGCCTCTACTGCACAGGCATCATTTTGGAGCTCAGTCACTCAACTAAGACAGAGTCTCTTCACCCAAAGCGATCAAATGATTAATGGGATTATTAAACATTAGATGACTCAGACAAGGCAATACTCGGTGACGCTTTGAAATAACTGATGGGCAGTGAACGCATCAGCTAGAGCTCGTGTACCTGCGGCGCACTGATCGCTTCCTCCGTCTTTCATGATGAAATAATGCTGAATTTATGTGGAAATGATTGTTGTACAAAAGCTTCAGATGTCTGTTGCTGAGACAGATGATCACTGGAGTGCAGTTTGAACTAGAAACGAGGTCTTGATTCGTGAACCGTGGCTACTGACACTTAAACAGTGAAGGCAGGGCGGACTGATTTTTAGGGGGGACTGTTCGGTCTGCGACGCCGGGCCCTGGAGTACAACCCCTGGCAAAAATTATGGAATCACCGGCCTCGGAGGATGTTCATTCAGTTGTTTAATTTTGTAGAAAAAAAGCAGATCACAGACATGACACAAAACTAAAGTCATGTCAAATGGCAACTTTCTGGCTTTAAGAAACACCATAAGAAATCAAGAAAAAACATTGTGGCAGTCAGTAATGGTTACTTTTTTAGACCAAGCAGAGGGAAAAAAATATGGACTCACTCAATTCTGAGGAAAAAATTATGGAATCACCCTGTAAATTTTCATCCCCAAAACTAACACCTGCATCAAATCAGATCTGCTCATTAGTCTGCATCTAAAAAGGAGTGATCACACCTTGGAGAGCTGTTGCACCAAGTGGACTGACATGAATCATGGCTCCAACACGAGAGATGTCAATTGAAACAAAGGAGAGGATTATCAAACTCTTAAAAGAGGGTAAATTATCACGCAATGGTGCAAAAGATGTTGGTTGTTCACAGCCAGCTGTGTCTAAACTCTGGACCAAATACAAACAACGTAGGAAGGTTGTTAAAGGCAAACATACTGGTAGACCAAGGAAGACATCAAAGCGTCAAGACAAAAAACTTAAAGCAATATGTCTCAAAAATCAAAAATGCACAACAAAACAAATGAGGAATGAATGGGAGAAAACTGGAGTCAACGTCTGTGACCGAACTGTAAGAAACCACCTAAAGGAAATGGGATTTACATACAGAAAAGCTAAACGAAAGCCATCATTAACACCTAAACAGAAAAAAACAAGGTTACAATGGGCTAAGGAAAAGCAATCGTGGACTGTGGATGACTGGATGAAAGTCATATTCAGTGATGAATCTCGAATCTGCATTGGGCAAGGTGATGATGCTGGAACGTTTGTTTGGTGCCGTTCCAATAAGATTTATAAAGATGACTGCCTGAAGAGAACATGTAAATTTCCACAGTCATTGATGATATGGGGCTGCATGTCAGGTAAAGGCACTGGGGAGATGGCTGTCATTACATCATCAATAAATGCACAAGTTTACGTTGATATTTTGGACACTTTTCTTATCCCATCAATTGAAAGGATGTTTGGGGATGATGAAATCATTTTTGAAGATGATAATGCATCTTGCCATAGAGCAAAAACTGTGAAAACATTCCTTGCAAAAAGACACATAGGGTCAATGTCATGGCCTGCAAATAGTCCGGATCTTAATCCAATTGAAAATCTTTGGTGGAAGTTGAAGAAAATGGTACATGACAAGGCTCCAACCTGCAAAGCTGATCTGGCAACAGCAATCAGAGAAAGTTGGAGCCAGATTGATGAAGAGTACTGTTTGTCACTCATTAAGTCCATGCCTCAGAGACTGGTGCAACAAAATACTAGTGATGTGTTGGAGCGTTCTTTTGTTTTTCATGATTCCATCATTTTTTCCTCGGAAATGAGTAATTCCAGATTTTTTCCCTGTGCTTGGTCTAAAAAAGTAACCGTTACTGACTGCCACAATTTTTTTCCTGATTTCTTATTGTGTTCCACCTCTGGCTTTTATATCAGCTTGTAGTCTCTGTTAAAAGTTGTGTAAAAGATGGACAGTTATACCCTCTGCTAACAGAAGAGAACTGCTTCTATGAAAAGCATCTCTATCCTCTTTAGACAAAGAAGAAATGTCCAAAAAAAAAAAAAAATCATTTTCTTTAACACCATACCGATATGCTGGAAATATCACCTATGTCATCCAGAGGCATACATTTTTAACTTATGGTTCAAATTTTAACCAAACTAATTTTGGACAAATTATTTAAAATTACTGTCATGTCTGAAGTTTTATAAAGTGAAAATATCAGATATATGTTTTAGTTTTAAAGTAATGTGCTATTTTTTAAGGTTTTGTGAGCACATGCTGTGCCCAGCAGTGCATTATGGGTAGGATGATGTAATCTCAGTACGTTCACGACAGGACAATTGCATTTCAGACACTCTGTTCAGGCTCCACGGACAACAGCATTAAACTCTAGTGCCTAAAACTCTCGTGAATATATTCTCTGGGTTTATAGAAGTTGTTATTGTATTTGCATTTGTTAAATTCCGTGCATTTTAAATGTAGCAGACAGGGATTATCTGGAATTTTGTTTTCAAGGCCTCTACTGCCATCTACTGGCCAGTAGTGTTCATGGCCGTATTCGCCCTAAGTACTAAGCGTCTGGGCACCAAATCAACTTTTTGGCTTTTTTTTTTTTTTTTTTACAAATGAAGTTTAAAAACAAAACAAAACAACAGCAAAAAAAAATAAATAAAAAAAATAAAATAACATTACAAGACAGTTCTGCGGTGTTTGCACAGGCACAGTGCGAGCGGTTAGATGCTTGTAACAGGTTTGATTTTCATTGGACCATACGATCGGCGATCAGGATGTGGTCCTGAGATGTTAAACGCAGCTTGTTATGTACACTACATGATGCAGGACGTGCGATTAACCTGAAACCCGGTCCAAAAAATTCCTGCATGAAAAATCATCTCGCACAGTGTAAAGCACATTTTACAACATCATAAAACGTGTGCACATTCTCTCCACATGCAAAACATTTTGCGATGACACTTCCAGGGCTCCGTAAAAATGCCTGTTTTTACAAATAAAAAAATGGAATATTTTACAAAAGCACATTTATCTGTAAACACCAACACACAACAGACGTCACATTAACGTGCTGGTTTACATAATGAATGACTGAACCAATCAGTGTTTAGCAGAGGCACTTTTACCCAGAATCCTTTGCGATCTGTCTGTGTTTGTTACAAAACCTCAGAATTAGTGCATTATTCAACATTAAAAGATATATGCTATATTTTAACTTTGTACAAATGACAGAATTGACATTAATGGAGTTATTCTATCGGTATTAATGTTATTTATAAATCAAAACCATAACTCAGCATGACTTTATTTTCCAAGACCTCCGCCTGACCGGAGCATTGTGATTGATAGAAAGTTGGCTTTATGGCTGCTCTCAGAGTGCCTCTTTGCTGGGAGCTCTGTAGTAAACAAGCGCTTTCAGCAGGGACAGGATGTTCAAAGACAAAAGTGGGGTCTCATTGTTTGGGTCTGTTGTTACTTTTAATATAACTAGAAGCTATTGTGGCATTAAAACTTAAATTCATTTTATTAGTAGTTGTAAATGTACCACAGACAATATTGGAATTTTTCTGTTATCGGTTATCTGTAACTTCCGATACATTTTTGGGCGGTTTATTGTTTTATCTTTATCGAAGATAACTTTTCAGTTATCTGATTATCTGTTATCGAAGTTAATTTTTTGGTTATCTCTGCCCACCACTGAGATCAAAACTATGTTTAACAGTTTAACAGAGGGATCTTTTTATGGTAGAAAATTAACTCAGGGCTTCAGTTTCAGCCTAAAAAATTTTGTTGTTTGTCAGGTCAAAGATACTTCAAATCAGGCTTTTGGACTCATATGAACAAAGAACCCTGGAATTAAATAAATGCATATCTTTATAATTTAATAGCCATGGACATTTGAAGATGAGCTAATGCCACTGTCTGTCCATCTGTCCACAGGACATGGACATTCTGTCAGAAACTGCTGGACAAACGCTTTTAGCTTTGATGTCAAATCATTTGCAAGTTACAAGTTTCTACAGGCTCTAATGGAACACAATGTAAGATGTTGACTCATTACCATGGTAATGACCAAAAACATCAAAATTCAGATCTCAGTAACCACTGACACAAGAGAGAAAATACTGGTCTTATATTACACAGAGTCTGCCAAGTTACTATTTGATCCAACTGCGTTTTTTTTGTTTGTTTGTTTTTTTGTTTTTTTTTTAAATCACTAGAAATTATTGTTTTGACCTTTGATGATATCACATTGTAACTGATGTAATTTGGGTGAAAAATATATTTTCCAGCATATGCATCACACTAGAATATTAAAAAAGCCTCTTGAAGAAGAAGAATAAACCCAGATAAGTTGCACCTTTTCCCCCTGCATTTTCAGCTTTTTAATTTGGGATTGTTCAGTATACTTTTAAAACAGGCATTTTCTTTCTTTTATTGTTGGGGTTCATTTTGTTTACTGCTTTGTTTCCTGGGAAATACCTATATACACACTCACTGACCAGTTTATTAGGTACACCCATTCAATTGCTCGTTAACACAAATAATAAGTAAGTGAAGTTTATTTGTATGTCACCTTTCAAATTAAAATCACAAATTGCTGTACAAGAATTTAAGAACACAGAAAAAAAACAAAAAAACAAAAACTAAAAACAGCAATGACATAAAACTATTTAAAAGCACATCTGTACAAATAGCTAATGAGCCAATCACATGGCAGCAACTCAATGCATTTAGGCATCCAGACATGGTGAAGATGACTTGGTGAAGTTCAAACTGAGCAACAGAATGGGGAAGAAAGGGTATTTAAGTGACGTTGAATATGGCATGGTTATTGGTGCCAGATGGGCTGGTCTGAGAATTTCAGAAACTGCTGATGTACTGGGATTTAAACACACAACCATCTTTGGGGTTTACAGAAATTGTCCAAAAAAGAAAAGATATCCAGTGAGTGGCAGATGTGTGGACGAAAATGTCAGAGGTCAGAGGAGAATGAGCAGACTGGTTGAATGGGCGACTGCGTGATGCTATCATCTCTGAGGGCTGTTTCCGTCTATGCCACAAAGAATTAAGGCAGTTCTGAAGGTAAAAGGGCGTCCAACCCCTCCTGCCGTACTGGCAAGATGTACCTAATAAAGTAGCCAATGAGTGTAAAGAATAATAATAATAATAATAATAATAATAATACTTACTTCAATACAAAATGTACAAATGTTAAAACCAAGGTTATCAATAAACATACAATAAAAAACACCCTTGAGTCAACATTCTTGATTCAAATCTGACTGAGCTCAGTGCAACATTAATAATAACGAAAACTATTTTTTTGGTATATAAGTTGTACTGAAGTATAAGTCACAGGACCTCTAAGACTAGTAACCCCCAAAGGTAGTAACCAAGGTATCCTTTCACTTTTGACTTATTCCATAATGTACAGAAGGCTTTAGGGAGAGTGTGGACTGGAGGAATTCATGTTTCCATTTCCAGATCTGATATTATTGTTTATGGCCTCTTCCTCTGAAAAAAGCTAATTACTCCTATTACTCAGAGACCCCAAGTTTGTATTTGATTGAACACCCCGCCCACCCACACGCCAAATGTCCAGTGTCCGATTTCATGCTAACTGATTATCAAAGAGGTGACCAGAGAGCTCAAGAATATATTAGCTACAGCTGAACAGCATTTTCAAAATAGCTAGAAAATACCTGGTAGGCCACAATGTAATAATCCCTTGCTCTATTTCAGTGAAGCTGATCTTACACATGGCCAAGTAGGGTGTCTTAACAGAGCAAGCTACCAGTTACTACACCACAGCTGATTTTCCCACAAAACTGTCTCCTGGCAGCATTCAGTGCAGAGTCATCCTGAGCAGGCACCGCACTCAGTTAAATTTGGTAAAGTCTTATATATATTTTTTTTTCTTTCTGGGCATGTGGCAGACTCTGTGCATCTCACTGTAACGCTGTCCAACCTTAATATACATGGCATCCTCGATTTTTGATATCTCAAGACAATTCTTTTCGTGTCCAATGTGAAAACTGGTCGCTAAGGTGCATCAAACCTGGATGCCATGAGCAAGGTAACCAAATTCATGTGGGAGTCAATCCACGCTCCTCAGAATTTGGAACATTTAAGCTGCCAGACATTTAACTGACCATTTTGGTTTGTGTTAATCTGCACCAAGCACCGTGTTGAAGCACTGCTCAGGATGAACTGACTCTGAACTCAACCAAGTGTAAGAGCTGCTTAAGTGTGAGCAAAATAGCTCCACTGAAGACATCATTTTAAAAGAACGTTGAGAGTTACAGCTAAATACATGCCAATATATGGTATTGTAATGTATAAGAAAAATGGTTTTATATGCTGAGATTAATTTGACAATGAAGTCAACATGACACAACCAATCCAAAAATCTTTGTGCAGATTGCGACATAGCAGATCACACACCATAGCAAGCATCTGTCTATTTTCCTGTTTCAGTGCTAATGTATCTCCAAATCATGATCGTGTAGAGTAAATTCAGTTGCTTGGACATGATTTGAAAAGGCACACACCTGTCTACATATAAGGTTTCACAGCTGACAGTGCATGTCAGAGCACAAACCAAGAATGAAGTCAAAGGAATTGTCTGTAGATCTCTGAGACAAGATTGTCTCATGGCACAAATCAGGGGAAGGGTAGAGTAACATTCCCGCTGCTTTGAAAGTCCCAACAAGCACAGTGGCCTCCATAATCTGTAAATGGAAGACTTTCAGCTCCACCAGGACTCTTCCTAGAGCTGGCCGCCTGTCAAAGCTGAGATATCGGAGAGAAGGGCCTTAGTCAGGGAGGTGACCAAGAACCCGATGGTCACTCTGTCAGAGCTCCAGCATTCATCTGTGAAGAGAGGAGAACCTTCCAGAAGGAAAACCATCTTTGCAGCAATTCACCAATCAGGTCTATATGGTAAAGTGGCCAGAGGGAAGCCACTCCTGAGTAAAAGGCACATAGCAGCCCACCTGGAGTTTGCCAAAAGGCACCTGATGGACTCTCAGACCATGAGAAACAACATTCTCTGGTCTGATGAGACAAAGATTGAACTCTTTGGTGTGAGTACCAGACATGATGTTTGGGGAAACCAGGCACCATCCCTACAGTGAAGCATGGCGGTGGCAGCATCATGCTATGGAGATGTTTTTCAGCAGTAGGAACTGGGAGACTAGTCAGGATTGAGGGAAAGATGAATGCAGCAATGTACAGAGACATCCTGGAAAAAAACCTGCTCCAGAGCATTCTTGACCTCAGACTGCTGTGATGGTTCATCTTTCAGCAGGTCAATGACCCTAACTAAGCACACAGCCAAAATATCAAAGGAGTGGCTTCAGCAAAACTCTGTGACTGTCCTTGAGCGGCTCAGCCAGAGCTCACACCTGAATCCGACTGAACATCTCTGGAGTTATCTGAAAATAGCTGTGCATCAATTTTCCCCATCCAACTTGATGGATCTTGAGAGGTGCTGTAAAGAGGAACGGGCAAAACTGCCCAAAGACAGGTGCACCAAGCTTCTGGCATCACATTCAAGAAGACCTGAGGCTGTAATTGCTTTCAAAGGTGCATCAACAAAATATTGAGCAAAGGGTTTGAATACTTATGTACGTAGTTTTTTTAATTTTTGAGAAATTTGCAAAAAAACAAAAAAGTATAATGTCGTCATTATGGGGTGTTGTAAGTATAATTTTGAGGGGAAAAATGAATTTACTCCATTTTGGAATAAAACTCTAACATAAAATATGGAAGTGAAGAGCTGTGGTGAACACTTTCCAGATGCACTGTACTTTACACTTTGTATTTGCCTATATTATAATAGCTGTGAAGCACCTGCTGAGTGCCGTTGTAAATAACCCATGTCCTTAAAGGGAGGAGCCTGCTAATGTCAACTGTGCAACACTGCACTGTGTTACTCAGTGAGTCTGGCCTCACTGCAGCGGCGTACATCGATTCATGAAAACAAGCGATCGCTCCGCTTTTCTCCACACTGAATGTAGTTCTTAGAAATCCTGAAACTGGGATGATATGTGCAGATAATCAAAGCCTCTCGAGTGCATCTCCTTCTTAACGGCTGCCACGCTATCATCTTGATGTCTTTGTGCCAGAACAATGTTCCCTAGTTTGGAAAAGAGGTAAATCGGATTCAGAAAACAAGTGGATTAACTTAATCACCCCTCGGCTTTGACAATGACCTTCACTTCTGAGGCATAATAAGGATTAGTTAGTAGCGGAAGGACATATGCCACGCAGAAGAAAATGATTATAGCTCTCCTGCGACGGAATGATTGAAATGTGCTATATTCATGGTTGCTGGTGAGAGGCTGCGATAAGAGGCCATGCAGCAGTGCATCATAGTGCTTGTGGTATTTCAGAGAAAACCAGGGGAGTTTTTCAGCCCCACAAAATAAAATGCTTTCAGTGCAGCGCTCTTGAGTGGAAATCTGCTTTTAGTGTCAAGAAATGTACATAAAGCACAAGAGGAAGGGAAGAGTTTACATTAGGACTATTGATTCCTAAAGCGGCTGCCATACACTCCACAATTCCTGTCATTATCATGATGTGAATGGCATAATATTTCTGATGGCTCATGCTAAATTATCGATCCTCTGCATAGGAAGGAAGTTATTCTTAGGGTTGTACGAAAGACAATACAGGGTCTCTGCTGCATGGTAGCTCAATAGGGCGCTGTAGTCAGCAAGGTCACACTAATCAACAACCACCGTTAACCTTTAGGATCACTTGTAAAAAAAAAGGTGAGGTCAGGTGGGGGGGTGGCATGAGGTTGCCAGAAACACAGCTACAGAGAAAGAGGAGAAAGGTGATATTCAATAAGAGAGGACGGCGGGAAATTGATCTGTAGTCATAGAACAGGGTGAATGACTGGCCAAAAACCATTGTGTCCTTACAGGATGCTCAGGACTCTGGAACGTGATCTTGTTTAAAATAAAAAAGGAGACAGATGATAGGATGAAAGGATGTGCTGACCCATGTTCAGAGGACACAGACGTCCTCAGCTGTTGTTTTGATGGGATCAGGATTTATGGTATTTGTTTCTATTGTCAGCTGGAAAAGGACAATCTATGAAGGCAAGCTTAGTCTGTCTACCTCCACGAGTTATGCGTTCTGTATGTATTACTTGGCAGAACACGTTATAATGATTGAAGTCTGTTGTTTAATGTTCCACCTCCGTTCTTTCTTTTTATCCACTCTTTCTTCTGGTCTGTTTCCCTCCAATTCAAGATACAGCAGTGCTGTTTTTTTTTGGGGGGGGGGGGGGATTGTATTAAAATGTTGTGACTGTAGTTATATAATAGCACCTAGTGGTTAAGCTTTGTCTGTATGTGTTACTTGCATGTCAGTGCAGTCAGCAACCAGCTGGAATTTGAATTAATAGGAGTGTTTACAGTGGTCGTGTTGAGGAATTAGTGGGCCTTCAATGCACCTACGTACCTGCAAAACAAGACACACAACTAATCTGCACATTAAAACAAGAATTTAACCCTAATCAGAGAGCAAGGGGTCCAGGGGTATATTTTTATGCGTTTTCTGAGCCTTTATATTTATTTAGATGACATTTTATTCAATTTGACTTCTTTTGATCATATTTGATTAAATACTGTGGGGTCCACAATTTTTCTGGGGTCTGTTTGGACCCCAGTTTGATATAATGGTATCAAATCGGACTATGTGACAAAATGCTGAGCTTTTTTGTCAAGTTTTCATAACTACTGCACTGTCTGAGCAGTTTCATTCAGGGTGTTTGCATCAGACTACGGTGAGAAGGGGTAGGTACTGAATATTGTATTGAAATGTCATGTTTGAAAATAAGAAAAATTCATAAAGCCCTTTCAAAATGAAATGTGGTTATTACCCAAATACTCAAGAGTCATTTTTCAAAAGAATTCAAGTCACCTCATGTAGTTATTTTTCAGATATCTGTAAGAATGGCCTAGATACAAAAATAAATAAATGTTAAGAGTATTTACGTAAGCATATTGCATTCACTGGATTAAAAAAATAGATCCCTGATCTCATAATTACATGAAAAGAACTCATAATTGCAAGATCAGATGTCTTATACGTTTTTTTTTTGTTTTGTTTTTTTACATACGTATATTTTCCGTACTTCCAATCCCTCAGTCAAGCGGGATAAGGTTAGCTGATGATAGCACACTGTGATCATGCACAAAGTGTGGATTTTTCCCTAAGGTGCTCCCAGATGAATGAAGTTCCTCCAGGGAGGGGCACGGGGCATCTCATCAAAATGAGACATGTCTGGACCCCTCCAGACTTCCAGACTTCCACCCTCAAGGTGCTGTCAAGATGGGTCACCTATCCAACAGCGATCCATGTGCAGTCTGAGGAGCATCTGACCCCAATTTACATTGTCTGATGGCGGAAAAACAGGATCCGGAATGATATGAGCGCGTACGAGGGAACCTTGAGATGGGTCTGGCACGGCAAAGCCTGCCGGTATCACCTGCATGTGCCACGTATAATAATGTCCACCTCCAATGCCCCCGCTTCCCCCCCGGAGTGCAAAGGAACTGTTGAAATGTATGTAGCATGCTTCAACATGATAATAACTCATAATTATTATCATGTACAGTGAATGTGAATAGCGGCTATGAAACCGAAAGCACAAAAACGCCAAGCACAAAAAAACATAAATTCAATTTCCCTGGAAAGGCTGCGTCTGATGCATGGGACAGCATGGCCCACTGCCAGCAGTGTCCAGCAGCTGGCAACGGGGTGCACATGCACGGTGCACCACACGCACGTGAGGTCAGTTGCGCTGGTAAGTGGAGTCCAAGCGTAGATGTGATTGCATGACTGAGTGAGTGACTGCACCATGCCGGCTTTGACACATATGGTGTGAATCTGGTCCATACGTTGGTTGTACTCCGATGTTGAGTACCAGCAGGGACTGCACAAAGGGAGGAACACATTGCTCCCTCCGACTCTAGTACCGTGTTTGCCATCCAGATGTTTGGACATCAGGCAGTCTTCAGCGCCTTTTATGGCCGTCTGACAGCAGTCTGTATCATCCACCTGTTGCCTACATGCGCTTTGGATGACATTGTGCAGGTGTGGATGAGGTAACCTGGATGCGTTCTGACACTGCTGACCACGCCTCTTTTTCTCCCGACTGCGTCGGATTATGGCAATATTTGCCGTGTTGGGCTGGTTCCTGCACATTCTTGCTATGTGTGACGGGGGCTTAAGCATACTCAGATAACACTACTAGTGTTTCTGCTTACTAGGTAACCACAGTGTTCAGACAGTTGTCATCCAAGCAATGCCATATTCATGAGAAAAAAAAATCACATTTACGGCATTTTCCAGAATATAAGCCATACCTTCTTCTGTATCATTAACTCTTTAATTTGGGATTTTGTGGATTTTTGCAGTGTGCTTTATATTGTTGGAGTTCATTCTGTTTAGTGCTTTGATTTCTTGGAAAGTGCTTTATAAATATTTGTTCTAATTATTATTATTAATAATAAATGCATGATTTTTGGTAAATGAGCCACACCATATTATAAATCCACATTACATCCCAAATAAGATAAAAAATGCAACATATGCTTCAAAAAACAGTAATTACTTTTTCTATAGAAGCAGTAGCTCTGTGGGATAGTTCAGCCCAGTCTCACTTTTTTTTTTTTTTGTGCTCCCGCTACAAAATCAGTCAAATTTTCATGACGGTTTTTTTTTAACATACTATTACTAACCCTACTCCTTCCCCCAACCCTAACTATAACCACCCCGACACCCCCGCTCACCCCCGCTTCATTTTTAATTTTGTGCAGCCATCACGGAATGAATTTGAATGAATTTGTGCTGCCGTGACGAAAATGAGGTGCTTTTTGTCATAATATCACAAACCAATAGATTAATGTATATTTTGTGCTGTTGAATCACAACTTGCCGTGAGACCAGGTTGGATAGTTGGGTTACTAATATGTAGACATGGATTCAATTCTCAGCCACGCTTAGTGACTGTGTTCATGGACACGAATGTCACTTTCGAGGTAAGTGAATCAGCCACACGTGCTTTTAGAATGTTTCACAAAGCATTCCAGTCAATCATCCCAAACAGAAATCCTGCTGGTATTCATGCATTCACTTGATAAGTAGCCAGAATACCAAAAATACAAACAAACATAAAGGATCCTTATTGTCTCATTGTTCTTTCTTTGTCCCCTTTCATCACGTTTTCCTACTGATGTGTTGCATATTCATTGCCCAGTCCCCTGACCATGACATCCCTGATCCTAAAGGCACAAACAGAAGTTGTGTGCATGCTGTTGCGTGGGCAAACATATGTAAAATGATGGCAGGCACACTACACACTTAGTCACGAAGCAGCACCAGTGTCTTGGCGCCCCTTCAGAGGCGAGCGTGAACAGACTGATTGGATCGCTACACTGCAGTCGCTCGTGCTGACTCACCCCGTACATCACAAGTGGGGGGGATGGACAGGACAGAGGGACTCGGTGACTGGACTCATCTTTTTGCTTTACAACCCGGCTTCGTCCTTCTTGCTTGTCCAAGGGTATTATGAATGGAGTGAAGGCAGCAGCAGTGAGAAGGAGGCAGGGTCACAGACGTGACATCCCAATTGCAGTTGGACTGATTAGCAAAGCTGACGGAGGGTGAAAGAGCCAGAAATGGGTGGAGGGATCGCTACTGCTGTGTGGAAGCTTCGTTGTTGAGGGAGTTAGCGTGAGGCAGTGACACTAAGGGTGGCTGCACCATTTTTCTCATCCAAAATGAGCCCAATGTCACCATGACAGCGTAGTGCTCCTCTGAGGGCACTGCGGGCTGGAGGAAGAAATGATGGATGAGTCGCCAGGCAGACGCTCCCGCTTCATCACTGTACGTGCAAACACAAACACCAAACAACCATCAGGGAAATACACACATGTAGTACACTCACGTGACGACTACACGCCTACACTGCAATACGTTCACACAAAGGCATCTGGATACACACACCTGCACAAACAGAATGCATATTACAAATATGCTCACACAAGGACATTTATGAACACATGCGTGCACAGTGTTTGGCGGTATATTTGTGTCCGTGACTTCAAATGTGTACCAGTGATTCAACCTTAAACCTCAAAGTGCTGTGCAGCCAACCTGAAGGTCATCAGCTTGAGATAAAACCAATAATAAGCTCCAAACGAGTCCACTAGAATACACAGTCTACGACACCGGGTCAGCCGTGATGTCACCGGAAAAGTTATACCCAAACAATGGCTAGCCGGCAATGAAGCACAGATGTTTGGGAGCATTTTAACTAAATTAAAGAGAAAAATGTGCAATGCAAAAATTGTAAGGCAGAACTTGCCTTCCATGGCAGTACAACAATGATGCAGGAGCATCTGAGACTACTGCCGCGGGCGGAGCACACTGTGTACTGACGACTTGTGACTGCTGTGGGCGGTGCGGACCCACTACTTGGTGAGAACAGAGAGTGACAGATAAATATGTGCTTTCACTTTTGAGTCGCCAAACACCAGAAAGGTCTCCAATGACGTTAGGAAAAATAACGAGATTTGCCGCTAGTCGCTTTTGAGAAAAAAAAGTCATTAAGAGGGTTTGAAAAGTCACCAGATTTAGTGAGAAAGTTACCAAGTTGGCAACACTGACTCAAACACAACACACTGTTGTCACTCAAAGCGGCTGGCCACACCCCTAGTTATGCGTAACTTTATGGGTTAACATGTCTTAAACTAAGAAGTTAGAAAATTACAGCTGTCATGGAGGGGAAACTACCCATAGAGACAAAAAATACTTTTTTTTTGTACCAGGTTGCCTGCAAACATGCTTTTTTTCTGCTCGAAAGCTGCACATTTTAACATGGACTCCTATGGTAGGGAGGGGTGTTATTTCAAAAAATGTGGAAATTTGTAAATGTTTGCATGGAATATGGAAATATACACGGAATAAACCATAGCAAGACATATTTTGGGTCATTTGGTTCCAAAAACCCATATGGACGGAGCCAGTGAAGATCGGGTTCAAAAATCGCCAAAAATATCGACGAAAATGTCATATATTTATATTCACCTTCTATAGTAACAATAAGCCTATCTGGTGTTTTTTAAGAGTAATTGACAAAAAACCTAATTTCAGTAAATATGTTACGATCAATTGTAACAAACAAAATCTATGTAGTTTTTCATTTCATGAACATCAGTTGAGTATAATCATCACATGTAAAGAATGACATGGCCACAATGAAGTAATTATAAGCAACAGAGTGATTTTCTACGTCAACAGCACATATACGACACACACGTTACTTGACATTTTCAAACGCTACTTCCATATGGGTTTTTGGAACCAAATGACCCAAAATTTATTCTGCTATTGTTTATTCCGTGTATATTTCCATATTCCATGCAAACATTTATAGATTTCCACATTTTTTGAAATAACACCCCTCCCTACCTCCCCTCCGTAGGGAAGCTGCTCACTTTTGGAGCCAAACTCAAGCTGTCCAGTCAAGGAACTGCAACTTTTTCTAATTCCAGGTGAGCCTCATTTGAGACCATGAACCTTTACATCTGATTCATACCCACCTCTCAAATGTTACTATTTCTCTGCTGGAGCCAGGTGAACGTGTGTCCCGGTGGCTTTCTCCAGCTGTTGGGGTCCTCAACACTGACGCACCTGAGTGCTGGATCATGCACATATATCGAAGCTAACAATCCAAGATGTACATCTCATTTGAGCCTCAACAGTGCATTGGCAATACTATGAACATCATTAATTTTTGATAGCTCTTGGGTGCAATGCTAAAAATGAGCAATTTCTGCAGCCATTCTGCAGACACAGCAGTAGACTGGGAACTGTGATGGCACAGCATGAGAAACTGTAACTTTAAGAACTACATTGGTGCACAGAGCCAATTAATCACGGGATGCAAACACTTCAGAAGCAGATATTTATGGTACACATCCAAATTTGCATAAGCATAAGCACATACTGCACCGGCTTCATTGTAACTGCATCTCAGGCTAAAGCCACAGGATCAATTACTCTTCCTCCCTCTCTAACCTTTTGTTTCTTTGACCCAAATGTCCCAGTACGCTGCCGTGCACAGCACACTGCAGCATTCAATCCTCCCATGACCGAGCCGTACCTTCCTAAGGTCACTGCTAATACACCTCCTCAACACATCCATCCATCCTCCACATATCCCATCAAACCCAGGATGTTACTCACCACAACACTGAGGGAAATTACTTGTGATCACCTCATTTCAGTGAAATGTTTAATTCACCTCCATCTCCAACACTGTATTTACACCAAGCTCTTTGTATTATAATTTACAGCGATGCAGAATGGATGCTGCCTTGTTCCTTTAAACATTTCTGCGGAGCAATGCAATAAGTGAAATTCTGAAGCAGCATGTGTGATGTGATTACTGCATATTTACAGTAACTGCAACAGATTACAGATGCTGTCGTTTTTGAATCAGATTACTGTAATTCCATTACATCTAATCACATACTCCTCGAACCCTGCTGAGTTCTCAGAAAGCTGCAGTCACACTGTCACCGTGCAGATGCTATATGCTGGCGTTGGAGGAGAAATACGGACGGCCCGCGGTGAGAAAGACAGGTAGACGAGAGTGGGCATCCATCACGACCCTGCGGCGACAAGGTGCACACACCACGTCCATTCAGGCTCCTTGTTTTATTAACGGGACTTAGTAAGAGCTGAGCGTCATAAACATATTCCCTCAGGATGACGGAAGTTGCTGTGTAAAATCTCCCACCGGAGAGAAAGGAAAAATCATTCCTGGTTCTTAGATTGATGGACTAAGCTACAGCACTCGTAGTGTGTTTCCCGCAGCACCAATACACAAGAGTGTATAGTGATGATTACTTGATGTCAAGGTGCGGCTGGGAGTTAGTGCCTAAATATTAGGATTAATGACCTTTCTGCCTGGTTTTCCGACACATCGTTCACGCCCCTATGGTGTTCCAAAGGCATATAAGCAAACAACAGAAATGCAAGGTGTCAGTAAAAAGTAACACAGTGATGTACACGTGACAGATGTGATCAATAAACAATAAGCACAACTCAACTACCGGAGAAGAAAAACAAAAATCAATATGGCTTTCAAACCTCATGTTGTCTTGGCAATGCTAATGCACTCAGTTGGTATACTGCAACAATGCATAAAACTGTTCATCCAGTGGATGGGGCGGGTTATGAGATCAATTGCAGACGATGATTATACATGCAGTTAGTTGGGTTGAGAAGAAAATAGAGAAATGAAGGTCTACAAGACGCAAGAGTGGGCGGTACTCTAAAGCCACTTTTACACTACAAAGCTCCAGCACTACTCGGCTCTACTCTACTCGGCTCTACTCTACTCGGCTCTACTCTACTCGGCTCTACTCGGTTTGGTTCCAAGCGTGAGCTTTTCTACTGCAAATAGTACCTCTTCAATGTGGGCGGGGTCAGCAGAGCAAACTGCAGTGACTTAGTTTTATACGCGACACAAACATAAACAATGGCGAACTCCGTGTGTTTACTGCTGTGAGTTTTTAAGAGAAAGTTGCTGGAGGCGAGAAAAACACGCTTGAGACGTACAGAAGACTTTGGGAATTCATATGAAGATGAAGACGAGAAGATACAAGCTGCTAGAGATGAAGAGGCAAAGCATGACGGTAAGCTAATTGTTAGCTTCCTAAGTAGCTCGTAAATAATAACTGTAGGCTCTCGCTATTAACTATTAAAATTGTGGCTGTCAAAATAAAGCATTAATTTAGATTAATTACAATACCTATCAGGCCTTCAGTCACACTTTGCTCCATTTGTTTTGACGTCAGTGACTTGGTCTGTAAATAAAGACACGTTTCTGAGCAATAAACGTGTTAATGTCCCATCCAAATTACACTTAGACAGTTCTCCCAATTTAAGACCAATTTACAGCTTAATACCTCCTTGATATGTAACAAAAATAACCCTGATCCTTTTTTACCTGATTATTAAATGCCCCAAGCACACACAGATCTGAGTTTTTTTAAATATACCTGCAATTAAATGATTCATTTAGATTAATCACAAACCATGTAATCACTTACATTATTTTTAATAACCTGACAACACTAATTAAAATATGTATGCTGTGTGTGTGTTTCAGATGGTTTTCTCAGAGTCACCGCTGCAGAGGTTTATGCCACAGAATGGGACACCTTTGTCATCATCATGTTATACACCAGTTATGTTTCACTGTGAATTTTTAATACATTTTGTACTTTTTGCTAAAATGTCTCCACTTTTGTGTAACATCATTTTGATTTGTAAAAGTTACCAAGGTTTACTGATTTAAAGGCTAACAGTTTGAAAAGCTGTTAAAGCATAATCCAGTAGTAAAATAAGTTTTACATTTAATGGGGTCACAAATGTAAATGTAACAGACAGTAAAACTGGTTGTTCAAAATTCCTTGATGTAATGGTGCCTTCACTGACGTGACTAAACCTTTTTGTTTATGTTAAATACCATTTGGTAAAATCTCAGTTTAGACATGATTATTCCAGCATCTGTGTAAAGATTCAGCCAGGTGTCGTGTGCAGTGTCTTCTGGAGCGGCAAAAACCCAAATTAAAAATTCTTAGAAATGAACCAAAATGTTTTTTTACTGTTGACTCAGAATGAAATGACAAATTATGATACAGTCACATGAGTCAAATTGTTTACTGCAACAAAAAAGAGCAAATACACACACACACAAAAAAAGCAACACAAACTATACAAAAGTTTCATGTGTCTGTAGTCTGGGTTGGGGGCGCAGGTCACATGCCCCAGTCATGCATCGCGTGCACAAGGTCACCCAGCATGCCAAGATATGCCTGATTAAATGCAGCATCCACCACCGTTGCTTCCTCAAGGATCAGCCGGATGTGTCAATCACACTGAACCCAGTTCAGCTTCAGCCTCAACGTCACTCAAGATGGTGAGATTCTCCTGCTGGAACAGGCTCCCTTTATCTCTTGCCTGGACAATAATGAAGGTAGAAATGGGAAAGAAAGTTAAAAAAAAAAAAAAAACCTTCAGTGTCTGTATGATCATTCCCCAGAGTTTTAGTTATTTTGGTCACTTTGCATAAAAATTATGTTCTTTCAAACTTATCCTCCAACAAATCAGAAAATCAGATCATTTGGAGCATCATTTTGAAAGAACATGACTTTTATGCAAAGCGATCAAGATAACTGAAACTTTGGGATCCCTTTGTGGGATTTATGACAATATTTATGGGTTCTGGATTTTTTTTTTTTTTTGTTTTTTGGTGAGGGGGGGGGGGGGTGTCACCCTGTATATATATTGTATTTGGGAAAGTTAAGGTGATGTGAGACACATTATTCTTACCTGTGATGACACGTTGCTGTGTGATGCTGGACGTTGATACAGATGTTGAAGCTGGTGTTCGAACCCTCCTCGCTTATGGAACTGGATTCTTCAACAAAAACACAAAATGGCGACATGTCAAAAAAAAAAACCCACATCACCGTAATGGCACTAAATGAGTCAAATGTACACGTTTGTTGTCTTGCTGACTTGAGGTGTTTTTCTGTCAGAAGTTAATACTTTAAAGCGGAGCACGGAGTTAGCTAGCTTGCTAGTTAGCAGTCAGCTAGCTCACTGTGTCCGCGTACATGAGACAACGATGTTACTTTAACACAAGTTTAGACTCATAATCTTCGTTTGTTAAAGTGTGCTTCCCACCACCAATGGGATAAGGAACGTTAAACGATGCTTTCAAGCAGACTACAGTCACAAAAACACTTACCATCCGTCGCTTCCAACAAAGCCGAGTCGCGATCATCCTGCCTCCCGTTGCTCGCTGGTCAGTGTCCGTAAATAGCGTTGCTGCGGTCGAACCGTTTCCAGCCCTTACGGTCCGACCTACTCCGGTCATCGTGGTCCTTTAATCACTTTAAGCTTTTTCAGCTTTCTCTGAGTTGCTGTAATGTCCGGTGAGCCGAGTGCGGCCTCATTTCGGATCGCTTCATCCACCTCTCTGTATTCTCTCCTCCGCCACCAAACATAAACGTCCGCAGCTTATCCACAGACCACGGTGTGGTTTTGTGCGAGTAAAAAAAAAACAAAAAAAACGCCGTGAAACGAAAGAAAATGACGGTCGCTGTAACGCCGCTGTGACTATTTAAAAAATGGCGGCTTTTGATTTTCCTCTCGGGCGGCGCACTCATGACTCGTCCAGTGACGACATTCTCTGACCAATCAGTGGCCAGCAGCCTGCTGACGTCACATTTTAGTATCGGCTCGGCTCGCTTGGAACCGCTCCCGAGCAGGTACTAAAAAAAAAGGACCCGGTACCAGATACTACCGTAATGGAAAAGCAAAAAAAACGAGTAGAGTCGAGCCGAGTAGTGTTACTTTTGTGAAGTGGAAAAGCGCCTTAATTGGGACGCAAGGAGAGCGCCGTGCATCAGCACAATGACTTTAATCAAAAATATGCTGGCACCATGGCATTATGATTTCCCTCAGACTCTACATGGTACAATTATGAGCCGGAGAAACAGTGCTAACTTGCAAATCAATGAAAAAGTCTGTTGACAGACTTCACAGGGGCAGCACTGGGTTTAATGACCTTACTATTGACAGCACTTCAGCAAACATGGGTGTCACTGCCCTAGTAATTATATGAAACCAAAGGTTTGTGACATTGTTTGTGCAGGGTATGTGACTCTGACACATTAGTACATATTCTCAAAACAAGAAAATTAGTTCTGTATTGTGTTCTGGGAGGCAATGCACCAGTCAGACCCATTACTTAATAAAATGCAATGAAACAGTCATTGTCTCAAGTAAATGGTGGAGCAAAGAATATGGATTGAAAATTACAGGCTGCATGTGTGTGATAGTGGTAATGTTTCTGTTAGAGTACATTCATTTTCTATACCCACTTATTCCAATTAAGGGTCAAAGGAGAGGGTGGTGGTCCACTGTCCTATGGTCCACTGGTCATAGGGTCCACTGGTCATAACCGCTTTACATTATTTGATGATGTCAGTTATAACCCCAAACAGATTTTAAAGTTCACCCTAACCCTAACCAGGACTAGTGTACCCTAGGACTATTGGGCCCTAGGACTAGTGGACCATAGGACTAGTGAGAAGTTCACCAGGGTGTAATTATAACACCAAACAGATTTTAAAGTTCATGCTAACCCCAACGAGGACTAGTGTACCCTAGGACTAGTGCGCTCTAGGACTAGTGGACCCTTGGACTAGGATTAGTGTACCCTAGGACTAGTGTACCCTAGGACTAGTGGGGCCTAGGACTAGTGTCTCCTAGGACTAGTGGGGTGATGACTAGTGTCCCTTAGGACTAGTGGACCCTAAGACGAGTGGGAAGTTCTCCAGGGGAGCTGGAGCCCATCTCAGTGGTGTTTGAGTATATTTTTTCTCATAAAAGTACACAACCCATTGTTCCCAAAGAGTGTAATTTTATCTTACTAATTATGTCAACTCTACAGAAGATTTTTTAGATATGAAAAAAATTACAATAAAAATAGGAACAGTAGAGTTGTGTAAATAAATATAATACTAATATAATATAATAATAACTACAATAAACTTAACCTAGGGGTGGTGGCCAAGTGGTTAATGTGCTTGGTTTCAGTTCAGAAGGTTCTGGGTTCAAATCCCACCTCTGCCAAATTTCTCCATGTAATGTGGAGTTGCATCAGGAAGGTCCAATTCAACATGCAGATCCACCTTGGATTTGCTGTGACGACCCCGAGTGCAAACAAGGGAGCAGCCGAAGGGACTTACTTACAATAAACTTAAGCTACTCCCATACAGAAGGTATGTGTATAGCGTTAGTGGTAACCACCGCCGTGTTATACCCGCTATCCAATAACCTGCCCTTGCCGCAGATATCACCGTCTGCCGGCATGTGACTGCTGTGCGTGCACAGTATACAGTGGAATTTAATGGGGAGCAATGTCTGCTGCTTCCTATATCTGTATCTGTATATCTGTATCTATATTTGTTATTGCAGAATTCCCATAATCTGCAGTGGCAGACTGCAGGAGATGAAATTAACATTTTGCACAGCATTATATTAAATCAGGAATCCCTGGCTTTGATGGCAGTTTTTTAAAAAGTTAACTTTTTGTGAGGATATAGATTGATTCCTTGTCGTAATTGCACACAAATGATTCACTTTTATCTGATTAAAAGCAGGTGATTCTCTGCACTTAAATAATCCATCTCTTGCTGTCTGTTTTTCCCTCTCATTAAATATAAACCATCCGGTTTGCTCTTGTAGCTGCAGGTAGTGGCAAAACTTGAGAATTTTAAACTTTTGAACAGCAAGTGCCATCATGGTGCACCTACTGCATTTATCACCAGAGGTAATGCATTTTTTTCCATCAACCTCTCACTGAAAACAAAGGAACATCAGATTTCCTGCCTCCTGCTTACAGCCGACGTGTGAATGCAGCTGTGTAATGCTGTGTAGTGCTGTGTAACTGAAAACGGTCAGTTTGGCTTATCTCTAACCTTGCTGCCTCAGAGATATCTATCTCCACCTCACACCTACTGTAGCAGAAATAATCTTTCAATATTGATCTGCCATTTGGCAATGGCAAATTTGTTCAAAAAACATTGAAGGAATGCATTTTGTTCACTTTGTTCTTTTTACAATCAGACCTCACTTTGGTCTGTGGGGGTTAAACATACCTTTGTCTGCCGAAGTGCGTCTGAATCTTGTGTGATAGCTTGTGACAGTCACATATTGTAGAGAAAGCTTCAGAAGACAAGCATTGATTCAAACAATCTGTCAGACATCTTGTTTCTGGTCGGTACACCTTCCATGGCTAATGAGCTGCTGTCTTTATTCTGTCCCGAGTGAGATGTTCTTTCTTGTGCATGTGTATCAGGAAACACTAGCAATTTATTACCAGGCAAGAGAGAGATGAAGGAGGAAGGATCACAGAAAAAATAGAGTAATGATGGTTAAGCCCGAGCTTTAAGGACAGACAACTAGGTCCCCTAATCCCCTCTGAGCTGCCGTAAGCCTTCCGTTATCACTCGTTAGAATTTGTGCAGCCCTTAAACACATTAACTTAGTCCCTAATGCTGGCCCATTTTGTATGACACAACAGCTACTCATAGAAACACATCACTAGGCTGAGAGGCAAAGAATGTATGAATTGCTGTCAGACTCATTTAAGTGGGCAAACAGATTTTTTTTTTAAAGGGATTCAGCACATTTTAGGGCAATCACTGTTATCCAGGAAACCTCTTGAGGCAATACTATTTGCAGAATCACTCAAACGTCTCAGAGGTGGAATCTCGAGATAACTTTATCGTGTTTTCTACCAAACATAGACATAAAAAATATGTCTGCTCTTGAATCACCATACTCAGATTCGGAGACATCAAATATTAATAGTTTGCTGGAGTCCTTTGACTCAGTGCAGTATACGCATTGAGCCACTTAAACACAGTTACTTGTTTCAAAGTGGAATCACTGGCTGGAGTTTGACTGTAGGGGGCACAGTTTTATAAGATCTCTGCCACACTCGATCCAAAAATATGTGAGGGCACAGCTCTTAATAGGTTGAGAAGGTTAGGGCTCGCTTTAGGTCACAGTTAGTGCCACAATCTGTTACTTTTGTCACAGCGACAAGGTTGCTATTCATTTATTGCAGCAGCTTATGCTGTGCCACATGTGGGTAGAGCTATAAACTAAAGGTAGTTTACAGTTAGCAGGTTTATGCCTATGGCTGGGTGTGAAGGTTATTGACACAGAAGTGTCTGAGCCTATTGGCAAGTGCCAGCAAACAATTATAATGTTGGGCTTTAGGGCCCTGTCACACATGACGATTTAGTCAGCGTATGCTGACAGCCCCGTTTCCACTGAGTGGTTTGGCTCAGTATTGCACAATATGATACGTGTTGGAACGGTTAAGTCTGGCTTGGTTTGCATTTCTACCACTACCCTTTTGTTTGGCAGGTGGAACACTTAAATATTGATGAGCAAGTCATCAAGCACATGTACGCTGTTGCACGGCCCCGCCCCTCCACACGGAGGCCAAACAGAGTAATTTAACATTCATTTATTTTATTTTATTTTATTTTTGTCTTGGTGGATCATGGGATTTTTTCATTGCATGCAGAATGCTGATGAGTCGACTGATGTCTGTTGTAAATGCTAATGTGAATAAATGAGGCGCTGTGACTCATTCAACTTTTAAAATAAGTTAATAGGGCAGTGCAGTCTTGTTTGAACCCCTGCATGATATTGCGGGATTTGACCACTTCCATGGACAGCCTGCCGTTGCGCAACACAAAAAAATGGTGCACGTTTTTTTTTGTCTGTAATCACAGAAGCAGTCGCGAAAAGTGCATTTTTTTCAGTTCGCGGTAGAGAAGGGAAGACAAGGCAAATGGGAGAGGTAATGTCGATAAGCTTTAGCCTACACACCTTGACAGAGTAGCTGCGAACCACCTCAATGTGTCTGAGCTCTAGGTCATAAACAAACCGCAACACATGTCCGCTTTCCACCGCATTGTCACTTTTTCTTTGCATTTTCAGTTTGTCTAAAAAATTTCAGAGAAAGTGCCATGTATCTGATGGGGACATATGAGGGCTGTCCCAGGGATGTAGGATTATTGCATCATATGCATCATATAATCAGCATCTTGGTATGGCACACCTGTGAGGTGGGATGGATTATCTCAGCAAAGGAGAAGTACTCACTATCACAGATTTAGACTGGTTTGTGAACAATATTTGAGGGAAATGGTGATATTGTGTATGTGGAAAAAGTTTTACATCTTTGAGTTCATCTCATACAAAATGGGAGCAAAACCAAAAGTGTTGCATTTATATTTTTGTTGAGTGTACATATGCAATGCGTGTGATTTTATACTACATATTTACAAGATAGAAAAACAAAGTGCACACAACTAAACAATGATCAACAAAACACCCTAACCCTCAACACTCTTCCTCCTCCTTATACCTAGAAAAAACCATGTACCTATACCGCTGCTTAAACTGGTTCGTGCTTGGACATTGCTTGAGCTCCACTCTCAATCTGTTCCACATCCTCACTCCACAAACAGAAATACAAAAACCTTTCAATGTTGTACGTGCCCACTGATGTTTTAAGTTAAACTCCCCCTCAGATTATAATCCCCTACTCTATTAAAGAACATGTTTTTAATATTTCCAGGAAGTAAATTGTTTATTGCTTTATACATGATTTGTACTGTTTGAAAAAGAATCAGATCAGTAAATTTAAAATTTTTGGATTTTAAGAATAGTGAATTTGTGTGGTCTCTATAACCAGTATTATGAATTATTCTTATAGCTCTTTTCTGCAGCATGAATAATGGTTGTGTTGTACATTTATAATTATTGCCCCAGACCTCTGCACAATAGTGTAAATATGGTAAGATCAGTGGACAATAGAGAATGCGGAGTGAGTTGTCGTCCAGAATGTATTTAACTTTGTTCAGAACTGAAATGCTTCTTGACAGTTTGCTCTGTATATTTTTTATATGAGACCAGTTTATTTTATCATCAATTATCACCCCAAGAAACTTAGTTTCATATACTCTTTCAATATCCACCCCCTGTACTTGTAACTGTACTTGTATGTCTTTATTACAATTGCCAAATAACATATATTTTGTTTTACTTAACTTTAATGATAATTTGTTTCTGTCAAACCACATTTTCAGCTTTCCCATTTCTGTAGTGATGTTCCTTAGTAGTTTCTGCAAATCCCCCCCAAACAAAAAATACTTGTGTCATCTGCAAATAATACTAATTTTAATATGTTGGACACATTAAAAATATCATTTATATAAAGTAAAAATAGTTTCGGACTCAGTACTGACCCCTGTGGGACACCACAAGCAATGTCCAAGCATGATGATGTATATTCCCCCAACTTCAAAAATTATTTTCTGTTACTCAAATAACTTCTCACCCAGTGCAACACTAATCCCATTCAGGTTTATTGATTAATACAAGTATATCATGATTGATTGTGTCAAAAGCTGTTCATACTGTTCTTTTTATTTTATCTCTAGCTGGTGCTATTGGAAAGCACTTTGGTTCAGTGAAAACTGTTGTAAAGTGCTACAGAAATAAAACTTGACTGATGATATACAGCGGTACAACTTTGGCTATTTTCATTTCATTGGGAAATTTACCAGTTTGAAATGACAAATTATAAATATATGTTAATGGTTCTGAAATCCCTTCAATAACCTGTTTTACAACTATCATGTCAATTTCATTTAAATCAGTAGATGTTTTGTATTTGCAGTTGTTAACAATATCTATTATTTCTTTTTCTTCCACTGCTGTGAGGAACATTGAACAGGGATTCCTCTCTATAAGATTATCATTCCAGTCCTCAGATAACAATGAATCAGGAATCTTTTCTGCCAAGTTAGGTCCAACATTTACAAAAAAATTATTAAAGCCATTAACCACCTCATCCATATTTTCCTTTCTAATATTGTTATCAATGAATGGTTCATAGTCTACCGATAACATTGGTAGACTAAGAACCATTTGACTGACCATTTTCAAAGTTATGAATCGGTTGAGTGAAGCTGATGCTGCTACTTCCACAGGCTTCTTCAACCTCTCATAGATGTTCAAAGGTTAGTGTGAGACTCTCACAACACGTGACACAATAACTTTAGTGTAGCTTACCCGCTGCATTAAAAAAAATAAAAAAATAGAAGCAACATGTTTGACTACACCAAAAGGATTTACATGGCAGCATCAAACCCAAAATCTAGCTGGGAAGAGATTTGGATTCTATAAAAAAGGATGGAAAGTTGGGCACAAGGAATCTACTAAAGCTAGTACAAACAACATCTCACAAGACAAGATAAGTAGATGAAACATACTTTTCAACCACAACTTGGTCAAAAAGAAGCTTATCTGAAGGTAAGCCATGAAAATCTTAGCCGTTTCAGGAAACCAAGAGTTTTATTTTTGCTGATTGTGACTCTAAATCAGTGTTTTTCAATTGTTTTCAGACCAAGGACCACTTAACCAATTTAAAAAAAAAATTGCGGACTATTCATTCATCCTTCATTCATTTTCAACCGCCTATCCGGGTCCGGGTCACGGTGGCAGCAAAGCATGCAGCTTATCCCACACTTCCCTATCCTTGGCCAACTCCTCTAACACTTCCCAGCGTTCCCAAGCCAGCTGGGAAATAGAATCTCTTCAGCGTGTCCGAGGTCTTCCCAGGGGCCCCCTCCTGCTTAGATGTGCCTGGAAGATCTCTCTAGGGAGACGACCAGGGGCATCCTCACCAGGTTGTCCGAACCACCTCAACTGTCTCCTGTCAATGCGAAGAAGCAGTGGCTCTACTCTGAGTCCCTTCTGGATAGTCAAGCCTGTCCCCCTGTCCAGGAGTTTAAGCCCAGATACTCAATGGAGGAATCTCATTTCTACCGCTTGTATCTGTGATCTTATTCTTTCAGTCATTACCCAAAGCGCATGGCCATAGGTGATGACAGAAGTGTAAATCAACTGGTAAATTGAGTGCCTCACCTTCTGGCTCAGCTCCTTCTTCACCACGACCATCTATCGACCTCATGCTCCAACTTACCCCACTCGTGAACAAGACCCCGAAATACTTAAACTCCACCACTTGGGGCAGTAACTCTCCCCCGACCCACAGGGGACAATCCACCATTTTCCAATGTAGCACCATGGTCTCAGATTTGGAGGTGTTGAACCTCATCCCTGTCGCTTCACACTCAGCCTCAAACCTGCTCAGTGCACAATGGAGGTCACCGCCTGATGAAGCCAACAGAACCACATCATCTGCAAAAATCAGAGATGCAACTCTGAGGTCACCAACCTGGACACCCTCCGGTCCCTGACTGCACCTTGCACCTTGAAATCCTGTCCATGAATATCACAAACAGGATTGGTGACAAGGGGCAGCCCTGGCAGAGTCCAACACCCACCATACACAGGTCTAATATCATGCTGATAATGCAGACACAGCTCCTACTTTGGTCGCACAGAGACCGGACACATTTTAGTGAATCTGGTATCCCATATTCCCGCAGCACCCACCACAAGATATCCCGATGCATCCGGTCATACTCCTTTTCCAAGTCCACAAAAACATATGTAGACTGGTTAGTCATACTTCCAAGACTCCGCTAATATCCTTGCAAGGGTCAAGAGCTGGTCCAGTGTTCCACAACCAGAATGAACACGCATTGCTCCTCCTGAATCTGAAGTCTAATGATCTAAGCCTACTCTCTAGTACAGTGGCATAGGTTTTCCCAGAGAGGCTGAGAAGTGTGATTCCTCTGTAATTGGAACACACTCTCCAGTCCATTTTTTTTAAAGATGGGGACCACCAACCTAGTTTGCTAATCCAGAGGTACTGTCCCTGATTTCCATGCAACACTGTATGAGTGTGTCAGCCATGACAGCCCAACAACATTCAGAGACTTCAGAAACTCAGGACGAATATCATCCACCCCTGGCAACTTGCCACAGGCATGTAAGGGCATATAAAGAAAATACATAAAAAGCCGGGGATGAAGAGGTCTACCACCATGGGGTTCAGTCGGGCTCAGCCTGAAGAAACAGTGCAGTGTCATCTCCATGTGGGCTAACCACCTGCAGGGAGTCTATAGAGGGTCTGATCTGCTGTTTTTCTGGCAGTGGGCAGGGGAAAATGCCTATACAGATTGACACTTCCGCATCACTTCACTCCCCCAGTAGCTGCTCCCTTGTTTGCACTCGGGGTCGCCACAGCAAATCTGCATGTTGAATTGGCACAAGTTTTACGCCGGATGCCCTTCCTGACACAACTCCACATTGCATGGAGAAATGTGGCAGGGGTGGGATTTGAACCCGGAGCTTTCTGCACTGAAACCAAGCACATTAACCACTTGGCCACCACCCCTGTGTCACTTCATTCCCCAAATATCCAAAACAATAATTTATAGATGAGTTGAGTTAATAATGAAAATGATATACTATCTGTAAGACTATGGAGTCATTTTTAAATGGTTTTAAATGAGAAACAATTTTTATTTAGAATATACTGTTAAAATGGACCACTATGGGCTGCTTATGGACCACCAGTAATCAGTGAGCCACTGCTTGAGAAAGGCTGCTCTAAATCAAGCACAATCGAGACCCCCCCCCCCCCAAAAAAAAAGCCCTCATCTGTGATAGGAGATTGGATAGATGTTTGGTTCTTTGCTGAGGGTGAGTACTTTTTACACCGTACATTATAACCTAGTCTTTAGCTTGTTCTCAATAGTTTGTTTTCAGAGAATCAGTTCCCACAAGGAGTGCTTTTTCCCCACGGAAAGCACTGCGATAAGGTATACTCAACAAAATATAAACGCAACACTTTTGGTTTTGCTCCCATTTTGTATGAGATGAACTCAAAGATCTAAAACTTTTTCCACATACACAATATCACCATTTCCCTCAAATATTGTTCACAAACCAGTCGAAATCTGTGATAGTGAGCACTTGTCCTTTGCTGAGATAATCCATCCCACCTCACAGGTGTGCCATACCAAGATGCTGATTAGACACCATGATTAGTGCACAGGTGTGCCTTAGACTGCCCACAATAAAAGGCCACTCTGAAGGTGCAGTTTTGTTTTATTGGGGGGGGATACCAGTCAGTATCTGGTGTGACCACCATTTGCCTCATGCAGTGCAACACATCTCCTTCGCATCATCCGTGAAGAGAACACCTCTCCAACGTGCCAAACGCCAGCGAATGTGAGCATTTGCCCACTCAAGTCGGTTACGACGACGAACTGGAGTCAGGTCGAGACCCCGATGAGGACGACGAGCATGCAGATGAGCTTCCCTGAGACGGTTTCTGACAGTTTGTGCAGAAATTCTTTGGTTATGCAAACCGATTGTTCCAGCAGCTGTCCGAGTGGCTGGTCTCAGATGATCTTGGAGGTGAACATGCTGGATGTGGAGGTCCTGGGCTGGTGTGGTTACACGTGGTCTGCAGTTGTGAGGCTGGTTGGATGTACTGCCAAATTCTCTGAAACGCCTTTGGAGATGGCTTATGGTAGAGAAATGAACATTCAATACACGAGCAACAGCTCTGGTTGACATTCCTGCTGTCAGCATGCCAATTGCACACTCCCTCAAATCTTGCGACATCTGTGGCATTGTGCTGTGTGATAAAACTGCTCCTTTCAGAGTGGCCTTTTATTGTGGGCAGTCTAAGGCACACCTGTGCACTAATCATGGTGTCTAATCAGCATCTTGTATGGCACACCTGTGAGGTGGGATGGATTATCTCAGCAAAGGAGAAGTGCTCACTATCACAGATTTAGACTGGTTTGTGAACAATATTGAGGGAAATGGTGATATTTGGTATGTGGAAAAAGTTTTAGATCTTTGAGTTCATCTCATACAAAATGGAGCAAAACCAAAAGTGTTGCGTTTATATTTTTGTTGAGTGTATTTGTGGGTGCTGTCTCAGCACTCCTCTGACAGAAAAATAAAATAAAATGGCATACAGACACAGGGACTATGCACCAGTGGGTTTATAATAGCTTTCACGTACCTTACAGGCAACATTTATTTATTTCTGTTTTATCATTTCTTTCCACTGGAAGTGCGTTGGTACACAGTAATAAATACAATGTGACGCTGCCTGTAATCTCTAGTTGTTTTAAGGGTCATACTGACAGGGCAGAACCACAGTGCACGGGTGACCAACAAAAGAGGACTCACTATGTATTCTAAATGCAGCGGAGCTAAGATGTTTGATGAGCAGCAGATGACTCGCCTTGCTCTCTCAGCCTCTTGCTCTACCAAAGCAGGATAGACTTATTCGCCTCATTAGCAAAAGGGCTAGCAAGGTGTCGGCCTCTTCCACACTGTTCAATGACAATAGTACAACCAAGAGGAAAGGTTAATAGAGTAAACAGTGTCGCCATAAGGGAAAAAAAATGTTTTTTATCCTCATATGAGAGGTCAGCAGGCAAAGGCATTATCTCCAGCCACAGTGACAGAATTATGCATTTGATTACGATTGATCTTCTAACCTTTATTAGTCCTAAATTCAACCTGCAGGATGTTGCTGTGCAGTAATTCCCCAAACTGTCACTTTTAAGCTTGGACTCCATAAAGCAGAGTCATCATGCCAACTTTAATTATTTTAAGAGCTTGAATTTGCTAACTCTTGCTCTTTCTTTCTCTACAGTGACATTAGTGCACAGACAGCAAATCAAGGCCAACACACACACTTTCATTTCCATCCAGAAAGATGCACTTAAAAAAATTACGACTTTTGCGAAGCAAATGGGCAGTGACCAAAGAAAGCTTCATTCTTCTGCACTGCTCACTATTGTGTCATTCATTTCTGCAAACATATTCTGAAGATTATCCAACAACCAGAATTAGACAATTAAATACTAAGAAGACAGTTTTTACTAAAAAGCCAAAGTTCAACAGGCACCAGTCTCACACCTCTGTCTGTCTCCAGACTAGAGATGGGGAATCTAGAAGTAGGATCTCACTAACTGCATGATGTGCCAGGCTAAACAAGAACAAAATGCAGATGTGAGTAAAAAAGGAGGAAAATGTGACATTATTTTGATGAGTGTTTGGAATTTGCAATAGCATGTTCCTACCGATGCTACCAACACATTGGATATCATCCATTTTGGGGAGTGTACAAACATAAATACAATGCAATGTGACAAACAAGAATCTATTTCCAACTGAGTGGTGCAGAAAATATTCTATATCACAATGATGCATTCACGTGTTTCAGTGTTAAATGAGAAGACAATGGAAAATTCCACCATGTCAACATGTGAATGCTCAATAAGGCCCCATTCTCAGTTTCATGATATCCATTCCAGAAGGTTATATATTATCATTATTGTTGATTTTATGAATATTTGTATTCCAGTTATACAGCTTCATGATGAAGTGTTTAGAGGAGAATTTCTTAAAAATCACACTTGAAAGTTCAGCTACAATTTGCCAGAAGGTACATAAAAAATGGAAGCCTTGATCTGGTTTTGGTGAAACGATTAAGTACTTTTTACTTATAGACTTTTATAAATTTATTTTTATAGACTTAAAAGAGAAAAGAGAGTGCTCTCGCTCTCTGTCTGTCTCCCTCACCTTCTCAATTTCAATGGGCTTTACTGATATAGGAAACATATGTTTATATTGTCAAAGCAAGTGTTACAGTAAAAATAAAAAATAAGTCCTTTCTCTCCCTTTGTCTCTCACTGTCTCTCTCTCTCAATTCAATTTCAATTGAAACATACATTTACACTGTCAAAGCAAGTGTTGCATAAAAAAGTCCTCTCTCTTGTGCTCGCTTTCTCCCTCTCTTGCTCACTCTCCCTGTTTCTCTCCCTCTCTCCTCCCTCCCTGTCTCTCTGTCCCTCCCTCCCCCTCCCCCCTCTGGGGTAGGAGGAAGGGGTGGAAGAGGTGGGAAAGGAAGACGAAGAGTTATTGTCAATGAAATCTGGGCAATAATCAGTTCATGGGATTGTCGATGAAGATGCAGGACTTCAAGTACAACCTAACATCAGCTGTTTCTCAGTGGCTTCAATAATCTGGAGATTCAGACAAGAGGACAGGTACAGTGCAAATGTCCATACTGTATACAGCAGGCTACACAGTACAAAGTCCACAGTTACAGCAGAAGTTTACATGTAAGAATTCACTGGGACAAAGCTTACTGTGTCACTGTCCTGTTGGCTTTTCTTTGACTGTATATTCACTTGTGTAGAACTGCAAGACTGCCAGTCGGAGGTGGAAGGACCCCTATGTTCTCTTAGCCGCAGGAGGCCCTGATAGTTGATATGGTCTTACAAAATAACACAATTAGACTCAGAGAAATCCAACATCAGGTGACTGAAGACAATGTCAATTTTGAAGGAATAAACATTGTCAGCCTTTCTACCATTGACGATGTCCTCAAGCGCCACAGGGTGCGCATAAAGCAGGTGTATAGGGTACCCTTTGAGTGCAACTCTGAAAGAGTGAAAGAACTCAGATATGAGTATGTCCAAGTAAGTATACATTCAGACACAGTACAATATTACTGCATACATACTACTATCAGACTCAGTGGCTTTGCAGTACAAATCATATTCTGTACTGTATCGGCCTGTCTTCTTGTTCACTTACAAAACAATCTATCTATTTCTTCATATAGAGATATTTGAATTGGATGCCAGTGTATATTTGTGGATGAAGCAGGTTTTGATCTTGCGAAGAGGAGACGAACATAATTGGTCAGCGAACCATTGTTGATGTCCCTGATCAGCGTGGCGGCAATGTGACCATTTCTGCTGCTATAACCAACCATAGGTTTCTCCATCAACATGTCACACTGGGCCATATAACACTCAGCACCTTCTAAGTTTTCTTGCAGGTCTTCGGCACAATGAGCTGAATGACCAATACTTATGTCATTATTTGGGACAATGTTAGCTTCCATCACACTGCTCAAATAAGGGAATGGTTTAACATCAATGACCAATTCATCAGTTTGTACCTCCCACCATACCCCCCTTTCCTAAACCCCATAGAGTAGTTTTTCTCAAGTTGGAGGTGGAAGATTTATGACAGGCACCCCTATATCAGGGTTGATCTCCAGCAGGCCATGGAGCTGGCTTGTGGCGACATACATGAAGACTCGTGCCAAGGCTGGATGCGCCACACTAGAGCCTTTTACCCGCGTTGCCTCAGAAGAGAGAATATCGCTTGTGATGTCGATCAAGTCCTGTGGCCTGACCCAGGCCAAAGGCATGATGAAGCTCAGTGAGCTTTTTCTTTTGTTTTTTGTTTTTTTTTTCCTTGTTTATTTTTATTGTAATATTTTATTTTTTGAGTGTAGATTTCCCCTATTTCATTTACAGTTCTGTATTACAATGAATATAAAATCCTCCAGGAGCTATTTGTCCTGACCTGAACACTGTGTTTTCCATTGTTTAATGTATTGTGTAATCACTGCTCAGCAATATTTTAATTTGACTGCTTTGAGAATGATTCTGATACCTTTAGTTGGTTTTGAGCACAGTTAAAAGTGTTTTGCTGTGAATGTTCAGTTTTGTAACAAGAATCTAGGGGTTTCAGGTAGGTAGTTTGAATAATGGGTTTTGTGTTCACAGTTTTGAGAAAATGAAAATAGTTTAAAAAATGCGTTTTAGCGATTGTGAAAAACTGTAACAGCCTCAGGATGCTGAAGCGGCTGATTTTTTTCAGCACACATTTCTAGTTCTTTTTTTCAGAAAATCAGTCCTCAGCAGCACAGACAATTTGAACCCGAGAGCCGGACAGAAATTTGCCGCTACCCGTGTCTTAAAACCCTTGGCTGCAGTGCAAAAACAGCTCAGCTTCAGCTCAGAAACCTCCCCCTCACCTCCTCCCACTCAGCAGTAAACAGCAGCGAGCAAGCAGCAGTTGAGAGGTTTCACAGACATGGCTTCTCTCTGGTATTGGAAAAATCCGATACAACCTGCGGTGTTTTCTGATACTTGAATTGCGTTGGTATCAGAAGCCGATACCGATTCTGGATTGGATCAATCTCATCCTTAGTTTTAACTGTGATGGGATTTTCAAAATTAAAAAAAAACAAAACATAATAATAAAAAAATTCTTGCCACAAATACTTTGGTAATCTTGAGCATTTCTGTGAAGCAAGTCACACAGTCGTTCATGACACCCTTATAGGGCTTTTTTTTTTTTTTCATTTAATTTAATCTTTATTTAACCGGGTTAGGCCCACTGAGATCTTTTGCAAGGGAGACCTGGGCAATTGTAAAGTTTCCAATTCACCTAACCTGCAAGTCTTTAAATGTGGGAGGAAACATGGGAGAATATGCAAACTCTACACAGAAATGCCACAGGTGGGGATTGAACCCATGACCTTCATGCTGTGAGGCAAGAGTGCTAACCACTCAGCCACTGTGCTGCCCAGGATCTGACCAACTGGTAGGCAGTGCTAAAGTTATATTGCTGACATGCTGTGGTTGTTGTGGACACATCAGATGATGCAAGTCTGATGTATGACATCATTAAATACATGTGCTACATTACTTTTTCTGGCAGTTGTGAACTTCATGTCAGTTTGTCAGGTTACAGGCTACAACCTTCCAAGATCCATATCCTTGGAAGTAAGAACGTACAAAACTTACAAAATATCTTGTTCTCCAGAACACAATTTTGAGAATCCTACATACCTACAGGGGGCGCCAAATTCCAACAGCTCTGTTTAACATATATGCATAGGTGATTCATAACTTGTACAAACTATGTGTGTATGTGAGTTCAAATGTAGCGTTATCATACATGTCTTTGAAAAATGATCAAAATCATGTACACGGGCTCCTGCCGGCTGTAGATGTCACTATCTTGACTTCAGCTGGAGTGATGACATAAGTTGCTTCAAAACTGCACAAATAAACATATGCATGGCTGCTATAGCGGAAAGGCTCCATTTCACCAACAAGTCAAGACTAACGAGTCGGAAAAAACAAAGATGGTGGTACCATCTGTTCTGAACCACTTTGCTGAGGGAAAGGGGGAAAAAGCTTTTTCAGCACTGGTGAAATACTGCCGTCTGACCACAGCCTGGGCTCTTGAATAAGCAATTTCATTTATCTCTGCAGACCTCTTCCAGCAAATCTCTGAACCATTCAGCCTATTTAAGAACTCTTAACTCCTTAACATGAAATATTGAGAGGACAGCAGGCCTGCAATTAGTGACATTACGTACTTAATTGTGGAGCGCATTGAATTTGATCAATGATGTCCAGTTTAGAGTGGTTTCAGTGTGGTATGATAGGCTGGCATTGTGGTTGGATAATTAAACCATCCATCATCATCACACAACATCCACTGTAAGAGAACAACACTGGCAACAAAATTCCTGAATGGTACCTGTGTCAGCTGGGCTGTGATAACTAAACGTTTAATGACTGCCAAATTAATCAACATTTTAATGCCGATCAAAAGTGAATAAACATGAGTCAATTGCGTTTTTACCTGAGGCCATCAAATATGGCCAACAGAGGGAAAAATGAATTTACTCCATTTTGGAAAAAACTCTAAACATAAATATGGAAGTGAAGAGCTGTGGTGAACACTTTCCAGATGCACTGTACTTTACACTTTGTTTTGCCTATATTATAATAGCTGTGAAGCACCTGCTGAGTGCCGTTGTAAATAACCCATGTCCTTAAAGAGGAGCCTGCTAATGTCACTGTGCAACACTGCACTGTGTTACTCAGTGAGTCTGGCCTCACTGCAGCGGCGTACATCGATTCATGAAAACAAGCGATCGCTCCGCTTTTCTCCACACTGAATGTAGTTCTTAGAAATCCTGAAACTGGGATGATATGTGCAGATAATCAAAGCCTCTCGAGTGCATCTCCTTCTTAACGGCTGCCACGCTATCATCTTGATGTCTTTGTGCCAGAACAATGTTCCCTAGTTGGAAAAGAGGTAAATCGGATTCAGAAAACAAGTGGATTAACTTAATCACCCCTCGGCTTTGACAATGACCTTCACTTCTGAGGCATAATAAGGATTAGTTAGTAGCAGAAGGACATATGCCACGCAGAAGAAATGATTATAGCTCTCCTGCGACGGAATGATTGAAATGTGCTATATTCATGGTTGCTGGTGAGAGGCTGCGATAAGAGGCCATGCAGCAGTGCATCATAGTGCTTGTGGTATTTCAGAGAAACCAGGGGAGTTTTTCAGCCCCACAAAATAAAATGCTTTCAGTGCAGCGCTCTTGAGTGGAAATCTGCTTTTAGTGTCAAGAAATGTACATAAAGCACAAGAGGAAGGGAAGAGTTTACATTAGGACTATTGATTCCTAAAGCGGCTGCCATACACTCCACAATTCCTGTCATTATCATGATGAATGGCATAATATTTCTGATGGCTCATGCTAAATTATCGATCCTCTGCATAGGAAGGAAGTTATTCTTAGGGTTGTACGAAAGACAATACAGGGTCTCTGCTGCATGGTAGCTCAATAGGGCGCTGTAGTCAGCAAGGTCACACTAATCAACAACCACCGTTAACCTTTAGGATCACTTGTAAAAAAAAAGGTGAGGTCAGGTGGGGGTGGCATGAGGTTGCCAGAAACACTACAGAGAAAGAGGAGAAAGTGATATTCAATAAGAGAGGACGGCGGGAAATTGATCTGTAGTCATAGAACAGGGTGAATGACTGGCCAAAAACCATTGTGTCCTTACAGGATGCTCAGGACTCTGGAACGTGATCTTGTTTAAAATAAAAAAGGAGACAGATGATAGGATGAAAGGATGTGCTGACCCATGTTCAGAGGACACAGACGTCCTCAGCTGTTGTTTGATGGGATCAGGATTTATGGTATTTGTTTCTATTGTCAGCTGGAAAAGGACAATCTATGAAGGCAAGCTTAGTCTGTCTACCTCCACGAGTTATGCGTTCTGTATGTATTACTTGGCAGAACACGTTATAATGATTGAAGTCTGTTGTTTAATGTTCCACCTCCGTTCTTTCTTTTTATCCACTCTTTCTTCTGGTCTGTTTCCCTCCAATTCAAGATACAGCAGTGCTGTTTTTTTTGGGGGGGGGGGGGATTGTATTAAAATGTTGTGACTGTAGTTATATAATAGCACCTAGTGGTTAAGCTTTGTCTGTATGTGTTACTTGCATGTCAGTGCAGTCAGCAACCAGCTGGAATTTGAATTAATAGGAGTGTTTACAGTGGTCGTGTTGAGGAATTAGTGGGCCTTCAATGCACCTACGTACCTGCAAAACAAGACACACAACTAATCTGCACATTAAAACAAGAATTTAACCCTAATCAGAGAGCAAGGGGTCCAGGGGTATATTTTTATGCGTTTTCTGAGCCTTTATATTTATTTAGATGACATTTTATTCAATTTGACTTCTTTTGATCATATTTGATTAAATACTGTGGGGTCCACAATTTTTCTGGGGTCTGTTTGGACCCCAGTTTGATATAATGGTATCAAATCGGACTATGTGACAAAATGCTGAGCTTTTTTGTCAAGTTTTCATAACTACTGCACTGTCTGAGCAGTTTCATTCAGGGTGTTTGCATCAGACTACGGTGAGAAGGGGTAGGTACTGAATATTGTATTGAAATGTCATGTTTGAAAATAAGAAAAATTCATAAAGCCCTTTCAAAATGAAATGTGGTTATTACCCAAATACTCAAGAGTCATTTTTCAAAAGAATTCAAGTCACCTCATGTAGTTATTTTTCAGATATCTGTAAGAATGGCCTAGATACAAAAATAAATAAATGTTAAGAGTATTTACGTAAGCATATTGCATTCACTGGATTAAAAAATAGATCCCTGATCTCATAATTACATGAAAAGAACTCATAATTGCAAGATCAGATGTCTTATACGTTTTTTTTTGTTTTGTTTTTTACATACGTATATTTTCCGTACTTCCAATCCCTCAGTCAAGCGGGATAAGGTTAGCTGATGATAGCACACTGTGATCATGCACAAAGTGTGGATTTTTCCCTAAGGTGCTCCCAGATGAATGAAGTTCCTCCAGGGAGGGGCACGGGGCATCTCATCAAAATGAGACATGTCTGGACCCCTCCAGACTTCCAGACTTCCACCCTCAAGGTGCTGTCAAGATGGGTCACCTATCCAACAGCGATCCATGTGCAGTCTGAGGAGCATCTGACCCCAATTTACATTGTCTGATGGCGGAAAAACAGGATCCGGAATGATATGAGCGCGTACGAGGGAACCTTGAGATGGGTCTGGCACGGCAAAGCCTGCCGGTATCACCTGCATGTGCCACGTATATAATGTCCCACCTCCAATGCCCCCGCTTCCCCCCCGGAGTGCAAAGGAACTGTTGAAATGTAATGTACATGCTTCACATGAATATAACTCATAATTATTATCATGTACAGTGAATGTGAATAGCGGCTATGAACCGAAAGCACAAAAACGCCAAGCACAAAAAAACATAAATTCAATTTCCCTGGAAAGGCTGCGTCTGATGCATGGGACAGCATGGCCCACTGCCAGCAGTGTCCAGCAGCTGGCAACGGGGTGCACATGCACGGTGCACCACAACGCACGTGAGGTCAGTTGCGCTGGTAAGTGGAGTCCAAGCGTAGGATGTGATTGCATGACTGAGTGAGTGACTGCACCATGCCGGCTTTGACACATATGGTGTGAATCTGGTCCATACGTTGTTGTACTCCGATGTTGAGTACCAGCAGGGACTGCACAAAGGGAGGAACACATTGCTCCCTCCGACTCTAGTACCGTGTTTGCCATCCAGATGTTTGGACATCAGGCAGTCTTCAGCGCCTTTTATGGCCGTCTGACAGCAGTCTGTATCATCCACCTGTTGCCTACATGCGCTTTGGATGACATTGTGCAGGTGTGGATGAGGTAACCTGGATGCGTTCTGACACTGCTGACCACGCCTCTTTTTCTCCCGACTGCGTCGGATTATGGCAATATTTGCCGTGTTGGGCTGGTTCCTGCACATTCTTGCTATGTGTGACGGGGGCTTAAGCATACTCAGATAACACTACTAGTGTTTCTGCTTACTAGGTAACCACAGTGTTCAGACAGTTGTCATCCAAGCAATGCCATATTCATGAGAAAAAAAAAATCACATTTACGGCATTTTCCAGAATATAAGCCATACCTTCTTCTGTATCATTAACTCTTTAATTTGGGATTTTGTGGATTTTTGCAGTGTGCTTTATATTGTTGGAGTTCATTCTGTTTAGTGCTTTGATTTCTTGGAAAGTGCTTTATAAATATTTGTTCTAATTATTATTATTAATAATAAATGCATGATTTTTGGTAAATGAGCCACACCATATTATAAATCCACATTACATCCCAAATAAGATAAAAAATGCAACATATGCTTCAAAAAACAGTAATTACTTTTTCTATAGAAGCAGTAGCTCTGTGGGATAGTTCAGCCCAGTCTCACTTTTTTTTTTTTTTGTGCTCCCGCTACAAAATCAGTCAAATTTTCATGACGGTTTTTTTTTAACATACTATTACTAACCCTACTCCTTCCCCCAACCCTAACTATAACCACCCCGACACCCCCGCTCACCCCCGCTTCATTTTTAATTTTGTGCAGCCATCACGGAATGAATTTGAATGAATTTGTGCTGCCGTGACGAAAATGAGGTGCTTTTTGTCATAATATCACAAACCAATAGATTAATGTATATTTTGTGCTGTTGAATCACAACTTGCCGTGAGACCAGGTTGGATAGTTGGGTTACTAATATGTAGACATGGATTCAATTCTCAGCCACGCTTAGTGACTGTGTTCATGGACACGAATGTCACTTTCGAGGTAAGTGAATCAGCCACACGTGCTTTTAGAATGTTTCACAAAGCATTCCAGTCAATCATCCCAAACAGAAATCCTGCTGGTATTCATGCATTCACTTGATAAGTAGCCAGAATACCAAAAATACAAACAAACATAAAGGATCCTTATTGTCTCATTGTTCTTTCTTTGTCCCCTTTCATCACGTTTTCCTACTGATGTGTTGCATATTCATTGCCCAGTCCCCTGACCATGACATCCCTGATCCTAAAGGCACAAACAGAAGTTGTGTGCATGCTGTTGCGTGGGCAAACATATGTAAAATGATGGCAGGCACACTACACACTTAGTCACGAAGCAGCACCAGTGTCTTGGCGCCCCTTCAGAGGCGAGCGTGAACAGACTGATTGGATCGCTACACTGCAGTCGCTCGTGCTGACTCACCCCGTACATCACAAGTGGGGGGGATGGACAGGACAGAGGGACTCGGTGACTGGACTCATCTTTTTGCTTTACAACCCGGCTTCGTCCTTCTTGCTTGTCCAAGGGTATTATGAATGGAGTGAAGGCAGCAGCAGTGAGAAGGAGGCAGGGTCACAGACGTGACATCCCAATTGCAGTTGGACTGATTAGCAAAGCTGACGGAGGGTGAAAGAGCCAGAAATGGGTGGAGGGATCGCTACTGCTGTGTGGAAGCTTCGTTGTTGAGGGAGTTAGCGTGAGGCAGTGACACTAAGGGTGGCTGCACCATTTTTCTCATCCAAAATGAGCCCAATGTCACCATGACAGCGTAGTGCTCCTCTGAGGGCACTGCGGGCTGGAGGAAGAAATGATGGATGAGTCGCCAGGCAGACGCTCCCGCTTCATCACTGTACGTGCAAACACAAACACCAAACAACCATCAGGGAAATACACACATGTAGTACACTCACGTGACGACTACACGCCTACACTGCAATACGTTCACACAAAGGCATCTGGATACACACACCTGCACAAACAGAATGCATATTACAAATATGCTCACACAAGGACATTTATGAACACATGCGTGCACAGTGTTTGGCGGTATATTTGTGTCCGTGACTTCAAATGTGTACCAGTGATTCAACCTTAAACCTCAAAGTGCTGTGCAGCCAACCTGAAGGTCATCAGCTTGAGATAAAACCAATAATAAGCTCCAAACGAGTCCACTAGAATACACAGTCTACGACACCGGGTCAGCCGTGATGTCACCGGAAAAGTTATACCCAAACAATGGCTAGCCGGCAATGAAGCACAGATGTTTGGGAGCATTTTAACTAAATTAAAGAGAAAAATGTGCAATGCAAAAATTGTAAGGCAGAACTTGCCTTCCATGGCAGTACAACAATGATGCAGGAGCATCTGAGACTACTGCCGCGGGCGGAGCACACTGTGTACTGACGACTTGTGACTGCTGTGGGCGGTGCGGACCCACTACTTGGTGAGAACAGAGAGTGACAGATAAATATGGTGCTTTCACTTTGAGTCGCCAAACACCAGAAAGGTCTCCAATGACGTTAGGAAAAATAAACGAGATTTGCCGCTAGTCGCTTTTGAGAAAAAAAAGTCATTAAGAGGTTTGAAAGTCACCAGATTTAGTGAGAAAGTTACCCAAGTTGGCACACTGACTCAAAACACAACACACTGTTGTCACTCAAAGCGGCTGGCCACACCCCTAGTTATGCGTAACTTTATGGGTTAACATGTCTTAAACTAAGAGTTAGAAAATTACAGCTGTCATGGAGGGGAAACTACCCATAGAGACAAAAAATACTTTTTTTTTGTACCAGGTTGCCTGCAAACATGCTTTTTTTCTGCTCGAAAGCTGCACATTTTAACATGGACTCCTATGGTAGGGAGGGGTGTTATTTCAAAAAGTGGAATTTGTAATGTTTGCATGGAATATGGAAATATACACGGAATAAACCATAGCAAGACATATTTTGGGTCATTTGGTTCCAAAAACCCATATGGACGGAGCCAGTGAAGATCGGGGTTCAAAAATCGCCAAAAATATCGACGAAATGTCATATATTTATATTCACCTTCTATAGTAACAATAAGCCTATCTGGTGTTTTTTAAGAGTAATTGACAAAAAACCTAATTTCAGGTAAATATGTTACGATCAATTGTAACAAACAAAATCTATGTAGTTTTTCATTTCATGAACATCAGTTGAGTATAATCATCACATGTAAAGAATGACATGGCCACAATGAAGTAATTATAAGCAACAGAGTGATTTTCTACGTCAACAGCACATATACGACACACACGTACTTGACATTTTCAAACGCTACTTCCATATGGGTTTTTGGAACCAAATGACCCAAAATTTATTCTGCTATTGTTTATTCCGTGTATATTTCCATATTCCATGCAAACATTTATAGATTTCCACATTTTTTGAAATAACACCCCTCCCTACCTCCCCTCCGTAGGGAAGCTGCTCACTTTTGGAGCCAAACTCAAGCTGTCCAGTCAAGGAACTGCAACTTTTTCTAATTCCAGGTGAGCCTCATTTGAGACCATGAACCTTTACATCTGATTCATACCCACCTCTCAAATGTTACTATTTCTCTGCTGGAGCCAGGTGAACGTGTGTCCCGGTGGCTTTCTCCAGCTGTTGGGGTCCTCAACACTGGACGCACCTGAGTGCTGGATCATGCACATATATCGAAGCTAACAATCCAAGATGTACATCTCATTGAGCCTCAACAGTGCATTGGCAATACTATGAACATCATTATTTTTGATAGCTCTTGGGTGCAATGCTAAAAATGAGCAATTTCTGCAGCCATTCTGCAGACACAGCAGTAGACTGGGAACTGTGATGGCACAGCATGAGAAACTGTAACTTTAAGAACTACATTGGTGCACACAGCCAATTAATCACGGGATGCAAACACTTCAGAAGCAGATATTTATGGTACACATCCAAATTTGCATAAGCATAAGCACATACTGCACCGGCTTCATTGTAACTGCATCTCAGGCTAAAGCCACAGGATCAATTACTCTTCCTCCCTCTCTAACCTTTTGTTTCTTTGACCCAAATGTCCCAGTACGCTGCCGTGCACAGCACACTGCAGCATTCAATCCTCCCATGACCGAGCCGTACCTTCCTAAGGTCACTGCTAATACACCTCCTCAACACATCCATCCATCCTCCACATATCCCATCAAACCCAGGATGTTACTCACCACAACACTGAGGGAAATTACTTGTGATCACCTCATTTCAGTGAAATGTTTAATTCACCTCCATCTCCAACACTGTATTTACACCAAGCTCTTTGTATTATAATTTACAGCGATGCAGAATGGATGCTGCCTTGTTCCTTTAAACATTTCTGCGGAGCAATGCAATAAGTGAAATTCTGAAGCAGCATGTGTGATGTGATTACTGCATATTTACAGTAACTGCAACAGATTACAGATGCTGTCGTTTTTGAATCAGATTACTGTAATTCCATTACATCTAATCACATACTCCTCGAACCCTGCTGAGTTCTCAGAAAGCTGCAGTCACACTGTCACCGTGCAGATGCTATATGCTGGCGTTGGAGGAGAAATACGGACGGCCCGCGGTGAGAAAGACAGGTAGACGAGAGTGGGCATCCATCACGACCCTGCGGCGACAAGGTGCACACACCACGTCCATTCAGGCTCCTTGTTTTATTAACGGGACTTAGTAAGAGCTGAGCGTCATAAACATATTCCCTCAGGATGACGGAAGTTGCTGTGTAAAATCTCCCACCGGAGAGAAAGGAAAAATCATTCCTGGTTCTTAGATTGATGGACTAAGCTACAGCACTCGTAGTGTGTTTCCCGCAGCACCAATACACAAGAGTGTATAGTGATGATTACTTGATGTCAAGGTGCGGCTGGGAGTTAGTGCCTAAATATTAGGATTAATGACCTTTCTGCCTGGTTTTCCGACACATCGTTCACGCCCCTATGGTGTTCCAAAGGCATATAAGCAAACAACAGAAATGCAAGGTGTCAGTAAAAAGTAACACAGTGATGTACACGTGACAGATGTGATCAATAAACAATAAGCACAACTCAACTACCGGAGAAGAAAAACAAAAATCAATATGGCTTTCAAACCTCATGTTGTCTTGGCAATGCTAATGCACTCAGTTGGTATACTGCAACAATGCATAAAACTGTTCATCCAGTGGATGGGGCGGGTTATGAGATCAATTGCAGACGATGATTATACATGCAGTTAGTTGGGTTGAGAAGAAAATAGAGAAATGAAGGTCTACAAGACGCAAGAGTGGGCGGTACTCTAAAGCCACTTTTACACTACAAAGCTCCAGCACTACTCGGCTCTACTCTACTCGGCTCTACTCTACTCGGCTCTACTCGGTTTGGTTCCAAGCGTGAGCTTTTCTACTGCAAATAGTACCTCTTCAATGTGGGCGGGGTCAGCAGAGCAAACTGCAGTGACTTAGTTTTATACGCGACACAAACATAAACAATGGCGAACTCCGTGTGTTTACTGCTGTGAGTTTTTAAGAGAAAGTTGCTGGAGGCGAGAAAAACACGCTTGAGACGTACAGAAGACTTTGGGAATTCATATGAAGATGAAGACGAGAAGATACAAGCTGCTAGAGATGAAGAGGCAAAGCATGACGGTAAGCTAATTGTTAGCTTCCTAAGTAGCTCGTAAATAATAACTGTAGGCTCTCGCTATTAACTATTAAAATTGTGGCTGTCAAAATAAAGCATTAATTTAGATTAATTACAATACCTATCAGGCCTTCAGTCACACTTTGCTCCATTTTGTTTTGACGTCAGTGACTTGGTCTGTAAATAAAGACACGTTTCTGAGCAATAAACGTGTTAATGTCCCATCCAAATTACACTTAGACAGTTCTCCCAATTTAAGACCAATTTACAGCTTAATACCTCCTTGATATGTAACAAAAATAACCCTGATCCTTTTTTACCTGATTATTAAATGCCCCAAGCACACACAGATCTGAGTTTTTTTAAATATACCTGCAATTAAATGATTCATTTAGATTAATCACAAACCATGTAATCACTTACATTATTTTTTAATAACCTGACAACACTAATTAAAATATGTATGCTGTGTGTGTGTTTCAGATGGTTTTCTCAGAGTCACCGCTGCAGAGGTTTATGCCACAGAATGGGACACCTTTGTCATCATCATGTTATACACCAGTTATGTTTCACTGTGAATTTTTAATACATTTTTGTACTTTTTGCTAAAATGTCTCCACTTTTGTGTAACATCATTTTGATTTGTAAAAGTTACCAAGGTTTACTGATTTAAAGGCTAACAGTTTGAAAAGCTGTTAAAGCATAATCCAGTAGTAAAATAAGTTTTACATTTAATGGGGTCACAAATGTAAATGTAACAGACAGTAAAACTGGTTGTTCAAAATTCCTTGATGTAATGGTGCCTTCACTGAAGTGACTAAACCTTTTTGTTTATGTTAAATACCATTTGGTAAAATCTCAGTTTAGACATGATTATTCCAGCATCTGTGTAAAGATTCAGCCAGGTGTCGTGTGCAGTGTCTTCTGGAGCGGCAAAAACCCAAATTAAAAATTCTTAGAAATGAACCAAAATGTTTTTTACTGTTGACTCAGAATGAAATGACAAATTATGATACAGTCACATGAGTCAAATTGTTTACTGCAACAAAAAAGAGCAAATACACACACACACAAAAAAAGCAACACAAACTATACAAAAGTTTCATGTGTCTGTAGTCTGGGTTGGGGGCGCAGGTCACATGCCCCAGTCATGCATCGCGTGCACAAGGTCACCCAGCATGCCAAGATATGCCTGATTAAATGCAGCATCCACCACCGTTGCTTCCTCAAGGATCAGCCGGATGTGTCAATCACACTGAACCCAGTTCAGCTTCAGCCTCAACGTCACTCAAGATGGTGAGATTCTCCTGCTGGAACAGGCTCCCTTTATCTCTTGCCTGGACAATAATGAAGGTAGAAATGGGAAAGAAAGTTAAAAAAAAAAAAAAAAACCTTCAGTGTCTGTATGATCATTCCCCAGAGTTTTAGTTATTTTGGTCACTTTGCATAAAAATTATGTTCTTTCAAACTTATCCTCCAACAAATCAGAAAATCAGATCATTTGGAGCATCATTTTGAAAGAACATGACTTTTATGCAAAGCGATCAAGATAACTGAAACTTTGGGATCCCTTTGTGGGATTTATGACAATATTTATGGGTTCTGGATTTTTGTTTTTTTTTTGTTTTTTGGTGAGGGGGGGGGGGGGGTGTCACCCTGTATATATATTGTATTTGGGAAAGTTAAGGTGATGTGAGACACATTATTCTTACCTGTGATGACACGTTGCTGTGTGATGCTGGACGTTGATACAGATGTTGAAGCTGGTGTTCGAACCCTCCTCGCTTATGGAACTGGATTCTTCAACAAAAACACAAAATGGCGACATGTCAAAAAAAAAAACCCACATCACCGTAATGGCACTAAATGAGTCAAATGTACACGTTTGTTGTCTTGCTGACTTGAGGTGTTTTTCTGTCAGAAGTTAATACTTTAAAGCGGAGCACGGAGTTAGCTAGCTTGCTAGTTAGCAGTCAGCTAGCTCACTGTGTCCGCGTACATGAGACAACGATGTTACTTTAACACAAGTTTAGACTCATAATCTTCGTTTGTTAAAGTGTGCTTCCCACCACCAATGGGATAAGGAACGTTAAACGATGCTTTCAAGCAGACTACAGTCACAAAAACACTTACCATCCGTCGCTTCCAACAAAGCCGAGTCGCGATCATCCTGCCTCCCGTTGCTCGCTGGTCAGTGTCCGTAAATAGCGTTGCTGCGGTCGAACCGTTTCCAGCCCTTACGGTCCGACCTACTCCGGTCATCGTGGTCCTTTAATCACTTTTAAGCTTTTTCAGCTGTTCTCTGAGTTGCTGTAATGTCCGGTGAGCCGAGTGCGGCCTCATTTCGGATCGCTTCATCCACCTCTCTGTATTCTCTCCTCCGCCACCAAACATAAACGTCCGCAGCTTATCCACAGACCACGGTGTGGTTTTGTGCGAGTAAAAAAAAAAACAAAAAAAACGCCGTGAAACGAAAGAAAATGACGGTCGCTGTAACGCCGCTGTGACTATTTAAAAATGGCGGCTTTTGATTTTCCTCTCGGGCGGCGCACTCATGACTCGTCCAGTGACGACATTCTCTGACCAATCAGTGGCCAGCAGCCTGCTGACGTCACATTTTAGTATCGGCTCGGCTCGCTTGGAACCGCTCCCGAGCAGGTACTAAAAAAAAGGACCCGGTACCAGATACTACCGTAATGGAAAAGCAAAAAAAACGAGTAGAGTCGAGCCGAGTAGTGTTACTTTTGTGAAGTGGAAAAGCGCCTTAATTGGGACGCAAGGAGAGCGCCGTGCATCAGCACAATGACTTTAATCAAAAATATGCTGGCACCATGGCATTATGATTTCCCTCAAGACTCTACATGGTACAATTATGAGCCGGAGAAACAGTGCTAACTTGCAAATCAATGAAAAAGTCTGTTGACAGACTTCACAGGGGCAGCACTGGGTTTAATGACCTTACTATTGACAGCACTTCAGCAAACATGGGTGTCACTGCCCTAGTAATTATATGAAACCAAAGGTTTGTGACATTGTTTGTGCAGGGTATGTGACTCTGACACATTAGTACATATTCTCAAAACAAGAAAATTAGTTCTGTATTGTGTTCTGGGAGGCAATGCACCAGTCAGACCCATTACTTAATAAAATGCAATGAAACAGTCATTGTCTCAAGTAAATGGTGGAGCAAAGAATATGGATTGAAAATTACAGGCTGCATGTGTGTGATAGTGGTAATGTTTCTGTTAGAGTACATTCATTTTCTATACCCACTTATTCCAATTAAGGGTCAAAGGAGAGGGTGGTGGTCCACTGTCCTATGGTCCACTGGTCATAGGGTCCACTGGTCATAACCGCTTTACATTATTTGATGATGTCAGTTATAACCCCAAACAGATTTTAAAGTTCACCCTAACCCTAACCAGGACTAGTGTACCCTAGGACTATTGGGCCCTAGGACTAGTGGACCATAGGACTAGTGAGAAGTTCACCAGGGTGTAAATTATAACACCAAACAGATTTTAAAGTTCATGCTAACCCCAACGAGGACTAGTGTACCCTAGGACTAGTGCGCTCTAGGACTAGTGGACCCTTGGACTAGGATTAGTGTACCCTAGGACTAGTGTACCCTAGGACTAGTGGGGCCTAGGACTAGTGTCTCCTAGGACTAGTGGGGTGATGACTAGTGTCCCTTAGGACTAGTGGACCCTAAGACGAGTGGGAAGTTCTCCAGGGGAGCTGGAGCCCATCTCAGTGGTGTTTGAGTATATTTTTTCTCATAAAAGTACACAACCCATTGTTCCCAAAGAGTGTAATTTTATCTTACTAATTATGTCAACTCTACAGAAGATTTTTTAGATATGAAAAAATTACAATAAAAATAGGAACAGTAGAGTTGTGTAAATAAATATAATACTAATATAATATAATAATAACTACAATAAACTTAACCTAGGGGTGGTGGCCAAGTGGTTAATGTGCTTGGTTTCAGTTCAGAAGGTTCTGGGTTCAAATCCCACCTCTGCCAAATTTCTCCATGTAATGTGGAGTTGCATCAGGAAGGTCCAATTCAACATGCAGATCCACCTTGGATTTGCTGTGACGACCCCGAGTGCAAACAAGGGAGCAGCCGAAGGGACTTACTTACAATAAACTTAAGCTACTCCCATACAGAAGGTATGTGTATAGCGTTAGTGGTAACCACCGCCGTGTTATACCCGCTATCCAATAACCTGCCCTTGCCGCAGATATCACCGTCTGCCGGCATGTGACTGCTGTGCGTGCACAGTATACAGTGGAATTTAATGGGGAGCAATGTCTGCTGCTTCCTATATCTGTATCTGTATATCTGTATCTATATTTGTTATTGCAGAATTCCCATAATCTGCAGTGGCAGACTGCAGGAGATGAAATTAACATTTTGCACAGCATTATATTAAATCAGGAATCCCTGGCTTTGATGGCAGTTTTTTAAAAAGTTAACTTTTTGTGAGGATATAGATTGATTCCTTGTCGTAATTGCACACAAATGATTCACTTTTATCTGATTAAAAGCAGGTGATTCTCTGCACTTAAATAATCCATCTCTTGCTGTCTGTTTTTCCCTCTCATTAAATATAAACCATCCGGTTTGCTCTTGTAGCTGCAGGTAGTGGCAAAACTTGAGAATTTTAAACTTTTGACAGCAAGTGCCATCATGGTGCACCTACTGCATTTATCACCAGAGGTAATGCATTTTTTTCCATCAACCTCTCACTGAAAACAAAGGAACATCAGATTTCCTGCCTCCTGCTTACAGCCGACGTGTGAATGCAGCTGTGTAATGCTGTGTAGTGCTGTGTAACTGAAAACGGTCAGTTTGGCTTATCTCTAACCTTGCTGCCTCAGAGATATCTATCTCCACCTCACACCTACTGTAGCAGAAATAATCTTTCAATATTGATCTGGCCATTTGGCAATGGCAAATTTGTTCAAAAAACATTGAAGGAATGCATTTTGTTCACTTTGTTCTTTTTACAATCAGACCTCACTTTGGTCTGTGGGGGTTAAACATACCTTTGTCTGCCGAAGTGCGTCTGAATCTTGTGTGATAGCTTGTGACAGTCACATATTGTAGAGAAAGCTTCAGAAGACAAGCATTGATTTCAAACAAATCTGTCAAGACATCTTGTTTCTGGTTCGGTACACCTTTCCATGGCTAATGAGCTGCTGTCTTTATTCTGTCCCGAGTGAGATGTTCTTTCTTGTGCATGTGTATCAGGAAACACTAGCAATTTATTACCAGGCAAGAGAGAGAGATGAAGGAGGAAGGATCACAGAAAAAATAGAGTATGATGGTTAAGCCCGAGCTTTAAGACAGACAACTATGTCCCCTAATCCCCTCTGAGCTGCCGTAAGCCTTCCGTTATCACTCGTTAGAATTGTGCATCCCTTAAACACATTAACTTAGTCCCTAATGCTGGCCCATTTTGTATGACACAACAGCTACTCATAGAAACACATCACTAGGCTGAGAGGCAAAGAATGTATGAATTGCTGTCAGACTCATTTAAGTGGGCAAACAGATTTTTTTTTTAAAGGGATTCAGCACATTTTAGGGCAATCACTGTTATCCAGGAAACCTCTTGAGGCAATACTATTTGCAGAATCACTCAAACGTCTCAGAGGTGGAATCTCGAGATAACTTTATCGTGTTTTCTACCAAACATAGACATAAAAAATATGTCTGCTCTTGAATCACCATACTCAGATTCGGAGACATCAAATATTAATAGTTTGCTGGAGTCCTTTGACTCAGTGCAGTATACGCATTGAGCCACTTAAACACAGTTACTTGTTTCAAAGTGGAATCACTGGCTGGAGTTTGACTGTAGGGGGCACAGTTTTTATAAGATCTCTGCCACACTCGATCCAAAAATATGTGAGGGCACAGCTCTTAATAGGTTGAGAAGGTTAGGCTCGCTTTAGTCACAGTTAGTGCCACAATCTGTTACTTTTGTCACAGCGACAAGGTTGCTATTCATTTTATTGCAGCAGCTTATGCTGTGCCACATGTGGGTAGAGCTATAAACTAAAGGTAGTTTACAGTTAGCAGGTTTATGCCTATGGCTGGGTGTGAAGGTTATTGACACAGAAGTGTCTGAGCCTATTGGCAAGTGCCAGCAAACAATTATAATGTTGGGCTTTAGGGCCCTGTCACACATGACGATTTAGTCAGCGTATGCTGACAGCCCCGTTTCCACTGAGTGGTTTGGCTCAGTATTGCACAATATGATACGTGTTGGAACGGTTAAGTCTGGCTTGGTTTGCATTTCTACCACTACCCTTTTGTTTGGCAGGTGGAACACTTAAATATTGATGAGCAAGTCATCAAGCACATGTACGCTGTTGCACGGCCCCGCCCCTCCACACGGAGGCCAAACAGAGTAATTTAACATTCATTTATTTTATTTTATTTTATTTTTGTCTTGGTGGATCATGGGATTTATTTTCATTGCATGCAGAATGCTGATGAGTCGACTGATGTCTGTTGTAAATGCTAATGTGAATAAATGAGGCGCTGTGACTCATTCAACTTTTAAAATAAGTTAATAGGGCAGTGCAGTCTTGTTTGAACCCCTGCATGATATTGCGGGATTTGACCACTTCCATGGACAGCCTGCCGTTGCGCAACACAAAAAAATGGTGCACGTTTTTTTTTGTCTGTAATCACAGAAGCAGTCGCGAAAAGTGCATTTTTTTTCAGTTCGCGGTAGAGAAGGGAAGACAAGGCAAATGGGAGAGGTAATGTCGATAAGCTTTAGCCTACACACCTTGACAGAGTAGCTGCGAACCACCTCAATGTGTCTGAGCTCTAGGTCATAAACAAACCGCAACACATGTCCGCTTTCCACCGCATTGTCACTTTTTCTTTGCATTTTCAGTTTGTCTAAAAAATTTCAGAGAAAGTGCCATGTATCTGATGGGGACATATGAGGGCTGTCCCAGGGATGTAGGATTACTGCATCATATGCATCATATAATCAGCATCTTGATATGGCACACCTGTGAGGTGGGATGGATTATCTCAGCAAAGGAGAAGTACTCACTATCACAGATTTAGACTGGTTTGTGAACAATATTTGAGGGAAATGGTGATATTGTGTATGTGGAAAAAGTTTTACATCTTTGAGTTCATCTCATACAAAATGGGAGCAAAACCAAAAGTGTTGCATTTATATTTTTGTTGAGTGTACATATGCAATGCGTGTGATTTTATACTACATATTTACAAGATAGAAAAACAAAGTGCACACAACTAAACAATGATCAACAAAACACCCTAACCCTCAACACCCTTCCTCCTCCTTATACCTAGAAAAAACCATGTACCTATACCGCTGCTTAAACTGGTTCGTGCTTGGACATTGCTTGAGCTCCACTCTCAATCTGTTCCACATCCTCACTCCACAAACAGAAATACAAAAACCTTTCAATGTTGTACGTGCCCACTGATGTTTTAAGTTAAACTCCCCCTCAGATTATAATCCCCTACTCTATTAAAGAACATGTTTTTAATATTTCCAGGAAGTAAATTGTTTATTGCTTTATACATGATTTGTACTGTTTGAAAAAGAATCAGATCAGTAAATTTAAAATTTTTGGATTTTAAGAATAGTGAATTTGTGTGGTCTCTATAACCAGTATTATGAATTATTCTTATAGCTCTTTTCTGCAGCATGAATAATGGTTGTGTTGTACATTTATAATTATTGCCCCAGACCTCTGCACAATAGTGTAAATATGGTAAGATCAGTGGACAATAGAGAATGCGGAGTGAGTTGTCGTCCAGAATGTATTTAACTTTGTTCAGAACTGAAATGCTTCTTGACAGTTTGCTCTGTATATTTTTTATATGAGACCAGTTTATTTTATCATCAATTATCACCCCAAGAAACTTAGTTTCATATACTCTTTCAATATCCACCCCCTGTACTTGTAACTGTACTTGTATGTCTTTATTACAATTGCCAAATAACATATATTTTGTTTTACTTAACTTTAATGATAATTTGTTTCTGTCAAACCACATTTTCAGCTTTCCCATTTCTGTAGTGATGTTCCTTAGTAGTTTCTGCAAATCCCCCCCAAGAACAAAAAATACTTGTGTCATCTGCAAATAATACTAATTTTAATATGTTGGACACATTAAAAATATCATTTATATAAAGTAAAAATAGTTTCGGACTCAGTACTGACCCCTGTGGGACACCACAAGCAATGTCCAAGCATGATGATGTATATTCCCCCAACTTCAAAAATTATTTTCTGTTACTCAAATAACTTCTCACCCAGTGCAACACTAATCCCATTCAGGTTTATTGATTAATACAAGTATATCATGATTGATTGTGTCAAAAGCTGTTCATACTGTTCTTTTTATTTTATCTCTAGCTGGTGCTATTGGAAAGCACTTTGGTTCAGTGAAAACTGTTGTAAAGTGCTACAGAAATAAAACTTGACTGATTGATATACAGCGGTACAACTTTGGCTATTTTCATTTCATTGGGAAATTTACCAGTTTGAAATGACAAATTATAAATATATGTTAATGGTTCTGAAATCCCTTCAATAACCTGTTTTACAACTATCATGTCAATTTCATTTAAATCAGTAGATGTTTTGTATTTGCAGTTGTTAACAATATCTATTATTTCTTTTTCTTCCACTGCTGTGAGGAACATTGAACAGGGATTCCTCTCTATAAGATTATCATTCCAGTCCTCAGATAACAATGAATCAGGAATCTTTTCTGCCAAGTTAGGTCCAACATTTACAAAAAAAATTATTAAAGCCATTAACCACCTCATCCATATTTTCCTTTCTAATATTGTTATCAATGAATGGTTCATAGTCTACCGATAACATTGGTAGACTAAGAACCATTTGACTGACCATTTTCAAAGTTATGAATCGGTTGAGTGAAGCTGATCTGCTGCTACTTCCACAGGCTTCTTCAACCTCTCATAGATGTTCAAAGGTTAGTGTGAGACTCTCACAACACGTGACACAATAACTTTAGTGTAGCTTACCCGCTGCATTAAAAAAAATAAAAAAATAGAAGCAACATGTTTGACTACACCAAAAGGATTTACATGGCAGCATCAAACCCAAAATCTAGCTGGGAAGAGATTTGGATTCTATAAAAAAGGATGGAAAGTTGGGCACAAGGAATCTACTAAAGCTAGTACAAACAACATCTCACAAGACAAGATAAGTAGAGATGAAACATACTTTTCAACCACAACTTGGTCAAAAAGAAGCTTTATCTGAAGGTAAGCCATGAAAATCTTAGCCGTTTCAGGAAACCAAGAGTTTTATTTTTGCTGATTGTGACTCTAAATCAGTGTTTTTCAATTGTTTTCAGACCAAGGACCACTTAACCAATTTAAAAAAAAAAATTGCGGACTACTTATTCATTCATCCTTCATTCATTTTCAACCGCCTATCCGGGTCCGGGTCACGGTGGCAGCAAAGCATGCAGCTTATCCCACACTTCCCTATCCTTGGCCAACTCCTCTAACACTTCCCAGCGTTCCCAAGCCAGCTGGGAAATAGAATCTCTTCAGCGTGTCCGAGGTCTTCCCAGGGGCCCCCTCCTGCTTAGATGTGCCTGGAAGATCTCTCTAGGGAGACGACCAGGGGGCATCCTCACCAGGTTGTCCGAACCACCTCAACTGTCTCCTGTCAATGCGAAGAAGCAGTGGCTCTACTCTGAGTCCCTTCTGGATAGTCAAGCCTGTCCCCCTGTCCAGGAGTTTAAGCCCAGATACTCAATGGAGGAATCTCATTTCTACCGCTTGTATCTGTGATCTTATTCTTTCAGTCATTACCCAAAGCGCATGGCCATAGGTGATGACAGAAGTGTAAATCAACTGGTAAATTGAGTGCCTCACCTTCTGGCTCAGCTCCTTCTTCACCACGACCATCTATCGACCTCATGCTCCAACTTACCCCACTCGTGAACAAGACCCCGAAATACTTAAACTCCACCACTTGGGGCAGTAACTCTCCCCCGACCCACAGGGGACAATCCACCATTTTCCAATGTAGCACCATGGTCTCAGATTTGGAGGTGTTGAACCTCATCCCTGTCGCTTCACACTCAGCCTCAAACCTGCTCAGTGCACAATGGAGGTCACCGCCTGATGAAGCCAACAGAACCACATCATCTGCAAAAATCAGAGATGCAACTCTGAGGTCACCAACCTGGACACCCTCCGGTCCCTGACTGCACCTTGCACCTTGAAATCCTGTCCATGAATATCACAAACAGGATTGGTGACAAGGGGCAGCCCTGGCAGAGTCCAACACCCACCATACACAGGTCTAATATCATGCTGATAATGCAGACACAGCTCCTACTTTGGTCGCACAGAGACCGGATCACACATTTTAGTGAATCTGGTATCCCATATTCCCGCAGCACCCACCACAAGATATCCCGATGCATCCGGTCATACTCCTTTTCCAAGTCCACAAAAACATATGTAGACTGGTTAGTCATACTTCCAAGACTCCGCTAATATCCTTGCAAGGGTCAAGAGCTGGTCCAGTGTTCCACAACCAGAATGAACACGCATTGCTCCTCCTGAATCTGAAGTCTAATGATCTAAGCCTACTCTCTAGTACAGTGGCATAGGTTTTCCCAGAGAGGCTGAGAAGTGTGATTCCTCTGTAATTGGAACACACTCTCCAGTCCATTTTTTTTAAAGATGGGGACCACCAACCTAGTTTGCTAATCCAGAGGTACTGTCCCTGATTTCCATGCAACACTGTATGAGTGTGTCAGCCATGACAGCCCAACAACATTCAGAGACTTCAGAAACTCAGGACGAATATCATCCACCCCTGGCAACTTGCCACAGGCATGTAAGGGCATATAAAGAAAAATACATAAAAAGGCCGGGGATGAAGAGGTCTACCACCATGGGGTTCAGTCGGGCTCAGCCTGAAGAAACAGTGCAGTGTCATCTCCATGTGGGCTAACCACCTGCAGGGAGTCTATAGAGGGTCTGATCTGCTGTTTTTCTGGCAGTGGGCAGGGGAAAATGCCTATACAGATTGACACTTCCGCATCACTTCACTCCCCCAGTAGCTGCTCCCTTGTTTGCACTCGGGGTCGCCACAGCAAATCTGCATGTTGAATTGGCACAAGTTTTACGCCGGATGCCCTTCCTGACACAACTCCACATTGCATGGAGAAATGTGGCAGGGGTGGGATTTGAACCCGGAGCTTTCTGCACTGAAACCAAGCACATTAACCACTTGGCCACCACCCCTGTGTCACTTCATTCCCCAAATATCCAAAAACAATAATTTATAGATGAGTTGAGTTAATAATGAAAATGATATATACTATCTGTAAGACTATGGAGTCATTTTTAAATGGTTTTAAATGAGAAACAATTTTTATTTAGAATATACTGTTAAAATGGACCACTATGGGCTGCTTATGGACCACCAGTAATCAGTGAGCCACTGCTTGAGAAAGGCTGCTCTAAATCAAGCACAATCGAGACCCCCCCCCCCCCCAAAAAAAAAGCCCTCATCTGTGATAGGAGATTGGATAGATGTTTGGTTCTTTGCTGAGGGTGAGTACTTTTTACACCGTACATTATAACCTAGTCTTTAGCTTGTTCTCAATAGTTTGTTTTCAGAGAATCAGTTCCCACAAGGAGTGCTTTTTCCCCACGGAAAGCACTGCGATAAGGTATACTCAACAAAAATATAAACGCAACACTTTTGGTTTTGCTCCCATTTTGTATGAGATGAACTCAAAGATCTAAAACTTTTTCCACATACACAATATCACCATTTCCCTCAAATATTGTTCACAAACCAGTCGAAATCTGTGATAGTGAGCACTTGTCCTTTGCTGAGATAATCCATCCCACCTCACAGGTGTGCCATACCAAGATGCTGATTAGACACCATGATTAGTGCACAGGTGTGCCTTAGACTGCCCACAATAAAAGGCCACTCTGAAAGGTGCAGTTTTGTTTTATTGGGGGGGGATACCAGTCAGTATCTGGTGTGACCACCATTTGCCTCATGCAGTGCAACACATCTCCTTCGCATCATCCGTGAAGAGAACACCTCTCCAACGTGCCAAACGCCAGCGAATGTGAGCATTTGCCCACTCAAGTCGGTTACGACGACGAACTGGAGTCAGGTCGAGACCCCGATGAGGACGACGAGCATGCAGATGAGCTTCCCTGAGACGGTTTCTGACAGTTTGTGCAGAAATTCTTTGGTTATGCAAACCGATTGTTCCAGCAGCTGTCCGAGTGGCTGGTCTCAGATGATCTTGGAGGTGAACATGCTGGATGTGGAGGTCCTGGGCTGGTGTGGTTACACGTGGTCTGCAGTTGTGAGGCTGGTTGGATGTACTGCCAAATTCTCTGAAACGCCTTTGGAGATGGCTTATGGTAGAGAAATGAACATTCAATACACGAGCAACAGCTCTGGTTGACATTCCTGCTGTCAGCATGCCAATTGCACACTCCCTCAAATCTTGCGACATCTGTGGCATTGTGCTGTGTGATAAAACTGCTCCTTTCAGAGTGGCCTTTTATTGTGGGCAGTCTAAGGCACACCTGTGCACTAATCATGGTGTCTAATCAGCATCTTTGTATGGCACACCTGTGAGGTGGGATGGATTATCTCAGCAAAGGAGAAGTGCTCACTATCACAGATTTAGACTGGTTTGTGAACAATATTTGAGGGAAATGGTGATATTGGGTATGTGGAAAAAGTTTTAGATCTTTGAGTTCATCTCATACAAAATGGGAGCAAAACCAAAAGTGTTGCGTTTATATTTTTGTTGAGTGTATTTGTGGGTGCTGTCTCAGCACTCCTCTGACAGAAAAATAAAATAAAATGGCATACAGACACAGGGACTTATGCACACAGTGGGTTTATAATAGCTTTCACGTACCTTACAGGCAACATTTTATTTATTTCTGTTTTTATCATTTCTTTCCACTGGAAGTGCGTTGGTACACAGTAATAAATACAATGTGACGCTGCCTGTAATCTCTAGTTGTTTTAAGGGTCATACTGACAGGGCAGAACCACAGTGCACGGGTGACCAACAAAAGAGGACTCACTATGTATTCTAAATGCAGCGGAGCTAAGATGTTTGCTGAGACAGCAGATGACTCGCCTTGCTCTCTCAGCCTCTTGCTCTACCAAAGCAGGATAGACTTATTCGCCTCATTAGCAAAAGGGCTAGCAAGGTGTCGGCCTCTTCCACACTGTTCAATGACAATAGTACAACCAAGAGGAAAGGTTAATAGAGTAAACAGTGTCGCCATAACTGGGAAAAAAAATGTTTTTTATCCTCATATGAGAGGTCAGCAGGCAAAGGCATTATCTCCAGCCACAGTGACAGAATTATGCATTTGATTACGATTGATCTTCTAACCTTTATTAGTCCTAAATTCAACCTGCAGGATGTTGCTGTGCAGTAATTCCCCAAACTGTCACTTTTAAGCTTGGACTCATCCATAAAGCAGAGTCATCATGCCAACTTTAATTATTTTAAGAGCTTGAATTTGCTAACTCTTGCTCTTTCTTTCTCTACAGTGACATTAGTGCACAGACAGCAAATCAAGGCCAACACACACACTTTCATTTCCATCCAGAAAAGATGCACTTAAACAAAAATTACGACTTTTGCGAAGCAAATGGGCAGTGACCAAAGAAAGCTTCATTCTTCTGCACTGCTCACTATTGTGTCATTCATTTCTGCAAACATATTCTGAAGATTATCCAACAACCAGAATTAGACAATTAAATACTAAGAAGACAGTTTTTACTAAAAAGCCAAAGTTCAACAGGCACCAGTCTCACACCTCTGTCTGTCTCCAGACTAGAGATGGGGAAATCTAGAAGTAGGATCTCACTAACTGCATGATGTGCCAGGCTAAACAAGAAACAAAATGCAGATGTGAGTAAAAAAGGAGGAAAATGTGACATTATTTTTGATGAGTGTTTGGAATTTGCAATAGCATGTTCCTACCGATGCTACCAACACATTGGATATCATCCATTTTGGGGAGTGTACAAACATAAATACAATGCAAATGTGACAAACAAGAATCTATTTCCAACTGAGTGGTGCAGAAAATATTCTATATCACAATGATGCATTCACGTGTTTCAGTTGTTAAATGAGAAGACAATGGAAAATTCCACCATGTCAACATGTGAATGCTCAATAAGGCCCCATTCTCAGTTTCACTGATATCCATTCCAGAAGGTTATTATTATTATCATTATTGTTGATTTTATGACAATATTTTGTATTCCCAGTTATACAGCTTCATGATGAAGTGTTTAGAGGAGAATTTTCTTAAAAATCACACTTGAAAGTTCAGCTACAATTTGCCAGAAGGTACATAAAAAATGGAAGCCTTGATCTGATGTTTTGGTGAAACGATTAAGTACTTTTTACTTATAGACTTTTATAAATTTATTTTTATAGACTTAAAAGAGAAAAGAGAGTGCTCTCGCTCTCTGTCTGTCTCCCTCACCTTCTCAATTTCAATGGAGCTTTACTGATATAGGAAACATATGTTTATATTGTCAAAGCAAGTGTTACAGTAAAAATAAAAAAATAAGTCCTTTCTCTCCCTTTGTCTCTCACTGTCTCTCTCTCTCAATTCAATTTCAATTGAAACATACATTTACACTGTCAAAGCAAGTGTTGCATAAAAAAGTCCTCTCTCTCTTGTGCTCGCTTTCTCCCTCTCTTGCTCACTCTCCCTGTTTCTCTCCCTCTCTCCCTCCCTCCCTGTCTCTCTGTCCCTCCCTCCCCCTCCCCCCTCTGGGGTAGGAGGAAGGGGTGGAAGAGGTGGGAAAGGAAGACGAAGAGTTATTGTCAATGAAATCTGGGCAATAATCAGTTCATGGGATTGTCGATGAAGATGCAGGACTTCAAGTACAACCTAACATCAGCTGTTTCTCAGTGGCTTCAATAATCTGGAGATTCAGACAAGAGGACAGGTACAGTGCAAATGTCCATACTGTATACAGCAGGCTACACAGTACAAAGTCCACAGTTACAGCAGAAGTTTACATGTAAGAATTCACTGGGACAAAGCTTACTGTGTCACTGTCCTGTTGGCTTTTCTTTGACTGTATATTCACTTGTGTAGAACTGCAAGACTGCCAGTCGGAGGTGGAAGGACCCCTATGTTCTCTTAGCCGCAGGAGGCCCTGATAGTTGATATGGTCTTACAAAATAACACAATTAGACTCAGAGAAATCCAACATCAGGTGACTGAAGACAATGTCAATTTTGAAGGAATAAACATTGTCAGCCTTTCTACCATTGACGATGTCCTCAAGCGCCACAGGGTGCGCATAAAGCAGGTGTATAGGGTACCCTTTGAGTGCAACTCTGAAAGAGTGAAAGAACTCAGATATGAGTATGTCCAAGTAAGTATACATTCAGACACAGTACAATATTACTGCATACATACTACTATCAGACTCAGTGGCTTTGCAGTACAAATCATATTCTGTACTGTATCGGCCTGTCTTCTTGTTCACTTACAAAACAATCTATCTATTTCTTCATATAGAGAATATTTGAATTGGATGCCAGTGTATATTTGTGGATGAAGCAGGTTTTGATCTTGCGAAGAGGAGACGAACATAATTGGTCAGCGAACCATTGTTGATGTCCCTGATCAGCGTGGCGGCAATGTGACCATTTCTGCTGCTATAACCAACCATAGGTTTCTCCATCAACATGTCACACTGTGGCCATATAACACTCAGCACCTTCTAAGTTTTCTTGCAGGTCTTCGGCACAATGAGCTGAATGACCAATACTTATGTCATTATTTGGGACAATGTTAGCTTCCATCACACTGCTCAAATAAGGGAATGGTTTAACATCAATGACCAATTCATCAGTTTGTACCTCCCACCATACCCCCCTTTCCTAAACCCCATAGAGTAGTTTTTCTCAAGTTGGAGGTGGAAGATTTATGACAGGCACCCCTATATCAGGGTTGATCTCCAGCAGGCCATGGAGCTGGCTTGTGGCGACATACATGAAGACTCGTGCCAAGGCTGGATGCGCCACACTAGAGCCTTTTACCCGCGTTGCCTCAGAAGAGAGAATATCGCTTGTGATGTCGATCAAGTCCTGTGGCCTGACCCAGGCCAAAGGCATGATGAAGCTCAGTGAGCTTTTTCTTTTGTTTTTTGTTTTTTTTATTCCTTGTTTATTTTTATTGTAATATTTTATTTTTTGAGTGTAGATTTCCCCTATTTCATTTACAGTTCTGTATTACAATGAATATAAAATCCTCCAGGAGCTATTTGTCCTGACCTGAACACTGTGTTTTCCATTGTTTAATGTATTGTGTAATCACTGCTCAGCAATATTTTAATTTTGACTGCTTTGAGAATGATTCTGATACCTTTAGTTGGTTTTGAGCACAGTTAAAAGTGTTTTGCTGTGAATGTTCAGTTTTGTAACAAGAATCTAGGGGTTTCAGGTAGGTAGTTTGAATAATGGGTTTTGTGTTCACAGTTTTGAGAAAATGAAAATAGTTTAAAAAATGCGTTTTAGCGATTGTGAAAAACTGTAACAGCCTCAGGATGCTGAAGCGGCTGATTTTTTTCAGCACACATTTCTAGTTCTTTTTTTCAGAAAATCAGTCCTCAGCAGCACAGACAATTTGAACCCGAGAGCCGGACAGAAATTTGCCGCTACCCGTGTCTTAAAACCCTTGGCTGCAGTGCAGAACAAACAGCTCAGCTTCAGCTCAGAAACCTCCCCCTCACCTCCTCCCACTCAGCAGTAAACAGCAGCGAGCAAGCAGCAGTTGAGAGGTTTCACAGACATGGCTTCTCTCTGGTATTGGAAAAATCCGATACAACCTGCGGTGTTTTCTGATACTTGAATTGCGTTGGTATCAGAAGCCGATACCGATTCTGGATTGGATCAATCTCATCCTTAGTTTTAACTGTGATGGGATTTTCAAAATTAAAAAAAAACAAAACATAATAATAAAAAAATTCTTGCCACAAATACTTTGGTAATCTTGAGCATTTCTGTGAAGCAAGTCACACAGTCGTTCATGACACCCTTATAGGGCTTTTTTTTTTTTTTTCATTTAATTTAATCTTTATTTAACCGGGTTAGGCCCACTGAGATCTTTTGCAAGGGAGACCTGGGCAATTGTAAAGTTTCCAATTCACCTAACCTGCAAGTCTTTAAATGTGGGAGGAAACATGGGAGAATATGCAAACTCTACACAGAAATGCCACAGGTGGGGATTGAACCCATGACCTTCATGCTGTGAGGCAAGAGTGCTAACCACTCAGCCACTGTGCTGCCCAGGATCTGACCAACTGGTAGGCAGTGCTAAAGTTATATTGCTGACATGCTGTGGTTGTTGTGGCACACATCAGATGATGCAAGTCTGATGTATGACATCATTAAATACATGTGCTACATTACTTTTTCTGGCAGTTGTGAACTTCATGTCAGTTTGTCAGGTTACAGGCTACAACCTTCCAAGATCCATATCCTTGGAAGTAAGAACGTACAAAACTTACAAAATATCTTGTTCTCCAGAACACAATTTTGAGAATCCTACATACCTACAGGGGGCGCCAAATTCCAACAGCTCTGTTTAACATATATGCATAGGTGATTCATAACTTGTACAAACTATGTGTGTTATGTGAGTTCAAATGTAGCGTTATCATACATGTCTTTGAAAAATGATCAAAAATCATGTACACGGGCTCCTGCCGGCTGTAGATGTCACTATCTTGACTTCAGCTGGAGTGATGACATAAGTTGCTTCAAAACTGCACAAATAAACATATGCATGGCTGCTATAGCGGAAAGGCTCCATTTCACCAACAAGTCAAGACTAACGAGTCGGAAAAAACAAAGATGGTGGTACCATCTGTTCTGAACCACTTTGCTGAGGGAAAGGGGGAAAAAGCTTTTTCAGCACTGGTGAAATACTGCCGTCTGACCACAGCCTGGGCTCTTGAATAAGCAATTTCATTTTATCTCTGCAGACCTCTTCCAGCAAATCTCTGAACCATTCAGCCTATTTAAGAACTCTTAACTCCTTAACATGAAATATTGAGAGGACAGCAGGCCTGCAATTAGTGACATTACGTACTTAATTGTGGAGCGCATTGAATTTGATCAATGATGTCCAGTTTAGAGTGGTTTCAGTGTGGTATGATAGGCTGGCATTGTGGTTGGATAATTAAACCATCCATCATCATCACACAACATCCACTGTAAGAGAACAACACTGGCAACAAAATTCCTGAATGGTACCTGTGTCAGCTGTGGCTGTGATAACTAAACGTTTAATGACTGCCAAATTAATCAACATTTTAATGCCGATCAAAAGTGAATAAACATGAGTCAATTGCGTTTTTACCTGAGGCCATCAAATATGGCCAACAGGTTTTTGCGAAGGCTTTTCATCCATCAGTCTGTTCGTCTGCCTGTGCTCAGCATAAGTCTAGTCATATACAAGGTCTGTCCAAAAAGTAACGGACCTTTTTATTTTTTTCAAAAACTATATGGATTTGAATCACGTGTGATTGCATCAGCCAAGCTTGACCCTTCGTGCGCATGCGTGAGTTTTTTCACGCCTGTCGGTTGTGTCATTCGCCTGTGAGCACGCTTTGAGTGAGCACTGGTCCACCCTCCTCGTCGGATTTTTATTGTGAGGAAAATGTCTGAATGATTTGGAGCTTTGCTGCATCAAATTTTTCCAGCAACTATGAGAGACAGCCAGGTGGACACCATTCGCTAAATTCAGATGGCTTTCAGGGACGATTTTATGGGGATCACACAGATTGAGGAGTGTTACAGCCGGTTTAAAGACCACCCACGGCGGATGGGAGCGTGCCACGTTTTGAGCGGTGATCGACAGGCTGAAACGACCAGATCATTTCCAAATTGAACACTGTGTTGATTCGGGACGTCGTCTGACTACCACAGAAATGGCAGAAGACGTGGACATCAAGACTTTTTCGGCACATGCCACTGTTACAGGAGTTTTTGTCATGGAAAGAGGAGCGGAGGAATGTGCCACTGTGCCACGAATGGCGTGGGACAAAACCACAAGAATTCGCGTGTCGGGATGGAGCCGCATGGCGCAAAGCAACGCCGTGATGAAGCCTCACAGGACATGTTCTGGCATGTCCAGCTAATCCACAATTTCTCGGATAGTCACACGACTGAAAAGCCACCAAAAGCCGTCTGAAAGCCGTCTGAAAACCATCTGAAAGCCGTCCTGTGAGACCAACATGGAGGTGGTTTTGTGCCGCGCCATTCGCGGCACGGTGGCGCATTCCTCCGCTCCTCTTTCCATGACAAAACCTCCTGTAACAGTGGCATGTGCCGAAAAAGTCTTGATGTCCACGTCTTCTGCCATTTCTGTGGTAGTCAGACGACGTCCCGGATCAACCAGTGGAAACCACTCTACTATGGAAACCACCTGGACAACTGAGAGCCTACACAGAAACATCAACACAGTGTTCAGTTTGGAAATGATCTGGTCGTTTGAGCCTGTCGATCGCCGCTCGGAACGCGGCATGCTCGCATCCGCTGTGGGCGGTCTTTAAACCGGCTGTAACACTCCTCAATCTGTGTCATCCCCATAAAATCGTCCCTGAAAGCCATCTGAATTTAGCGAATGGTGTCCACCTCGCTGTCTCTCAGTTTCTGGAAAAATTTGATGCAGCAAAGCTCCAAATCATTCAGACATTTTCCTCACAATAAAAATCCGACGAGGAGGGTGGACCAGTGCTCACTCAAAGCGTGCTCACAGGCGAATGACACAACCGACAGGCGTGAAAAAACTCACGCATGCGCACGAAGGGTCAAGCTTGGCTGATGCAATCACATGTGATTCAAATCCATATAGTTTTTGAAAAAAATAAAAAGGTCTGTTACTTTTTTGACAGACCTTGTAACTACCACAGTCTTCAAATTGACAGGGGATATTGTTGGGACTCAGACCTTGGAGAACCTCAAAGATGGCTAACCTTGACCTATTTTAAAAGGTATTTTAAGAGGTTAAAATGTCACATTCTGTACCTAATTTTATGGTATGATCTCGCGGACGTCAGCGTGGTGACGCCATTTCCTGGTGTTGCTAGCTGCAACCTTCGCTTTGTTGTTGGCTAGAAATAACACCTTTCTCATATACTATGTAAAAGCTAGTAAGACATAAATACATCTAAAACTGAAAATGCTGTTTTTGTAACCTGATATCACCTCTGGAAGGATTTACAAAACATTTAGCAGACGTTAGCGTGCATGCTAATGTCTGCTAACTCAAAGCTAATTTTCTATTGAGTTAAATTTGTCTCATTAATAACTGCAATTGCACAGAAGGTGATCTACAAATATTCCTTGAGTTGCACAACTTCTGCTCTTCTCAAAAGCTCATATATGCACACATGCAAGCCTTCCTGCAGACGCTGTTAAAACGCAACTATTGTTTTTGATTGACTGATAGATAGAGGGGCTTTATTTAACATGTACAAATTGTATATAACACAATATGATCTTAATAATTAAACAACTGCAAATTATAAATCAATCAATCAATTTTTTTATATAGCGCCAAATCACAACAAACAGTTGCCCCAAGGCGCTTTATATTGTAAGGCAAGGCCATACAATAATTATGTAAAACCCCCACGGTCAAAACGACCCCCTGTGAGCAAGCACTTGGCTACAGTGGGAAGGAAAAACTCCCTTTTAACAGGAAGAAACCTCCAGCAGAACCAGGCTCAGGGAGGGGCAGTCTTTGGCTGGGACTGGTTGGGGCTGAGGGAGAGAACCAGGAAAAAGACATGCTGTGGAGGGGAGCAGAGATCGATCACTAATGATTAAATGCAGAGTGGTGCATACAGAGCAAAAAGAGAAAGAAACAGTGCATCATGGGAACCCCCCAGCAGTCTACGTCTATAGCAGCATAACTAAGGGATGGTTCAGGGTCACCTGATCCAGCCCTAACTATAAGCTTTAGCAAAAAGGAAAGTTTTAAGCCTAATCTTAAAAGTAGAGAGGGTGTCTGTCTCCCTGATCTGAATTGGGAGCTGGTTCCACAGGAGAGGAGCCTGAAAGCTGAAGGCTCTGCCTCCCATTCTACTCTTACAAACCCTAGGAACTACAAGTAAGCCTGCAGTCTGAGAGCGAAGCGCTCTATTGGGGTGATATGGTACTACGAGGTCCCTAAGATAAGATGGGACCTGATTATTCAAAACCTTATAAGTAAGAAGAAGAATTTTAAATTCTATTCTAGAATTAACAGGAAGCCAATGAAGAGAGGCCAATATGGGTGAGATATGCTCTCTCCTTCTAGTCCCCGTCAGTACTCTAGCTGCAGCATTTTGAATTAACTGAAGGCTTTTTAGGGAACTTTTAGGACAACCTGATAATAATGAATTACAATAGTCCAGCCTAGAGGAAATAAATGCATGAATTAGTTTTTTCAGCATCACTCTGAGACAAGACCTTTCTGATTTTAGAGATATTGCGTAAATGCAAAAAAGCAGTCCTACATATTTGTTTAATATGCGCTTTGAATGACATATCCTGATCAAAAATGACTCCAAGATTTCTCACAGTATTACTAGAGGTCAGGGTAATGCCATCCAGAGTAAGGATCTGGTTAGACACCATGTTTCTAAGATTTGTGGGGCCAAGTACAATAACTTCAGTTTTATCTGAGTTTAAAAGCAGGAAATTAGAGGTCATCCATGTCTTTATGTCTGTAAGACAATCCTGCAGTTTAGCTAATTGGTGTGTGTCCTCTGGCTTCATGGATAGATAAAGCTGGGTATCATCTGCGTAACAATGAAAATTTAAGCAATACCGTCTAATAATACTGCCTAAGGGAAGCATGTATAAAGTGAATAAAATTGGTCCTAGCACAGAACCTTGTGGAACTCCATAATTAACTTTAGTCTGTGAAGAAGATTCCCCATTTACATTAGATTGATCATATTTAAGATCGAAGCATTAAATAATGGTAGGGCTTCCTTGAGCAGCCTGGTAGGAATGGGGTCTAATAAACATGTTGATGGTTTGGATGAAGTAACTAATGAAAATAACTCAGACAGAACAATCGGAGAGAAAGAGTCTAACCAAATACCGGCATCACTGAAAGCAGCCAAAGATAACGATACGTCTTTGGGATGGTTATGAGTAATTTTTTCTCTAATAGTTAAAATTTTGTTAGCAAAGAAAGTCATGAAGTCATTACTAGTTAAAGTTAATGGAATACTCAGCTCAATAGAGCTCTGACTCTTTGTCAGCCTGGCTACAGTGCTGAAAAGAAACCTGGGGTTGTTCTTATTTTCTTCAATTAGTGATGAGTAGAAAGATGTCCTAGCTTTACGGAGGGCTTTTTTATAGAGCAACAGACTCTTTTTCCAGGCTAAGTGAAGATCTTCTAAATTAGTGAGACGCCATTTCCTCTCCAACTTACGGGTTATCTGCTTTAAGCTACGAGTTTGTGAGTTATACCACGGAGTCAGGCACTTCTGATTTAAAGCTCTCTTTTTTAGAGGAGCTACAGCATCCAAAGTTGTCTTCAATGAGGATGTAAAACTATTGACGAGATACTCTATCTCACTTACAGAGTTTAGGTAGCTACTCTGCACTGTGTTGGTATATGGCATTAGAGAACATAAAGAAGGAATCATATCCTTAAACCTAGTTACAGCGCTTTCTGAAAGACTTCTAGTGTAATGAAACTTATTCCCCACTGCTGGGTAGTCCATCAGAGTAAATGTAAATGTTATTAAGAAATGATCAGACAGAAGGGAGTTTTCAGGGAATACTGTTAAGTCTTCTATTTCCATACCATAAGTCAGAACAAGATCTAAGATATGATTAAAGTGGTGGGTGGACTCATTTACTTTTTGAGCAAAGCCAATAGAGTCTAATAATAGATTAAATGCAGTGTTGAGGCTGTCATTCTCAGCATCTGTGTGGATGTTAAAATCACCCACTATAATTATCTTATCTGAGCTAAGCACTAAGTCAGACAAAAGGTCTGAAAATTCACAGAGAAACTCACAGTAACGACCAGGTGGACGATAGATAATAACAAATAAAACTGTTTTTTGGGACTTCCAATTTGGATGGACAAGACTAAGAGTCAAGCTTTCAAATGAATTAAAGCTCTGTCTGGGTTTTTGATTAATTAATAAGCTGGAATGGAAGATTGCTGCTAATCCTCCGCCTCGGCCCGTGCTACGAGCATTCTGACAGTTAGTGTGACTCGGGGGTGTTGACTCATTTAAACTAACATATTCATCCTGCTGTAACCAGGTTTCTGTAAGGCAGAATAAATCAATGTGTTGATCAATTATTATATCATTTACCAACAGGGACTTAGAAGAGAGAGACCTAATGTTTAATAGACCACATTTAACTGTTTTAGTCTGTGGTGCAGTTGAAGGTGCTATATTATTTTTTCTTTTTGAATTTTTATGCTTAAATAGTTTTTTGCTGGTTATTGGTTATCTGGGAGCAGGCACCGTCTCTACGGGGATGGGGTAATGAGGGGATGGCAGGGGGAGAGAAGCTGCAGAGAGGTGTGTAAGACTACAACTCTGCTTCCTGGTCCCAACCCTGGATAGTCACGGTTTGGAGGATTTAAGAAAATTGGCCAGATTTCTAGAAATGAGAGCTGCTCCATCCAAAGTGGGATAGATGCCGTCTCTCCTAACAAGACCAGGTTTTCCCCAGAAGCTTTGCCAATTATCTATGAAGCCCACCTCATTTTTTGGACACCACTCAGACAGCCAGCAATTCAGGGAGAACATGCGGCTAAACATGTCACTCCCGGTCTGATTGGGGAGGGGCCCAGAGAAAAATAAAGAACACAATACCCATATGGCCAAGTGTATTTTAGCATGTCGTTATATTTACCTCTACTAATGAAATTGGGTGGAGGTTATGTTTTCACCCCTGTTTATTTATTTGTCTAATTTTTCGAACTGAATTGATGTTTCAACATAAGACTTCAGTTGTCACACACATGGAGTGACAGAGACCCTCTGATTCAGATGTAATGCACATACCTGCATTGTCTTCCATGTGTCTAATCAATGACCATAAATTCCCCCACCTTCCAAACACCATCCATCTTTTGGTGTTTCCAGGCTGCACAGTGATGACCAAAAAGGGGCTGAAGATAAAAGTTTGAAGGGTTGGAGGATTAAAGCAAATAACGTTTTAGGGAACAATGTCAAGCAAAAGGGGAAATGAAGTGAGACAATTGAGCGTGAGGTTTCAAAACACCTAATGAATAGTCTTGCTTCCCTGGCTAATAGACTTTCAAACTGAAACAAACACCAGACATCTAAATACAGTGATGTGGAACAATCCCTTCTGTTCATTCAGTCAATTCCTGACTGCAGATGGGGATGAAAGACACCTCTCCAGCTTCATTGTTTGCTGTAGTAACATACATAAGTTGTTTTTAGTAATCTGAAATCAACAATGGTGATTGAGTTACAGCTGGATGTCATGTTGAGGGAAAGAAAAGTCAAGAGTCTGTGTGTGGCTGCCACACTGGGCGAAGTAAAACCAATGTCAGCATGAAAAATCTTTATCTTAAAGAGTTATGGGATTGAATCCCTGTTGTCACAGTCTGTTGGGCCCTTTGTTCTCTTGCCGATTTGCTGGTCGAATGCCCAAGTTGAGATTTGGACATTCTAATCAATAATCGCACTGTGAGGTAGGGACACAACACAGGTGGGTACTAACAGGTGCTCTGCATAACCCCAAAGAAAGGGCTAAGTGACCAACAGGAAACTATGTATTATTGGTCTACAATGGAGTGGGACTTTGACACTCCAACAATCAAAACATCAAGTGTGCAATCAGAGTCTAATCCATAAAGTCACAATGATTTCCCATTATCAGGATCTGACAGGAGCAATTAGCCTGCTTGGGTTTGCTTAGGTGTCAGGAAAAATCTCCAATCAGCCGACTAAACAAGAGACGCTTCATCAACTGGGATTTCTTTTCTTATGAGCTGTTTATTTTTCTGCACAGTTGGATTGTGCAGTTGCACAGAAAACACAGTTATACATGCTTTCAAAGACAGAGAACATAAATCAAAAGAATGCCTTGCTTAGAACAGACAAGCATGCCAGTTTTATTCCACCCTACCGGTTTTCATTAAAGCAGAAAACACTTGAAACCACCACAACATGACTGGAATCCATGAGATGGAGGTCTGAGCATCTCAACTGCTGCCACTTAAAAATCATTTTCATGGCATGTATGCAAAGTGTGTAATTTTTACAACACTTTCGCTCTTGAGCCACCCAGTGGCAATAGATTACTCGTACAGATCACATGTTTTTAATTGTGAGTTGTTTACCCCACTGATTTATTGATAATTGCTTATGCCATGATATGTTTGAAACTACTTTAAAGTACACATCAGGATTTACAGTGGTGAGTACCGTTCAGCAAATCAATTAGGGTAGCTAACTTTTTCATTAGCTGACAAGCTTTTGAACTTGCGTTGAAAACCATTAGCTGAACAATGAGCTTTGACTAAATTTAGTTCTGCAAACTTTAAGTTGATTCATTCATTTAATAATTTTGTGCCACTCTGGGTCTGGGATGCGATGGCAGCAGAGGAAGGGTCCTATCTCACTGGGTGCAACTGTTAGAGAGCAGTTGGATACGCAAATTAGTGACAAAACATGCGGACAAGCAATAGTGTCACATTTGGAATCTCACTGAAGTGGCCACTCATAGCTGAAGACGAATTACACGTTTGCACACAAAGTGTTCGGCTGTTATTATCCTGCTATTATCCATGTGAACACACTGTGGAAATTCCCTCACTGTTCCCAATAATGACAAAATAAAATAAATAATAAATAAAATGTAATAAGGCATTCAGCATACTCACTGACTTGCAGAATGACATCTCTGCTGGATCTAGTGACCATTACTGGGAACAGTGGGGGAATTTCCACAATCTATTCATATGGATAACAGCAGCACCTGGAGGGAACCCACGCAGACACAGGGAGGACATGCAAACTCCACACAGAAAGGCCAAAGGTGGGAATCGATCTCATGACCTTCTTGCTGTGAGGCAACAGTGTTAACCACTACGCCACCGTGCTGCCCAATAACAAGAGGTGAACACTTAGTGCGCAAATGTGCCATTCCTCTTCAGTTGCGAATGGCCATGTCACTGTCGCTTGTTCATGTGTCTGGTCACTAATTCCCGTCTCCAACTGCTCTTCAAAAGTCACGCCCAGTGAGATAGATCCCTAAGTAGCTCACTCCACACTTCTCTATCCTCAGCCAAGTCCTGTCACTCTATCTGGGGGGATTCTGAGGTGTTCCCAAGTTAGGTGGAAAATATAATCTCTCCACCATGTCCTGGGTTTTCCCTGAGGGGTTTTCCCTGAGGGCTCTTCCCTGCTAGATGTGCTTGGAAGACGTCTCTAGGGAGACTAATGGGGCATCCTCACCAGATGCCTGAACCACTTCAACCAGCTCCTTTCGATGTGAAGAAGCAGTGGTTCTACGCCAAGTCCCTCCCAGATAGTCCAGCCTGTCAGCCTGTCCAGGTGTGTAAGCCCAGATACCCGACAGAGGAAGTCCTTGGTTCAAATCCCAGCCTGACCGGAAAATCACTAAGGGCCCTTGGGCAAGGTCCTTAATCTCCTAGTTGCTCCCGGTGTGTAGTGAGTACCTTGTATAGCAGCACCCTGACATCGGGGTGAATGTGAGGCATTATTGTAAAGCACTTTGAGCATCTGATGCAGATGGAAAAGCGCTATATAAATGCAGTCCATTTACCATTTAGAGGAATCTCATTTTCTCTGCCTGTATCTGTGACCTTATGCTTTCAGTCTTTACCCAAAGTTCATGACCATAGGTGAGGATAAGAGAAAAAAATCGACTGGTACATTGAGAGCCTTGGCTTTTGGCTCAGCTTCTTCTACTATAATGGACCAGTACAGTTATCGGTCTCATCCAGGGGAGAGTAGTAGACGCTTATCCATTTCACACCTGATGGCCTTCATGGCCTTCAGTGCCTTCAACAGGTAATATTTTTTTACAAAACAGTAAAAAAAGTAAATCAGGAAGTGGCAAAAGGCAGATTAGGGTGGAGGTTATGTGTGTATTTGTGTGTAAAATATTTCAAAGGTAATAGATGGATTTTGATCAAGTACTGTTTAGAGTTGGTACTAATAGATGAGTATGTAACGAGCTGGACAGGAACACATTTTGTGTAATTTTGCCTCTGTATTCCACTGCAATGGAGTTAATGTGCCAAAATTTTTTTCTTTGTCAGGAGTTCATGTGTATGTGTGTGGAATGTGTGCAGAGGGATTTTTACTCAGTGTGCACAGTGGGAAACACCTCACAGGTACATTCTGAGATGACCATGCAGGAGAGTGTGGAGCAGGCGACAGGAGCCAGTGAGGTTCTCTTGTAAAGATCTGGAGTGTGTAACCAAGTGAAATTAGGTGAAAATCAACAAAAGACACTTAAAAAGCTGATCCAGATCCAGAGGAGGGTCATTAACACGGGCCACCTAATCTGTGTTGATACCCTGACACCATGAGACCATATTGGTCTGAGAGGTGCATCAGGACCTGCATCTATTACAGTCATATATAAATCAGGACACAAGTGATGTTTGTGTATTTCTACAAACAGGGCTAAAAACATGCAATAATATTGTTGGCCCAAATCAAGGATTATTTGGCATCGGCATCTATTTGTAGCCCTGTCTAAAGTCACTGACTACAGTATATAAAATCAGTAACATATGTAAATAGTTGTAGGATACACCAAAAGTTCATGATATTAAAACTGGTTAGAAGGTGCATTAGATACATTTGAATAAATGACATATGTACTGTTTAAAAGTTAAGCTACACATTTCTAAAATGTGCCATGGTCCTTTAAAATCCCGAACTTAGGAGAATATGAGTTTGTTTGAGCAAAAAGTCTGTGCAATCTAACCTGTTAACAATTTAATGTCAGTCAGTTTGTTTTAAGTATTGCTATTGGATTTTACTGAAGTAACAGCCAATCCCAAGATGTTTCCTGGAAAAAGGGGGCAGAACAAGTGACGTGAGCCAGAGTGTAGTTTGCCAGAAGTCCTGAGGGTGAGAGGAAAAGAGTCAATCGGTGTAACAGAGCATGCTTCAGGTTTTATCTGCACGGTCGACTATTCGTGGGCCTGATAATAACTTGTTTGTAACTTAAAGGTAAAGAAAAACCGTGTGCCATTCGTTCTGTGTTGTAACGAACAGTTATAGTGATAATTCATGTGTGGTGTTGGTTAGCGGTCTGCTAATTAGCGTAGCCTACCATGAACATGTGCCTTGATACCATACTGTTCCGGTAGTATTGAAATGCTTGCTAGTTGAAACAGAGTTCACGTATTTCATCACGAAATAAGTGTTGGTATTGTGACTCAGCTGAGTTAATTTGTAACTTAAAGGAGACGTGGAGAGAGAGGTTTGGAGCGGTTGTCCCAGTCTTCCCAGTGGATGGACTCTGCTGTTTGTCCTGGTACTGTTTCGTGCTCCTCCTTCCTGGTGGTTCCTGAGGTCCCGACAGCTCCGGTGGTTCCTGGAACTCGATGCTTTGCTCTTACTGCCATTGCCTTGGTGACTGTTAGCTTCCCTATAAATTCATTTGGGATTCGTGAGTATTAAGTAAATCCACTGAACTGCACGTGCGTTTTTTTTTTGCTCTGCTTGGGTCAGGGTGAAGTGGCCAAAAAAGTTTTAGGCTCCATCGCACCCTAGCTTCAGCTCAGGCCTGCAACTTTTGAGTAAGGAGAGTGTGTGTGTGTGTGGGTACCCTGAGGATAGGAGGTTATTGAGTTTTTTTTTCTTTCATGTCTTATGGTGCTAAACCAGGTTAAAGAGTAATTTTCGTTTCCTTTGTTTTAAAGAAAGACAGGTCATTGTATATTGTAGTAGGTTAAGACCCGGAAGTAAATGTCCTTTCATATAAAGGGTAAAAGTTGTCTTGTTTTGTTGTGGGTTACTAACGAGAAAAAAAAACTTGGAACACAGAAACCTCCATTCAACTTACACAGTTTTTGGTTATAACATGTTTATTTTTGTTTATGCTAATTTTACTTTAACCAAATTATTGTTTTGTCCCTTCAAAGGGTGTAAATAAATTGCCTGTACAAGGGTTTTGTATTCAAAGTACTGTGGTACAGTGTCCTTATTAATGTTGTAGAAAAATTTGGAGTTCAAGATTTAGTGAAAGTTAAAGGGAGGTATCTTACAGGGTAATAAAACGTAAAACGGTTTAAAGAACGAACTCAGGCCCGATCCCATAACTACAGCTACGTGGGACAAGGGTTACATAAATGGAGGCACCGCTGGGATTCATTAGAATAAATTAAAGTATTTCTCTGTCAAAAGTAGCTGGACCCCACAACTTCAAGGATAGTACAGTTATAACGTGATGCAAGAACAGTAACCATAGCAATGATGGCAAATCAAATGAGCAGTCCATCCCAAAGTGAGTTGGTTAATTGGTGTAAAGGAGAATCAGTAGACATAAGACATGCCCTCCTGTTATATGGAGTGCCTGAAGGTGTAACAAAAGAAGAGATAAAAGAAACAGCAGAGACTATCAAAGCCCTGGGAAAAGTTGTAGTTAGGGGCAAAATTTTTAACCCTTCATTACAGTCTGTAATGGTGTTATGTGAATGTCGTGAAGTGGTAGACCCCACCAAGATTCCCCCAGAGATAATGCCGATAAGTGGTGGAAGTGGATGGGAAGCAGTGTATTATACTGAGCCCCAGCTGGATGAGTTTGAAGAAAAGCTATGGGCATTTCTACAGAAGGAAGGGAAAACCTTAGAAGATATCCAGGGTTTGAGCACTGTTAGAGAAGAGAACAGTAATCCTGAGGCCATCATCCGTGCAGTTGGTGATATAATGGTCAGAACGAACAAACCGCCCGACAACCACTCTTACAAACGTTTAAGGACATTTTCTGGTATCAGTCCCACCCCTACTGGAGAAGAGTCACTAGACAGCTGGTTGGAGCAAGCCTCACTTCTAGTAGATGAAGGTGAATGCTCTAATAAAGAGAAACGAAGGCGAATACTGGAAAGTCTCAAAGGGCCCGCTATGGAGATCATTCAAGCAGTGCGTATGACTCAACCTGATGCTAGTCCCCATGACTACATAGAGGCCATAGATAGCATTTTTGGTACAGCAGAGTCAGGAGAGGAACTCTATTTGTTATTCAGGGCTCTCCACCAACAGCCTGGTGAGTGCATGTCTGATTTCCTGCGAAGATTGGAGAGGTCCCTTGTCAAAGTGGTGCAGAGAGGTGGGTTATCTGCTAGTGATGCTAACAAAGCCCGAGTAGAGCAGCTCATAAAAGGATCCATTTCAGACCTCATGCTGCTTCAATTGAAAATACGGGAGCGGAGAGATAACCCCCCTACATTTTTGAATCTGCTGCGAGAGGTGCTTGAAGAGGAAAATCGCCAGTCAGTTAGACAAAGTCAAACTACACCTACGCGCCATCAGCGTGTACGTACCATACACATGGAAAAGGAGAAAGAACCTGACCCGGTCTCTAAGGATGAACTACGAGCCCAGATTAAAGAGTTGAGAGAGATGCTGGAGGAAAGAAATCACTCACAACCTCAGTCTCTGTCCGATTGGCCTTGCCAGAGTCAGAGAGAAAAAAAGAAACGGAAAACTGAGACCCAGGGTGAACTACAGTCACTAAGAAAACAAGTGAAAGCACTAGAGAACCAAATGAGTGTAATGGCGGTGAAATACACCTCGGGACCCCAGCGAGAACACCGGACACAGTCCGGCCAAAACCAATCAGCCCCCAGTTACAAGTCAGCGCCGCCCAAAGAAACCCCTCCCAAAGACTGCGATGAATATTTCTGTTATAGGTGTGGGGAAAATGGTCATATAGCTACGAGATGTACTGAGACGGAGAACCCCCAGAAAGTCATAAGTAAGCTTATACGTTCGGTGCGAAGAGCACCTGATCTCACCAAAGGGAAGCCAGATCCCACTGCAGAAGAGCAATGTGTGGCTAGGGTTCGCAAGGTTGAAGTCCCAGAAAATGACACTGACCTACCTGAGGGTCTTGTGGGCCCATCATTCATTCATACCATCAAAGTGAATGATGCATCTTGTGACGCTCTCATTGATAGTGGGTCCAATGTAACTATCATCTTCGAAAGATGGTATAACGAGCACTTGACAGAGGTTCCAATCGTCCCTTTCTCTGGACTGGGACTCTGGGGTCTCTCCGACACTGAGTTTCCTTATAAAGGTTATGTCGTGGTAGAGATGGAGTTTGCTGAGGAGATCACTGGCGTGTCGGGGAAAGTAGAAGTACTCGCATTGATTTGTCGTGAGCCCAACCACCCGCAGCAAACACCTGTGCTTGTTGGCACCAATACATCTCTGTTTCGTCGTTTATGGGAAATTATGAAGACAGAAAGCAATAAGAATGCTGTTCACTCAATGAGAATTCAGTCTGTATATGCTCCAGTCAGAGAACAAGAGGAGCTAGTTAAAGACAGGCTGGAAAAGGAGGAGGTTCTGGGCCAGATCAAATGGAAAGGACCCGAACCGCTGTCCATCCCTCCCGGTGCAAAGTATTACGCAACATGCAAATTAGACAGACATGTAGCCCCCTCTAAAGACTTGGTATTGATTGACGCCCCCACTGCCCAGCCACTCCCAGCCGGTGTGATGGTTCACCCCGGGGTGCTTCCCGATGTTGATATAGACAGTAACAGTTTCACTGTGCTCATTCAGAATGAGACCAAAAAGACAACTTTCCTACCAGTGGGAACTGTTGTGGCTGAAATGTATACTGTTGACACAGTTACAGCGATCCACCCATCCGACTACGTAACTGATGCGGTAGATCCAAGTCTTTTCGATTTTGGAGATTCCCCTATCCCCGAGGAGTGGAAGAGCCGGCTCAGGCAGAAATTGGCGGAGAAGCGGAACGTTTTCTCACTACATGAGTGGGATGTTGGTTTGGCCAAAGGAGTCGAACACCACATACGTCTGCATGACACCAGACCGTTCAGGGAAAGATCGAGAAGAGTAGCCCCAGCAGACATTGACGATGTGAGGCGGCACATACAACAATTGCTGGCCGCTGGAATTATAACAGAGTCCCGTAGCCCCTATGCTTCCCCAATTGTTGTAGTGCGGAAAAAGAATGGGACTATAAGAATCTGTATTGATTACAGAACACTCAATAACCGCACTACCCCAGACCAGTACACAATGCCACGCATTGAGGATGCCTTGGACTCCTTATCTGGCAGTAAATGGTTCTCTGTATTAGATCTGCGTAGTGGCTACTACCAGATACAGATGGCCGAAGAGGACAAAGAAAAGACAGCATTCATTTGTCCCCTCGGGTTCTATCAGTTTGAACGCATGCCGCAGGGAATTACTGGAGCCCCAGCAACATTTCAACGCTTGATGGAGAAAGCTGTTGGTGACATGCATCTCCTGGAAGTCATTGTGTACTTGGATGATATCATCGTTTTTGGCAAAACGCTTGAAGAGCATGAGCGGCGTCTCCTTAAGGTGTTGGACAGATTAGAGGAGATTGGTTTGAAAGTTTCCATTGACAAATGTCAGTTCTGTCAGCCTCAAGTGACGTACATTGGCCACATTGTCTCCATGAATGGTATAGCCACTGATCCAGAAAAGGTGGAAGTGGTGAAACACTGGAAAGTACCTACTCACTTGAAACCTCTCAGGTCATTCCTTGGATTTTGCAGTTATTACCGCAGGTTTATTGCAAACTACTCTGCCATTGTCCGTCCCCTCTCCGAGCTCACCAAAGGTTATGAACCCACTTGGAAAGATCCCAAATGCAAGAAGAGCATGGGCCAAAACAAAGTTTATTTAAAAGCATCAGAGCCCTTTGGAGAACGGTGGACACCAGCCTGTCAGCATGCTTTTGAGAGAATCCGTGAATGTTTGACGAATGCCCCAGTGTTGGCCTTTGCCGATCCAACAAAACCGTATATCCTGCATGTGGATGCCAGTATGAATGGCCTTGGTGCTGTCCTGAACCAGGAGTACTCTGAGGGACTTAGGCCAGTAGCTTTTGCAAGTCGGAAGCTTAAAGACTCAGAGCACAACTATCCAGTCCACCAACTGGAATTTTTGGCACTAAAGTGGGCAGTTGTGGACAAATTCCATGATTACTTGTACGGTGCAAAGTTTATTGTAAGAACTGACAACAACCCATTAACGTATGTGTTGACCTCAGCAAAGCTCAGCGCAGTTGGGCATCGTTGGCTCGCTGCGTTAGCCACATACGATTTCAGCATCCAGTATCGCCCTGGTCGACATAACATCGATGCGGACTTGCTGTCTCGACAGTATGCACCAGAAGAGGACAAAGAATGGATTAATGTTCCACCTGATGGCATTAAAATCCTTTGCAAACGAGCCTGTAACAGAGATGAAGCAGTTGTAACTGACAGATTTGTTGATCAGTTAGGAGCTCCTGCTACAGTAATACCTGAAGCGTATGTGTTCCCAGTCAACCTCAGTATAACCACTCTTGACCAACTGAGCTCAAAGGACCTCCAGACCTCACAAGATATGGACCCAACCATTGGACCCTTAAAGAGAGCAATCGAAAGCAATAAAGGTTTGAGTCGCTCTAAGAATGACTCACCTGAGACTGTTTTGCTTCTCCGTGAAAGCCGCAAACTGGAGTCAAAGGATGGATTGCTCTACAGAGTAAAGGAAAGACCAGGTGGAAAACCAATCAGACAGCTCATCTTGCCAAGAAGATACCGGCCTATGGTGCTAAGATCCTTGCATGATGAATGTGGACACCTGGGGGTGGAGAGAAGTACTGAACTGATCAAAGACCGATTTTACTGGCCTCGGCTGGCAGCTGAGGTGGCACAATACATTCAAACCTGTGGGAGATGTATTTCTCGTAAGACCCTCCCACAGCGTGCCGCGCCTTTGAGCCAAATAACCAGTAATGGCCCCTTGGATCTAGTCTGTATTGACTTTCTACAGATAGAGCCAGATTTCAAAGGCGTTGCTAATGTGTTAGTAGTGACTGATCACTACACACGGTATGCACAGGCATTTCCAACCAAGGACCAAAGAGCTGTCACCGTTGCAAAAGTACTGTGGGAAAAGTATTTTGTGCACTACGGTCTGCCTGCACGGATACACTCTGATCAGGGCAGAGACTTTGAGAGTCGACTTATCAAGGAGCTTTTGTCCATGCTGGGAGTACGAAAGTCACGAACTTCTCCCTACCATCCTCAAGGTGACGCACAACCAGAAAGATTCAATCGAACTCTCCTGGCAATGCTTGGTACTTTGGACACAGTACAGAAACAATGTTGGAGTCAGCATATCACCTATCTGGTACATGCGTACAATTGTACAAAAAAATGATGCCACTGGATACTCACCATATTGTCTCATGTTTGGAAGAGAAGCAAGGCTCCCCATTGACATCTGTTTTGGAATTTCACCAAATGGTGAAAGTGAATCCTCCTACCAGCAATACGTTGCCAGAATGAGGAAAGAGTTACAGAAAGCATACCAATTGGCATCTGATGCCGCTACCAAAAGTCATCTGCGAAACAAAGCCTACTATGACCATCGAGTGAGAGATTTACCTTTGGAGAAGGGTGACAGAGTCCTCATTCAGAATGTTGGACAAAAAGGCAAGCATAAGTTACAAGATCGCTGGAAATCGACACCGTATGTTGTTGCGGAGAAATTGTCTAACCTGCCAGTGTACAAGGTTAAACCAGAACATGGTCCAGGAATAGTCAAAACTTTGCATCGAGACCATCTATTGCCCATAGGTTACTTGGTCAGGATGTCTAACCCCCCAGATGTTGCAGGAACGACTCAGAGACCTGTCACCAGATCACAACATCCCCGGCCATGTCCAAGAACTAAGCTTACTGATCCAGTTGAAGAAAGTGACACTGTGTCAACAGATACAGAATTTGATACTGTCCAGAATCCTCAAGGTTTTGTTGTGGATGAGGTGAGGAAACAAAACGCATCACCAAAGCAAGAGTCACAAGAGACTGAGAACCGTGGAAGTTCTGAAGAGGAGGAAAGCTCTGGAGAAGACAGTGAAGGCTCTGGAGAGGAGGAAATTCAACCAGTTATAGAATCAGAGAGTGAAGGATCTTTCATAGATGATACATCTGCTGTGATGGATTCTGATGCCCAAGAGACAAATTATGATTCGGTAGAAGATCAGGTTTTAGAAGGGAGAGCAAGCTCACCCTTTTCAACCCAAGTCAGAAGTGAAAGATCAGTTAAAAGTACAAGAAATGGGAGTGAAAAGTCCTCCGCTGTCCGAAGATCTAAGAGAGAACCAAAACCAGCCATTAGATTGACCTATGACAAATCTGGTTACCCATCTAGTGAGCCAGTGACCATAATGCATCATGGTATGGTCATTCAACTCAAGCTAAACCCACCAGATCAAACTGGCCCTGAACTGAGACAGAATCCTAGAACGTCCAAAAGGATGTCAGGGAACAAACGAAAGAGCACATGTCGAAGTGAGGAAAAGTGTGATGAGGACATCTACACATTCAGAAGGGGGAGGGTGTAGCCCTGTCTAAAGTCACTGACTACAGTATATAAAATCAGTAACATATGTAAATAGTTGTAGGATACACCAAAAGTTCATGATATTAAAACTGGTTAGAAGGTGCATTAGATACATTTGAATAAATGACATATGTACTGTTTAAAAGTTAAGCTACACATTTCTAAAATGTGCCATGGTCCTTTAAAATCCCGAACTTAGGAGAATATGAGTTTGTTTGAGCAAAAAGTCTGTGCAATCTAACCTGTTAACAATTTAATGTCAGTCAGTTTGTTTTAAGTATTGCTATTGGATTTTACTGAAGTAACAGCCAATCCCAAGATGTTTCCTGGAAAAAGGGGGCAGAACAAGTGACGTGAGCCAGAGTGTAGTTTGCCAGAAGTCCTGAGGGTGAGAGGAAAAGAGTCAATCGGTGTAACAGAGCGTGCTTCAGGTTTTATCTGCACGGTCGACTATTCGTGGGCCTGATAATAACTTGTTTGTAACTTAAAGGTAAAGAAAAACCGTGTGCCATTCGTTCTGTGTTGTAACGAACAGTTATAGTGATAATTCATGTGTGGTGTTGGTTAGCGGTCTGCTAATTAGCGTAGCCTACCATGAACATGTGCCTTGATACCATACTGTTCCGGTAGTATTGAAATGCTTGCTAGTTGAAACAGAGTTCACGTATTTCATCACGAAATAAGTGTTGGTATTGTGACTCAGCTGAGTTAATTTGTAACTTAAAGGAGACGTGGAGAGAGAGGTTTGGAGCGGTTGTCCCAGTCTTCCCAGTGGATGGACTCTGCTGTTTGTCCTGGTACTGTTTCGTGCTCCTCCTTCCTGGTGGTTCCTGAGGTCCCGACAGCTCCGGTGGTTCCTGGAACTCGATGCTTTGCTCTTACTGCCATTGCCTTGGTGACTGTTAGCTTCCCTATAAATTCATTCGGGATTCGTGAGTATTAAGTAAATCCACTGAACTGCACGTGCGTTTTTTTTTGCTCTGCTTGGGTCAGGGTGAAGTGGCCAAAAAAGTTTTAGGCTCCATCGCACCCTAGCTTCAGCTCAGGCCTGCAACTTTTGAGTAAGGAGAGTGTGTGTGTGTGTGGGTACCCTGAGGATAGGAGGTTATTGAGTTTTTTTTTCTTTCATGTCTTATGGTGCTAAACCAGGTTAAAGAGTAATTTTCGTTTCCTTTGTTTTAAAGAAAGACAGGTCATTGTATATTGTAGTAGGTTAAGACCCGGAAGTAAATGTCCTTTCATATAAAGGGTAAAAGTTGTCTTGTTTTGTTGTGGGTTACTAACGAGAAAAAAAAACTTGGAACACAGAAACCTCCATTCAACTTACACAGTTTTTGGTTATAACATGTTTATTTTTGTTTATGCTAATTTTACTTTAACCAAATTATTGTTTTGTCCCTTCAAAGGGTGTAAATAAATTGCCTGTACAAGGGTTTTGTATTCAAAGTACTGTGGTACAGTGTCCTTATTAATGTTGTAGAAAAATTTGGAGTTCAAGATTTAGTGAAAGTTAAAGGGAGGTATCTTACAGGGTAATAAAACGTAAAACGGTTTAAAGAACGAACTCAGGCCCGATCCCATAACTACAGCTACGTGGGACAAGGGTTACATATTATTATCTCTTCATATCATGGTTATTATGCTGATTGCAGTTGGTAAGATATTAAAATAAATATTGTTTTTGAATGGATAATACCTTATAAAACAGAGCAATTGGTACAGACTAAATTAATACATTAAAAAATTATAATTAGGGTTGTACCAGTCCAATCCCAGAGATTGGTATTGCATGGAATAATTTCTTTCTTTCTTTCTTTCTTTTTTTTTTTGACTAATCAGTGCCAGCTTTATTAAACACAAATCTCACTCCTTAATGCATATGTGATCCATCAGCCCAGTCTCACATTTTTTTTTTCATGCTCCCGTCACGAAATGAGTCAAATTTTCGTGACGGGGTTTTTTTTTTAACTTACTATTCCTAATCCTACTCCTTCCCCCCACCCTAACCATAACCACCCCGACCACCCCCCCGCTTCACTTTTAATTTCGTGCAGCCGTCACAGAATGAATTAGAATTAATTTGTGCTGCCATGATGAAAACGAGGCACTTTTCGTCACAAAAACAACTTTTCTCGTGCTGAAAAGCGGAGGTGGTTTATTCAGGCCAGCGGCATCAATGGAGGCGGTTCATCCAGGTCCCCGGCAACGGTGGGGGTGATACATCCAGGCGTTGGCTACATCCGAGGCTAACAGCGGCTACGTCCGCGGCTAGCAGTGGCTACATCCGGGGCTGGCGGCGGAGGCATCGCTGGAGGCGGTTCATCCAGGCCGAGGCATCGGTGGCAGCGATACATCCAGGCCCGAGGCATCGGCTACATCCGAGGCTAGCAGCGGCTACATCCGGGGCTGGCGGCGGAGGCATCGGTGGAGGCGGTTCATCCAGGCCCGAGGCATCGGTGGCGGCGATACATCCAGGCCCTGTTGTGTGGGCCGCTGAAGAGGAGGTACTGCTGGCCCACCACCACCAGAGGGCACCCTGCCTGGAGTGCGGGCTCCAGGCACAAGAGGGCGCTGCCGCCTCACAGGAGCAGCCGGGGTGACAGCTGTCACTTATCACCTATGACAGCTGTCACCAATCATCTGATCTTCATTTGTATATCAGCAAGACGACATCTCCACCTCTTTGACGAGATATCGCTCTTCTTAGGAGGTAACGTACTCAGCCGTTGTGTTGTCTTTCAGACAGTAAACATTGTTGCTTTGTGTTTTGACAGTAGTCAGTGAGTACTTGCAGCTGGAGACTGAGTTGGACTTTTCACCAACCTTTTTGATAAGTACTCATACTCCTGCACATACCAGTTTTCTGATGAGAGGTGGAGGTGGATTTCCCACCATAAGTGTTGCTGGGTGTAAACACACCCACATCTAACTGTTTTTGCTCCTCGCCAGCAGTACCAGATCCGACAAGCGGAGGCAGTGGCCACCTGGGAGTTTGGGACTTGGCGGCTCCAGTATTCCCGGGGTTCGGTGGCAGAGGAAATCGTGTGGTTCCGGTTCTGCTTTGGACAGACGTCTCTTATCTTCGAGCCTGCCCACATGACACATTCTGTGAATTGACTTCATTGCATTCTATTGTGATCTGCCGTGTTTGTTGTGCTCATTCACAACAGTAAAGTGTTATTATTTGACTTCCTCCATTGTCCGTTCATTTGCGCCCCCTGTTGTGGGTCCGTGTTCCTACACTTTCACAACAGGCCCGAGGCGTCGGCTACATCCAAGGCTACATCCGCGGCTAGCAGCGGCTACATCCGGGGCTGGCGGCGGCGGCAACCGAGGCTGGCGGCGGTAACATCTGAGGCCGCCTACTGCTACATTCCTGGCTGATGGCAGCTACATCCATGGCTAGCAGCGGCTACGACCGAGGCTGGGGTGGCTGTGAACGAGGTTAGCAATGGGGGGGGTTGGTGTGCGGCGACCGGACCTGTGGTGGTGGAGGTTACGGGTGAGAATTGTTTTTTGCAATTAACAGTGGCCATACTAAGCCACGATAGTTAACATGGCACCACCCAAGAAAACGGAGAAACTTGAGGAAAATATAGAGGAGATAAAGACCTCAATAAACCAGACATTAAAAGACATGTCTAATTTAGACAAGCTGACGGTGGAGATTAAAGAACTCCAAAAACTGGTTAAAGAGAAGGACAAGCTCATTAAGAAACTTGAACAACGTGTAGATGAACTTGAACAATTCACTAGAAAAGATGATGTTATAATATCTGGACTAGAAACAAGGCATCGGACATATGCAAGGGTGGTGGATTCTGGTGGAACCAGTGGGGAGGATGCACCACCTGAAGAACGACAATCACTGGAAACAGTCAATCAATCAATCAATCAATTTTATTTATATAGCGCCAAATCACAACAAACAGTTGTCCCAAGGCACTTTATATTGTAAGGCAAGGCCATATAATAATTACGTAAAAACCCCAATGGTCAAAATGACCCCCTGTGAGCAAGCACTTGGCGACAGTGGGAAGGAAAAACTTCCTTTTAACAGGAAGAAACCTCCAGCAGAACCAGGCTCAGGGAGGAGCAGTCTTCTGCTGGGACTGATTGGGGCTGAGGGAGAGAACCAGGAAAAAGACAAGCTGTGGGGGGGAGCAGAGATCAATCACTAATGATTAAATGCAGAGTGGTGCATACAGAGCAAAAAGAGAAAGAAACACTCAGTGCATCATGGGAACCCCCCAGCAGTCTAAGTCTATAGCAGCATAACTAAGGGATGGTTCAGGGTCACCTGATCCAGCCCTAACTATAATCTTTAGCAAAAAGGAAAGTTTTAAGCCTAATCTTAAAAGTAGAGAGGGTGTCTGTCTCCCTGATCCGAATTGGGAGCTGGTTCCACAGGAGAGGAGCCTGAAAGCTGAAGGCTCTGCCTCCCATTCTACTCTTACAAACCCTAGGAACTACAAGTAAGCCTGCAGTCTGAGAGCGAAGCGCTCTATTGGGGTGATATGGTACTATGAGGTCCCTAAGATAAGATGGGACCTGATTATTCAAAACCTTATAAGTAAGAAGAAGAATTTTAAATTCTGTTCTAGAATTAACAGGAAGCCAATGAAGAGAGGCCAATATGGGTGAGATATGCTCTCTCCTTCTAGTCCCCGTTAGTCCTCTAGCTGCAGCATTTTGAATTAACTGAAGGCTTTTCAGGGAACTTTTAGGACAACCTGATAATAATGAATTACAATAGTCCAGCCTAGAGGAAATAAATGCATGAATTAGTTTTTCAGCATCACTCTGAGACAAGAACTTTCTAATTTTAGAGATATTGCGTAAATGCAAAAAAGCAGTCCTACATATTTGTTTAATATGCGCTTTGAATGACATATCCTGATCAAACATTGACTCCAAGATTTCTCAGTATTACTAGAGGTCAGGGTAATGCCATCCAGAGTAAGGATCTGGTTAGACACCATGTTTCTAAGATTTGTGGGGCCAAGTACAATAACTTCAGTTTTATCTGAGTTTAAAAGCAGGAAATTAGAGGTCATCCATGTATTTATGTCTGTAAGACAATCCTGCAGTTTAGCTAATTGGTGTGTGTCCTCTGGCTTCATGGATAGATAAAGCTGGGTATCATCTGCGTAACAATGAAAATTTAAGCAATGCCGTCTAATAATACTGCCTAAGGGAAGCATGTATAAAGTGAATAAAATTGGTCCTAGCACAGAACCTTGTGGAACTCTATAATTAACCTTAGTCTGTGAAGAAGATTCCCCATTTACATGAACAAATTGTAATCTATTAGATAAATATGATTCAAACCACTGCAGCGCAGTGCCTTTAATACCTATGGCATGCTCTAATCTCTGTAATAAAATTTTATGGTCAACAGTATCAAAAGCAGCACTGAGGTGTAACAGAACAAGCACAGAGACGAGTCCACTGTCTGAGGCCATAAGAAGATCATTTGTAACCTTCACTAATGCTGTTTCTGTACTATGATGAATTCTAAAACCTGACTGAAACTCTTCAAATAGACCATTCCTCTGCAGATGATCAGTTAGCTGTTTTACAGCTACCCTTTCAAGAATTTTTGAGAGAAAAGGAAGGTTGGAGATTGGCCTATAATTAGCTAAGATAGCTGGGTCAAGTGATGGCTTTTTAAGTAATGGTTTAATTACTGCCACCTTAAAAGCCTGTGGTACATAGCCAACTAACAAAGATAGATTGATCATATTTAAGATCGAAGCATTAAATAATGGTAGGGCTTCCTTGAGCAGCCTGGTAGGAATGGGGTCTAATAGACATGTTGATGGTTTGGATGAAGTAACTAATGAAAATAACTCAGACAGAACAATCTGAGAGAAAGAGTCTAACCAAACAGCAAGTTACAAACTTTTTATATCAAAAAGGTGTTGACATCCATCAAGACACGATATCAGACTGTTATACTGTTCCAACTAAAGATAGAAAAAATAAACTGTCTAACATTGTTATACGATTTACAAGCAGAAAATATAAAAATTAGTTATTAAGACAGGCAAAGAATTTGAAAGGAACGAGTGTCTACATAAATGAGCATCTAACAAAAAAAAAAAAAAAATGCAGATATTGCTAGGGAAGCAAGACTATTAAAAAAACAGAAGCACATTGTTGCTACATGGGTCTGGAATTGTAGGGTGTGGATTAAAGTAAAAGAAGGAACAAACGGTATACAAATCAAAAACATGGAGGACCTTACGAAATACAGACCTGAATAGACAATCAAATATGACGTCTGTTGGTAATTGGACCAACAAAAAAAAAATCTGATCAAACATGGAAACAGATGATAAAATATATGATATAGACACTAATATTGATGAAAGTATATTTGACTTAAAAACAATTGGCTGTGAGTATTATACGGTAGAACAGCTAAATAGTGAAAAAATTGCAGAAGATACCCTGTCACTCATACATATAAACAGTTGAAGCTTGTATTGTAAAATGTCACAAATAATAGATTATTTAAATCAGTTTAAAAATAGATTTAGTATTGTTGCAATCACTGAATCTTGGCTCAAAGATGATCTCATGGCTGATGTTCAAATGGAGGGACATGAGCTGTATTTTGTGAACAGAAGAGATAAAAGGGGTGGTGGTGTTGCTCTGTACATAAAGGCAGATCTGATATGTACAATTGTAGAAGAAATGACAACTGTGGTTGATGTCATAGAAATTGTAACAGTGGAACTTGTACATGAAACATCTAAGAATATTTTAATCAGTTGTGTATACAGAGTACCAGACACTTGTGTTGTGAAATTTACAGATAGAATAATAGTTATTCCATCAAATTAAAAACAAAATGCTTTTTATATGTGGGGACTTTAACATTAACATAGAAAGCTCCAGTTGCCAAAGAATAAGTGATTTTGTGAATTCAATGTATAGTTTGGGGTTATTCCACTTGATAACAAAACCAACCAGAATTACATCGCAAAGTGCAACGGTAATTGACAATATATTTACAAATAGAACAGATGAAATTATCAGGAATGGGATCTTGATGACAGATGTTAGTGATCATTTACCAGTCTTTTCAATATTTAAATATAAAAATAGGTACAAGAAAAAAACTGTTATAAACTTTAAAAGAGATAAGTCAGTAAAAGCCTTAGAGGCATTAAAATATGATCTTAAAAATCAAAATTGGGAAAAAGTTTATGTCAGTGATGTTAATGTAGCATATAACTCATTTATGAAAATATTGATGAAATCATATAATAAAAACTGTAAATTAATAGAAATTAGTAAGAAAAGAGTAAAACCATGGCTGACAAAGGGAATGAAAAATGCTTGTGCAAAGAAAAACTATTTATACAGGTGCTTTTTAAAAATGCAAACAAAGGAAACAGAACACAGATACAAAAAATATAAAAATAAACTATTGACAATAATTAGGAAACAAAAAAAAAAGATTATTATAGTGAACAATTAAATAAGAGTAAAGATAATATGAGGGCAACATGGGGAATTATAAAAAGTGTGATTGAAAGTGATGGAGCGAAAGCCACTTTTCCAAATTACTTTGTCAAAGAAAATAAAGAGATATATGACATAAAAGAAGTGGCAAATGGGTTTAATGATTATTTTTCAAATGTAGGATCAAGTCTGGTGGGAAATAAACCAATAGTAGAAGATACATTACATACACTTGTAAATACGGTCAATAGTATTTTCCTGGACAATGTGGAAAAAGATGAAATATTGTAAAAAACTGTGTAAGCAAAAGATCAACTGACCATGAAGATTTACACATGATGACTGTAAAAAGTATAATAGAAACTGTTATTGAACCATTCACTTATATTTGCAATCTGTCTCTGTCAACAGGGATTTTTCCAGATGAAATGAAAATTGCCAAGGTAGTCCCATTATATAAAAATGGAGACAAACATAATTTCTCTAATTACAGGCCAGTATCATTGCTTCCACAGTTTTCTAAAATTATGGAAAACGTTTTTGTGACAAGGTTGGATAAATTCAATGAGAAACATTATATTTTAAATAATGCTCAGTATGGATTCAGAACAAAACATTCGACAGCTATGGCAATTATGGAATTAATAGAGAAAATATCAACAACAACAGAAAATAAGGATTATTTTGTAAGTATTTTTATTGACTTGAAAAAGGCTTTTGATGTTATTGACCACTCAAGACTGCTTCACAAGTTACAACAATATGGAATAAGAGGTATTGCACATCAGTGGGTAAAAAGCTACTTAGAAAACAGAAAACAGTTTGTTCAGATAAATAATATCAAATCAGAATTGTGTAATATTACTTATGGAGTACCACAAGGATCGGTACTTGGACCCAAACTGTTTATTTTGTATATCAATGATTTTGTGAATGTATCTAATGTGCTTGGTAGCATTTTATTTGCTGATGATACAACGCTGTTTTACTCTGGATCAGATATACAGGAAGTAGCACAAGTGATAAATACAGAACTGGAAAAGGTTAAACATTGGTTTGATATAAACAGACTGTCACTAAATATTAATAAGACAAATGTCATATTGTTTAATGACAGAGCAAAAAAAAAAAAAGTGTCATTACAAATAGATGGAATGGATATACAAAGGGTAAAGGAAACAAAATTTTTAGGAGTCATGATTGATGAAGATCTTACATGGAAGTCACACATAAATTACATAAAAGGAAAAATAACGAAAGCCATTGCTGTTTTGCATAAAGCAAAATATTCATTAAATAGTTATGGTTTATTAACATTGTACAATTCATTGATTTTCCCATATTTAACTTATTGTGTAGAAATCTGGGGATCAACATATACAACTTATATACGACCTTTGTTTATTCTGCAGAAAAGGGCTTTAAGGGTGATTAGCAACAGTGGTTTTAGAGATCCATCTAATCCATTGTTCATTAAGTACAGGGTACTTAAATTTCGTGATTTGGTCGATTTGAAAATATTACAAACAATGTACCAAGCTAATAAAAATGCTTTACCAACAAACATTCAAAATATGTTTGAGAAAAGAGTAAGTAGTTATAAATTGAAAGGAATAGAAGTCTTTAGAAAACCAAGATACAGAACCAAAGTAAAGGAACGGAGTATTGCAGTAAATGGTGTAAAATTATGGAACAATCTCAACAAAGAAATTAAAGAATTAAGGTCGCTTAAATTATTGTATATTTCGTGCTGCTGAAGCACGACTTACCGTGAGACTGGGTTGGATCCATTTAGTGAGCAACACATCAACAGAACTGACAGACACCACAATATTAAGTGTATGCTAGGTCTTAAGTGTGTCAAAAGCATATCTTTGCTGTGTTTCAAATACACACCTATTTCATTCAACTTATTTAGTTTATATAGCACCTAATCACAACAAAGCTGCCTCAAGGAGCTTCATACTAGTAAGGTCTAACCTTACCAACTCCTAGAGCAAGCACACAGATGACAGTGGTAAGGAAAAACTCCCTCTGATGATTTGAGGAAGAAACCTCAAGCAGACCAAACTCAAAGGGGCGACCCTCTGCTTAGGCCATCCATCCATCCATTTTCTTCCGCTTTATCCGGAGTCAGGTCACGGGGGCAGCATCTCAAGCAAAGCCGCCCAGACTTCCCGATCCACACACACCTCCCCCAGCTCCTCCGGTGGAACCCCAAGGTGTTCCCAAGCCAGCCGAGAGATGTAGTCCCTCCAGCGTGTCCTCGGACTTCCCCGGGGCCTCCTCCCAATGGGACGTGCCCAGAACCCCTCTCCAGTGACGCGTCCAGGGGGCATCCAGAAAAGATGCCCGAGCCACCTCAACTGACTCCTTTCGATGTGGAGGAGCAGCGGCTCAACTCCGAGCTCCTCCCGAATTCTACCAAAAAGGTTTACAATAAAGAACACAGACTATGTTTGATGGATCTTGCATCCGGCTTTGAGTCCAGTGCTGTAGCCTCAGTCTATGGAACACAATGCTGCTTTAAATTATACTAACTGTTGTCCATATTCCCTTTTAGCCTCAGGGTCTCATGTGGCTTCAAATGATCCATTATCATGACACTTTCACAATTCCTTTCAGTCCTTATAGTTTGTGTACTTACTGAAGAATTTTATTTATTGTATTAATTTTATTGTACTACCTTATTTTTACTACATTATTTAACAACAGTCCTGTTGTGAATCGCTAGCAGTTAGCATTCGCTAGTGGTTAGCATTCGCTAGCGGTTAGCTTTTGCTAGCTAGGTCGTCATCTCCCCTCTCCATTGTTACTTTTTATAGCTGTTTCTTTTCCACCCGTTTAATACCTTCTGTTCATTTTAAAGTTGAACTGCTGTGAATTTTAAGTCATTTTTACTCCTGTGTAAAATCTTAGGACCGGCTAGCATTTTTGCTAGCGGTTAGCTTGCATTAGCTATTTCTGACCCTTATCATTTTTTCATTTCATTTTTACACTCCTGTTAGTTAATTAACTGTTTAGTGTATTTTATAGCTGCTGCTTTTTTTTACATGTTTAATACTTCTGTTAGTTTTTCAGTGTAACTGCTGTGAATTTTAATTCATTTATTTGCGTCTGTGTGAGCCTTAGGAGTGGTTAGCTTATCCATTATTGGTTAGCTCGTGTTTGCTTGGCTACATTTTTGAATTTCTTAGTGCACAAAGTACACTACTTATTATACTTTACACCCTCTGTAAATCCTGCGTGATGTTGGAAGATAGGGTGGCTCTCTTAGAGAGCCGTGTCCGTAAGTTAGAGCAGCTTCTTAGCGCAGTGGAGTTAGATGTTACGGGCACTCCAGATGAGGTTAGTGTTGGGCCGGCTACCGAGCCCATTAGCATCAGCTTAGAAACGTCGGCTGTGTAGGACGGCTTTCAGACTGTGGCTAGGCGGAGGAAGCCCCGTAGGGCTTGGTGCCCGGTTGTGGCACCCCGATCACACTCACCAGTGCGAACTGTGAATCGGTTCTCCCCCTTGGATTTGCCAGATGTGAATTCTCTGAGCCCACGAGTGACTTCCACTCCTGTCTCCAGGCCAAAACACTGGACTTTAGTGATAGGGGATTCTATCACCCGCAAAGTCAGGTTACAGACGCTGGCTGACGTTAAATGTATTCCTGGGGCCAGAGCTCCCAACATTGCATCTCATCTTAGGGTGCTGACACTGCAGAAGGGAAGACAGATGAAGGAACATGACATGAGATATAGTCACATAGTTATTCACATTGGCACCAAAGATATCAGGATGAAGCACTCAGAGGTCACAAAAATGGACATAGAGAGGATTTGTGACCTTGCCAGAAAGATGTGTCGGCATCGATTAATAGTCTCTGGTCCCCTCCCCTCCCGGGGTACTGATGAGGCGTTTAGCAGGCTGACATCATTAAATAGGTGGCTGGCGCAGTTTTGTAGACAGCAAGGCTTTAGCTTTATTGATAACTGGCCTTCGTTCTGGGGCTTGCTAATGCCGGATGGCCTCCACCCTACTGGGGAAGGCGCCGCCATCTTGTCTGTGAACATAGATAGAGCTCTATAGGGAGGGTAACATTAGGAATCTACAGCAGGCCATGGAGCAGGTGATTAGAGACCCTGCAAGGCTTATGACAAATGTGGGTGTGGAATCCATTAGCTTAGCGGGAAATTTAGTGCAGAAAATTCACTATGGTGATAGTGCAGTTTATTTGCCAGGGAGGGAATTTCAACAAGTTGAGACTGTGGCCTGCTTCCGTAGTCGTGTCCATAAAAATCATAGAGGGATATGCTTTCCAAACTTAATACCCATTACTATATTGGATGATGTTGAAATTGAGGATGGCCCAGTGGTTGTTCCAGCAATAGCAAAGATTTCATGTCTGCTACCTACAATGCGCGTGGAATGTCTTAAACCCAAACCTACTTCTAGGCATCTTATATATGCTACTCTGGAACCACCCCTAAACCCAAACAGTTCAACTGTCAACCTCACTGAGGTCCTTAGACTGGGTCTCATTAACATAAGATCACTGTCCTCAAAATCAGTGTTGATCAATGATCTAATTATTGATCATCACTTAGATATGATTGGGATATGTGAAACCTGGCTTAAACATACAGCTGTCCTCCCCTTAAATGAGGCCTGCCCACCAGCATATACATTTAGTCACATCCCTCGTGATGCAAAGCAAGGTGGGGGTGTTGCTCTTATTTATAAATCTAGGTTTAGCTTATTAGCTGTTGGGGGTTACAAATATCACTCATTTGAGCATCTGATTCTCCGCTCTGCTCAGGATATTACACATTGCCAAGGTCAGAAGAATAAAAATCAGTTGTATTACTTTGTCAGGGTATATAGGCCTCCTGGCACATATTCTGAATTCGTAGATGAATTTGGTGCATTCATCTCTAACTTGTCAACTAGTGTAGATAACATTCTGTTCATTGGTGACTTTAACATTCATATAAATAAGCCTTCTGATCCCCTCTGCAAATCATTTATGGAAATTGTGGATGCATTAGGATTTCGGCAATGCATTTGGGATTCGACGCACATTAGTGGAAATACCCTGGATCTGGTTCTCGCACATGGTATTGCTGTCACGAATATTGACATCATGCCTCTTAAATCAGTGGTGTCTGATCACTCACTTATTAAGTTTACAGTTTCTCTGCTGTGTTTAGTGGAACAACAACCTTATACGAGGTCTATTAGAAAAGTATCTGACCTTATTATTTTTTTCAAAAACCATATGGATTTGAATCACGTGTGATTGCGTCAGACAAGCTTGAACCTTCGTGTGCATGCGTGAGTTTTTTCACACCTGTCGGTTGCGTCATTCGCCTGTGAGCAGGCTTTGAGTGAGGAGTGGTCCAGCCCCCTCATCGTTGTTTCATTGCCAGGAAATGGTGGAATGATTTGGGCTTTTTTTCCATCAGAATTTTTTCAGAAACTGTTAGAGACTGGCAGCTGGAAACCATTAGAAAAATTTATCTGGCTTTCGGTGAAAATGTTACGGGCTTGGTAGAGAATAAGGAGTGTTACTGTCGCTTTAAGGAGGGCCCCCAGCGGCTGTGGGGCATGCTGCGCTCCGAAGCCGCCATCGACAGGCTGAACGACCATTTCATTTCTAAACGGATGGCTGTCTGGATCTGTGACCATCGTGTGCCTTTTCTCTGGTTATCACAAGAGCTGGACATCAACCATTTTCCGGCAGATTTCACTTTTAACAAGAGATTTTGTCATGCCAGAACATGTCCTGTGAGGCTTCATCACAGCGTTGCTGTGCGCCATGTGGCACCGCCGCGACGCGCGAAGCCTCCGCTCCTCTTTCCATGACAAAAACTTCTGTAACAGTGGAATGTGCCGTTCATTTCCAAACTGGACACTGTGTTTTATCCGGGACATTGTCTGACTAGCACAGGAATTGTGAAAAGACGTGGACATCAGCACTTTTTCGGCACATTGAGACAGACGTGCGGAGGAATTCCGTGCGTCGCGGCGGTGCCGCATGGTGCAAAGCAACGCCGTGATGAAGCCTCACGGGACATGTTCTGGCATGTCCAGGCACATCCACAATTTCTCGGATAATCACTCGATGGAAAAACCACTGACAGCTGTCTGAATGCCATCTCAAAGCCGTCCTGTGAGACCAAAACGTAGGTGGTTTTGTCTCGCTCCAGTAGCGAATCCATCATGATGCGCAAAGCCTCCTCTCGGCTTTCCATGACAAAATCTCTTGTTAAAAGTGAAATCTGCTGGAAAATGGTTGATGTCCAGCTCTTGTGATAACCAGAGAAAAGGCACAGGATGGTCATGGATCCACACAGCCATCCGTTTAGAAATGAAATGGTCGTTCAGCCTGTCGATGGTGGCTTCGGAGCGCGGCACGCCACACAGCCGGTGGGGGCCGTCCTTAAAGCGACAGTAACACTCCTTATTCTCTACCAAGCCCGTAACATTTTCACCGAAAGCCAGATCAATTTTTCTAATGGTTTCCAGCTGCCAGTCTCTAACAGTTTCTGAAAACATTCTGATGGAAAAAAGCCCAAATCATTCTGCCATTTCCTGGCAATGAAACAACGACGAGGGGTCTGGAACACTCCTCACTCAAAGCCTGCTCACAGGCAAATGACGCAACCGACAGGCGTGAAAAAACTCCCGCAAGCGCACGAAGGTTCAAGCTTGTCTGACGCAATCACACATGATTCAAATCCATATGGTTTTTGAAAAAAATAATAAGGTCAGATACTTTTCTAATAGACCTTGTATATCTTTACGGCGATGCATCAACTCCTCAACTAAGACTGAACTCGAAGCTAGACTGCCTGATGTCTTAGCTTCACATATGACAAATACCCAGTCAATAGACAGACTTGTGGATAGTTTAAACTCAGTGCTCAAAACTACACTCGACATGATTGCACCACCTGTGTTAAAACCGCGCTCCCCCAAATCACAGTCACCTTGGTTCAATGATTATCTGCGTGACCTCAAGCATAAAGCTAGAGGTCTAGAACGGAAATGGCGTCATTCAAAATTAGAAGTATTTCACCTTGCGTGGCGTGATGCTATCTTAGACTATAAGCATGCATTATTGGCTACAAAGCGGACCTACTACTCCGATTTGATCAACAAAAACAAGCATAACTCAAAGTTCTTGTTCGACATGGTGGCAACACTTTTGCATGGACAACCACCTGTAGTTCGCTCTCCTTTTACAGCACAAGATTTCCTGGATTACTTTGGGAAGAAAATAGAAGACATCAGGTTAAACATATCCCGGCATGCCTTAATCCAGCCACCACACCCTGCTATTGATGTGGGCACCACTACTGAGGAATTACCTAGATTTTTTGAATTTTAGAATTTGACAGTATCTCACTAGGCATGCTGACAAAATTCGTAATGTCAACAAAAAGCACAACCTGTTACTTGATCCTATACCAACAAAACTGTTTAAGGACCTGTGGCCCACTCTTGGGCCGACTGTGCTGGAAATGATTAATCTTTCTTTAACTTCTGGATCTGTTCCTAAATGTTTCAAATCTGCAGTGATTAAACCACTACTTAAGAAACCTAATCTTGACCCTAGTGTATTGACAATCGGCCGATATCAAATCTATCATTTTTCTCTAAAATTCTGGAAAAAGTGGTGTCACGGCAGCTCGTAGACTATCTTACTGAGAATAATCTCTTTGAGCCACTGCAGTCTTGTTTAACGCTGACAAATTATACAGTATTTTTTGTCTTTCTGATGCCTGATTCTGTTTTTTCTCTCTGTTTAAGGTGCAGCTCCATTCAGAGATGGGAGTTGTGTTCGTGTTGGCAATCCTCCTGTCCTGTGCGCCAATAGCATTTCTTGTATATTTGTCCGTGAATTGTTCTGTAAATTGTTCTGTAATTTATGTTTTGTAGCATGGCCCAAGCAGAGGGTCACCCCTTTGAGTCTGGTCTGCTTGAGGTTTCTTCCTCAGAGGGAGTTTTTCCTATTACTGTTGCTCTGGGGGTTGGTAAGGTTAGACCTTACCTGTGTGAAGCGCCTTGAGGCAACTCTGTTGTGATTTGGCACTATATAAATGAAAATAAATTGAAATTGAAATTGAATTGAAATTGAAAATTGAAATTACCTTCTCTTCTGTCTTACCAGACATTTACCTGACATGACTGACATTGGGCAGTCAGCAGTACAATTATTTTAATTGAACCTTTATTTAACCAGGTTAGTCCCATTGAGATCTAGACGTCTTTTGCAATGGAGACCTGGACAATTATAAAGTATTTAATTCACCTAACCCGCATGTCTTTAAATGTGGGAGGAAACCAGAGCAACCGGAGGAAACCCATGCAAACATGGGGAGAACATGCAAACTCCACACAGAAAGGCCACAGGTGGGAATCAAACCCATGGCCTTGTTCGTGTGAGGTAACAGTGCTAACCACTAAGCCATGGTGCTGCTCAAATACAATACCTTAATCCTTACATCTCCCTTTCTTTGATGTTTCTGCCCAGTTGATCTCATTCCATTTGATTGCGGGTGGTGACACAAGTCCCACAACTGTAGACCCAACCAACACACGCTCACCTGCAAGCTCCCCATCCCTGGCCTGGCTTCAGAAGGAGGCTCGGGTTTCCCTCATCCGAGTGTGGTGACTCTGTACTTTACACCTTTGAAATCCCCTGGAAAGAGTTAAAGGATTTGGCCAAGGATAGGGAAGTGTGGGCTGTGCTGCTTGGTCTAATGCAACCATAACCAAGACCCAAATAAGTGGCAGAATATGAATGAATGAATGAATGAATGAATATATGATAAATGCTTTAAAGTACCAGTATTTATAGTGTGTGCCCTGTCCAAGTGCATTATGTAGGAAAATCCAAGTACCGGATTGAGAGTCAGTATTGGTAAATACTCAACATTAAATGAGTCTGATTGGAAAAAAGCAATCAACAACAACAACTAGCAACCTTATAAAATATGTAAAATATGAACAATACTACACTATTATTCTAATTAAAATATATTGCACAAAACCTCCTGTATAAAAGACTGATGATACCTTCACAGCATAGATACTGACTGTGCGTTTGTCAGTTCAGGGTATCGGAGTGTCATGCAGTATGTGTGGACTGTACATGTGGCTCCAGTTACTGTGAATGTGAGCTTCTCCAGAACATCTGTCAAAGATTAGCAGTAAAGTGAAATAGGCAGTTCCTGTTCATACGTTCCAACATAATCTGGCAGTAATTTTCCCAGTGAAGGATGAAAAGTGGGGGAGGGTTTATAGGTCAGAAACACTGCACAAGCCCAGCTCTGTCTAGGCGTATGTCTTCTGTTTTACAAGATACAAGTGACAAAAGCCTACACATAATGCTTGTACAGCTTGAGAGGAGTGTGGCAGAAACACACCATGCAAAAGATAATAAGAAGCAAAGCAATATTTTATAAAGAAAAAATTATATCAGGATATAGTATACCCATGCATACTTTCTTTTGTTTGCCTTGGATGCCTTTGGTTGGTAGAAAAATAAAACCTGCCCTAACTAGCAGCCCAAATGAAAGCACTTACTGGAAAAAAGCAGGTTCGCTTTCACCTACATACCATCTTATTCCGAGCATAGCTGCTGGAGAAGAGAAAGACTTTCTGACTAAAAGCCTCACAATCGATGGAACATGAAGAATCCCTCAGGTACAAAAAGGACAGCTTGTTATTCAGGGAGGTGAGCTGCTGTGACTCAGAAAACATGGACATCAATGGAAAAGTGTTTGGAAGGCAAATAAGTGTTTGCTAATGATACAGGTCAATTGTTTTGAAGAGATGAGGACCTCTCTCCTCATTTGGAGGCCTTCTTTGTCACCTTTCTAGGAGGTCTTGTATTCCTGAGTGCTCTGTTCTTGCTGCGCTGTTCAGATTTTCCCCTTTTGCTGTGAGAAATCCAATCTTCTCCTGACGGAAATCTGTTTACACTTTGTCCTGCAGGTCAAATCGCTGACACTGTAGGTCGAACGGGTGACTATTATAATAGCACTCATTTATGTACCAAAGGTCACAAAACAGGGTGTGTGCCTCAGACGACCTAAAGTTAGTGTCAAACCTCCAGCACTGTCTAATGCCGTATTTAAAGAGTACAACATTCAGACGCACCTTACATAAGTGGGTTCAGGACACACACTCGAAACATAGAGATGCACAATTCAGCACATGAAATGGATTAGGACATGAAAAATTTAGAATGAGATCAAATTAATAACTTAAAAAAAAAAAAAAACTTAATTTGCTGGTCTTTTCCATATTTTAGGACCACTGTTGCCCCTCATCACAGCTCAGGTTGTGTGCAGATGGACAAACTGGGAGCATTTAGCTTTCACAGGGGTCTGGATTTTAAACTTGTTTCTTGTACATCAATACAAAAATATATACGGACACTAATCACACACAAAAGATAAAGTGCTCTGAGCAAACAACAACAGTAAGACATCAATCCAGATAACCGGCAACAGTCATCTTCACACACTGGTTTTTTGCTTTTCTAATCTACAACCTTCTGGGATGTACATGTATATTTGTGAAAGTGATAACGGGACTGAAACCTAAAACAGTACACCTTACATTAATTAATTAATGTTGCAACAAAATATTTTATACTGTATGAGTACTTTGCATTTGCCTGCTTACTGTACATTATATTATAATGTACAGTATTTAAAAGGATTTAAAATGTTGTTCATAAGAGGGCAGATTAGTGCTGAATATCAACCATCTGATACAAAAAGATGTTGCTGATCACACATGAAGTTTCATAACATATTTTTCACTGTATAACTGCATGGTGACACAAATGTAAAGACACTAAACAATTTTCTCATTAAAATATACACCATTTTTATGTTGTTGTTTTGTTCTTCTAACTTTCTTCTTTGCAGTTCATTCGACTGACATCTATTTATGCAACACACCATTACAGAACGTAGTTATCACAAGACAATACAATTTAAAGAATATAAAGGGGGAAACGGACTCATGTATATAGCTAAGATAACAATTATATATATATATATATATATATATATATATATATATACAAAGACTAAACATCTTTGCACCTTTAGCCATAATATGTATTCAGATTGTGTAGAATATTGAGTTTGACGTGCCCCAAATGTACTTCTGATCACACACACACCATAGATATACCATAGATGCTATTGGCATAATGGACCACAGGTGATCTGTGATCAGTACGGAGGGTTGCAAAATTTAAATAATAGAGTAAAAAATTAATTTGTTATTATTTGTTTAATGTAAAAATTGCATAAATCTGACAAAATTTCAGTGAATTCTAATTCTTTTTCATCGTTCATGCAAATGACGAAAAAGCAGCTGTGAAGTCATGTGAATGGAGCATGTTCAAAGCTGACAGCATCTACCATCCTGCGTTAGACTCAAGTCACCCAATGCTGCAGGCTTGAAGTACACTGGGTTCCAAAATGGAAAGAATCACTCGAAAATATAAGGCTTTGAAGATACAGTGTGTGCATGCTACACTGTCCTGAGTCCAGTGAGCTGAGCACAAGCAGTGCCATTCCACTGAGCTCGGGGTAGCCTTTTCCCGACTTTTGCAGAGTGGGGAGTCTGTGTGGGATCACTCTTTGCAGCCAGGCTGCAGCGATCAGATGAGGTGTGATGAGTTGAGCCTGGTTGCTTCAGTATCTAGCGAGACAATATTGTGCCTTTCATTCATTCATTAATTTTCGGTAAAATTTTCTGTAAAATCACTATGCAAGGCTATACTGTACACCACCGATTTTAAATCCTTGAACACATCTTCCATATTTCTGAAGCAGGAAAGACACTTAGAATCTGCCACATAATAACACTAACAAACAAAGTGAATACGAGATCAAAACAAACACAAAATATATGGTAAGTGACGTCAAATATTGAAGTGCCTTTGTAGGAATGTCAGAAGCCTGGGACTGTGTGTGTGTGTGTGTGTGTGTGTGTGTGTGTGTGTGTGTGTGTGTGTGTGTGTGTGTGTGTGTGTGTGTGTGTGTGTGTGTGTATACATGATTCAGGCACAAACACATCAAGATGCCACTTCATAACCTCTGGCTCAGGAGGCTCCTGTCATCTTCACATTTCAGAGATCCTCTGCCTACCCCGGCAGACATGCTAAATATAGAATGTGGGCAGAATTTCTGTTTGGAGCCACTGCTCGCTTTATCCCCAGCCAGTGCGAACCTGCAAACACAGGCGACGCCGTGTATTTTACGACTGGAACTACACATGGAAAATCGTCCATCCGCACAAATTTTAATACCCTGCTGTAATTTCCCAGCTGCTGGTATTGTCTCATTCAGGGATGGTGACACCGATAGAAGTGAAGGAGCTCACAACGAAAAGCTGCCCATTCTACATATCTGTCTGGTGACGTAGAGCGTATTACAGCCCAGATCATCATTTTTAAATGTTTCCATTTGAAATGAGTCGATGCCGGTGCTGGCAATCCGTCACTCGTCTCCTTTACCTGAATGAACCTGCTTCACTGAGCTGTTTGACCTTGTTCAGTTTCTTCTGCAGAGTTGCGGAAGCGAGCTGCAGAACTCCGTTGCGATTAATTCCTCTACTTAACTGTAATGCGAACACTGGATATTAGATCTCCAACAGATATTAAATTAAGGACGTCTGGGGAGGTGCAAGGCTGAAGCCAAACACAAAGGAAATGAGCCCTTATTAATGACTATTGATTCTTTTATAACAAAACAGCCACTTCCTCTCTTTACTTGGACTCTGTGTTTGATATGAATTAATAAGGGGTATAACTTTGAGAAAATATCCTTCAGTGTGGCACACAGCAGCTGCGCCTGCACACACACACACACACACACACAAACACACACACACACACACACACACACAAGTGTGTTGGTGGTCAGGAAAATCTCACTTTTGGCTGACTGGCAGATCCGTTGTTCCTGCTGGAGAGACAAATGACCTAGGTTGTAACTGTAGCGGACATTCATCGTTCCCATTACCATTTTTTTTAGCTGTGTGAATTATTTCATGCAGTCATTTCTACTGAGATGACAGGGGAAAAAGAAAATGCCTCACCATGGCAACAATAAGTCATCTAACAGTAGGCGCAGGCTTGGCTATTTTAAGAAACCTGTTTCTTTATTATTAAGACATGGAACTCTTTCAGCGAGAATTAAAAATGGGTGCGACAGTTTTACCATTCACCCACCCTCGCATGCTCAGCTGTTCCACTTAAGGACTAGTTGATGCATGTTAGAATCATCATGATCATCATCACCACCACCAACAGCAAATTACATTATAACATGTTCAGCGTTGATGAGCTATGGCATAAGATCTAAAGCGCATAGCACAGGTGCATTTGGGGTGTGCTCATAGAGGCCACAATGCTTTCTCTTAAAATGCTGAATTTGTCCTCTCTGGGTCAATGGAGAGTTATAACCCCAATTGCAGGAGTTCAACTATCTTGGGATCTTGCTCACAAGTGGGTGGTATGATACGGACAGATGGATTGGGGTTGCACCTGATGTTTTGTAGACGCTGTGATGAAACATCTCAAAGAAGAAAGAGCTGAGCCAGGAAGCAAGGCTCTCAATTTACCAGTTGATGTATGCCTCTAGACTCATCTATGGTCACGAGCATTGAGGGATGACTGAAAGAACAAAGTCACAGACGCAAGCAGCAGAAATGATGTTCTTCCATTGTGTATCTGGGGTTACACTTAAGGACAGGGTGAGAAGCTTGAACATTAAGGAGAGACTCTTCACATTGAAAGGAACCAGCTGAGGCTGTTCCCTGGTCATGTCCCTAGTGGAGGTCTTCCAGGTTCATCCAACTAAGAGGAGGCCCCATTGAGTCATGCTGGAGGGATTATATTTCCCACCAGGTTTGGCAAAACCTTCATATCCCCCTCCCCCACCAAGAAGAGTTATGTTGCGTTCACACCAGACACCACACAACGCCACAAATTCGCATCCCTCGCCTGGCGATGGACGCGCCACCATCGCCCGGTGTGTCGCTCTGCTTGAGCCACGTTCACACTGGATGCCATGTGACGCCACAAATTCATTTGCTGCAGGAGCTGCATGTGGATGACGGCCGCTTTCAGCAGTACTTCTGGCTCTCCAGGACCCAGTTTGAGGACCTCCTGTCCCTTTCGCGTGTGCACATGTGAACAAAGAAAAAAATAACTGGCTGCTGCTGCAGTTCCTCACTCTCCCCTCCAACTCTGTCATAACTGTGTTATAAACCAGTCATCATTTGTTTTCTTATACATCTGTGTAGTTAATAAAATTATCTTTACAGACGATTCATTCGCATGCGCACATGTGGAAAAAAAACTGGCTGCTGCTGCAGTTCATCGCTCTCCTCTCCAACTCTGTCATAATTGTGTTAAATAAATTAAGGACAAAAGGGACCAATGTCCTGCTCACAGGCTGATTGCGAGAGACAGGACATGTCCACATCAAGTATAAACTCCAGACATCTCCACGTCACTACATATCCAGTCCCTGATTGGTCATCACGGCACGACAAGACGAAAAAGTTCAGATTTTTCAACTTGGGGAAGAGGTCGACATGACGCGATGAAACATGTTATTGCGCCACAAACGTGCCAATCGCTCAAAATCGCTTTATTCACGTTGCTTGATTCGCATCCATCACGTCGCATTGCGTGGCTTGAACTTTTGTGGTGCCATAGGCGTCCTTCCATAGGGATTACATGGCAACATGTCACGGCCGCCGTTGCTCACATGGCGTCCGGTGTGAACGTGGCATTAGAAGACTTGTCTGAGGATCATTGGCATCGTTGTAAAGCAAACTCTAATCAGAGCGTGGCTTTCCTGACACTGTCTTGAAACTGTTTCCTGTCCTTTGCCATCCTACTTGCTTGCTCCATAGAGCCAAACACAATTATAGTCTTCTCCCTTTTCTCCATGCCATCCTGCTGCTTTATGCGGCCAAAATAAGACAATTTCTGCTTCCTCACATACTGCAGCAGCCAATCATTTGATACACCAAGCTCCTCTCTTATACTGTCATTTGTGCAGTGTTGAGTCCATGGGACCTGCAAGATCCTTCATTAGCACTTGTTTTCGAAGGATGTGATGTGTTGTTCATCCAACTTGCGCAGTACCTAGGTCTCGCAGGCATAGGTGGCCACTGGAAAGACACATGCTCTGATGATCTGTAGTTTGGTTGCTTTATCCTGCCACTCAATATGACAGAACAAATGTCTCTGAGGATAAGTGGCAGAAAATGAATGAAGAAATGACAGAGCAAATGCAGGAAAAAAAAGTTCAACTCAAAGAAAAACCCACCTGCATAAATTCAATGACAAGTGGCTGCCTCAAAAAATGCCTTGCGAATTGAAAAAACATTTGCAAACACTGAGAATACAAACACAACCTACAGCACATGTGACCATTTCATTTGATAATGTCTCTGCTGCAAAATCAGGCAACACACACAAACTGCAACTTCACTTAATCTCAGCACAAAGTGAGAGGCAGGGTTGTGTGTTGTATTTCATCACTTAATGAGTCAGTAGTTGGTGCACCTCTCGATGCAGCAGCTACTGTTCTATTGCTGTTTAGCAACCCAGTCTCATGGCAAGTTGTGATTCAGCAGCACGAAATATACATTAACCTATTGGTTTGTGATACTGTGACGAAAAGCGCCTCATTTTGATCACGGCAGCACAAATTCATTCTAATTCATTCCATGATGGCTGCACGAAATTAAAAGTGAAGCGGGGGGTTCGGGGGTGTTTATGGTTAGGGTGGCGGGGGAGGAGTAGGGTTAGGTTATGGTTAAGGTTAGGGTTGGGGTAGGAGTAGGGTTAGTAATAGTTAAACAAAAAAACCCTGTCACGAGAATTTGATTCATTTTGTGAACAGGTGGCAGTAATTAAACCATTACTTAAAAAGCCATCACTTGACCCAGCTATCTTAGCTAATTATAGGCCAATCTCCAACCTTCCTTTTCTCTCAAAGATTCTTGAGAGGGTAGTTGTAAAACAGCTAACTGATCACCTGCAGAGGAATGGTCTATTTGAAGAGTTTCAGTCAGGTTTTAGAATTCATCATAGTACAGAAACAGCATTAGTGAAGGTTACAAATGATCTTCTTATGGCTTCGGACAGTGGACTTATCTCTGTGCTTGTTTTGTTGGACCTCAGTGCTGCTTTTGATACTGTTGACCATAAAATTTTATTACAGAGATTAGAGCATGCCATAGGTATTAAAGGCACTGCGCTGCGGTGGTTTGAATCATATTTGTCTAATAGATTACAGTTTGTTCATGTAAATGGGGAATCTTCTTCACAGACTAAAGTTAATTATGGAGTTCCACAAGGTTCTGTGCTAGGACCAATTTTATTCACTTTATACATGCTTCCCTTAGGCAGTATTATTAGACGGTATTGCTTAAATTTTCATTGTTACGCAGATGATACCCAGCTTTATCTATCCATGAAGCCAGAGGATACACACCAATTAGCTAAACTGCAGGATTGTCTTACAGACATAAAGACATGGATGACCTCTAATTTCCTGCTTTTAAACTCAGATAAAACTGAAGTTATTGTACTTGGCCCCACAAATCTTAGAAGCATGGTGTCTAACCAGATCGTTACTCTGGATGGCATTTCCCTGATCTCTAGTAATACTGTGAGAAATCTTGGAGTCATTTTTGATCAGGATATGTCATTCAAAGCACATATTAAACAAATATGTAGGACTGCCTTTTTGCATTTACGCAATATCTCTAAAATCAGAAAGGTCTTGTCTCAGAGTGATGCTGAAAAATTAATTCATGCATTTATTTCCTCTAGGCTGGACTATTGTAATTCATTATTATCAGGTTGTCCTAAAAGTTCCCTAAAAAGCCTTCAGTTGGTTCAGAATGCTGCAGCTAGAGTACTGGCGGGGACTAGAAGGAGAGAGCATATCTTACCCATATTGGCCTCTCTTCATTGGCTTCCTGTTAATTCTAGAACAGAATTTAAAATTCTTCTTCTTACTTATAAGGTTTTGAATAATCAGGTCCCATCTTATCTTAGGGACCTCGTAGTACCATATTACCCCATTAGAGCGCTTCGCTCTCAGACTGCAGGCTTACTTGTAGTTCCTAGGGTTTGCAAGAGTAGAATGGGAGGCAGAGCCTTCAGCTTTCAGGCTCCTCTCCTGTGGAACCAGCTCCCAATTCAGATCAGGGAGACAGATACCCTCTCTACTTTTAAGATTAGGCTTAAAACTTTCCTTTTCGCTAAGGCTTATAGTTAGGGCTGGATCAGGTGACCCTGGACCATCCCTTGGTTATGCTGCTTTAGACGTAGACTGTGGGGGGGTTCCCATGATGCACTGTTTCTTTCTCTTTTTGCTCCGTATGCATCACTCTGCATTTAATCATTAGTGATCGATCTCTGCCCCCCTTCACAGCATGTCTTTTTCCTGGTTCTTTCCCTCAGCCCCAACCAGTCTCAGCAGAAGACTGCCCCTCCCTGAGCCTGGTTCTGCTGGAGGTTTCTTCCTGTTAAAAGGGAGTTTTTCCTTCCCACTGTAGCCAAGTGCTTGCTCATAGGGGGTCGTTTTGACCGTTGGGGTTTTTCATAATTATTGTATGGCCTTGCCTTACAATATAAAGCGCCTTGGGGCAACTGTTTGTTGTGATTTGGCGCTATATAAGAAAAAAGTTGATTGATTGATTGATTGAACAGGAGCACAAAAAAAAAACAACAAAAAAAACGTGAGACTGGGCTGGGTTTAGATGGTGTGCCCACAAGTGGAGCACTCATCCACCACAGCTCTCTGAGGTGAAGCATTTGGACGCCTCAGTCCCAGAACAACTTCTCACCCTCCTCCGACTCTGATCACCCAGCCCCCTCCTTATCCCACCAGTTGCAGACAACCTGCCACCCTGTGGCCAGCCATGTCTTGGTGCTCCAATTTCAATTTCAATTTATTTTCATTTATATAGCGCAAAATCACAACAGAGTTGCCTCAAAGCGCTTCACACCGGTAAGGTTTAACCTTACCAACCCCCAGAGCAACAGTGGTAAGGAAAAACTCCCTCTGAGGAAGAAACCTCAAGCAGACCAGACTCAAAGGGGTGACCCTCTGATTGGGCCATGCTACAAACATAAATTACAGAACAATTCACGGACGAATATACAAGAAATGCTATTGGCGCACAGGACAGGAGGATCGCCAACACGAATACAACTCCCATCTCTGGATGGAGCTGCACCTTAAACAGAGAAAAAAACAGAATCAGGCATCAGAAAGACAAAAAATACTGTACAATTTGCCAGCATTAAACAACAAGAAAAACAGAGAAATACTAAGGTGAATGCCAGCCACTAGCCCTAAACGTCACTAAAAGACCCAGAATTTAAGTAAAGCTGAGGCCACAGCCCGCTCCAATTAGTAATAAATGAATTAAAAGAATAAAAAGCATAAAAACAAAACTGTACCAGTATGCTAGCCATATGAAAGGGAAAATAAGTGCGTCTTAAGTCTGGACTTGAAAATCTCCACAGAATCTGACTGTTTTATTGATGCAGGGAGATCATTCCACAGAACAGGGGCACGATAAGAGAAAGCTCTGTGACCCGCAGACTTCTTATTCCCCCTAGGGACACAAAGTAGTCCTGCACCCTGAGAACATAAAGCCCGCGCCGGTACGTAAGGTTTAATTAGGTCAGTTAGGTAGGGAGGTGCCAGTCCATGAATAATTTTATAGGTTAGTAGCACAACCTTGAAATCTGATCTCACTGGGACAGGAAGCCAGTGAAGGGATGCCAAAATGGGTATAATGTGGTTGTACTTTCTGCTTCGTGTCAAAAGTCTGGCTGCAGCATTTTGAACCAATTGGAGAGCCCTAATGCTGGACTGCGGTAAACCAGAAAATAGAACATTGCAGTAGTCCAATCTAGGAGAGATAAATGCTTGGATCAGGGTCTCAGCATCAGCCACAGACTGGATGGGACGAATCTTCGCTATATTTCGCAGGTGGAAGAAAGCAGTCCCCGCTCCCCGCTCTTTTGGCTGCTTCCATTAGGGGTCACCACAGCAGATCAATCGTTTCCATCTCACCCTGTCCTCTGTATCTTCCTCTGTCACACCAACCACCTGCATGTCCCCCCTCAGCACATCCATGAACCTCTTCTTTGGCCTCCCTCTTCTCCTTCTGCCTGGTGGCTCCATCCTCAGCATCCTTCCCCCTATTTACCCTGGGTCCCTCCTGTGCACATGTCCAAACCATTTCAATCTTGCCTGACTTTGTCTCCGAGCTGTCCTCCCTAGACTGTCCCTCTGATATGTTCATTCCTAATCCCATCCATCCTCGTCACTCCTGTCTTTCTGTTAGTCTCTAAAGCCGTACAACATAGCTGGTCTTATAAATTTTCTCTTTCAGTCTCGTACATATCCTTCTATCACAAATCACTTCTGTCACCTTTCCCCACCAACTCCATTGTGCCTGCAAGCTCATCATCACCTCTTTAACACAAATAATAAAGTTTTGTATTTTCTTTTTGGTATTATTTGATTTTTTTTATGTTAATTTTTGATTTTTTTTTATTCAGAATGGTGCCTCCTGTGAATGGCAGAAAAACTGTCCTCAACTTTAGACCAGGAGTCTCAATTATAAAACAGTGAGTAGGACACTAAAAGAAAAGTAAAATCAAAAACCAAAAAATTGTGCCGAGCTAAATATGTGTATATATATATATATATATATATATATATATATACACGAGGTCTGTTAGAAAAGTATCCGACCTTTTTATTTTTTGCAAAAACCATATGGATTTGAATCACGTGTGATTGCATCAGCCAAGCTTGAACCTTCGTGCGCATGCGTGAGTTTTTTCACGCCTGTCGGTTGCGTCATTCACCTGTGAGCAGGCTTTGTGTGAGCAGTGGGCCACCCCTCTCGTCGGATTTTTATTGCAAATAAATGTCTGAACGATTTGGAGCTTTGCTGCATCAATTTTTTCCAGAAACTGTGAGAGACCTCCAGGTGGACACCATTCGGAAAATTCAAATGGCTTTGAGGGACGATTTTATGGGGATTTAAAGACCGCCCACAGCTGCTGAGAGCACGGCACACTCCCAGCGCCGATCAACAGGCTCAAACCCTGCTGAAACAACCAGATCATTTACAACGTGAAGGCTTTGTTGATCCGGGACGTCGTCTGACTTACACAAAAATGGCAGGAGACGTGGACATCAGTACTTTTTCGGCACATTCCACTGTTACAGGAGTTTTTTTCATGGAACGAAAAGCGGACGGATGCGCCACCATGCCGCTCATGGCGCGGCACAAAACTACCTCCGTGTTGGTCTCACAGGACGGCTTTGAGATGGCTTTCAGACAGCTGTCGGTGGGTTTTCAGTCGTGTGACTAACCGAGAAATTGTGGATGAGCCTGGACATGCCAGAACATGTCCTGTGAGGCTTCATCACGGCGTTGCTTTGCGCCATGCGGCTCCACCGCGACGCGCGGAATTCCTTCGCACGTCTGTCTCAATATGACGAAAAAGTGCTGATGTCCACGTCTTCTGCAATTCCTGTGCTAGTCAGAGGACGTCCCGGATAAAACACAGCGTCCAGTTTGGAAATTAACGGTACATTCCACTGTTACAGGAGTATTTGTCATGGAAAGAGGAGCGGAGGAATTCCGTGCGTCGCGGCGGTGCCGCATGGCGCAAACCAACACCATGATGAAGCCTCACAGGACATGTTCTGGCATGTCCAGGCTCATCCACAATTTCTCAGTTAGCCACACAACTGAAAACCCACCGACAGCCGTCTGAAAGCCATCTGAAAGCCGTCCTGTGAGACCAACACGGAGGTGGTTTTGTCCCGCGCCATGAACAGCTCCGTGGTGCATCCGTCCGCTTTTCTTTCCATGAAAAAAATTCCTGTAACAGTGGAATGTGCTGAAAAAGTACTGATGTCCACGTCTCCTGCCATTTTTGTGTAAGTCAGACGACGTCCCGGATCAACAAAGGCTTCACGTTGGAAATGATCTGGTTGTTTCAGCGGGGTTTGAGCCTGTCGATCGGCGCTCGGAACGCAGCGCACTCTCAGATGCTGTGGGCGGCCTTTAAACTGGCTGGAGCACTCCTTAATCTGTGTAATCCCCATAAAATCATCTCTGAAAGCCATTTGAATTTTCCAAATGGTTACCACCTGGAGGTCTCTCACAGTTTCTGGAAAAAATTAATGCAGCAAAGCTCCAAGTCGTTCAGACATTTATTTGCAATAAAAATCCGACGAGAGGGGTGGACCACTGCTCACACAAAGCCTGCTCACAGGCAAATGACGCAACTGACAGGCGTGAAAAAACTCACGCATGCGCACAAAGGTTCAAGCTTGACTGATGCAATCAATCAATTTCAATCAATTTTTTTATATAGCGCCAAATCACAACAAACAGTTGCCCCAAGGCGCTTTATATTGTAAGGCAAGGCCATACAATAATTATGTAAAACCCCAACGGTCAAAACGACCCCCTGTGAGCAAGCACTTGGCTACAGTGGGAAGGAAAAACTCCCTTTTAACAGGAAGAAACCTCCAGCAGAACCAGGCTCAGGGAGGGGCAGTCTTCTGCTGGGACTGGTTGGGGCTGAGGGAGAGAACCAGGAAAAAGACATGCTGTGGAGGGGAGCAGAGATCGATCACTAATGATTAAATGCAGAGTGGTGCATACAGAGCAAAAAGAGAAAGAAACAGTGCATCATGGGAACCCCCCAGCAGTCTACGTCTATAGCAGCATAACTAAGGGATGGTTCAGGGTCACCTGATCCAGCCCTAACTATAAGCTTTAGCAAAAAGGAAAGTTTTAAGCCTAATCTTAAAAGTAGAGAGGGTGTCTGTCTCCCTGATCTGAATTGGGAGCTGGTTCCACAGGAGAGGAGCCTGAAAGCTGAAGGCTCTGCCTCCCATTCTACTCTTACAAACCCTAGGAACTACAAGTAAGCCTGCAGTCTGAGAGCGAAGCGCTCTATTGGGGTGATATGGTACTACGAGGTCCCTAAGATAAGATGGGACCTGATTATTCAAAACCTTATAAGTAAGAAGAAGAATTTTAAATTCTATTCTAGAATTAACAGGAAGCCAATGAAGAGAGGCCAATATGGGTGAGATATGCTCTCTCCTTCTAGTCCCCGTCAGTACTCTAGCTGCAGCATTTTGAATTAACTGAAGGCTTTTTAGGGAACTTTTAGGACAACCTGATAATAATGAATTACAATAGTTCAGCCTAGAGGAAATAAATGCATGAATTAGTTTTTCAGCATCACTCTGAGACAAGACCTTTCTGATTTTAGAGATATTGCGTAAATGCAAAAAAGCAGTCCTACATATTTGTTTAATATGCGCTTTGAATGACATATCCTGATCAAAAATGACTCCAAGATTTCTCACAGTATTACTAGAGGTCAGGGTAATGCCATCCAGAGTAAGGATCTGGTTAGACACCATGTTTCTAAGATTTGTGGGGCCAAGTACAATAACTTCAGTTTTATCTGAGTTTAAAAGCAGGAAATTAGAGGTCATCCATGTATTTATGTCTGTAAGACAATCCTGCAGTTTAGCTAATTGGTGTGTGTCCTCTGGCTTCATGGATAGATAAAGCTGGGTATCATCTGCGTAACAATGAAAATTTAAGCAATACCGTCTAATAATACTGCCTAAGGGAAGCATGTATAAAGTGAATAAAATTGGTCCTAGCACAGAACCTTGTGGAACTCCATAATTAACTTTAGTCTGTGAAGAAGATTCCCCATTTACATGAACAAATTGTAATCTATTAGACAAATATGATTCAAACCACTGCCAGGCCTGGGCCTAAACAGCGTTTAGCATCCATGCATCTTTTAGAGCTGCTCATCCCTTCTGTATGACAAGATGTCTGAGTCCCTCCCATCACACTCTGAGATGAGGGTGGACTGCACACAGGTTCCACTTGACCATCACCTCAGGGGAGGTGATGTTCTAGTGGTTAAGCGTTGGGCGTGAGACCAGAGGATCCTCTGTTCAAATCCCAGCCTGACCGGAAAATCACTAAGGGCCCTTGGGCAAGGTCCTTAATCCCCTAGTTGCTCCCGGTGTGTGTAGTGAGTACCTTGTATGGCAGCACCCTGACATCAGGGTGAATGTGAGACATTATTTGTAAAGCGTTTTGAGCATCTGATGCAGATGGAAAAGCGAGATATAAATGCAGTCCATTTACCATTCCGAGTTTTTCACACATCCATCCACCAGTTATCGCAGAGGTCTACAGCCAAACAGTTTTTTTGTTGTTGTTGTTGTTTTTTTACTTCAGGCTGATGTCCAGAATTATGGGTAATCAAACAACTCTGAGACTTTTTGATACACTGCTGTGTAGCTCTCTCACATATCCACATTACACTCTCTCTGATGCAGCGAAAGAAACTGTGTGGTTGAAAGAACTGCAATGAAATAATGGAAGCAGGTGGAAGAGCTCAATGATTATTTGAAATATTCCACAAATTCCAGCACACAGTTAAGACAGGCAAGACAATAAATACATTTATTTGCAATGTATGATCACTCTGGGAAAGTCAACGGGTGTGACTAACACCTGTGTAGAATATGGTGGTTTAGGTGTCACGGAAAATCAGGTTACCTAACCCTAACCCGAACCCAACTGGTGACACTTATGACATAATTTGCAAAAAATGGTTTCCGCTGAAATCCCTATAGTCCGCCCGGGCATTCTACTTTTCCAAAGACAACATGCTGTGCTAACAGGGTGCAAACTAGGGCTGCATGATATGACCTAAAATTCATATCGCAGTATAAACTGAATCCCTTCACGGTAACAGTATATATCACGATATAAACTTAAGTGCAAAAATCATAATGTGTTTCTGATTGGGTCCCTTAGCAAAGATAAATTGATCAAAATAAATAAATACAAATGACAACAACAACAACAAAAAACAGATATAATGTAATTTTGAAATCATTTATTGTGCAGATCTCAAAACTACAGCTACAATTTGCCAGAAGGTACATCTAAGATGAACGCCTAGATTTGATGTTCTGGTGAAAGAATTAAATAAATTTATGGTCAGCAGCTGAAGTTTCATCTCTTGAACACTAGATGGCACACTCGCTCTGAATACATGAAGTGCTTTCAGGACGGTCACTTTCTCATTTACAAAACTCAACATAAAACCACCAAACATTTGATAAAAATATTTAATTTACTCATATTTGAAGTCAGTCTGGGTAAATTGATGTTACCTGCCTGATTTTGTCTTTCTGCTCCGGTTAAAAAAATAATTGTGATATAAAATGTGGTGCTTTCTCAAATGTTTGATTCAGGTCACGACAGAGCCTCCGCCTTCCCCCAGTGCGTCGGCTGAAATAAATAAACAACAGCTTTGCAAATATCAGCGACAGAACAGGAATCTCACAAACTTTCATGAACATCAGTAAGAGTCTGTCACCTCAGCTCAGAACACTCCTCTCAGCCGCAGCAAACTGGTTTACACACACATACACACACATCCGCTTCACAGAGGAGTTTTCCTGGATTGAAAAACTTTGCGGCCGTTATCGCAATTAGTCGGTGGAGTTCAAATCTCTACCATCTGCCAAAATTATACCGTGTACTGGATAAACCGCCTAAACTGCGCAGGCCTAGTGCAAACTGTTTCTTCTTCTGGTATTCTTTTATGATTTGTGGTACTGTATGCAATACTGCCCCCAGTGGTGATGTAAAACCTTAAGGGTAAACACCAACACAGCAGTCGGCGATCTCTGGTCGATCGCTCACGTAGAAGTAAAAATCTGCCCTATCCTCAGACACGTGGGACAAATGCTGACTGTCACACTAACATTCACACCTACAGATAATTCTGAGTCACTCATTAACCCAACCTGCATGTCCTTGGACAGTGACAGAAGGCCAGTCTATCTACTGAGAAGTGATGCAGAGCTGGAAAGAATATGCAAAGGCTGCACAGAACCCACAACCCGATGGTGCCAACGCTGCAGCACCATGCCGCCCAGGTCCAAACACTTCCAAGCTGTTTCAGTATAGTAATAACAGAAAATGCTCTCAAAAACCATTTCACTCACAAACACAAACAATTCTGATATATCTCTCAAACTGCAAGAGTTGTGAAAGTGCACAAGCCTCCGGGTTGCATTTGCTTTGTCTCTCTGAGAACCACACATTTAAATTCATTTAAAACAGCAAATGTGCTAAATGAAAACTCCGGGTTTGCTGTTAAATTGAGAACATTTTTTCCTCTGTCTTTGCTGCAGATGTTGAGGCAGCAGTACCACTTACAGAAGTGATTTTAAATGTTCTCTCGTGCTGCACAAACTCCAAGAAGTCACAGGAATTCTGCACTGTGCTGCACAATTCCTGCAATACAATAAAAAATAAGAGCAGTAGGAAGGACAGCAACTACAGTAGGACAGCAGCAACATTTAAGATGAAACGAATAGGGGATTGCGAATAATCAACTGATTTCAGAATCAATCGTGACAGCGAAGTGAAAAAGTGAAAAAAAAAATTTCCAAAGATGTATTTTTTGTGCAGTTTCACTGTATGCTGACTGAGGATGTCACCTAAAGGTGAGTGAATCTGAACAAACTTTTCATATAGTGTGTAACCCAGGTAGGCCATTAATCGAAAACCAAACAACTGACAAAAAATGTACAATGAAAATAATGACAGAATTTTTGCTCTTTCTTGACTGTGCAACAATTCCTTCTTTGCAATCCAAGAGAACATTATTTGTGCTGCAACTGCATAGAATGTAATTATTTCAAATAAATAAATAAAAACATCAATGAATAAATAATCTGTTTATTTTTCCACCATACTCAAAGGGAGCCACACAGAAGAACACACTGAAATTCTGTGGTCAAAATTTTGATTTCTTTGTGTGCCCATATGCAAATATGACAGGCTTGCTTTTAAATTACAGGCAGCATGAAAGATAAAAATAAAGAAGGAACTTAATTTATCATAATAATAATAATGATGATAATAATAAATTTTAGGGGCGGGGGGAATAAAGTGAACTTTTATCTCCTCACCCCCTCCACCCTTTAATGTCTCCAGCAGCCAATAAATGTCCATTTATTATTCAGGCACGCCTAATTTTAGATTCTAAATTAGAGGGGGGAAACATACAATAAATTATGACAATAAATATAATAATAATAAATAAATAAAAAAAAACCCTGGCATCATTGTGCATGAAAGCAGAAAATAGTTGCCAGATGCTTCTGTGAAGCCAAAACACAATAACATAAATAAGACGACGTACGGACGTGATTTTGCTTTTTTTTTTTTTTTCCCTCCCACACTGTTAGTAAACCGGAGGAGGAATCGGAATTGAAAGCGGAATAGCGTGCGTGTGCAGGTGACTTACCCAGAAACAAAGAGCGAAATGTTGCAGACATGACGGCTGGAAATCCCACATGGAACAGGAGCTGCTGGAAACAATGCGCTCGGGCTGATTTCTCCTTCATTCACTCACCAACGTGGCAACGCAAATCAACCTTCAGTCAGCACGCGAGTCCGACCCGCATGTCCTCCTTTAAAGCTCCGCGTCGTCATTTTGTTTGTCAGAGGCAAAGTTCCCTGTTTTCCCAGAGTCCCCTCTGTCTCCTCCTCGCCACAGTCTCTCCTCCTTTCCTCCTCCGCCGCGCAAAACGCCAGAGAGGAGGAGGAGGAGGAGATGAAGGAGGAGGAGGAGGAGGTCGAATAGGTGGGTGATGAGGGGATGCTGTAGGATGGAGACCTCCACTTGCAAAGCCGTTTGTTTGAACAGCTTCACAAGTTATTTGTCTTTAATTTGACCATATATCGTGTAATATAAACAAGCAGGAGCCACCAGAACTCAACAAGCCCAGACATGTCCTGGACGGGAAGACATCTAATAAGCAAAACCAACCATCTCTCCTCCTCTCATCTCATCTATCAACCACATTTTAATCAGTGCATCCTCATTATGTGCCCTTTTGGTTTCTAATTTTTTTTATATTAAAGGCTGCATGCCTTGGTTTTGGTCAAAGATTACAAATCTGGCTGACATGTCAAATGGGCCTAAAGTCCACATCCTCCATTAGGACTGAGCATGAAGAAAATCAGTCTCCTGTCAAACCTAATTTAAGCCAAATTGGCTCTTGTTAAAATTTTCTATCATATGATCGGGAAGTTTCGACCTCTCCTTGAGCTCCTTTGGCAGGAGACCAGTGGTCCTATAATGCTCTCCCCCTTTGTTTTCAATATTTCAATCTGGGTTGTCTCCTCATTGGTCAGAAGTGATGTCATATGTTCCTTGGTTGATGTCATAAAAGCCATAACTGTGTTTCCCGCCAGCTTCCAACAAAATAAACAAAAGAATTCTAGCTCATAATCCTGAACTCACTGTGTCTCTTTCCCATTAGAATTCCCTGGTATAAGCTTATTCAAGACTTATGCTGGGAATGATTATGGTCTTTTTGCAAATGGTATCTTTTAATCAACAAAGTTAAAGAGATTTATTTTCAGATCATTCTTCATTTTTATCCCATCAAATAATTTTTATTTAGGTATAAGAAGGACACTGACAAAATGTGCACTTTGTGTAACATTCACTCAGAGACTGTTTTCCATTTCTTTTGGACTTGTGAACACACTCGGAATCCATGCCAAGGTTATCTGTCACTTTATATTCCACTATATCTATGACACCTTTGTACTTTGTTTGAAGGGTCTACTGTTTGGATTTACAAGTTGAGAGAATCAGTAAATTAGGTTTTTTTTTCCACCTCTATGGAATCTTGTCATATTGCTGGACAAATTTTATATCAATGAATGTAAGGTATTAAAAATCAAACCCTCTTTCTGTATATTTCAGAAAGAATCAGACTTTAATATTAGGACACTGTCTACCTCATGAAACAAGAAAGCTGTGAAAACTGTTAATTTGTGCTCCAAGTTAGGGGAGGTGATGGTCTAGTGGTTAAGCGTTGGGCTTGATACCAGGGGATCCTTGGTTCAAATCCCAGCCTGACCGGAAAATCACTAACAGCCCTTGGGCAAGGTCCTTAATCCCCTAGTTGCTCCCGATGTGTAGTGAGCACCTTGTATGGCAGCACCCTCACATTGGGGTGAATGTGAGGCATTATTGTAAAGCCCTTTGAGAGTCTGATGCAGATGGAAAAACGCTATATAAATGCAGTTCATTTACCATTCCAAGTTGAAGATATCAGTATACGTAGTTTGGTATAAACCAGGTTAAAAAAAATAGCTTTAAGGACAAGAGGTGGTACTGACGCTTTTATTTTGAAAACTCTGTACAGCCACTCCCTGTGAGAGGAAGGAGAAAAGGTGAAGAAGCACAAAAGTTGGGAGCATGCACGTGTGAATTTGCAGAGGAATGCAACGGAGGAGAAAATGGGACAGAGATTTGTAAACAACAAGGAATGGAAAAGCAGATAAGAAGAACAAACCATAGACCAAACCAAACTGTTTTTCCATCATCTGGGAAAAGCTGGTTATATTTTGTTATATCTGTCACACTAGAGGCAGAATGTCATCAGACTGAAAATCCATCATACATTCTGGAATATCAGTGCACTTCAAATGTCGAAGTGCATTGAATGTTTGAATGTTCTGCTCATGCTCAAAACATTTGAGGTGCAGTTGAAGTGGAGATCTATCGAACGGCATTCGAAGTGTATTCTGACTGCACTCTAATTATTCCCATGGCATCCCAACACCATTCCAAACATTCTGATCGCATTCAAGGGGAGAATTGAAACAGTCAGCCACTTCACTACCAGAATGTCCTGAATGTGCCATGGACGAGTCGGAATGCCCCTTGAGTGCTGGCAGACTCTGTTTCGGTATTACATTCGAAGTACATTCAAAGTATTCGAGATGCATTCTCTTTGGATTGTGTGATGTTTGAACCATATTTGGTGGCAATTCCGGGAGTGTTCTGACTGCATTTGAGGTGAAGCTGTACAGCATTTTAGTTACCTTCCAACCAGACTTCAGGTGGTATTCGGGCAGCAATTGAACCACACTCGTACAACATTCGGAGTTCTGGCAGTATACTGGGTATTCCTACTGTGTTCTAACTATATCTGAACTGCATTCAAAGGCTGATACACACAGCATGTGCAAGAATCAGTCAGGTCAATGTTTTGCTGCATCACACAGAGGAAAATTCATGGATTTGTTCCTCCTCCTGTAGGGACCTGGGGCCTCCTGTGCAAAGATCCCTCCTTCTTCCCTCAGCACACCTCCCCCAGACATCACAGCAGCATCCCCCTCCTCCTCCTCCTCCTCCTCCCCCACCTCAACACAACCTCCTCCATACGTCACTGTGGACCAGATCAGAGGACAGCTGAGGAACCTTCATCCCAGGAAAGCAGCAGGCCCAGACAAGGTGTGTCCCCGACTACTGAAGACCTGCACAACTGAACTGGGAGAACCGCTCCAACGTATCTTCAACCTTAGCCTGCAGCTAGGGAGAGTGCTCCCCTTTGGAAGACTTCAGGCATCGTTCCAGTTCCTAGGAAGAACCAGCCCAGTGACCTGGATGACTTCCGGCCAGTGGCACTCACTTCACACCTGGTGAAGACCTCAACTTCCTCAAAACCTAGGTCCAACACACCCAGGACTGTCTGCAGTTTGCACATAGGGCGGGTGTTAGTGTAGAGGATGCCATCCTCCACCTGCTACACTGAGTCCACTCGCACCTGGATAAGGGAAGCGACAGTGAGGATTCTCTTCCTGGACTTCTCGAGTGCCTTCAACACCATCCAGCCCCTTGTGCTTCAGGACAAACTGAACAGGATGTGAGTGGACCCCTGCCTGATCAGTTGGATCTCCAGCTACCTCACTGACAGTCCGCAGTATGTCAGGCTGAGTGACACCACGTCTGACACTGTGATCAGCAGCACCGGAGCACCCCAGGGTACGATGCTGATTCCTCTACTCTTTTGTACACCTCTGACTTCTGCTATAACTCTGAGCTGTGTCAAATCCAGAAGTTCAAATTTCAAATTTATTAATTTATATAGCGCCAATTCACGATAAAATCGTCTCCAGGCGCTTCACACAACATAAAAAAACAATTAAAAATTTAAAACACAATAAAAATGACCATAAAAGAAAGACAACCATAGAAGAATACAAGAATAAAAACACATCATAACACTAATGATAAAACAGGGAAAACAAATTAGTCTTTAAACGTGATTTAAAAGTCTCCACAGTGTCCGACTGCCGAATGTGTGCCGGCAGATCGTTCCAAGTTCGCAGATCACACAGCCATTGTTAGATGTATCAGTGACAACAGAGAGGAGGACTGCAGGAGCCTAGTGAAAGACTTTGCTGCCTAGTGCCACAAAAACCATCTACAGCTCAACACCTCAAAGACAAAGGAGCTGGTCATTGACTTTGGGAAGTCCAGACCATGTCCATGATCAGTTCTGATTGAGCTGAGGTGGAGGCTGTGGATTCCTACAAGTACTTCGGACTGTGGCTGGACAGCAAACTGGACTAGACAACCCACAGCAACCAGCTGTACAGGAAGGGAGAGAGCAGGCTGTACTTTCTGAGGAGGTTGCAGTCGTTTAACATCTGCAGGAAACTCCTGTGGATGTTCTACCAGTCCGTAGTAGCCAGAGTCCTCTTTTACACCATGGGTGCTGGGGGGGCAGCACATCCAAGAAGGACACATCCAGGCTGGACAAACTGTTCAGATGGGCTGACTCTGTGGTTGGCATGAAGCTGGACTCTGTGGTGACAGTGGCAGAGAAGAGAACATTGCTGGACATTATGGACGATGCCAGTCACCCTCTGGACACTGTCATCAGCAACCAGAGGAGCCTCTTCAGCCACAGACTACTCCTCCCCAACTGCAGGACCAACAGACTGAAAAACTCCTTTGTCCCTCAGGCCATCAGACTGTACAACTCCTTACTCAGGGGGAGGAGGAATAACAGGAAGACAGAGGGCGGGAATGAGAGGAACAGTGGTAGCCAGTAAACCAGTATGTCTGGTATTTATATTATATATTTATATTTGCAAACTGTTTTTCTCTTTTACTTTCACTTTTGCTACTCTGCATGCTTCTTACCCTGTGTGTTGCTATACAATGCTACTGGAACCTCAATTTCCCTGAATTTCTATCAAATTTAATCTAATCTGATTTCCTACTGAAAAATGGCATATGTCAAAACCCAGAAACTGGCGTGAGCACAAAAATATCCAGAGGTATCAAAGTGTGCACACACATGGATCCAAGCCCATTCTGTTTGTACATCCCACTGTACATGGATTTGAGCACACATACAGTCGCTCCAAGCTCCACTCAGCTGTTACATAATAAATAATGAATGCCATGTGACATACAATACAGCAATCAAATGACAAGGGTCTATTTAGGTGTCATATAAACTATACTGCCCATTATTCAAGGTAGTAAATTCCGTCCGACAGCTTCCTTTGTATGGACAGCACAGTGGCTTAGTTATTAGCACTGTTGCCTCACAGCAGGAAGGTCATGGGATCGATTCCCACCTGTGGCCTTTCTGTGTGGAGTTTCCGTGTTCTCCCGATGCTTGTGTGGGTTCCCTCTGGGGGCTCCAGCTTCCTCCCACATCCAAAGACAAGCAAGTTAGGTGGATTGGAAACTTTAAACTGTGCATGCAGGTGTGTATGTGTTTGTTTGTCTACATGTGGCCCTGTGACAGACTGGCATCCTGTCCAGGGTGTGCCCTGCCTCCCGCCCTATGACTGCTGGGATAGGCTCCAGTCCCCTGTGACCCTTTATTGGAGGAAGCGCTGAAGATGAGTGAGTGAGTGAGCTACCTTTGTATTTTCATCTGTAACTATTTTGGACCAACCCTCCATCACATCACAAATATGGTTTCTGAAGAGCAGAACTGAAGCTCACAGCTTTATATGCAGGCATCTTGACAGTGACTCTGCCTAACTCTTGGATAACCAAGAGGAGTGGCTGTGTATGTGGATAAGAACATGGATTATAAAATAGTAGACAATATAACAACTGTGATTGATAACTTATTAGAATGTATAACTATTGAAATATGTGAAGAAAAAAGCAAAAATGTATTAGTCAGCTGTATATATAGAGCACCAGGATCTTGTACTGAAACATTCACTGACTGTATGGGAAAAATGTTCTCAAAAACTAATCAAAAAACTGTGTTCATTTGTGGTGACTTAAATATTGATCTGCTCAATCCAAATAAGCATAAAATAACAGATGAATTTATCAGTATAATGTACAGTATGAGTTTATATCCAAAAATCACCAGGCCAAGCAGAATTACATCCCATAGTGCTACCTTAATTGATAATATATTCAGCAATGATATTGAGAATAACACTGTGAGTGGATTATTAATCAATGACATTAGTGATCATCTACCAGTTTTCATCGTTTATAATAGAAACCATCGGCGGAATCAGCCAGAGGAGAAAATAAAATACAGGCGAGTGCGGACAGAGGAAAACATGAACACACTAAAGAAGGATTTACAGGAGCAAAACTGGGAAAAGGTATACAGTGAAAGTGATGTTGATAGTGCATATGAAATGTTTTTACAGATATTTACATCATTATATGATAAAAATTGTCCAATTAAACAAGACTACAGAAAACAAAAAATCCAAGCTCGATCATGGATGACGAAAGGGTTACGAAATGCATGTAATAAGAAAAATACACTGTATAGAGAATTCATAAAACTAAAGACTAAAGAGGCAGAAAATAGATAGAAGAAATACAAAAATAGATTAACTAATATTATACGGGTATGTAGGAAGGAATATTATAGTAACATATTATATAATAACAAAAACAATATTAAAGGAATATGGGATATATTAAATAGCATTATCAAAAATGGTAATAAAAAACAGAGTTACCCTCAGTATTTCATTGATAATAATGTCAAGAAGGAAAATAAGGATGAGGTAGTCAACGGTTTTAATAATTTTTTTGTAAATATTGGACCAAGCTTGGCAGAAAAAATTCCCGATTCCCAACCTGAGGATTGGGATAATAATCTCATAGAAAGAAATCCCTGTTCAATGTTCCTCACAGCAGTGGATGGAAAAGAAATTATAGACATTGTGAATAATTGTAAATATAAAACATCTACCGATTTAAATGAAATTGATATGGTGGTGGTAAAACAGGTCATTGAATGGATTGTAGAACCATTAACATACATCTGTAACTTATCATTTCAAACCGGTAAATTTCCCAATCAAATGAAAATAGCTAAGGTTGTGCCGCTGTATAAGACTGGGGATAGACACCACTTCACAAATTATAGACCTGTTTCTTTGCTTCCACAATTTTCCAAATTATTAGAAAAGTTATTCAATAATAGATTAGACAAATTCATAAATAAACATAAATTACTTACTGATAGTCAATATGGATTCAGAGCACATAGTTCAACATCACTTGCATTAATAGAATCAGTTGAGGAGATTACAAACGCCATAGACCACAAATTACATTCAGTTGGAATATTTATAGACCTTAAAAAGGCTTTTGATACAATCAATCATGACATATTAATCAATAAACTTGAACAGTATGGGATTAGGGGGTTGGTGTTGCACTGGGTGAGAAGCTACTTAAGTAACAGAAAACAGTTTGTGAAGTTGGGGGAATATACATCATCATGCTTGGACAATGCTTGTGGCGTCCCACAGGGGTCAGTATTGGGTCCAAAACTGTTTCTAATTTATATAAATGATATTGTCAATGTTTCCAAAATATTAAAATTAGTATTATTTGCAGATGACACAAGCATTTTTTGTTCAGGGGGGGATTTGCAGGAGTTACTGAGGAGGATCAGTATAGAAATGGGAAAATTGAAAATATGGTTTGACAGAAACAAATTATCATTAAACTTAAGTAAAACAAAATACATGTTATTTGGCTATTGTAATACAGACATACAGGTTCAGTTACAAGTCGAGGGGGTAGATATTGAAAGGGTACATGAAAATAAGTTTCTGGGTGTGATAATAGATGATAAGATAAACTGGAAGACTCATATAAAACATATACAAAGTAAACTGTCAAGAAGCATTTCAGTTCTAAACAAAGCGAAACATATTCTGGACCACAACTCACTCCGCATTCTTAACTGCTCACTGGTTTTACCATATTTACAGTACTGTGCAGAGGTATGGGGTAATACTTATAAAGGTACAACACAATCACTATCAGTAATGCAGAAAAGAGCTATAAGAATTATTCATAATACTGGCTATAGAGATCATACAAATCCACTATTTTTACAATCCAAATTCTTAAAATTCACAGACTTGGTTCATTTTCAAACAGTACAAATTGTGTATAAAGCAATAAACAATTTACTTCCAGCAAATATTAAAAATATGTTTTTTAACAGATCAGGGGATTACAGTCTGAGGGGGAAATTTAATTTAAAGCATCAGTGGGCACGAACAACATTAAAAGGTTTCTGTATTTCTGTCTGTGGGGTGAGGATGTGGAACAGATTGGGAGTGGGGCTCAAGCAATGTCCAAGCATGAACCAGTTCAAACAGCGGTACAAAAATATGGTTTTTTCTAGGTATAGGGAGGAGGAAGGGTAATGAGGGTTAGGGTGTTTTTGTTTTTTGCTTCGGCTTGTAAATATATAGTATTTTGTATGTAAGTAGGTATGTGTAGGTGTATATTTATGTTTGTGTATATATATGTATATATGTATATGTGTGTATATGTGTATGTATGTTGATGTGTATATATATATATATATATATATATATATATATATATATATATATATATATATATATATATATATATATATATATATATATATTGATATCGGTTTAGGTGTGTAGGAATCTATGTGTATATGTGGCAAAGGGTATTACTGGTTGTGGGGAAGAAGGGGTAGGGATAAATAAGCTGATGCTTCACCCTACCCCTTTTCGGACATGTTGGGTACACAGTAGGAACTTTTTTGTTTTGTCTTTACTGATCTATCTTGTAATTGTTGTTGTATCAAATGTTCGAAATAAACAGTTTTCATTCATTCATTCATAAAACCCGTTTATGAACAATGGGGTGGAATGTGGTCACAACTAGCATGACCTGGATGGTACAAATGAAGCCCGAACATGCTCACCTATCTGGTTGTCATAAACGGTGGCTTGAGTGCAGGTAATAAAATACTGCCTCCTAACAGAAATTCCAGCATCATCAATGTAGCTAATGTCACCAAGCTATGCATACCTGCTAACTAGTGCCAATGGTGCTAACATACAAATTTCAGAGGCTGCCTTGAAAATCAGAGTGTTTGTTGAAGCCTGGATATCTCAGAGAAATCCTGACTGGAGCAAGTCAGACTTAGAGTTTATGTAAAAGAAAATGGAACACTGACTTGTCCTTTCAACTCCCTATGTTTGGTGATGGCTCTTGACCCATATTTTTTTTTAACCACATTGTTACAATGGCTGGACTCTTTGTATATTGATTGCTTAGCAGCAACATTTTTGTCTTGCTCAATATTTCTTTGTTATGCTTTGTTATGTTGTAGCAAGACCAAAGCAGATGGTCACCAACCTGAGTTTGGTCTGCTTCATGTTTCTTCCTGTAATCACAAAACACCTGGAGGAGTTTGTGGTGAGTTTTGTTGTGATTTGGTACTGCACAAATCAACTAAAATAATAACTGAAATTATACTAAAATTTCACTCAGTGGTACTGGTGCACAGACAACTTAAATGGTCTATTAGTGCAATTAACTGCACAGCAAGCCATACGTATTATTAAACTGGAAATCAAATGCTCAGAAATGACAAATACAATTGTCCTCTGCTTGTGGCTGGAACCGGCACACATTGTGTAACTCAAAGTGACCACACCATTAATTATTCACAAAGTTATGATTTAAAAGAGCTTAAAGTAATGAGTTATATAAAAAATATCAGGTATTGCACATCTCATCTGGCACATCAATGTTGTTTCTGAGAGATAGGGATGGACTGGCTGGCTGTCTGCCTGGGTGGTTGCCATCCAGGACAAGAGGCAGTTTTGTAGTGTGATGGATGCACACACAGCACCAGCACATGCTCCTAGACTTGACCTTAGATCATCTGACGCAAAATCGCAATAATTCTTCCTTGATCCAAGGCCTACTCCCTCACCCATCAAATCTCATTGAATTCCATTCATGTTTTTTTGAGATATGTTGTTGACAAACAAAGAAACACAGATGAAAACATAAATTCCATGGTAAGTAGGTACCTCTGCTTCTTTGGATTATTGCAATCGATCCACTCTACCACAGGACACAGCTGAATCATTCAGACGCATGTTATTTTTTGTAAGAAATCAGAATATTATACTAATTATCTTATTTTACGACAAGAAATGCATTTTATCTGAGGGTATTTCTATTTTGCAGCTTATTATGACATGTTTATGGCCAAAGCCAAGTTTGAATAAGACATCTTTGTTTGTTCAAACCTCATTCTCAATCTTTGGATTATTGCTTTGGTCTTTTGAAAACTGCCCAAAAAAGCAGTATTGTTTTATGGGCTTTGTGCAAAGTATTTTCATATGGGTCAGAAGCATGGTGCGGTCTAAGTCAGGTAAACACACAGCCGAGGGAAGTGCTGCAGTCTGCTGATGGCTGCTCTCAGACCTTGAGACAAATTAATCCCTCTACTGTGTGTCACAAATCTATAGAAATAAGAAAAAGGATTTTCACTTGCCACTAGCTCTCTCTGCAAACCTTTCAAGTGACTTGCTCTTCAGTACCAGCCTCCATTTCTTTCTGTTCCAATAACTAGATCACTTGAAACAATGTCTCACATGTGCACAGAGACAAAAAGCTCCCTCTTTGTCGCTATATATGACAAAAACAGACACAACACATACACAACGCTGGATATCGAAGACCAATAAATAGAAAAATCGGCATTGCAGAACTAGCTCATTGTTCCCCCTATATAATTTTAGCTCACTTCTTCATGACATTTAAATTTTATCACCTTGACCTTTTATGTTTAAATTATTAATTCAAGAAAGTTATTCTTAACTAATATCCAAGTGTAAAGAGCGGGTCCACTACTCCATGGCCAGGATGGAACCTGCATTGCTCTTCGAGAATGAATCTGAGGTTTGACTAAGTGTCTTCTCCTCGTGAGTAGAGAAGCTTGAATCTTCAACTTGACTGGGTTGCTTGACGCAAGGACGTTTCGCTTCAAATCGCAGAAGCTTCCTCAGCTAAAATTCTTGCTCTGGTAGTCTGACTTCTGTCTTGACTCTTGTAGAGAAGAATAAAACAGAAGCCACAAAAGCTGGAGTTTTTAAACCTAACCAGTCGCCTCCTACCGAGAGGCTGACTGCTACAGGCTGGTGACTAAACAATAGCTCTAATTAGCACCTATTGTGCTCTAGTACGCACCCTCCTAATGACAGGGCAGCTGTCCATCCTAATGATGGGATGGAAGCCTGTCCTGATGGCTCCCTTGATGACTCTCCTGATGATGTGAATGACTCATTACCATGAACAAAAGACTGAAACTGCTTTGACCTGAGTACCCCATTGTAAACAGGGGACAAAGCGTGTCTCAGAAGCGTGTTTCAGAAGAAGTTGGTTTCAGCATTTTATCCAGATATTCCTGTTAAAAAACATCTCCGTTGGAAGCCTTAAGGACAAGTTGGAAAATGTCCAGCTGTTAAACAATTTCTCATATACTCACTCCACTGAAAGCCATCAAAAGCCGCCTTGATTTTACAAATGGTTATCAACACGGAGGTGTTTTTCCTTGCCGCCGCACCGCGCCGGCTGCGTCCCGATGCGTGGACCCGTCCGCACGTCTTTCATTAAAAAAATCTTTAACAGTGGAATATCTGGATAAAATGCTGAAACCGACTTCTTCTGAAACTTCTCTGTTCTCTCACGACGTCCTGGATCAATAGAGCCTGAAATGTGGAGGTTTTCAGCTTGAAACAGGCTGACGACGGCACCTGGGAGTGCTGCACGACGTCTCGCTCCGTGGGAAGTCCTTAAAGCAACAGTATCACCTCAAAATCTCTCATCAGCCGTTAAAATTTTCACCGAAAACCAGATTAATTTTTCGAACCGTGTCCACTTCGATGTGTCTCAGAGGTTTAGAAAAAATTTTGATCAAATAAAGCGCCAGTCTCTCAGCAACTTCTCAGACAAAGGAATTCCGACGAGGGGCTGGACGACTCCTCCCACAAGGAGTGCTCACAGGCGAATGATGTCACCGACAGGCGTGGAAAAACTTACGCATGCGCACGAGGGTTCAAGCATGTCTGACGTAAAAACATATAAATGAAATCCATATAGTTTTTGAAAAAAATAAAAAGGACCTATACTTTATGGACAGCCCTCGTGTATATATATATATATATATATATATATATATATATATATATATATATATATATATATAAACATTTTTGTTTCCGTATTTGTATGCATGTGAACGCAGCTTAATGAAAAGAACTTATGGCGTTGAGTTATAGTCTCAGTATTACAATATTAAATTGCGACATCACAACTTTAAAATAGACATTTGTTTTACATAATTACATTAAGGCTCTTGTACAGTTCATTTTAGCATTCGAGAATTTGTTTTTGTAGTTGGTGCAGTTGATGGTGAAGCACTGGCCTCCTTTCCCCCCCTCATTTCGCTTCTGTTTAACTGGCTCAAGGTGCTCTCTCCACCCTTAGTAATGGCCGCCGTGCGGCACGCCGCTAGTTACGTAACATCCATTCCAGGTCTATATTTCCATGGTTGAATCAATCGCTGTTGAGCTGAGTGAACCTTTTAGGGCCCCTTCACACATAACGTGAAAAACGCAGAAACTGGAAGAAAATCCACGAACCAAACACAAAATTGGGAACCACAAAACATTGTGTGCATGCAAGAACACAGTGCGAGCAGCTGCACCGCATTGCGCCACTGATGTGGATAAAAATAAAATAAAAACCAGCTGTATAATTAGTGAATATCACTGGGTTGATATAAATAATACAAGGGGACGCAATACACCCTGCGGTTAAATAACCCTGGTTAAATAAAAAATAATTGCCACAGACAGAAACTTTACCACTATGTTACAATTGCTGTCTTATAACAGCAGCATGAAATGCTTAAAATCAACAAGGAGATAAACGTATGTTTTCAAAAAAGAAATTAGACGATGTATGGACACGTGTGTCGGGCCGGCCCGCAGCCTGCCGAGGTGTGCCGTGTGCGGCTGCTGCAGCCCAGCACAAAGGTGAAAGATGTTTTATGTATTTCCACGTGAGGACAGCAGGCAGAGACACATGTCTCATGGAGAAAATTTGACCGAGTTGAGTTTGAATCAAGCCGTGATGCACACTCCTGGCAGAGCATCACGCAAGCTCGGTTCTTGCATTTAATGTTCCGCATTGTTGCTCGCTGTCGTGCATAACAGTGCATTGTTAATTTCTGTCATGTTGTGAATGAGGCGAAGTGTCTCCACGCACATCCCCATATTCATCCAACCATCAGTTGCTGACAATTCAGATTGCTCCAGTTTGCTCCTCAAAATCCACATCAGAAGAACTTTGTGACTGCATGCTTAGTTGGTCTCTGTGCCATGGAGTGGCGCAGAGAGAAGGAGACAGAGAGAGCCAGATATGTGGCTCCATGCAGCTCTTGTCTCGCGCGTTTCCCCAAACATCAGGCACATGCAGCAGGTGGAACACCTGCAGGAGGGCGCTGATGAGCACTGTAAGGAAACTTTGAGCCGACTTGGCATCACTGTCCTTCTTCAGCATACTGCAGTAATGAAACTGAATGCGGTGCAGCAGGGTTTAATTGTACGCATGTCAGAGAAGAACGCTGTCATGCTCTATTAAGGATCACCACTAATCAAGATGGATCAACACGTTCAGTTGTGACCTCCACGACATGAGGCGAAATGAGGGTGGTGCATGACATTCGTGGAAGATTTTTCGACAGCCAAAAACATGCTCCATGAAAATCACGCACCAACATGCACTATTAAGAAACCTATTGAGATGCGTTAAGTCACGTTAAGAATGTTAGGAATGTGCCAAGAATGATGCAAATATGACATTCGTAATGCGTCTTACCTATGTGTAAAGGCAGCATAAAGCATCTCAGGGTGAATCTTGTCCACCACTTAGCAATTTGCCACTGAGGAGTACTTTTTTGACTACCTCGGTGACTTCGTTTAAGGATATGACACTAGATCTACTCAAGTCTTCCATCCCTGCCTCCTCAACGGTGGTCATGTCAGTAGGGTTAAGGAGATCCTCAAAGTGTTCTTTCCACTGCCTGACAATATCCTCAGTCCAGGTCAGCATCTCCCTTCCCTTGCCAAACACAGCCTAGGCTTTGAACTGCCTCCCTTTCCTGAGTCATCTGACAGCTTGCCAGAACCACTTTGAGGCTGACCAAAACTCATTTTCCATGGCTTCCCCAAACTCCTCCTACACAAGCGTTTTTGCCTCAGCAACCACTGAGGCTTTAGTTCTACTGGCCTGTCGGTACCTGTCTGTTGATTCCGGAGGCCTCTGTGCCAACCAGACATGAAAGGCCTCCTTTTTCAGCCTGACGGCTGCCCTCACCACAGGTGTCCACTAGTGGGTTCTTGTTCTTTTGCCATGACAAGAGCTGACAACTGTCTGGCCACAGCTCAAAGCAGCTGCCTCAACAATGGACGTCTTGAACATAGACAACTCAGATTCCATGTTGCCAACCTCCTTTGGGATGTAGGAAAAGTTTCAATGGAGATGTGAGTCAAAGGCTGTCTGTCTGGACAGGCTCTTCCACCAAATCTTTCCAGAAAACCGCACCACATATTTAGGCCTTCCAGATCGGTCTGGTGGCTTACTCTGCCGTCAGACCCGACTCATTACCAGGTGGTGATCAGTTGACAACTCCGCTCCTCTCTTCATTCAAGTATCCAGGACACACGGTTGAAGATCTGATGATATGATTACAAAATTGATCATAGACCTTTGACCTGGGGTGCTTTGGTATCAAGTGTACTTATGAACTGCCCTTGTGCTCCTATAAGGCATTTTTATGGACAATCCGTGACCAGCACAAAAGTAAAAAAAAAAAAAACCCACTCAGATTCAGATAAAAGGGGCCATTCCTCCCAGTCACTCCCAAGTTTCTACATCCTTGCCTATGTGAGCACTGAAGTCCCCCAAGAGCTACAGAATCCCCAGCAGGAACCTTTGCAGGTTCCCACTAAGAGTCTCCAAGAAGGGTGGGTACTCTGAACTGCTGTTTGGTGCATATACACAAACCACAGTCAGATTCCTCTCTACCACACAAAGTTGCATTGAGGCAGCCCTCTCATTCACCAGAAAAAACTCAAAAATAAGGGTACTTGACTTCTAAGTATCCCCACACCTGTCCACCACATATCCCCATGGACAACTCAGAAGAAAGGGAAGGTTCAGGTGCTCTCTAGGAGTTTGATTCCAGAGTTTTTCCCGTGTTGTGCATGGAGGTGAGCCCAGCTATTTCTAGTGCGCATCGCTCAACCTCCTGCACAAGCTCAGGCTCTTTCCTCACTAGAGAGGTGATCCACCTTCCAAGAGTGGAGTACCATAACCGAGTGTCAATCTGTGTGGCCATTTGCCCCTGTTCACTGCCTGTAGAAGATCATACCAGACCCTGCACACTCTTCTTGAGGGTGGTGAGCCCCCATGGAGGTGACAACATGTTGTTTTTACAGGACGAGCCAGACCGGGACCCACGCTTGTAGACCCAGCCAGCAGCTGATGGCCTGTGAGTCGGCCCCCCACACCCAACCCAAGGTTTGGTTCCAGGAGGAGGCCCTAGTTTCCCTAATGCAGGCAAGGTGACTATCTGTATATTTGTCCATCATAAAGGGCATTTTTGAATTACAATTTGTCTCTCTCCTCACCTTGGACCAATTATTTGCCAAGGGTGGCCCTACCAGCTTTTCCCTTTTATTGGCAGTGTTAATTTGCACATCAAATAAACATTTTGCTCAGTATTAAAATATATTCTCAGTATTTGAGTAAATTCTAAATATTTACAAGCAGTTGAATATTTAGGTTGATGTACGAGGTCTGTTAGAAAACTATCCGACCTTTTTATTTTTTTAAAAAACTATATGGATTTGAATCATGTGCGGTTGCATCAGCCAAGCTTGAACCTTCGTGCGCATGCGTGAGTTTTTTCACGCCTGTCGGTTGCGTCATTCGCCTGTGGGCAGGCTTTGAGTGAACACTGGTCCACCCCCCCTCGTCGGATTGTCATTGTCAGGGAAATGGCTGAGCGATTGGAGCAGCACTGAATCAAATTTTTCCAGAAACTGTGAGAGACAGCCAGGTGGAAACCATTCGGAAGATTCAGACGGCTTTCGGTGAGGATATTCTGGGTGTCACACAGATTAAGGACCATTACAACCGGATTAAAGACGGCCCACAGCGGCAGAGGGCGCGCCGCGCTCCGAGCGGCCATCGACAGGCTGAAACGACCAGATCATTTCCAAAGTGAAGGCTGTGTTGATCCGGGATGTCGTCTGACTACCAGAGAAATTGGGGAAGAGGTGTACATCAGCACTTTTGCGGCACATTCCACTGTTACAGGAGATTTTGTAATGAAAGACGTGCAAAGGAATTCGCGCGTCAGGATGGAGCCGCTAATGGCGCACAACAAAAAGCACATCCGTGTTGGAAGTCTCACAGGACAAGTTGTGACATGCCCAGCTGTTACACAATTTCTTGGATACTCACTCGACTGAAAAGCCACCGAAAGCCGTCCGAATCTTCCGCATGAATGAATCTTCTCCAATCGCTCAGCCATTTCCCTGACAATGAAAATCCGACGAGGGGGTGGACCAGTGCTCACTCAAAGCCTGCCCACAGGCGAATGACGCAACCGACAGGCGTGAAAAAACTCACGCATGCGCACGAAGGTTCAAACTTGGCTGATGCAAGCGCACATGATTCAAATCCATATAGTTTTTAAAAAAAATAAAAAGGTCGGATAGTTTTCTAACAGACCTCGTATTTAAATGACTAGCTAAATATTCAGACAAACGTGCAACTACATATTTGTTTAAATGTCCTGCAAAATATTTATTCATTTAGAAACATGTTGAATTATACATTCAGCTAAACATTTACTGAATAGGTACTTCAATTATTACATTCATTATTTAGAAACACTAGCTTTTTAAATGAACAGGTTCATCTTTTGGCAACATGTTGAACTAAATATTTAGTTAAACATTTACTGAACAGGATCATGGTTGCATAAGCAACAGAAAACTAATGACTAAATTTACAAAGATCATCATTTATGGCCCATTCACACATAGTGCAAAGTTTGGACGAAGTGCACACTTACTGCGCATGACGCAGGAATTGTGTGCAAACAGTGTAATGTCGTTCCTGCCTGCAACGCCTCGTACACCTGTTGCTACAACTATATGTGCACACAACCGCCTGAAAGACAAAGTGTGCGCTGTGCGAACCTATCGCACCCTCTCGCGGCAGGTGTCGGCCAAATTCCAGGTGACACACACGAACAGCAAACACCGCTCGCATGGCACTTCGAAAATGTGTGGCCAGTCGCACTCTTGGCACGACAACAGACTACAGAATATCACCTTTGTACTCTCAGAGAAATTTGTCTACGTCCCACACAAGTGTGGCTTTGGTGTGTGCACTGAGGTGACAGGAGGTGTGTCCTCCCACTGAAGTGGCTGTGGAAATCTGTGGATCTAGACATCCCAGCTAGACACCACATACTGCTTGGATGGACATGGACAAACAACTGCTCACTGTGGCGCACGTGTGTCTGTTTGCTGTTATCAAGTGGACATAAAAAACATATATCACTGTGACGACATGCTGCAGCAAGCGAGTGCACGCACGGCACACACATGGACAGGCTGCCTCCAGGTTGAAACAGACCATCAGATCAGAACATGCTGCAGGCAATCTCACTGTCACGTCATCCACGTGAGCTCTGTTCCACATGACGCGGTTCCACATGACATCTGCACGCGGCCGGTTGGAGACGCGTCAGCAGATGTGGACATGAATGAGACAAATGAAGTGTTTCTCATTCATGTCATTTCATGATTGTATGTCAGTGACCATGGGTCATCACCAGAGGAACAGAACAGATCATATTTGTATTGCTCGCTTGATAAATGTGGTGTTTTTATATGGTGTGTGATTTTAATTTTTTTTTGTAATACTTCCATGTCCTTCCTGATATGAGGCAGATTCCCGCAGCTTTCAAAGAACATCTCCGTAGCTCAGTGGTAAAGTCGCTGACTGGTAATCAGAGCTTTTGAAAGGTGCGAGTTTGCGTCCAGTGGGTGCCGTGTTTTTCTCTCTTTCTTCAAAATTATTCCACATAAGCGGTGCGTTGTGGTTCCACAGGTACCAGTTGGTTTTTATTTTTTTATTTATACCACATAAGCAGCGCCATGTTCTGCATCTGGCACTGTTCCTCCTTGAAAGACACCGGCGCATGCACAAACTATCGCACCGTGTTCGTGCACGCCTGCCCATCGGCGTGATGTTTCATGCACTAATTTCAAACTGTTTCGTGCTGTTTCACTGTTTTCGTCCAAACTTCGCACTATGTGTGATGAGGCCATTACACAAATACATAACTAAATATTTAAAGAAACAATTTTAATTTCCTTAAAGAAACATAAATATTGAGTGAAATCTTTCATGCCAAACATAAATAATATTATTAATTAACAATTTTAACATGAAAATCCAGTTCTTTCAGCTAAATGTCACAAAAAAAAGAGCTCAAAACACAAATTTGTACTGTGATTTTCACTAATGCAGAAAAATTAAATCAATTTAAACATTTATTAGTTTTAAAATCATGCTAGCATGTTGCCTGTGGGAGTCCATGTGCTCTGGATTGGGTAGTGTTTATAAAATAGGTAGCTGAAATTTTTCAAGGGTGGTAATAAATTAAGCAATGACTTGGAATAGCATGTCAGTCCAGAATGTTTTTAGAACCTTAGACCTCAACAATTTTTAGAAGAGGAACCCAACCTTTTTATTTCCTGTTAATTATCCAATTTTTAATGTTATTTTTACTGTCTTAATGTATTTCTAAATTGTTTAGGTTTTTGTTATCCTATACACACTATTGTTTTTATTATCATTATTATTATTATTATTATTGTTGTTTTATTTTTACTTCTATTTTGTCATTTGATTTTTAAATGGACCACAATGGAAAAAAGTGCTTTCACTTTCTTTTGTCATCCATGTATTTTTAGCGTATTCACAATTATATGCACTTACACTCACGCTTTTAAAATACTGCCCCCTGCTGGAAAGGTATGTGAGTCCAAAATGTAATTAGCAATGTTATCTAATATTCATAACTTCTCCAAAACTATTAGTCCTATCAGTGTACCATTTTGGCATTGTTCATCCTTGACCCAAAATACATAAGTACACCAAACAGCAAATGTTAGCTGTGCTCTGTTTGTCCCTAATCAAAGAAATGCACGCATGCACGCTGAATTTGATAAAGACAGTGGCTGAAGACATTAAAACCATTACACATTTTACTCATGGTACCAACATGAAACTTCACTCATGGTAAGAGCAACATTGAGCTACAAAAACACAATAAATCAATAACTCTAACAACTCTGTTAAACTAACAAACCACAATAACAACATTTAAACCTCAAAACCCTGAACTCTCATGATGCATTGCAGCACAGAATCCATTGTTTATTGGTGAGCTAATATTGCTAATTTCTCCAAAAAATGTCTGTTTATCAACTTTCTGTTTTTGCAGCGTTCTTCCTTGACCCAAAATACGCAAATAAGCATGCCAAATGGCAAATGTCAGCTCTCCACGGTTTTTGCGGGATCTAAGCCATACACAGACGCACGCACACAGAGGCCACTTGGACATAATAATATAGATTACATTAAAAAAAGATTACAGTCATTGTAGCTTTTGGCTTTCTGAGCCCAAATTCAAGTGGGTAAATCAAGAGGAGAACAACATATATAAGTTTAGTAACAAGTTTTGGGTCAAAAATACTTTTACCTTTTACCTTTTGATCTCAAATCAAATGTATTGCTAACTTTGCCCAAACACTGGAAATCAGTTTTATTACTTAAAAAGTGTGTGTGAAGTGAGGGATGTGACAGCATTAACCCACAGCCTTTTGCAGGTTGAGCTGGTAAAAGCAAGACTGTGGAAGCTGGGTGAGGCAGATATAAGACATGATGAAGTGACATCTTCTACAGCGTCACATTTACACCGCGGCTTTCGTTTTCATTATGATTCCAGCTGAACATTAAAGGTCACTGTCTGTGCAGGGGCCGCTATTCACCAAACACAGCACACTAAAATACAAAAAGTGATTACTACTTCAAACTGATGCAATATCAGCTGTCAAACTATGATGGATGGCTGCTTCCAACAGCCGCGCTTGCTCTTGCAATCACGGCACCGGCGGAACAAGCCTACTGTAATCCTACTTCAGATAAAAGCACATGATTGAACGTGCACCCGAGTGGCAGCGCACATTACATCCATGTTCAATTTTTTCTCAAAGTGGTGCTTTACTGCTCAGAGAGGAGCTGCAGTCTGACCTATTAGCGGGGCATCGTCACCAAGGATCCTTTAAATGATGATGTCGCTGACGCATAAACATAAGTGAGATATGGAGCAGATTTATTTTTGATCCTTGTGATTTTATGACGGGTTCCTCGTCTCGCGTGCAGTGTAGATGCCTTGGGACGCAACCTGTCTGCGTTTGGTTTCTTGGCCTTGGTACATGATGCAGCACCCCCACGCAGATGGTCTCACAGATGGTTGATATTTATAACACTGGGCCTTGAAAAGTCACCAGTGTGGAAACTCCTCTGTCTCCCTGATTAGGCTCACATCACCAACAGCATTTCTGCACACTTTTTTTCTCCTCTGCACTGACGTCACACTGTCCTGTCGTGCTTATTTTGCTGATGGATTTCAAATTAACATCTGTACTTATTTATTTTTGAGGAAATGGTCATGTCATAGGGGGCTCGCTCTCTCTCTCTCTCTCTCTCTCTCTCTTGCTCTCACAGCTCATAAAAATGTAATCCTCCTAAGTGGTGGCTCCATCATTTTTTAAAAACTCTTCCAGTGCCAACACAGCTTGTATTTTAGCTGCGAGCACTCTTGACATGTACGTTAAGTGAATCTGCAACTCCAAAATCTAACATGATAATTGTCTGGCCTCCGGGTTGGCAGAAACGATCTGCTGCATCTCTGTAGTCGTGATGTCACGTGGCGGTGTTTGTATTTTGTTGATGCACATAAGCCTCCCAACGAAATACACGGGAGCGTGGCAGCACGCCTGGCTTTGGATGCCTCGCCTCTCTAACCTCAGGGAATGAGAGAAGCAGTGAGTTAAGAGGATTCCTGAGTAAAAATACAGATGGGAAAAACTTTTGTTTAGGTTATTCTTGGTTTAAGTATGACTGCGATGTTTTCATGTTTCTTTATTCCCCGTCACACTTGAGGCCGAATGAGCCCGAATCCTGAACAAATGAAAATATGACCCACATTCGGGAGGTGTTGAGGTGCATCTGCAGCCATCAAACAACATTCTGAGCATACAGTTGGGCACAGCTGTGCGGCTGCCTCGATTGTTTTGCACGTTCAAAACAATTGTGGTGCAGTCGAAGTGGAAAAACTATCGAATGGCAGTCGAAGTGCCATCTGACTGCAGTCTAAACAATCAGACGGTGTGAAAACGGCATTCGTGACATTCTGTTCGCATTTGGGGGATGTTTGGCATGCTTCCGCCATGGCAGAATGTCCCAAATGTGCCTGAATGCACCATGAGCGCACCTCAAGTGCTGCTGGATTATATTTCCTCCACCCGCAGCCCTCACTCATATGGCACTAAGTGCATTTGACACATTCTCACTGTCTTCTGACAGCTTTCTGGGTAATCCTGTGTTCCACTTACATTTGTACCGCATTCGGAGGCTCATGTGCACAGCACATGCACAAATCAGTTGGGATGGAGCACATTCTGGTTATTCCACAATTCGTATTCCCCCCAGATATGATACGATACGATACGATACGATACGATACACTTTATTGTCCCCTCAGGGAAATTTGTCTTGGACTCATGCTAGGTGCCTTACAAGAAAAGAGAAAACAAACAATACAGATAAAAACACAACCACATCCATAACAAATTAACATGACAGGAGTCAGGAGAAACACCATAAATATTGCATAATTCCAATTTTAAACATTATTGTTTAACAATTTAATAGACATGGGGACGAATGAATTTTTAAATCTATTCAGTCTACTCCGAGGAACTCTGTACCTTCTCCCAGAAGGAAGGAGAGTGTACTCTGCGTGAAGAACATGAACTGAATCCATCAGTATCCTCTGAGCTGCTTTCAAAACAGACTCTTCATAGAGTGAACTGAGGGACTGATATTGTTTCTTTCCGATTATCTTCATTGCATCATCAATTTGTCTGTTAAGTTTCGTTTTAAATTGTACAGAAAGATGTGACATGAATGCTGTTTTTTTTACATTCTGACTGATTCGGCTTGACTACTGCTCATTTGTACAAAATGTGTTGGGGGTCTTAAGATTTGATGAGTGAGGGATCCGCCCTCAGTGGTGGGTCCCCATACAGCGTTCATCACTCAGCTTATTGATTGAAATTTGATGTTTGTTGATGGGTCAGCGAAGCTCGCCCTATCCTATACTGGCAACACAAACATTCCAGTGGTTGAACTCTTCTTAAACAATAAAATATATCCAGATCCAGCATTTTTAAGAACACTATAGATTCTGTATTTCATACGTGACAGAGGCCAGCAGGAGTCGCTGTGCAATAGCAGTCAGTAAATCTCACTCCCCGAAAGCTAATAGGACACTTTGGCCACAAGGCCAATGTCCAGGTTTTAGCTTTCTGGTTAGAGCACCTGCTTACTATGCTAGAAAAAAAAAAGAATTTGCATCCCTAGAGGAGCGAGTGAGAGGAGTCAAAGCAAACAACACAGAGAATAGCCACTGCACATACATACAGTGTAGCAAATTTACAGGCCTCGCAATGGGGGACCAATATAATGTAACAAATTTACATTAATTTAATTATTTGGAATGAATGGTACCTCACACGGGAACCATAAAGATGTAACCAAATTGGTCAATTCTAGATCGGCTCACACCGGAGCACCATAAGAATGTAGTGAATAAGCAGTTAAACTCCCAAACTGAATTAGATTGGACTAGGCCCCATCTGATGAGTCACCAAAATAATTAACAATTTAGGGTTTAATACTTATTATTTATTACTCGGGCACCACCTATTTGAAGCATAGGTACTTTCATTTAAACATTCATTAATTTATTAGTCTCAATTGAATTAATCAGTCTCAATTGAATTAATCAGTCTCCGATCTGAAAGTCTGAATTCTACAATAGGATTAACCAAAGGTTTCCTTCTGAACACAAAATGAACCACACCAGAAATATTTACAATTTATTTACAATTATACAAGAAATGAACAGTTTACTGGCATTTTGTGGACAGTGATTAAATAAGTTCATTCATGGAAACAATTTTCTTACTCACTCATGAGACGTTGGAAGAGAGGGAGAGATAGAGCTTAAAGACTTTAAATAAATAAATCTGATTAGAATTTAGAGATGATATTTGAAGCCAATTATTAAGAAAAATCTTAAACAAACATGAATATGCTTAAAAGGAAGCCACTTTGTATCCATTGACAGCAAACCCTTTTCCTGGAACCTTTAACTGGGTCACTTAGCTGACACGTTGAAGAGGTGGTTTGGAGGGATCCGTCTGTCCGTGCGTCTGTCCATCCGTCATGCTCACTTGGGTCAAGGGGTTAACTCAGCGGTGTCCCCAGGTGATCCCAAAGGCTTGTGGCTGGCTTTACTGACAGGTTGGCTGATGGTTTGAAATCAGCACCGTCGTCAGCTTGCAGGAACCCAGAGGTGGAAGGTGTTTGTTGAAAATGGTTTCTGGTAGCTTTTAAAAAGTTTTTTGGAGCCAGATTAAAAGTCTTTGTGCAGTTAGAAAAAAGTTAAAACATTAAAAACATTGGAAAATTTCAAAAAGGAAAAGTTGCTTTCCTGTAATTTCTATTATTTTGAAAAGTTCAGCTCGGAAGTTCTCTTAAAAATTCAGACTTGACACACCTTAAAGCGTCAGGTTAAAACTTTGTTAATTTTTTCAAAGAATAAATGATGAATGAATGAAGCCAAGTGGTAGCTCAGCATGGGGCCTTGTTGACCCAAAAATAAAAATTAAGCGTTTAAGAAAGGAAGAGAGAAGAGGAAGCTGGAAGAGCCAAAAGAGAAGAGAGCGAGCAGCATTCTGTTCTAAATTTAAAAGGGGGACTGACGTCACCAAACTCCGCCCATTTAGGTTGTGTAATCTCACAGAAAACTTCATGTCTTCACAGGGCAGACCCAAATAATTAAACTATTTAAACACATTAACTATTTTGTTATAATGTTGTTCTAAGACACTCAAATGGATACACATAATTAATCGTCACTTAAACACATCCTTTGGATAAACAGAATATTTCACCATCAACACATTGATAATGCAGAAAGATCACATTTAAACACACATCAGTTACAAGAACAAATGTCAATAAAATGGAATGATTATATGCAAAGCATTTTGTTTGATTAATCAATGCAAACACCATTAGAAGTCTTTATATATGTGAATCAAAGAAATACTGATGCAATTCTTTTATTTTAAAAGAATGTCTTTCTTCACTTCGACGGACATATAATAGCTGTTATCAAGACAAACTTTTATGGCCATGTGCTGTGGAAGGGATATCGTCTTGCAGTCTTGAGAGGGTCTGGCCTTGGTGTGAGGTCATAAAATTTGGGTTCTCCTGGCCTGGAGAAGCTCAGTGTTGTGTGGGCCACTGAAGAGGAGTTACTGCTGGCCCACCACCACCAGATGGCGCCCTGCTTGAAGTGCGGGCTTCAAGCATGAGGGCGTCATAGCAACCGTGAGTGACAGCTGTCACCCATCATCAGCACCAGCTGTCACTCATTTCACATCATACCACCACCACCATAAAGGCCGGACTGCAACTCCACCTCCCCGCCGAGAAATCAGCTACCTTGGAGGTAATTTTCTCTGCTGACTTAAAACATTGAGTAATAATCTGAACTTCTTTGCAGCCGTTTTCCTGTGGTGTTGCCTTATCTGTGGGATTGGCATTTGGTGTGATCAGCAACGGCTTCGCTTCACACTCCAACCAGATAAGTGGTTAGACAGGAGCTGCACGAGTGTGTGATTGGAGGTGGAGGTGCTCCCTCCCAAAAGAACACAGACGGTGGAATTACTGAGTGTGCGAACGCACACTCATCAAGACTGTTTCTGTTCTCTGCCAGCAGTACCCGGTCTGACAGCTGGAGACGGTGGCCACCTGGGGCTCCAGGACTTGGCGGCTCCGGTGTTCTTCAGATCCGTTGGCGGTGAAGGCTGTGAGGGATCCGGCTCGGTTCTAGACTGAGGTCTCCTATCCTCAAGCCTGCCCACACGTCACTTAACATTTAATTGTCTGTGGTACCAAAACTGTGTTTGTCTGTATTCCGTTGTGCATTTCACAACATTAAATTGTTACTGTTTGGCTTATCCATTGTCCGTTCATTTAGCGCCCCCTGTTGTGGGTCCGTGTTCCTACACTTTCACAACAGGATTTCTCGGCCAGCAGCATGCATCCCGAGGGGCGTCAACCATCGCTTGAGCAGCCAATGGAAGAGCGAGGTGAACAGGCGTCAGCAGGAGGCGTGTTAGGTAAGCTGCAGCAAATCTTAACCGCTTTCACTGCTCGGCTGGACTTAGTCACCGAGCAGAATGTGATTCTCAATCGGAGGATGGAGGCTCTCACCGCCCAGGTGGAAGCGCAGGCTCTGGGCGCTGCTGCAGCACCTCCTCCTGCTGACCGGAGGCCTGAGACAGACATTCCGCTGGTCGTTCAACGACCCCCTCCCACCATCCCCTGAAGCTTACATAAGCCCTCCAGAGCCGTACGGAGGCTGTGTCGAGACATGCGCGGACTTCTTAATGCAGTGCTCGCTCGTCTTTTCACAGTGTCCCATCATGTACGAGTCAGACGCCAGCCGAGTGGCTTACGTAATAAACCTGCTTTGAGGAGAGGCACGCGCCTGGGCTACGGCGCTCTGGGAGCAGAATTCATGGCTCCTAATGACGTATACTGGGTTTGTGAGGGAGTTCAAGCAGGTGACTCGTGTGGCAACAGCTCCCCCTGCTGACGAAGCTATGGACACAAGCAGGGCTAAAGTCAATACAAAGCTCAGACAACAGAGGCTGGTCCACGGGGAATGTTTTTTCTGTGGCTCGAGTGAGCATCTACAGAGGAACTGCCCCAAACGATTAAACGACAACGCCCACCCTTAGAAGCTGGGCTAAGGGTGGGCCATAATACGCACGCGGGGAAACCCCGTAAAAATCTGCACGCATCCCAGTTATGATCCTGAGTGGGGATCTGACCCTTCACACCCCAGCACTGGTAGACACGGGGTCGGAAGGGAATCTGCTGGACAGCAGATGGGCAAGGGAAGTCGGGCTCCCTCTAGTGGCTCTACCTTCGCCTTTGAAGATACGGGCACTAGATGGCACCCTTCTACCGATGCAAGTCCTGCATCGGTTTGTCTTCGTATATCTAGACGATATACTCATCTTTTCCCTGGATCCTGAGACTCATGTTATGCATGTACGTCAGGTCCTGCAGCGGTTGTTGGAGAACCGGCTGTTTGTGAAGGGCGAGAAGTGCGAGTTCCACCGTCCTTCTTTGTCCTTTCTGGGGTTCATCATCTCCTCAAACTCCGTCGCACCCGATAGCGGGTAGCGGCGGTGAGAGACTGGCCCCAACCAACAAACTGTAGGAAACTGCAACAGTTCCTCGGTTTTGCTAATTTTTACCGGAGGTTCATCAAGGGCTATAGTCAGGTGGTTAGTCCCCTGACAGCCCTGACCTCCACAAAAGTCCCCTTCACCTGGTCGGATCGGTGCGAAGCCGCGTTTAGGGAGTTGAAACGCCGGTTCTCGACTGCGCCAGTTCTGGTGCAGCCCGATCCTAGTCACCAGTTTATAGTCGAAGTGGACGCCTCTGACTCAGGGATAGGAGCCATGCTGTCCCAGAGCAGGGAGTCCGACAAGGTTCTCCACCCTTGTGCATATTTTTCCCGCAGGTTGACCCCGGCTGAAAGGAACTATGACGTCGGCAATCGGGAACTTCTTGCGGTGAAGGAGGCTCTGGAGGAGTGGAGACACCTGTTGGAAGAAGCTTCGGAGCCATTCGCGGTTTTCACTGACCATCGGAACCTGGAGTACATCCGGACCGCCAAGCGTCTGAACCCCAGGCAAGCCCGCTGGTCACTGTTCTTTGGGCGTTTTTACTTTCGGATCACATACCGTCCCGGGATGAAGAACCAACGGTCTGACGCCCTGTCCCGGGTGCACGAAGAGGAAGTCAGGACCGAGCTGTCAGACCCGACCGAAACCATCATCCCCGAGTCCACTGTCGTGGCCACCCTCACCTGGGACGTGGTGAAGACCGTCTGGGATGCCCTGACACGGAACCCGGACCCGGGGACCGGCCCCAAGAACAGACGGTACGTCCCACCAGAAGCCAGAGCTGCAGTCTTGGACTTCTGTCACGGTTCCAAGCTCTCCTGCCACCCAGGGGTGCGAAGAACCGTGGCAGTTGTCCAGCAGCGCTTCTGGTGGGCGTCTCTGGAAGCCGATGTCCGGGAGTACATCCAGGCCTGCACCACCTGCGCCAGGGGCAAAGCAGACCACCAAAGAACCCAGGGTCTCCTTCAGCCTTTGCCCGTGCCTCATCGCCCCTGGTCTCACATCGGCCTGGACTTCATCATGGGCCTCCCGCCGTCCCAGGGCAAGACAACCATCCTCACGATAGTGGACCGGTTCTCCAAGGCGGCCCACTTCGTGGCCCTCCCGAGGCTCCCGATGGCCCAGGAGACTGCAGACCTCCTGGTCCACCATGTCGTGCATCTGCATGGGATTCCATCGGACATTGTCTCAGATCGTGGTCCCCAGTTTTCCTTCCAGGTCTGGAGGAGTTTCTGCAGGGAACTGGGGGCCACAGTAAGCCTCTTGTCCGGGTACCACCCCCAGACGAATGGGCAGGCAGAGCAGATGAATCAGGAGTTGGAGCAGGCCCTCCACTGCGTGACCTCCGCGCACCCGGCGGCCTGGAGTGACCATCTGGCCTGGATCGAGTACGCTCATAACAGCCAAGTGTCATCTACCACCGGCCTCTCCCCATTCGAGATATGTTTGGGGTACCAGCCCCCATTATTTCCGTTGGTGGAGGGAGAGGTCGGGGTGCCCTCGGTCCAGGCCCATCTGAGGAGGTGCTGTCGGGTGTGGTGTACCGCCCGCTCTGCCCTGCTCAAAGCCCGGACGAGGGCCAAGGCCCATGCAGACCGCCGGCGTGCCCCGGCCCCTACGTATCAGCCCGGGCAGGCGGTTTGGCTATCCACGAAAGACATTCCCCTACAAGTGGAATCCCAAAAGCTAAAGGACAGTTATATCAGACCCTTCACCATCCTAAAAGTCCTCAGCTGCCAGCTTCACTGCGGATACATCCAGTTTTTCATGTGTCAAGATTCAAACCCTGCCACACCTCTCCCCTCTGTGCCCCTGGCCCGGCGCCGCCGCCTGCCCGGATCATTGACGGGGAGCCGGCTTGGACTGTGTGCTGGCTCCTGGACGTTCGTCGGAAGGGCCGGGGGTTCCAGTATTTGGTGGACTGGGAGGGGTATGGACCTGAAGAACGCTCCTGGGTGAAGAAGAGCTTCATCCTGGACCCGGCCCTCCTGGCCGACTTCTACCGGCGGCACCCGGACAAGCCTGGTCGGGCGCCAGGAGGCGCCCATTGAAGGGGGGGTCCTGTTGTGTGGGCCGCTGAAGAGGAGGTACTGTGGCCCACCACCACCAGATGGCGCCCTGCTTGAAGTGCGGGCTTCAAGCATGAGGGCGTCATAGCAACCGGGAGTGACAGCTGTCACCCATCATCAGCACCATCTGACACTCATTTCACATCATACCACCACCACCATAAAGGCCGGACTGCAACTCCACCTCCCCGCCGAGAAATCAGCTACCTTGGAGGTAATTTTCTCTGCTGACTTAAAACATTGAGTAATAATCTGAACTTCTTTGCAGCCATTTTCCTGTGGTGCTGCCTTATCTATGGGATTGGTGTTTGGTGTGATCAGCGACGGCTTCGCTTCACACTCCAACCAGATACGTGGTTAGACAGGAGCTGCACGAGTGTGTGATTGGAGGTGGAGGTGCTCCCTCCCAAAAGAACACAGACGGTGGAATTACTGAGTGTGCGAACGCACACTCATCAAGACTGTTTCTGTTCTCTGCCAGCAGTACCCGGTCTGACAGCTGGAGACGGTGGCCACATGGGGCTCCAGGACTTGGCGGCTCCGGTGTTCTTCAGATCCGTTGGCGGTGAAGGCTGTGTATTCCGTTGTGCATTTCACAACATTAAATTGTTACTGTTTGGCTTATCCATTGTCCGTTCATTTAGCGCCCCCTGTTGTGGGTCCATGTTCCTACACTTTCACAACACTCAGATTCTGATGTGAAGCCATTATAATGTCATGTAATTCATAATGACCGAAAATTCACTGATAAAAAGGCAAGGGCTCCCCTTTGAAGTCCTTTGAATTACAGTTTTGTTTTGCTGTGAATCCCAGTGTTGGCCCATGGGGGATGTCTCCAAGCTTATCTTAAGATCACCAGATGACTTAGGAATTTCTCAACTGTGAGTGAAGACAGTCTTTGTCTGCACTTCAAAACAGGTTTTTGCTGAGACAGCATTAATGTATTTATTTAATTAGGGTGAATCGAGGCCATGCACTACAACAGTGCATCCAGAAAGTATCAGCGCCTCACTTTTTCAACATTTTATGTTATAGCCTTATTCCAAAATGGAGTTAATTCATTTGTTCCCACAAAATTCTACTCACAACACCCCATAATAACAACATGAAAAAGTTTATTTGAATTTGTTTGCAAATTGATGAGTTATACAAAACTTAGAAATCATGTGTACATAAGTATTCACACCCTTTGCTCAGTACTTTGTTGATTCACATTTGGCAGCAATTACAGCCTCAAGTGTTCTTGAATATGATGCTACAAGCTTGGTGCAACTATCTTTGGACAGTTTTGCCCATTCCTCTTTGCAGCACCTCTCATGCTCCATGGGGTTGGATGGGGAGCATTGGTGCACAGCAATTTTCAGATCTCTTCAGAGATGTTCAATCGGATTCAGGTCTGAGCTCTGACTGGGCCTCTCAAGGACATTCACAGAGTTGTCCTGAAGTCACTCCTTTGATATCTTGGCTGTGTGCTTTGGGCCACTGTCCACTTGAAAGATGAACTGCCACTCCAGTCTGAGGTCAAGAGGATGTCTCTGTACATTGCTGTATTCATCTTTCCCTCAATCCTGACCAGTCTCCCAATTCCTACATCTGAAAAACATCCCCACAGCATGATGCTGCCACCACCATGCTTCACTGTCAGGATGGTGCCTGGTTTCCTCCAAACATGACATCTGGCATTCACACCAAAGAGTTCAATCTTTGTTACATCAGTCCAGAGACTTTTGTTTGTCATGGTCTGAGACTCCTTCAGCTGCCTTTTGGCAAACTCCAGGCAGGCTGCAATGTGCCTTTTACTAAGGAGTGGCTTCTGTCTGGCCACTCTACCATACAGGCCTGATTGGTGGATTGCTGCAGAGATGGTTGTCCTTCTGGAAGATTCTCCTCACTCCACAGAGGAATACTGGAGCTCTGGCAGAGTGACCATCAGGTTCTTGGTCAGGTCCCTGATTAACACCCTTCTACCCCGATCGGTCAGTTTAGGCGGGCGGCCAGCTCCAGGAAAAGTCCTGGTGGATCTGAACATCTTCCATTTACAGATGATGGAGGCCACTTTGCTCCATGGGACCTTCAAAGAAGCAGAAATGTTTCTGTACCCTTCCCCAGATTTCTGCCTCGAGACAATCCTGTCTCGGAGGAAAAAGTGCAGTGCTGTGAATGCACTAATATATATATATATATATATATATATATATATATATATATATATATATATATATATATATATATATATCACTTATAAAAATTACACAGGCTCTTACATCTTTTGTTTTATAAGATCAAATTGTTAAAAAGATCAAAACATTCAAGCGTTTCTTTTTTGTTGAAAACATGCTCTTTTGAACACTAATAGAAAATTTATTTCTATGACATGACAACATCAACGATTATTGATTACGACAAACGATTATTTTACTAATCAGTTCACTGGTCTATTATTTTTTCGATTAATCGTTTTGGTTTTTTTTTTTACTTACATGTGAGTTTTGCCATTATTTCTTTGAGTTATTATTAAAAGGCCTTTGTCACACAACATCAACGTTTGACCTTGTAACAAAGTTATGGTTCTCGTCAAAAACATACCTGGAGTAGTGTTTTATTTTGCACATACATACATCACCGACACACCACAAAGAGATTTCCATCAGGTTTAGATGCCTACAGGAACTATTTCAACCACTGACAACATATTACAGCAAGAGTCCACAAAAGTATTTTAAAGTGTAATATGTTCTATTTAATAAGATATTTTCATGAAAAAAGACACAAATGTGCAGTTTACTGCATTTAATTTTTTTCTTGTGTAAAACACAGCTTAGATGTGGTTTGACCGAAACAAATTGTCATTAAACTTAAATAAAACAGGGATGAAGTGGAGGTTTGAGTCACTAGGTGTTCACAGGAAACACTTATTTCTATATTTATTTATGTTCATTGTTAGTTGGTTTAATCTTTTCTGTTTTGTTTTATCAGATTCTTTTTGTCCGTTTCTCTAAAACTGTATTGTGACATTATTAGTTATTATTACTATTATTGTTGTTGTTTCTATTATTATTACTATTATTATTGATATATAAATATCATAAATGAATAAAATATTACAATTTGTAATACATTTGACTCTTTTACGACAACAAACGCTGAGCCATTAATTATTATTATTAATTATTATACAGAAAACAAATGTGCTGACAGCTGCAACAGCTTAATGCTAATTTCAACATTGAAAACGCCATAGACATGCGAACGCATTAGCATCGGCCCCGTTTTTATGTTATAAAATACATCTATCAACTGTTTCAGAAGACCATAACAGGTCAGATTAACATAAAAAGGTAAATGTTACTCACAGACATATGCTCTTTGGGGTTTTAGTGGGGAAAAATTAAGATTAAGTGAAATAAAACACTGAATCAACAAAGCACCAGATCGAAGCACTGCTTCGATCTGCGAATCACTGCTTTGATTGGTTCAAGGTTCAAAGCAAAACCGCGCTGCAGAAACTGTTGATTTATATGGAAGAAACAAAACATTTGCATTATTTAACAACTAACTGATGACTATTTTAATAATCGATTACATCGATTCGTTGTTTCAGCACTAGTAAACACCTCCTCTTTCTGTCAGATCCCGTTTGGGATGTGTGTGTGTGTGTGTGGGGGGGGAGTGTCGCCTGTGCGCCTGGACTAAACCATTGTACAACTGTGCAGGGGTGGGAAGGGCCCTCAGAGATCTTTCAATATTCTTGTTAGAGCAGAATTATGTTTTGCAACATTTATACATTCATTCTAATTATATTATTTTACAACATGAATTGTATGGACATTAATAACATGCAACACAAAAATGTATTTAATGCCAGTTTTTTGTGGGCCCCCCCATGCTCTGGGCCCTGGATACATAGTAAATAAAGTGTAATGGTTCCTGGGATAGGTAGTAGGATTGTGCGTTAATGACATGGTGGCATTGTTATTTTAGTGTTATTTATTCACCGTTAGTATTTTCCTTAACCATATGTGGGAGATGGCTGTGCAATAGGGGTATGTGTTTTTAGGGATATGTGCAATATGCATTAATTATTAATGTGAGACTGCTGTGTAATACGGGTATGTGCAATTTGGATATGTGCATTAGGGATGTGCAATATGTATGATTGATGTGTGTATTAAGTTACGTAATATGTATGAGTCATGTAATTATGTCATGGCAGTTTACTTTTTACTTGTACAGCTCTTGGAGTCCAAGACAAATTTCCCGGAAGGGACAATAAAGTGTATCGTATTGTATCGTATCGTATCGTATCGTACTTGATTCTTGCAATATTATGACTTTATTCTCATAAAAGTATGACTTCATTCTTGCAATATTATGACTTTATTTTTGAAGTTTAAAAATAATAATAATAAAAAACTCAATGTGGCCCAAACATGCCATCATAAGTAATGGATATTTTGCTGTTTCATTATTTTAAAATGCTTTAGATAAATCAAATGTGCATCAAAAAATGTTACAGTACTATAAATTATTTTTTGTTGTAGCCAGTTGGCTTTAGAAATCACACAATTATCAACCGGAGGTCAGTTGTATTTAGTTAAGGAGTTTAAGTATTTTAATTCATTATAGCTACACCTGTGTGTGGATAGTCTATCCTCTTGAATTGAATGAATTTTTATTCGGTGTGCACGCACACATACTTAACAAAAGAATCTCTCATAATAAAAACAAAACAAAAGAAAACAAAAACTCAAAGAAAACAAAAATTCAAACAATTTCCCAGTTTTGTGCGGCTGAAAGGGTGTAGGCTGAAGCAAAAGCTTATAAACACCTCCCCCCATATACACATATATGTACACTCATAACAACAAATACCAAAAAAGAAAAAAAAAAAAGACAAGAAAGACAAGCAGAGACAATATAGATTAATCAGTAAACTAAATTATCTACACACAGCAGAACAAACAGCAGTATAATGCATAGATAAAACAGAAGAACAGTAAAGTCAGTTAACCTAATTTATAGTACTATAATAAGTAATTATATTGTTTTTATAAAGTCTTTTCAAGCCAGCCAAAGTACCAGATAATTTAATACTATCAGAACAGTTATTCCAGATTTTAACACCTTCTACGGAGATGCAGTGTCTATTTACAGTAGTTTGAATCTTTAAACTGTTCCTCTCTGGTGATAACAGGATTCCCTCACTTTAAACAGTTCCTGAACATGTTTAGGCAAGAGTTTATTGTTAACTTTATACATGGTCATAATATAATCAACCAAGTCCCAAAATTTCAAAATGTGTAAGCAAGCAAACAGTGGGTTTGTTGGCTCACGATATGGTTTTTTACTTGCAACTCTTATAGCTTTCTTTTGTAACAGAAATATTGGATTTCTGTTTGTTTTATATGTGTGATGATGAACCTATGATGAGTCAGTGTTACAGTAAGGCCTACAATGTGTATTCAAAAGAAGACTCCAGGCTACTGTATGAGAAAAAGACTGAAAAGCACAAGCCCTGAGATGGAAAAGTTCCCAAGAAACTGAATAACAGTTCAAGCTCAGTTAAATCACTCAGTAAAAATGAAGGAAGTGATGCAGCACAACTATCAATCTGCCTGGAGCAGACCGTCTTCAAAGACTCATTAATGGTGCATCAAGATGAGTGAAGGGAGCCACCAAGACAGCTCTGAAGAAATTCTGCACCATTCACACAGTGACACATCCCAAATCATGAACGCAGCTGATGAAAACGTCTCCTGCTCCACATTCCTGTGTGCTTGTCGCTCTGTATTGTAAAGCTCAGTGAGTTCAAAGTTGGATGTTCTCTTTCAATTTATTTATGAGCTTTTTATGGAGAACATGAAGTAGAGGACAGACTTTAAAAATATTTGATCTCACTCTAATTAAAAGCAGATGACTGCGCTGCAATTAGTGAAGCCAGTATCATGTTCACTTTCATTTTGCATATGCGCATCTGCAGCTTCCTTGAATCTCTGCACATGTATAAATGCTGTGAATCGGAGTGATTGAATAAATGAGTGCATGAATCGATTCATCAGTCGAAGCAAGAGTAATTGAGCGAACTCGCCAAACAAACATGATTGTGTCATTTGTAAGAGTGAAAGCAGACCGAGTGTTTACTTGAGTTGCATTGCTGTGTTTGGGAGAGGTAATAATTTTAAATTGTGGTCTGCTCCCTTCCTGGAAGAACAGATCAATCATATTTGAATATCATTTCCAGCACATTGCACATTGCATTAAAGTTTGTGTTTCTCTCAATGGTGGCAATTTCCACTCAACCAGACACAGGAATTATTTCCTGTCTGTCTGTAGAAATGGAGTAAAAACAAAAATATAATTCATTTTTAAATTAAACATGAGTTGTTTGGCTGAGCTTGAAAAATTTTCCAATTAGTGTGAGGCCACAAACGTGCCACTAATCTATTTCTTAAGCAGCTAATTGGGATAAATTAAAAAATTCCACCATTTTCCTCAGTCATTCTTCCTTAACTTGAAAAAATAACCCCCCCACCCTCTATGTCCTGCAGGCATTTTTGTTCTTGTGTAATCTCTGGTGTTCTGTAACAGGAGAGTTTGGTGGCAGCTCATATGAATGCTATCCTGGAGCAGTGTGCCACCTGAACGGTGATTTTACATGATGAAGTAAATGAGCTGATTAACCTTAGATTTAAATGGGAATTGCAACATTTTTCAACCTGGGATCTATTTTCTGATGTTTTAAATGATGCCAATTTAGAATGCAAGCACCATTAAAGGGGTCAAATGGCTACATTTTGTAATTGTAAGGGATGAGCTAAAACATTTGCAGTAAATAGCTTCTTATCACCACTACAAAATATCATTATAAGTGTCTGGTAGCATGGAGGCAATTCCTATGGAGGTAAATGTGCACGTTTACCTCAGTAAATGCAAAAAGATTTTTTTTAAGATGACAATTATACAGTTAGCTGCTTACCTTAGTCTCCATCCCATTCAGTGGTGCTGCTTTCCACTGAGTCCACTGAATCAACAGTTTGATTGCCGTCATTAAGGGTTGATTGCCGATGAGGGACTTTCCCTACCGTCAAATACTCAGAATCGTTCTACCCACCCATTTCTGTAGTCAGTACTACAAGTAAGGGAGCGAGTAGTGTGGACACAATTCAAACATACTACACCACCGTGTTCTTATCTATTGAATTTAATTTATTTCGGCACACATGGATCCAAGCAATTAACAAAAGACATTAACTGAATTTGTATGTCTTTTTATAATTTCCAAATAACATTATTTTAGTTTTAGACGAATTTAGTGATAATTTATTAATATCAAATCTATCAATCTATCCTTTGACCCAGATTTTAACATAAGATGGATGGAAGATGGATGATGGATGGATCACTGTCTGACTATGATGATGACACTTCAGGTGTTTATGGTCTTTACCACCCATTTGAGTGCTGGTCATTATGACCACTGGACTGGGTAATTACCTGGATGCCAAGTTCAGTCATATCCATCAATGCATGTTTGACAATTCTTTGTTGTACTTATGGCTTATTTATTTATTTATTTTGTTAGTGTGCCCAAAGCAACATGGAGTTGGGTCAGGAAGGGCATCAGGTGTAAAATCACCATGCAGACTTATCTTGGATCTGCTGTGGTGACCTCGAGTGAAACAAGAAAGAAGCTGAAGGCACTTACTTGTTAGTATGGCCAAACCAGATGGTCACCCCTCTGACTCTGGTCTGCTTGAGGTTTCTTCCTACAATAAAAATGCCCAAGGGTTTTTTTCCTTACCACATGTGCTTGCTCAGTGGGGTGGGTAAGGTTAGACTCTACCCTTGAGAAGTGCCTTGGGATAGCTTATGTTGTAATTTGGTGCTACACAAATAAATTGAATTGATTTAATTCATGAACATGTGAATTTATAAATTTTTTTAATTACAGGGCATCACCCTGGTATCAGAGACCAACAACCAAATCTTGAAAATGACGGGATTCATGACGTGGAACAAACAGAATGCTGGACATAAAGGTCAGACTCAGGGACTAAGGAGGTGGAGCAATAAAAAGGCTTTATCTTGTTGAAACAGGCACAGGTATAATACACAAGTAGACAGTCAGCGATGCAAAGGTATCCGGCAGACGGAAAGCTGAGGCGTAGTCAAAAACGAGCAGGGTTCAAAATCACTGTGAGTCCAAGTACAAAAGGCTGTGGCAAAAGTGAGGTCAAAAACAAAGCAAGGCCATACACGGCAGAACAGCAGATCACACACCAAAGGACTGCAAAGGAACAGGCTAGAACGAGGGCTGTGGCAAAAGTGCATAAGCTCAACAAACTGGCAAAGAGGGAGTGAACAAGGTGAACTTAAATACAAGGTGTAGTGAATAAGGAGAGTGAGAACAGGTGTGTGGGAAAGTTCAGGAAAGGGTGTGGAAGAAAGAGACAAAGATGAGGCAAGCAGGAGCAAGAGACTGCAGTAAAATAAACCCTAAGCAGACAAAAATAGAATGAGAAGTGAATCCCAATAATAATACAAAGCAAATGCAAAAAAAATCCACACATGAAAAAAACAAAACAAAAAAAAAACAAACAAAAAAAAAAACAGGAAAACAAAGGTGAGAACTGAAAAGAGGGGAGGTGATGGTCAAGTGGTTAAACATTGGGCTTGAGACCAGAGGATCCTTGGTTCAAATCCCAGCCTGACCATAAAATCACTAAGGGCCCATGGACAAGGTCCTTAATCCATGAGTTGCTCCCGGTGTGTAGTGAGCGCTTTGTATGGCAGCATTATTGTTAAGTGCTTTGAGCATCTGACACAGATGGAAAAGCGCAATATAAATGCAGTCCATTTACCATTTAAAAGAGATCAGCAAGAAAATTAAAGGCTAGGGCTGAAACTAGAATGGAACTAACATGTGGCAAACATATAATCGGCAGATAATACAACCAGTGACTATAGTGTTAAAAATGGAAAAAAAAAAACAAAAAAACAAAAAAACAAAAAAAAAAACAAGTGACTGAAGTAATCATAAACTGAAAATCAAAGACAGAGGATCAAAGACCGGGGACATGGACACAGACAAGAGACAAAACCAAGATGAGGACCCAGACACGGGGCAGATCATGACAGACCAAGTCAAGTCACGTGTGGCAGCATGCAATGCAGCAGCAGCTGTCAAGACGGCATCATGTGTACAGCATATTTCATACACTAGATTAATTCAAAGTCCTTTACAAAGCAGTAAAACAGAAAACATAAACAGAATATATAATTTTACAATAACAAGCAAAGAGAAAGGATATAAGAAAGTTACTATTAAATTGCTTAAAATTTAAAGTAAAGTTTAATTTAAAATTCTCCATTTAAAATAAAAGTACAACCAAAGGGTGCATAAAAGATAGAGAGTAGTCATTACTGCCTGGAGTAGGCAGTGTAAAAAAACGAATGTTTATAGCTTTGACATTTGATTTGTCAAAACTGGGGCTTTCTAACATCTAGGAGATTATTCCAGGTGTGTGCTGCATGATAACAAAACACCTTCACATTTTCCAACCCTTTGCATGGTCAGTTGGCCAGCTCTAGATGTCCTCAAGATTCATGGTTCATAGGTCACAAGCATGTCAGAGATACAAATATTTGTGCCCTGCCCTGCAAAGTGATTTAGAGTATGATTATATTCCAGAAGCACCAAAAGGCTCCATAAAAAGGGTACAGCAGGGTGCCGGTTATTATTGTAGAGAATGGGTAGTCATTTTAAGAAAGCAAAAAGGTAAATTAATAAGGAACTGCAACGATCCAGGTCGCTACATGTACCATACATGTATGGTACAGAATGGCGACCATTCTGGTTGTCAAGACCAGGCACCTAAGGGCTCTACTCTACTCTTTTCTACTCTCCTATTTTACTCTTCCTTTTTAGATATACCTTTGTATACTGGCATAGTTCCACCTTAGAATTGGAATATAATATATAAGATATACCTTACAGAATTTTCATGTATGTAGATCTATACATAACAAAGTAATTTTTTTATAGTATAATTAAGTCAGATGCTTTATTTCAAGTAAGGTTAAAGTTAACTCAACTTTTCATTGAATCAATACAACCTTCTTAAATAAAATGCATTACACACAGCTCTAAGAATGTTTGTCCCTCTGCTGACAGCGTACCTCCATCGCTTTGACAATGATGACCTTGTAATTGCTTTGCAATCGTTACATTTACAAAGGTCATCATTGTCAATACATGTAGGCGTACGTCACTGAATTGTCATTCTCAAGCTTTTAACACTGACCTTGCACTAAGATACATAGATACAGTCAGCCTTTTGGTGCCTTCCAGCCTATAGTCATACTGGTAATTTATGCAAAAGTAGCAAGATTCTGAATTTAATTCTCTGACCGACAGGGAGCCAATGTGGAGATTTTTGCAACTGGAGTAATGTGATCGTATTTCCTAGTTTTTGTTTGTTTTGGTTTCAGAGTGGCTGCATTCTGAATACGCTGAAGTTGCTAAATACTTTTTTTAGAAAGGCCTATGAACAGACAGTGGTGGGCACAGATAACCAAAAAATTAACTTCGATAACAGATAATCAGATAACTGAAAAGTTATCTTTGATAAAGATAAACCACCCAAAAATGTATCAGAAGTTGCAGATAATCAATAACCGATAAATTCCAGTATTGTTTCTAGTACATCTGAAATTGCTAAGAAGCTGAAACTGACTTTTAACATGATCACTTTTGAAAGCATCAAAAATGACAAAAGACCCAAAGAATGAGCCAGTATTTCCATGTTTGACCATGCTGCCCCCTGTAGGAAGCTGCACAGAAGAATCCTGAGAGCACCCACAAAATCAGCTCTCTACTAATCATAATGCTCCGGTCAGGCGGAGGTCTTGAAAAATAAAGTCATACTAACTTATGGTTTTGTGAAAATACTGATAGAATAACTTCATTAATGTCAATTCTGTCATTTGTACAAAGTTAAAATATAACATATCTTTTAATGTTGAATAATGCACTAATTCTTAGGTTTTGTAACAAACAGACCGCAAAGCATTCTGGGTAAAAGTGCCTCTGCTAAACACTGATCGGTTCAGTCATTCATTATGTAAACCAACACGTTAATGTGATGTGTGTCGTGTGTTGGTTTAAAGATAAATGTGCTTTTGTAAAATATTCCATTTTTATTTGTAAAAACAGGCATTTTTACGGAGCCCTGAAGTGTCATCGCAAAATGTTTTGCATGTGGAGAGAGTGTTTGATGATGTGCGCACGTTTTATGATGTTGTAAAACGTGCACTCAATATTAGTAAGTAAGTAAGTAAATTTACACAAGAAAAATATAAACGCAACACTTTTGGTTTTGCTCCCATTTTGTATGAGATGAACTCAAAGATCTAAAACGTTTTCCACATACACAATATCACCATTTCCCTCAAATATTGTTCACAAACCAGTCTAAATCTGTGATAGTGAGCACTTCTCCTTTGCTGAGATAATCCATCCCACCTCACAGGTGTGCCATATCAAGATGCTGATTAGACACCATGATTAGTGCACAGGTGTGCCTTAGACTGCCCACAATAAAAGGCCACTCTGAAAGGTGCAGTTTTATCACACAGCACAATGCCACAGATGTTGCAAGATTTGAGGGAGCGTGCAATTGGCATGCTGACAGCAGGAATGTCAACCAGAGCTGTTGCTCGTGTATTGAATGTTCATTTCTCTACCATAAGCCATCTCCAAAGGCGTTTCAGAGAATCTGGCAGTACATCCAACCAGCCTCACAACCGCAGACCACGTGTAACCACACCAGCCCAGGACCTCCACATCCAGCATGTTCACCTTTAAGATCGCCTGAGACCAGCCACTCGGACAGCTGCTGAAACAATCGGTTTGCATAACCAAAGAATTTCTGCACAAACTGTCAGAAACCATCTCAGGGAAGCTCATCTGCATGCTCGTCGTCCTCATCGGGGTCTGCAAGGATCTGTACACAATTCTTGGAAGCTGAAAATGTCCCAGTTCTTGCATGGCCGGCATACTCACCGGACATGTCACCCATTGAGCCATGTTAACTGCACCTTTCAGAGTGGCCTTTTATTGTGGACAGTCTAAGGCACACCTGTGCACTAATCATGGTGTCTAATCAGCATCTCGATATGGCACACCTGTGAGGTGGGATGGATTATCTCAGCAAAGGAGAAGTGCTCACTATCACAGATTTAGACTGGTTTGTGAACAATATTTGAGGGAAATGGTGATATTGTGTATGTGGAAAAAGTTTTAGATCTTTGGGTTCATCTCATACAAAATGGGAGCAAAACCAAAAGTGTTGCATTTATATTTTTGTTGAGTGTATTTATATAGTGCCTTTCACAGACATAAGTCACAAAGCACTTCACAGGTTAAAATGCAATAATAAATAATAAAAACATAGATAAAACAAAGGACAAGGTGTTGTGTGGGCCATTGAAGAGGAGGTACTGCTGGCCCACCACCACCAGATGGCACCCTGCTTGAAGTGCGGGCTTCAAGCATGAGGGCGTCATAGCAACCGGGAGTGACAGCTGTCACCCGTCATCAGCACCAGCTGTCACTCATTCACATCATACCACCACCACCATAAAGGCCGGACTGCAACTCCACCTCCCCGCCGAGAAATCAGCTACCTTGGAGGTAACTTCTCTGCTGTATTCAACTCTGACAAATAGTCTGAACTCTTTTTGCAGCCATTTTCCTGTGGTGTTGCCTTATCTGGGGAATTGGCGTTTGGTGTGATCAGCGACGGCTTCGCTTCACACTCCAACCAGATAAGTGGTTAGACAGGAGCTGCACAAGTGTGTGATTGGAGGTGGAGGTGCTCCCTCCCAAAAGTCTCCTATCCTCAAGCCTGCCCGCACGTCACTCAATGTTTAACTGTCTGTGGTACCAAAACTGTGTTTGTCTGTATTCCGTTGTGTACTTCACACCATTAAATTGTTACTGTTTGGCTTATCCATTGTCCGTTCATTTAGCGCCCCCTGTTGGGGGTCCGTGTTCCTACACTTTCACAACACAAGGTTAACAATTGGTCAGTTCTGAAAAGCCTTATCTTGACACATAAATGTTGGCTTTACACTGTGCGTGTTTTGGCCATTTTTCAGATGATTTTTCATTCGTGCGAGAATTTTTTGGACCGAGTTTCAGGTTAATCGTGCGTCCTGCATCGTGTAGTGGAGTAACAAGCTTTAACATCTCACGACCACCTCCTGCTGCTGAAGAGCTACAAGCATCCAACCGCAGAGCTGTCTTGTAATGTTTTTTTTTTGTTATTGTTTTGTTTTTAAACTTAATTTGTAAAGAAAAAAAAAAAAAAGCCATTTACAAAGCCAAACAGTTGATTTGACCACCATCAGGGGCCTGTACTACGAAGCGTGGTTAACTTACTCAGATGTAACCCAGGGTCAGCCTCTTAAACCGGGGTTGACAAAACCTGGTTTTCTCAAGTGGTGTTAATCGGTACTACGACGCTGAATAAGATGTTGATTTGTTGAACCTGTGTTAACCTAATTGGAGTTTGTGCGCGTTCACATAAAAGGGGCAGGTTGCAGCACACGTCACCATTTTTCAATGATGGCGCGGTCACCTTACTTTAACGAAGAAGAATGCACATTTATTATGTGGAGCTACGAGGAATTTAAATTAACGTTAAGGGGGAAATCGAACACATCGTCTGCCAATAAAGCAAGACAGGCTTGTTGGCAACGTATTGCTGATCGGGTAAATCCGTACGTACAATTCAATTGTTCCCCAAATCTGTTACAGATGATTAACCTGTGGAATGTCTAATATGTGTAAAAAAAATGACCTTCTTTCATTAATTACGCCCAGATGCAACACGATTCAGAAGTGGGCACAGGCCTACTAATAAATGTTAGGTTAATTTAATATTTCCTAAATAGGCTACCTTAACTGTATGATTGCTATTCCTAATCCTGTCAATATTTCAGATGCAATAGCAGTGCCAAACGCACCTGGCAGCAGGTGAAGATGAAATATAAAAACATCCTTCAGAACGGTAGGTTTATATTCATAGCTTGATAAGCCCCACTTCACCTAATTAATGGACATGCATTAGACCTATTTTGATATTAGCAATTACCCACGATTGCATAACACCCTTCTTTGATTTGCATTGTGGATAAATGGCCAGGGAAAACGACAAATGCATCCAGCAGTTTAGATAGAGCAAGTACTACCTTGCGAATCATACGACATACAGTATTCTTGCTCAGATGTTCAGCATCACCGATGAATGAATACATAAATTGTCCACTGGCAAAATAGGCACAAGGCACATTATCTGCTCGATCGTCGGGGCATTGCTACACTGTAAAAAATGACTTGTTTTTACAGGAAAATGCTGGCAGCTGTGGTTACCAGGGAATTCCTGTAAAACATACAGCAGCACAGTAGATAACATTACAGACATAATATGTATATGGATTTACAGTGAATGAACCACGGCTGACTCACATTAAAAGAACTGTTAAATCTACAAACAAGAGCTCTCTTTTTTTGTACATTTAACTGCTGTATTTTTTACAGGAATTCCCTGGTAACCACAGCTGCCAGTGTTTTCCTGTAAAAACAACAGTCTTTTTTTACAGTGTACAATGGGTGATGTTACAGACTTCTGGCCCGATCAGCTGACAAAGATAACGAATTCCCTCGGCTGAGAATCTGTATCTTTCATAGAGAATATTGTCCGGGTATGTCAGCGGATTCTGGCGGTCTTTAAAAACCCCCGCCCTGCGAAGAGAGCCCCTCACAATTTGTGCCCCAATATCAAACGGATCATCCAGGTAGGCCGGCATTGTCTTCGGAGTGATTGAAGGTGAATGGACGGTACTTATAAAGGGAGTGGTTAAGCGAAAACCTCAAGTTAACCGAGAACATAACCTGCTCGGAGCAGGTTTGGCACACAGCATAAATTGCCATGGCACCATACCTCGATCAAAACCTATCCACCTTTCGTAGTATGGGTTAACCGGGAAGTTACTCCACACGTCATCAACTTACTCCCGAAGTTACCCTGATAAGCCAGTAACCCCGCTTCGTAGTACAGGCCCCTGATATAACCGGGTCAAAATAAATAGAACACTGCCATCTACTGGTACCCAGACGCTTAGTACTTGGGGTGAATACTGCCATGAACACTACTGGCCAATAGATGGCAGTAGCAGCCTTGAAAACTTGCCAAACAAAATTCCAGATAATCCGTCTGCTACATTTAAGATGCGTGGAATTTAACAAACGCAAATACAAAAACGTCTATAAACCCAGAGAATATATTCATGAGAGTTTTAGGCACTAGAGTTTAATGCTGTTGTCCGTGGAGCCTGAACAGAGTGTCTGAAATGCATTTGTCCTGTCGTGAACATCTGAGATTACCCTATGCTACCCATAATGCATTGCTGCTGGGCACAGCATGTGCTCACAAAACCTTAAAAATTAGCACATTACTTTAAAACAAAAACATATATCTGATGTTTTCACTTCATAAAACTTCAGACATGACAGTAATTTTAAGTAACTTGTCCAAAATGAGTAGGTTAAAATTTGAACCATAAGTTAAAAATGTATGCCTCTGGATGACTTGGGTGATATTGCGATTATATCAGTATGGTGTTAAAGGAAATGGGTTTTTTTGGGGGGGTCACCAGTTCTCCTTTGCTTACAAAGGACAGAGTGGTTTCTTCTGAAAACAGCTCTCTTCTGTTTGCAGAGGGTACAACAATATACCTATTAGGAAACTTTTAATAGGTAGATCTCAATTGCTTTTAAGTTTTAAAAATGTTTTTCACTGTTCAGCTTGGTTTACTATGTTATCGGTCTAAAAGTTGTCGGACGGCAATTCATCAGAAGATAATTAGTCCGATGATGGTTTTTAAAGTTATCTAAAAAGATAATCTGATAATGAAAACATTATCTTTGATAATTATCTGTTATCGGATTATCGGAAGTGTGCCCACCACTGTGAACAGACCATTGCACTGGTGTCCTGCTTTGCCACATCCACAGCACCACAGAACTGCATTGAGTCCTTGATGGCAACCACCCATGCAGGCAACAAGTCTGAAAAAGCTGTCTCAGTGTATTCTTTACCTGGAAGTGTTACATACAAGTACTGCTCAAAATGTGAAGAAAATAATCACCAAATGAAATGGTAAGCAAGTGAATAACAGCTTGATCGGTGAAAGTTTTGCCATTATTAAGCACCACTCAGCTTCTTTCAGTAGCCCCCTCAACCACACACCTTATCTATCCTATCGGTTACTTAAAGAGTAGTTTTTCATTGGCACAACAAAAGACTGCTTATTTTTATGGGGAAATGCAGTCGGTTAAATTGACATTTTGTGTCAGAGTGAAAGCTTTTTCTGTCATGCCAAGGGGCTTTTGAACAAACTTCTTCCATTTGTCTGGTTTAATGACAGATATTTCTATTCTCTGATGGTATCTCTAAGTGGCAGGCTGCAAGGTCACACTTGTGATTGATTTTTTAAAATGATTATTATTATTTTTTATCACAAGATCATTCATTCAGTTAAAGTCAAAAGAAAACGACTCTGGAGAAATGATATACATAAATATGCACTGAATGTTTTTGAAAACCAAACTGGGATCAGTTATGCAGCAGTGAAAGATTTATTTAAGTGAATGTAACATAGTACAACAAAGTACAGGCCCTGTATTTCTGTGTTTAAAGAAAAGTTTAGATTGTACATATAGACAAGATATTTGGGATTTAATTTGCAAATGCACTTCCTAAGTACTTCTTGAAGTCCAAATAAACAGAAAAGTATTAATTCATCCAAGGAGATATTTTCAGCCTAGTTTTTTGTTTTTGTTTTTTTTCTTGGGGGGGGGGGGGGGGGGGGGGGGTCGTGCCTGTCTAGTTTCAGAAGGATATAAATGTATAGTACTTCAACTAGGGATGTACATTGATGAAAATGAATGGATCTTGGAAATTAAAAAAAACAAGGTCCAGTCCATTCTGAGTTTTGTATAGTGCATCTGAGTCATGTTGTGGGCTATGCATTTTCCTTGAGGGGAGTAGAATATTTGTTCCATCATTTGAGTTGGTATCTTATGAGATGGCTAGGTTAGAAAAGAAATTTTTCTGTAACCATTGATATTTTTAATCAACCTATGGCCAGTAGGAAACGCACATTATTTAAAAATATAAGTTCTAGCTCACCTTTCTGCTGTTTTCCTTTTCAGTCAAGAAGGGCAACAGTCAGTGCCTGTCTGATGCCAGGAATAGATGCCACCCCTGCCTTCTTCTGATGGTAGGATTCATGATCAACTTACCCCTTTACAGTCAAGATCAGGACGGGCCCCAAAGGTTGGCTAAATACTTTGTACAATATCCCTATGAATGAAATGTTTAACAGTTTCTAGTCTCTTAAATCTTAATGGTAGATCATGCGTTTATGTCCAGATTACTTGTTTTAATACAGGAAAAAAGGTATTGATTGGTATTGTATTGGCAGATACTGAATGTTCTAATATCAATATTGTAATGGACATAAAAAAAGTTGTATCATGGCATTCCTAATTTTAGTAAAATTTGGAGGCAAAGTAGACCTTAGTTTAATCAAGAATAAAGCAGATTTTGAAGCAGAATCCTGTAGAATTGAAGCAATTGTATCCTTTATCACTGCAAGACTCAATTGCAGTTTATGCCCAACAACCACATCGTGCAAATGGCAAGTCCACTCATGCTCATCCATGTACCCATGGGTGTACTGGCCCAAAAATGAGATGTGGTCAGGTGCAGTGCTCACCCTGTGGTATCATTTGGAAAGAAAACTTGATTGCATCATAGACCAGCAAGTATCTGAGGTTCTACCTTGAAAGTCAATAAGGGAATAAAAACGTTGTGTAGTGGGCACAAATCCATTTGGGGCATGTCTGATTACACATTAGTATTTAAACCATGGGAAATCCAATGCAACATTTGGCTAGGGTTAATCAAAGTTATTTTCTTCCCATTGGATGTGGGAAAAAAACACCCTGGAGTGCACTGTTGCTATACATGGATGTAATTAAAAGACAATACTGTTATGATAAACACTGCATGGATATGTATTCTGAACTTCTGGATCTGGATCATTGTCCTGATTGGTACCAAATCATACAGGGTCGCACAGAGACACATGCATGATTTCTTGACAATTTCTTGAACTTGTCCAAACTTCTTCTATCTTGGAATATTAAAAATGAAAATTTTGACAGAGTGTACTCTGGATCTGTCCCCGCCTCTCAATCAAATTTCCTTCAGATTGGTTCACAACCTTTTCAGACAGGGTGAACCTTCACCATAGAAGATTCTGCGCCATCAGCTGTGAACTTTTCTGCAGCCTCTGTAGTTTTTCAGTTTTCAGGGCAACTCTGGATTGAGGTGTGAGCAGTGAAGCAAAATCATTTGTTTGACAACTCCTACCAAGAAAGGAAAAGACAAGAAGTGAAATGTTCAGCACAAAATCGTGAGTGATCTTAGTCAGCAACGTGAACCATAGCACTGTATTACACTCATGAAAATCATTGGCAGAAGACAAATCTTCTCAGGGGTAAATGAACACACCATTTTTTCGCCCATGTCTGTATATATCTATATACATAAAGTGCTACGTCTGTCTGTCTGGGATAAACTCCCAAACTATAATATGTAACCCTAAAAGCAAATTATATATATATATATATATATATATATATATATATATATATATATATATATATATATATATATATATATATATATATATATATATATATATATATATATTCTGGATCCTCATGACATGGGGAACAAACTGGTACCATTTTTTTTAAAGTTGAACTGAAAATTACCCCCAAAATAGCCGGCTGTGGGTATGACCAGGCAGATTCAAATTTCCAGCCCTTTATATGTGTTGGCCATCTCTGTTTATTTAATCCCTTTCTACAGCACACTCAGGACAGCACAGCCACAGCACACTCAGCAAAACAACAACATGCTTAGGCTGAGGCTGTGGGTATGACCAGGCAGACTCAAATTTCCAGCGCTGTATATGTGTTGGCCATCTCTGTTTATTTAATCCCTTTCTTCAGCTACTTTATGTTCTCAACTGTTAAGCACCTGACTATCCTGCACAACCCAGTTTGCCTTCCTGTCTGAATACATTCATTTTATGTTTGTAAAATTGCAATGGAAAAACAGTGAAATACACCATGACCTCAATTTTGATTCATTGATATTTACATTTACTGTTACCTACCTTTTCTATGTAATTTTGTTATAAATTTGATTGCAAAACAAAGTTTGCATGAAGGACTTCAAATGTGTTTGTCTTTTAACCAAGTATTTCCAATTAGTTTGGGGAGTCCACCTCTTATAGTTCTGCTGGACAAACTTTAGCCCATTAACTATTATATTTATAAGACATCAGCATTACAAAAACAAATGTTGGGTAATTGTTTTGATTAAAATGATTGGCACTTGGCCTATGTCTAAAACAGGTTAACCCGGGCAGCACCGGGTACCCCAGCTGGTACAGTATATATATATATATATATATATATATATATATATATATATATATATATATATATATATATATATATATGTGTGTGTGTGTGTGTGTGTGTGTGTGTGTTGCACCTCGTTGTATGGACATTCCATCTTTCACCTCATGAAATATCTTTCCATTGGCCGAATGAAAACCATTCATTATTTGTTTTATATAATGCCTAAAATAGATCCCTGTCATTTGATATTTTATTAATTTATAAACAAGAGAAAAGGGACTTACATTTTTGTGTGCCTCACTGGTCCTTTGAGGTCAAGAGATTCCAAACAGTCCAACATAAACTTTAAATAGTATTTCAATCCAATCCAAAATTGTTCTCAGTTAAATTCCAAAAAATGATGATGTAGTCCATAGCTGATGCCGTGCATTGACTTCTTCATGAAAATTCAGTAAAGTATTGTACAGACAGAATTTGTTGAGCTCTTCATTTGACAGTGCTTGAACTTCAGCTAGAGATGTCCCAACGAATACTGCAAATGACTCCAGATGGCTTAAGACGTACTGGATTTGTTTGTTTTGTCTTCGAATAATAAGCACCATCAACAAGGCCGTTGAAATTGTCATTTGTCAGCAAAGCAAACCTCAACATGTTTGTTTTTAAGATAAATGCTGTTGCCGCTCGTGTGAGCATGCGTGGTCACAGCGAGCAATGGTACAAAACCTATTGACCGCACAGTAAATGGAACAAAATGTCAAATGGGATTAATTATCACTATCAAGTGACATACAAACCACCAATTAAATGACAAGGATCTATTTAGGAGATATATAAATACATATACTGAACAACAACAGAAAGGCAAGTATGTTTTCTTATCACTTTATAAGTAGAATTTCTGTTAGATTTTGTACAGGATGTCACACATAATGGCAAATGAAAGTGTGTTCGAGTTTATTAAGTCAATAAACAGAAAGGTAACATTCTGGTTCAGATCACAGTCAACAGTGTGTGTGACCACCATGAGCTGTAATTAATGGAGATTATCTTCTGTGCATGGAACCCACTAAATGGCAAACTTCCTGTTGAGGAATGCCCTGCCGCTCCTCCCTCAAGGCACTCTGGAGTTGAACAACAGTGTTCGGTATTGGGATAAGAGCCAGAACATGATGATCGAGAATGTCCCGTAAGGGTTCCATGGGTCTGTCGCGTGTCCTCCCTGTGCCACCGAACCTCCTCCTTAACCAGATGATAGCTGACTCATGAACATGTAAACTGGCAGTGGTCTGCACTGTCAAACCAGCATCCAGCATGCTAGTGGCACATTCAAGAAGAGTTTACGTGAGGTGTGGCAAAAATACAATAAATTTCAAATGTTATCATTTGCTTTTATAGGACAATCGTACCTCGACAAAATCACCAATCCTAATTGTTACCAGCAGCGAGTCGTTGCTAAAAACATGCCACACCTCTGTAATTCTGTCCACATGCTCGCCAACATCCATGGTCACATTTGTGTGGAAACACATGTTCCGTGACTTAAAACTCACTGTTTATAATCTACATCACTGTGGTAGGCTCAAAATAAAAATTACTCTCCTCCCTACTGTTTTTTTGGAAAACATTTATTTTGTTGTTTAGTGTGTATGCATGTTTTTGTTTGAGTTGCTGGATATACTGTGAACACGAGTTACACAAATGCACGTGTATTCAAAAGATGTCACCCGATGTTTATAAATTGTCCCGTGGAATGCGTCCGCCAGCTCTCCTGTTGCATTTCCAAGTGCAAGAAGAAGCGGCGCAGGACCAGAGGGAAACACGGTGGTATCCGAGTTTGTATGAGGAGTCTTGCGACTGTCTCCGCTGCGCAAACTTTTCTCCAGCGTTCCATCGACTACGCGGGCGGACACAGAGGCTTCTATCTGACCCGTCGATCGTGGGACATGAGATACTCCTGCCATCTATCCATCTCTCCAGCTCGGTCTGTGATGTCTGAGTTCTCGGCAGCTCCCCCAAGGCCGCGCGTCCGATGCAGCGGCGTGAACTTCCTGAATATTCGCCCATTGCAACGCTCTCAATTCTGAGAGCCTTTGGAATACCTCGCAGTAAAAGTCACATTACTGAACACCAGATCCGTGTTAAACAAGAGTTTTCTTCTAAATGACTTCTTTACTCAGCGCGATCTGGACCTATTGTTTTTAACAGAGACATGGATCGGTGACGGCGCTGGTGAGACATCCGTCTTCGGTGAGCTTTGCCTCGCAAACTGTTCATATACTATATAAGCACTCCGAGAGGTTCAGGTAGAGGTGGTGGAGTAGCTTTGGTTTTTAAAAACCGATTCAAGGTACAGTCAATTCCTGTTCAGCGCATTTCATCATTTGAAGTTCAGTGCGTAAAAGTTGACTCTGTGACAACCCCATTGGTGTGTGTACTTGTATATCGACCGCCAAAATCAGATTAAAAACTTCATAAATGAGTTTTCAACTCTTCTGTCTCATTATGTTACATTCTATGATCGACTGTTGATTTTAGGTGATTTTAATATTCATGTTTGCTGCCCTGGAAAACCCATGGTTAGTGAGTTCTGTTCTTTATTGGAATCTTTTGGCCTTACCCAACACATTAATCAGCCAACTCACGTTCATGGCCACACTTTAGATCTCATTTTAACCTATGGGTTTTCAATTGATTCCATGTGTTTTGAGGACATATCTGTTTCAGATCAAACGCCTATTGTGTTCAATGTAAAGTTATGTCATCCCTTGTTTACAACCAGATCCTTGGGCCATTATTCCTATCACATTAACTCTTGCACTGTAAAGAATTTCTCTGAATTTTATTTAACAAATGACATTACCACTAGTCTTTCCACTGCACATCAGCTCCTCTCTAGTCCAGAGGAGTTGATGCTTCTTTTCAATAATTCCTGTGTTGCCATCTTAGACACTGTGGCCCCTCTTAAATTCAGACGTGCCAATTTCAAATCCCAACAGTGGCTTGATGAATCTACCTGCCTCCTCAGGCAGGTTTGCCGTAGAGCTGAGTGGAAATGGAAGAAAGACCACCTTATGGTGTCCCTAGAAATTTTCAGAACTTCTCTGTTAGATTTTCAGTCTGCTGCTAAGAAAGCCAGAGCTAAGCATTATTCTGACATCATAGAAAAACACTCCCACCAGCGAAAAAAATTTGTTTAATTGCATCAATTCCATTGTTAACCCCCAGGTCCCCAGAGGTCAAGGCATCCACTGACCTCTGTAACAAGTTTCTGAAGTTTTTTATTGAAAAAATTAACCGCATTAGGGCACAGTTTTCTCCTGCTGTATCTGAAACCCTCCCACACTTCTTCAGTGCCACACCTATCTTTAACCACTTTGAAGAAGTTTCATACACTGTATTGTGGGATATTGTTAAACACATGAAAACTTCAACAGCTCCTCATGACCCTATCCCCTCCTGAATTATCAAAGATGCATTTGATGTCATTGGTCCAGGCATTCAAATCATCTTAAATTCCTGCCTTGCTAATGCTTTTGTTCCCACCTGTTTTAAGCATGCGGTAGTTCAGCCTCTGCTTAAAAACATAACCTTGACCCAAAGTGTTTAAAAATTTTTAGGCCCATTTCCAAACTACCATTCATTTCCAAAATTATGGAAAAAGTTGTGTTAACACAGCTGCTTTCCTTTCTTAATTCAGCAGAGATCCTGGAGCCATTTCAATCTGGCTTTAAGGCCCGCCATAGCACTGAGACAACCTTGTTAAAAGTAACAAATGACCTGCTGCTCACTCTCGACTCTGGTGACAGTGCTATCCTTATCCTGTTGGATTTGAGTGCAGCATTTGACACTGTAGACCACACAACCTTGCTGACCCGGCTTGAACAGTGGGTTGGGATTAAGGGTTCTGCACTAAAATGATTCCATTCATATCTCCAGCAAAGAACCTTTTCTGTGTCTATAGGCCAGTACTCCTCACTCCCTGCTCCTGTGTCTTGTGGGGTCCCTCAAGGGTCCATCCTGGGTCCTGTTCTTTTCTGTTTATATATGCTTCCATTGGGGAACATAATCAGAAAATTTAATATTTCATTCCACTTTTATGCTGACGATTCTCAGTTGTATCTTCCACTCAAATATGGAAATTTCCTGCAGCCTCTCCTGGATTGTCTGAAAGAAATTAAAATCTGGATGGCCAATAACTTCCTCCAGTTAAATGAGGATAAAAACTGAGGTTATAATTTTTGGCCCCCCAAAATCCATTAACTCCATCTCCAGGAATGTTGGCTCCCTCACTCCATTTGTCAAAACTTATGCAAGAAACTTGGGTGTAATTCTAGACTCCCAATTCTATCTTGACAAACAAATCTCTTCTGTTGTTAAAACTAGCTTTTATCAATTAAGAATTATTGCAAAACTCAAATCTGTTCTGTGTTACAGTGACCTGGAAAAAGTTATCCATGCCTTTATAACTTCACGTCTAGACTACTGTAACTCTCTTTACTTTGGCCTCCCTCAAACACTGGTGTCACAGCTTCAAATGGTCCAAAATGCTGCTGATCGGTTGCTTACTAACAGGAAAAAACATGAACATATTTCACCTGTCCTAGCCACATTACACTGGCTTCCTGTCCAGTACAGGATCCAATTTAAATTACTGTTAATGGTTTTTAAAGCTCTTCATGGCCTGGCCCCTAACTACATAGCTACTGCCATTCATCCTGCTGTTGCTCCCAGTTCTCTGAGATCTTCCAGTAAAGGTCTCCTTCATGTCCCCCGAACTCATCTCAAGTTAAAAGGGGACAGAGCTTTTGCAGTCGCTGGTCCCCGACTGTGGAACCATCTGCCTCCTGATATCAGAGATGCCCCAACTATTACTGTTTTTCATTCATTCATTCATTTCCTTTATTTACCCAGGTAAAAAACTCATTGAGATTGACATTTCTTTTCCAAGAGTGACCTGTTTTTAAATCCAAGCTCAAGACATACCTTTTTACACTAGCATTCGCTACTAATTAACCGTTAACTGGTTATGCCATGTCTTGTCATGTCAATGATTGTTGTGTTTGTATTTTGCTGCTGATGTTGTAATCAGTTGTTTTGTTTCTTTGAATATTTCTTGCTTATTTATTTATTTATTTTTAACTATGTACAGCACTTTGGTCAGTGTAAACTGTGTTTAAATGTGCGTTAGAAATAAATTTTACTTACTTACTTACATGTGCATATTCATTCATTCATTTTCTATGCTCACATACTTCAATTAATGGTCAAGGGCAAGAGGTGGGGTCACTCAGTGGTGGGCACAGTTCAGCTAATCCAATAACAGATAATTATTGAAGCTAATGTTTTTGCTAGCAAATTAGCTTTTCAGATAAGTTTTAAAACCATCATTGGACCAATTATCTTCCGATAACTTTCAGTCCCATAACATTTTTTTTTTTTTTTTTTTGCTGTTAGCAAAGTTTGCCAGTCAAAAACAATTGTAAACCCTAAAATCAAAGATTTTTGTCTGTCTGTTGTGTGTTTGTGGCAAACTGGCTTCCTGTTGCTTGCTGATGATGTCATCATTAAGTGCAAGACGTGACTGGCCCGGTTGACGCAGGGAGCATTGTGGGTAGTGCAGTTCAGGTTCACTTTGGATGTTACACTGTTACCATCTGCTTGACGCAAACAAATCAGACTAATTTTAACATTATTTATTTCTTTGTGGCTGACGGGATAATTTAAATTGCCAAGACTCGGTGAGAGAGAGGAGCTCTCACGACGCAGCTGTGTGTACAGAGGGACTTTTCTTCACCGTTTAGACACTGTTTTGGATTTAAAAAATGGACGCTTTATTTCTTCAGATGAATCCCACTGGAACTAAGAGGCAAGAATTTATATTTACTACGTGTATTTTACTCCAATCAATGCATTAATGAACGTATTTCAGTTGTTTAAGCTGCAGGGTTCAAAACGTGTGAAAAAAGCACCAGCTTTTTAGTTCGTGTATACAATACTGAGAAACTGTGACTTCTAATACCGTGTTTTACTGCTTTTGAAAGATGATGACAGTGTTTGGGGTTTTATTTTTTTATTCATTAATTTTCCGCATGTTCTTATGGGTTTATGATCCTTGAATTTACCCAGCAGCGAAAACATGAATGATAGTGAGATGTTGCATTAGCGCCACATCCCTCCCAAACTAAGACACGACCCCACAGCCACACATGGCCTTGCACCTATGGAAAGTATGAGAACAACCTGTCCTGTGGGAGAGGAAATGCGCAAGGAGCTGAAAAAGCAACCCCAAAGACCACAGACCAGTGGCCCCACCACCAATGAAATAGAGCACACAGGGGTGAAGCTGCCCTGTGAGCAAAACACATAGGACACAGAGATAATGGGCCAGTGCTCCCACCTGGAGCAAGACTTAGCAACACTCCATAGAGCCATAGCACAGCAGGCATGCACCATCCCCAGCCACCTGGGAGGCAATCCATACCACCAAAAGGCTACACTAGACAACCCCCCCCCCCCAGTCCGTGCATGCTCCCCCCAACAGAGCCACAAGGCAACAACAGCATCAGTAGAAGCTTTTAGTAGAAAGCTGTTTCCGAAATGTCAAAGGTTTTGTGGAGCTGTCGACTATAACTTGACACACTCTGTGCACACATGTGCATTACTCTCTTTGAATGATCAGATTTCCACTTCACATTCTCAGTTTGAAGCTCTTAATCATGCTGTGGGCTTTTCAAAACCATACACATGGAGCCAGGATTTACGTTTACACACGAATCAATCATTTGATGTGTTCCACTCCAAATGAGTGTGGCGCAGTGTTTGACTCCATGTGAATTATCAAGTGGAAAATAGTGAAAAGGGAATGCATGTTGAAAAGGAAGGACAGAATAGTTATGTTGATGTCTCATTTTTTTCCCCTCTGATAATGTCAGGAAGCATTCTGAATGGTAAACATGTTCAGCCTGAAATATGTTTTTGTTGATAGACTGGGTGTTCATAAAACCAAATATGAAAAAAACACAGCATCGATCAGCACAGATAAAAAAATTCATTTTTGAATGTCACTTCTTGAATTTATCACCTCCTTGGCCACATGCATGAGTCTTAATTTCTGTTTTGACCTGTATGGGTGGTTAGACGTTTCATTCATCACTAAAATTTAGGAAAACAGATTTCATTGTAGATCAGCTCTTTTAAATATTCACCAAAATTGTGATGACAGCAAAATGGATTAATCTGACTTAAGTAACTTTAATGGGGTCATACTATTCAATGAAGGAAGCATATCAACAAAAAATAAATAAATAAAAGCAAATGGTTAGTGCAACCAAATCCCACGAAAAATGCTGTAATTCATATAATGGACTATTTTTCTATCCAGTGGGACAATCAGTGTCAAATGACATACTGCAATCCACCAAGTAAATGACAAGGATCTACCTACTTATCATATAAACAGTCCTATCATGACCATCTACAGTGCACTGTCTAAGAAAGTAAGCATATTTGTGGGTGTGTCCAGCTCATTTTTGGTATTTGCACAGTGTGTAATCTGAGCACAGAAAAGTGCAAAAAATGGATGTATTTGTGGCACACCCAAAAGTGTGTGACCACTTTTGTAATAATTCAGAATTTAATTCATAATTAATTTGTTTCTCTTAACTTTGACGTCTGATATCAGCCTGGGAAAAGTATGAACTTTTCTGATGGTTACTTTTGTACTGCGAAATGTGGAAAGGAACAGTGAAGTTCAGTAACACATCATGTGGAACTGTTAGCACATGAGCAGTTGTCCCCAGGTTGCTTAAGGAGGAAACTTCAGGTCAAACCACAGATACGATCTGAAAGACTAAAGCCCCTGTCACACATAGCAAGAATGTGCAGGATATGGCAAATATTGCCATAATCGGACGCAGTCAGGAGACAAAGAGGTGTGGTCAGCAGTGTCAGAACGCATCTGGATTACCTCGTCCACACCTGTCCTGCACGATGGCATCCAAAGCACATGTAGACACCAGGTAAATAACACAGACTGCTGTCAGACGGCCATAAAAGGCGTTGAAGACTGCCCGATGTCCAAACGTCTACATGACAAACATGGGCCCAGACTTGGAGGGAGCACTGTGTTCCTCTCTTTGCACAGTCCCTGCCGGTACTGAACATCAGAGTACAGTCAACGTATGGACCGGACCCACACCATATGTGTCAAAGCTGGCATGGTGTGGTCACTCACTCACTCATGCAATCACATCTGCACTCGTATTCCACTTCCCAGCACTACTGACCTCACATGTGTGTGCGTAGAGCAGAGGTGCTGGACTGATGACATGATCGCTGGGTGTGTATGTGTGTTCACAACGGCTGAATAAACAGCTATGTGAGCGCACATGCACGTGAGTCATGGAGTTGTATATAAGAACTAGAGAGCACAGTAGCGTTGAGCCGTGTGCCGATAAGGAGGCGTGATCGCCATTTTAATTCTGGGCAAGTTAGTGATTTGCGTACATAGAAGTTCACTTAGTCTCGTCAAGAAACACATGGAATATGCCGGAAAGCTGCGCATGTTGGCAAAGCCACAAACGGAGAAACAAGGGAGACAATATTTCCTTCCATAAGTAAGTGGTTTTGCTTCTTCTTGTCACTTTGTCCATGATATTTGGATGATAAACAGCTGTATGTCTCCTGCCGTACCTGTGTCGCCCGATGACATGAACCATTAACTCTTCACTTATGTCTAGTTGATATTTTCCACTGCTAGACCAATGTCTAGTAAAAAATACGTATCGTTAGTGATTAAAATAGTTCGACAAGACTGGGGATTTTTTTTTATTTGCACCTTAAAATAATGAGATTATAATGACCCATGCTGTGCCGTTCACAGTCACACACACACATAGAGATATGTACCCACACCACTGACTTCATGAATGAAACTCGGTCAATAAAGGATAATTGTGCAAAACTATAACATATATAAATGTATTGTAATGGTTTTAGGAACCACGCTGTGTTGAACACAGCAGCAGCTCAACCTAGCAGCGTAGCTTAACAGCGCAGATCCGTCAATACTAATATTTGGGAATGTGTGTGTGTGTCCGAGTAAGTTTAATACTTTCCTGACATAATTTGTCATTTCATTTTACTGTCTCGATATCCAGGTCAAAATGGCATTTTAACACATATTTTGCGAGCATTTTTCTGAGTGTGTTTAGTCGCGAATCTCCATTGAAAATGCATTAACATCCGGTAACTTCATCAATATTTTGCCCGGTTAGGAGACGTCATGTCACTGTCCATGAAGGGACATTTTTGTTTAGTGTGCAGCAATGGGACTGCGCTCTCTAGTTCTTATATACAGCTCCAGCTGCTGGACACTGCTGGCAGTGGGTCAGGCTGTCCCATGCATCAGACACAGCCTTTCCAGGGAACTTTAATTTCTTTTTTGTGTGTTTTGGCTCACTTCAACAGCACAACACAACTCTGAACACCACGATGGTTGGATTATAACATTGGATTTATTTTTGCCTGGCACAACAGTTCCACGTCATATCTCCTACAGTTAGAAGGTGATCATACAGCAAGCCACTGAGCAGATGATTCGAGACCCTGCAAGCCTTATGATAGACGTGGGTGTGGAATCCATTATCTTAGCGTGGAAATTAGTTCAGAAAATCTATTATGTTGATAGTGCAGTTTATCTGCCAGGGAGGGGAATTCAACAAGTTGAGACTGTGGCCTGCTTCCGTAGACGTGTCCATAAAAATCACAGAGGGATATGCTTTGCAAACTTAATACCCGTTACTACATTGGATGATGTTGAAACTGAGGATGGCCTGTTGGCTGTTCCAGCAATATCAAATATTTTGTATCTGCTACCTACAACCCGCGTGGAATGTCTCAAACCTAAATCTTCTTCCAGGCATCTTATATAATGCTACTCTGGAACCACCCCTAACTCCAAACAGTCCAACTGTCAACCCCACTGAGGTCTTTAGTCTGCGTCTCATTAACATAAGATCACTATCCTCAAAATCATTGCTGATTAATGATATAATTATGGATCATCACTTAGATATGATTGGGTTAAGTGAAACTTGGCTTAAACCTACACCCTGAAATGAGGCCTGCCCACTGGCAAAAACATTTAATCACATATAATCACATATAACTCGTTTGAGCATCTGATTCTCCGCTCTCCCCATGATGCTACGTATTGCCAAGGTCAGAAGAATAAAAATCAGCCGTATTATTTTGTCACTGTATATAGGCCCCCTGGCCCATACTCTGAATTCTTAGATGAATTTGGTGTGCTCATCTCTAACTTGTCAACTAGTGCAGACAACAATCTGTTTCATGGTGACTTCAACATTCATATAAATAAGCCTTCTGATCCCCTCTGCAAATCATTTATGGAAATTATGGATGCATTAGGATTTCAGCAACGCATTCAGGACTTGACGCACATTAGTGGAAATACCCTGGATTTGGTTCTCGTATGTAGTATTGCTGTCACAATATATTGACATCGTGCTTCTTGCATCGGTGGTCTCTGCTCACTCACTTATTAGGTTTACAGTTTCGCTGTCATGTTTAGTGGAACAGCAACCTTATTTATCACTGCAGCGATGCATCAACTCCTCAACTATGACTGAACTCGAAGCTAGACTGTCTGATATCTTAGCTTCATGTTTGGAAAATGCCCAGTCAGTAGACAGTCTTGTGGATAGTTTAAACTCAGCACTCAAAACTACACTCAACACGATTGCCCCACCTTTATTAAAGCTACACCCCCCAAAACACAGTTACCTTGGTTCAGTGATTACTTGCGTGACCTCAAGCATAAGGCTAGAGATCTAGAACGGAAATGGCACAGTTCAAAATTATAAGTATTCCACCTTGCGTGGCGTGATGTTATCTTAGACTATAAGCATGTACTGCTGGCTACAAAGCGGGCCTATTACTCTGATATGATCAACAAAAACAAGCATAACTCAAAGTTCTTGTTCAACATGGTGGTAACACTTATTCATGGACAAGTACCTGCAAGTCGCTCTCCTTGTACAGCACAAGATTTCTTGGATTATTTCAAGAAGAAAATAGAAGACATTAGGTTAAACATATCCCAGCATGCCTCAACCCAGCCACTACACCCTGCTATTGAGGCAGGTGCCATTATTGAGGTATTACCTAGATTTGCAGAATTTGGTAGTATCTCACTAGGTGTGCTGATGAAATCTGTAACATCTACAAAAAGCACAACCTGCTTATTTGATTCTCTACCAACAAAACTGTTTAAGGATCTGTGGCCCACTCTTGGGCCGACTGTGCTGGAAATGATTAATCTCTCATTAACTTCTGGATCTGTTCCTAAATGACAGTCTGCTTTTAGAAAATATTATTCCACAGAGACAGCTCTCACTCAAGTGGTGAATGATCTTCTGCTTGCAATGGATTCGGACACCACTACGGTTCTGGTGCTGTTTGATCTCAGCGCTGCGTTTGATACCATGGATCATCATTGTTCCTACTGTGTTTTGTGCAATAACACTACCTCTAACCTTAGTGACATGAAATTTTGGGTTCCACAAGGGTCCATCTTAGGCTCCTTGCTTTTCTCCCTTTATATAGCACCCCTTGTGCACATATTACGTCGTTTTGGAATTACCTTTCACTACTATGCTGATGATACTCAGTTATACATGCTGATAACTGTTGGTAATCTCATCCACATAAAATCCTTAGAAAATATAGAATAAGAATCTCTAAGAATCTCTTCTACACTCAACAAAAATATAAACGCAACACATTTGGTTTTGCTCCCATTTTGTATGAGATGAACTCAAAGATCTAAAACTTTTTCCACATACACAATATCACCATTTCCCTCAAATATTGTTCACAAACCAGTCTAAATCTGTGATAGTGAGCACTTCTCCTTTGCTGAGATAATCCATCCTACCTCACAGGTGTGCCATAACAAGATGCTGATTAGACACCATGATTAGTGCACAGGTGTGCCTTAGACTGTCTACAATAAAAGGCCACTCTGAAAGGTGCAGTTTTGTTTTACTGGGGGGGGGATACCAGTCAGTATCTGGTGTGACCACCATTTGCCTCATGCAGTGCAACACATCTCCTTCGCATAGAGTGGATCAAGTTGTCAATTGTGGCCTGTGGAATGTTGGTCCACTCCTCTTCAATGGCTGTGCGAAGTTGCGACGACGAACTGGAGTCCGGTCAAGACCCCGATGAGGATGACGAGCATGCAGATGAGCTTCCCTGAGACGGTTTCTGACAGTTTGTGCAGAAATTCTTTGGTTATGCAAACCGATTGTTTCAGCAGCTGTCCGAGTGGCTGGTCTCAGACGATCTTGGAGGTGAACATGCTGGATGTGGAGGTCCTGGGCTGGTGTGGTTACACGTGGTCTGCGGTTGTGAGGCTGGTTGGATGTACTGCCAAATTCTCTGAAACACCTTTGGAGACGGCTTATGGTAGAGAAATGAACATTCAATACACGAGCAACAGCTCTGGTTGACATTCCTGCTGTCAGCATGCCAATTGCACGCTCCCTCAAATCTTGCGACATCTGTGGCATTGTGCTGTGTGATAAAACTGCACCTTTCAGAGTGGCCTTTTATTGTGGGCAGTCTAAGGCACACCTGTGCACTAATCATGGTGTCTAATCAGCATCTTGATATGCCACACCTGTGAGGTGGGATGGATTATCTCAGCAAAGGAGATGTGCTCACTATCACAGATTTAGACTGGTCTGTGAACAATATTTGAGGGAAATGGTGATATTGTGTATGTGGAAAAAGTTTTAGATCTTTGAGTTCATCTCATACAAAATGGGAGCAAAACCAAAAGTGTTGCGTTTATATTTTTGTTGAGTATAGATTGGCAATGTTATATTTTCTGGTTTACCGCAGTCCAGCATTAGGGGTTTCTAATTGGTTCAAAATGCTGCTGCCAGACTTCTGACATGAAGCAAGAAGTTGGACCACATTAGACCCATTTTAGCATCTCTTCACTAGCTTTCTGTCCCAGTGAGATCAGATTTTAAGGTTCTGCTACTAGCCTACAAATTGTTCACGGACTGGCACCTCCCTACTTAGCTGAACGAATTAAACCCTATGTATCAGACCAGCCTTTGTGTCCTACTTTGTATCCCTAGGGTGAATAAAAAGTCTGCGGGTCACAGAGCTTTCTCTTATTGTGCCCCTGTTCTGTGGAATGATCTCCCTGCATCAATAAAACAGTCAGATTCTGTAGAGATTTTCAAGTTCAGACTTAAGACATACTCATTTTCCCTTTCGTATGGCTAGAGTACTGGCATAGTATGTTACTATGCTTTTTTCCCTATTAAATTCATTTTATTAGGAATCAGAGTGGGCAACTTTATCTAAATTCTGGGTCTTTAAGTGAAGCCTCGGTCAAGTGGCCAGCGACCACCTTAGTATTTCTTCTGTTTTTCTTGTTGAATGAATGAATGAATGAATGAATGAATGAATGAATGAATGAATGAATGAATGAAAACTGTTTATTTCGAACATTTGATACAACAACAATTACAAGATAGATCAGTAAAGACAACAACAAAAAAGTTCCTACTGTGTACCCAACATGTCCGAAAAGGGGTAGGGTGAAGCATCAGCTTATTTATCCCTACCCCTTCTTCCCCACAACCAGTAATACCCTTTGCCACATATACACATAAATTCCTACACACCTAAACCGATATCAATATATATATATATATATATATATATACATATATATACACACACATACATATACACATCAACATACACATATACATATATACACATATATATACACAAACATAAATATACACCTACACATACCTACTTACATACAAAATACTATATATTTACAAGCCGAAGCAAACAACAAAAACACCCTAACCCTCATTACCCTTCCTCCTCCCTATACCCAGAAAAAAACCATATTTTTGTACCGCTGTTTGAACTGGTTCATGCTTGGACATTGCTTGAGCCCCACTCCCAATCTGTTCCACATCCTCACCCCACAGACAGAAATACAGAAACCTTTTAATGTTGTTCGTGCCCACTGATGCTTTAAATTAAATTTCCCCCTCAGACTGTAATCCCCTGATCTGTTAAAAAACATATTTTTAATATTTGCTGGAAGTAAATTGTTTATTGCTTTATACACAATTTGTACTGTTTGAAAATGAACCAAGTCTGTGAATTTTAAGAATTTGGATTGTAAAAATAGTGGATTTGTATGATCTCTATAGCCAGTATTATGAATAATTCTTATAGCTCTTTTCTGCATTACTGACAGTGATTGTGTTGTACCTTTATAAGTATTACCCCATACCTCTGCACAGTACTGTAAATATGGTAAAACCAGTGAGCAGTAAAGAATGCGGAGTGAGTTGTGGTCCAGAATATGTTTCGCTTTGTTTAGAACTGAAATGCTTCTTGACAGTTTACTTTGTATATGTTTTATATGAGTCTTCCAGTTTATCTTATCATCTATTATCACCCCCAGAAACTTATTTTCATGTACCCTTTCAATATCTACCCCCTCGACTTGTAACTGAACCTGTATATCTGTATTACAATAGCCAAATAACATGTATTTGTTTTACTTAAGTTTAATGATAATTTATTTCTGTCAAACCATATTTTCAATTTTCCCATTTCCATACTGATCCTCCTCAGTAACTCCTGCAAATCCCCCCCTGAACAAAAAATGCTTGTGTCATCTGCAAATAATACTAATTTTAATATTTTGGAAACATTGACAATATCATTTATATAAATTAGAAACAGTTTTGGACCCAATACTGACCCCTGTGGGACGCCACAAGCATTGTCCAAGCATGATGATGTATATTCCCCCAACTTCACAAACTGTTTTCTGTTACTTAAGTAGCTTCTCACCCAGTGCAACACCAACCCCCTAATCCCATACTGTTCAAGTTTATTGATTAATATGTCATGATTAATTGTATCAAAAGCCTTTTTAAGATCTATAAATATTCCAACTGAATGTAATTTGTGGTCTATGGCGTTTGTAATCTCCTCAACTGATTCTATTAATGCAAGTGATGTTGAACTATGTGCTCTGAATCCATATTGACTATCAGTAAGTAATTTATGTTTATTTATGAATTTGTCTAATCTATTATTGAATAACTTTTCTAATAATTTGGAAAATTGTGGAAGCAAAGAAACAGGTCTATAATTTGTGAAGTGGTGTCTATCCCCAGTCTTATACAGCGGCACAACCTTAGCTATTTTCATTTGATTGGGAAATTTACCGGTTTGAAATGATAAGTTACAGATGTATGTTAATGGTTCTACAATCCATTCAATGACCTGTTTTACCACCACCATATCAATTTCATTTAAATCGGTAGATGTTTTATATTTACAATTATTCACAATGTCTATAATTTCATTTCCATCCACTGCTGTGAGGAACATTGAACAGGGATTTCTTTCTATGAGATTATTATCCCAATCCTCAGGTTGGGAATCGGGAATTTTTTCTGCCAAGCTTGGTCCAATATTTACAAAAAAATTATTAAAACCGTTGACTACCTCATCCTTATTTTCCTTCTTGACATTATTATCAATGAAATACTGAGGGTAACTCTGTTTTTTATTACCATTTTTGATAATGCTATTTAATATATCCCATATTCCTTTAATATTGTTTTTGTTATTATATAATATGTTACTATAATATTCCTTCCTACATACCCGTATAATATTAGTTAATCTATTTTTGTATTTCTTATATCTATTTTCTGCCTCTTTAGTCTTTAGTTTTATGAATTCTCTATACAGTGTATTTTTCTTATTACATGCATTTCGTAACCCTTTCGTCATCCATGGTCGAGCTTGGATTTTTTGTTTTCTGTAGTCTTGTTTAATTGGACAATTTTTATCATATAATGATGTAAATATTTGTAAAAAAGTTTCATATGCACTATCAACATCACTTTCACTGTATACCTTTTCCCAGTTTTGCTCCTGTAAATCCTTCTTTAGTGTGTTCATGTTTTCCTCTGTCCGCACTCGCCTGTATTTATTTTCTCCTCTGGCTGATTCCGCCGATGGTTTCTATTATAAACGATGAAAACTGGTAGATGATCACTAATGTCATTGATTAATAATCCACTCACAGTGTTATTCTCAATATCATTGCTGAATATATTATCAATTAAGGTGGCACTATGGGATGTAATTCTGCTTGGCCTGGTGATTTTTGGATATAAACTCATACTGTACATTATACTGATAAATTCATCTGTTATTTTATGCTTATTTGGATTGAGCAGATCAATATTTAAGTCACCACAAATGAACACAGTTTTTTGATTAGTTTTTGAGAACATTTTTCCCATACAGTCAGTGAATGTTTCAATACTAGATCCTGGTGCTCTATATATACAGCTGACTAATACATTTTTGCTTTTTTCTTCACATATTTCAATAGTTATACATTCTAATAAGTTATCAATCACAGTTGTCATATTGTCTACTATTTTATAATCCATGTTCTTATCCACATACACAGCCACTCCTCCTCCACTCTTATTCTTTCTGTTTACACAATTAAATTCATATCCATCCAGTTCAAAATCCATTCCTTTATCTTCATTGATCCATGTTTCTGATATAGCAATTATGTTAAATATTTTTTTAAACTGACTTAAATATTCTTTAATGTTGTTAAAGTTTGCATATAGACTTCTGCTGTTGAAATGGATTATTGATAATTTGTTATCCGTTTTAATGATCCGATTAAACTGTTCATCTGTATAATAGCAACAACTGTCATTGATATTTGAGAAGAAATTATTGTCTGGGTCTATATCGTGCTCCAAGTCCAGTACATTGTGGTCTGTGTATTTAAATGTTCTCAGTTCTACTTTTCCATGATCAGCAATCCTTTGAGTTATATCCTTCTTGTCTCCAGATGTAGATGAATAGGTAGTAGATGAATAGGTTCCTCTGGTCTGTGTCATGGTGTTGTGATGTGTTTGTGTCCTCATACCTTATTGGTCATATCTGTCCAGATCCTCGCTTTAAGAAACACTATTGTTCATATTTGTCCAGCTCCTCGATGTTCCTTATTGCCATGACTTTTGCTTGTTCTGGTGATCCGTTCAGTTTGATGAATATTTTACAGTTTGAAGTCCATGTGTGCTGGATTTTTCCCTGTTTCTTCAAGAAGCGTGCTTTCCTGGCGATGTCGGCATTCCGTTTGGTGAGATGTTCATTGATGAATACGTTTGTCCCTTTCAGTTTTCTTCCTTGTTTTAACAGTGCTGTTTTGTGTTTTCTGTTGATGAATCTCATGATGACGGTTCGTTTATCACCGTCATTTCTCCGGGGCAGAGGGTGGCACGCTTCAATGTTATTTAAATCCATTTCTATACCTTTAGATAGGAGGAAATCAGCAACCTGTTTTTCCACAGAGCTGACCTCCTGTTCACTGGGCTCCCCTCCGCTCTCATCTGTTACCGCCCGTGCGTAGGACCGTGGTTTGATGTGAAGACCTGTGATGATGACGTCGTTGATTCTGGTGTACTGCTCCAATTCAGCCACTCTATTTTCCAGCTGCACCAGATGCCGGTCTTTCTCGGCATTCTGGAGCCGTAATGCCTTCACCTCCTCCACCAGATCCATGATTGATTTCTGTTGCTGCTTCACAACAGAAATCTCCTCTGATAAAAAGTCCAGAGATTTTTTAATATCGTCACCTTCCTCCGCTGTCAGAACCTTCTTAGGCCCCATGGTCGGTTTATGAGCAGCTTGTCGATCGCCGATGTTAACAGCCTGCGTTGTTTATCACCGGGATGGATCTGCACTGCGCTGGTGCCGCGCGGCCTCGGTGTTTCCGCGCTGATGGATCCGCGGTGGCTGCACGAGGCCTCGGGGAAGCGGCACTCGTGACGCGCGGCTCTAATGACGCAGCGCGCGGCCTCAGTGAATTCACCACGTTGAGCGGGCCTCGGACGTTGTTGCTGTCCAGTCGCGGGGCTAAGTTGCCGGTTGAGGTGGTATTCCCACTGTCCGGGTTGGCAAACACCGGCGTGGCAGATGGCAACTACAAACACCACCTCTGAAAACTCAGGTACAAACTTTTTGCAGCTCGCTCTGACGACACGCAGCTCTGACTGACAGTGACTGACGCAGCCTCACTCTCACTCTCCTAATCAATGAGACTCCGCTATCCACCGTCCACTGTGTTCTGTCTCTTGCAGCAGGTACAGAGTCACAATTCTCTTCACAATTCCAGTATCAGCTTAATGTTGTTGCTTAATGCTGACAAATTACACTGTATTTGTTGGCTTTCTGATGCCTGATTCTGTTTTCTTTTCCTCTCTGTTTGAGGTGTGGCTCCATCCCGAGATGGGTACCGTGTCTGTTTCTGAAACCCTCCTGTCCTGTGCACCAGCAACATTTCCTGTGTATTCATTTTGTGAATTGTTTTGTAATTTGTGTCAGTAGCATGGCCCAAGCAGAGGGTCACCCCTTTAAGTCTGGTCTGCTTGAGGTTTCTTCCTCAGAGGAAGTTTTTCCTTACCATTGTCGCCTGTGTGCTTGCTGTGGGGATGGTAAGGTTAGACCTTACTTGTGTGAAGCGCCTTGAGGCAACTTTGTTGTGATTTGGCGCTATATCAATGAAATAAATTAATAAAAAAATCATATTACAGTGGTGAGATCTGTTCAGCTCTGAGACTGATGCATGCAATGACGCGTTACTGCGCTTGTGATGATGGAGAGGTGCAGCTGCCTGTGGTATATAGAGATATGATACAGAATAGTTCACATTATTTTGTCTCCCATGGGAAGGAATGGACAAATATCTGTACTGTAAGGTCTATTGTGGATATAACAGCCTGTTCAGATTTGCGGCGGCATACGTACAGTTGCGCACAGTGCTTTCAGTTTGATAGTCGCTGTTCACATTCACGGTACATGATGAAGCGTGCCACATACACATCAACAGTTCCTTTGCGCTCCAGGGGGTGGGGGTGGGGGGCGGGGAAGGAGACATTGGAGGTGGACATGCAGGTTATTACAGCAGGCTTGTGTGATTAGATTAGATTTATTGGTCGCCATAGGGAAATTTGTCTTCACCAACTGTACAATACATTGTACATAACAAGACAGACAACGCAATAGCACATCACAGGACAGACAGCAACAATATCATAGTAGCACAGCACAAGATAGACAATACAGACTTCTACAATAACACTGATAACAACAGTAACAAGCAGCAATACATGGCAGACAGACTAGTCAGTGGGGCTTGCTGTTGAGTGCTGCTATAGCTGCAGGGATCAGGCTCCTCCCGAGGCGAGCCCTCCTAAACTTAATGCTTCTGTATCTTTGCCCTGAAGGAAGTGGAATGATGAACTGGTGGAGTGGATGAGTGGTGTCTTGTACTATAGAGTTTGCTATACAAATAATGGATCTGTTGTTCAATTCTATGAAGTTTGGTGTAGAGAGTCCGATGATTTTGGCAGCTATGTTTGTGATGCGTGTGAGTTTGGCCCGGTTTGTGACAGAAAGCATGGTAAAGAAACATGAGGAACAGTACAGAATAATGGGTTGAATGATACTTTGATAAAGTAACAACAGCAAGTGGGGTGCAACGTGTAGTCCTTTGAGTTTGTGGATGGCTGACAGTCTTTGTTGTTGTTTTTTTAATCTCCTTGGTGTGTTATTCCTAAGTATTTGAAAGTGTCCACTGCCTCAACTATTTGTGTGTTTATGATGGTGGGAAGCTGGAGTTGGGGGTTGGGGGGGGGTGGCTGACCAGAAGTTCCTTTGTTTTATTGTCATTTATTTGGAGATGGTTGTCCGTACACCATTTGGTGAAGTGAGTGATTGTGTTGTGGTAGTCCAGGGTGGATTGATTTTCTGAAAGAAGTGCAAGGATGGCTGTGTCATCTGAATATTTGAGGTATGATATGGTTGGTGATATGCTTAGGCAGTCATTGGTGTAGAAAATGTACAGGAATGGGCTCAACACACATCCCTGTGGGACCCTGGTGTTAATGGTAAGTACAGGGGATGTGGTTGAGCCCACCCTTACTGCTTGTAGTCTGTCTGTGAGGAAGTTGTAGATAAGATGGATCAGATGGGGGGAATGTTGAGATGATAAAGCTTCTGGATCAGCAGATGTTTCTGTAGGGAGTTGAAGGCGGAGCTAAAGTCTACAAATAGTATCCTAGCAAAGTTGCCTGGAGAGTCCAGATGCTGGAGGAGGAGGTGCAGCAGGCGGGCCACAGCATCCTGTGTACCTCTTTTTGCCTTATAGGCAAATTGGAGGGGATACACGTGTGGTGTGACAAGTGGAAGAATGATGTTCAGCAGCAGTTTCTCCAGGCATTTCATGATTATGGATGTTAATGTTGTGTGTTGGGGGGTTTGGCTGGACATTTTGGTGCTGCTTTTCTTTTCTTTGCTCTCCAGGTGGTATGCAAACTGTTTTTTCTGTGGAGAAGGTGCTGGCGGAAGAGTCCTTCACCCTCATCAGAACTATTGGCTGCACCTGTGGAGGATGTTCACGTGCAGGCCTAACGACTTGCAGCACCTGTGGATGATGCTCACGTGCAGACTTAAAGACTTTCAGCTGAAGCAGATTATGAGATGGCGTTCTGCATTTAAGCCATGAGTGATTTGAGCAGAATTGCCGGGGACTCGACCTTGTGACGTTCGTTTGTGAGACGCTGAGGACCGCGCCAGGGTTTGACACATCGTGGCTGTGAAGGTGAGGGACACATGCTGTCAGCACACATCAGAGGTGATTACTGTCTGAATAATTGTTAATAGTAATTTGGCGTTTTGTTACGCAGTATATTTGAACATTGATGAGAATTGTGCAGTTTGCTCCTCACTGCCGTGGCATACAGATTGATGTTCCTCCACCTGTTGTGAGAAGCTGCTCATTTACATAAAGTTTAAATTCAGACCTGAATGTGTTGCTGATAGTGTGTGCTTCTGAAGGATATTTGGTGTAGCTCTGTTGACTTACCTCACCTTTTCCGTCCTTCACAGAGTCAGTTTGTTATATCCACCTGGGGGGTGTTCGGTGGTGAACCTGAGTCCAGAAGTGCCGGGCTTTGATCCATTTGGAGAGCGTGCCGTCCTTCACCTTGCCAGGCAGCTGACAATTTATGTTGTACACGAATTATTGCACAGGAGGGAAATAAATTTGTTTCTTGGAACCGTTTTCTGGTTATTTAGCGCTGGGCCCTTGTCAGACGCTGGTTCGGTTCTCTGACCCGCATCAGCACATAACAGTTAAGGCTATGGGATGGTAATGAATAAGTTCAGTAGGTCCAAGTTTTTTTGGCATTGGGATTATAGTGGCAGTTTTCCATAATGTGGGCATTGTGACAGTCTGATAAGATTGGCAGACAAGTGAGTGCAGAATTGGGGAGAGCTCCATGCCACAGGTTTTAAGCACCCTGGCTGGGATGCCATCAGGCCCTGGAGCCTTGCCAGGCTTGCAGCGGCTCAGCTGGCATTGTACTGCCTCCTCTGTGAAGGGGGCTGGTTCCTCAGGGTCTGGTGGTGGGAGGGTTCTCAGCAAGGCCTGACACTCGGATGAAAAGTCCTGGTTGTCAAAACGGGTGTAGAATGTGTTCAGATCTTTAGTGAGGGTCTCTGGGTCACTGACTGTACATGTGAATTTGGGTTCACATCCTGTCAGGGTTTTCACCTTCTGAATAGCTTGCTTGGTGTTCATATTACTAATTGTAATTCAAGTTTGTTTTTGTAGTCCAGTTTAAGCTTTAAAAACCTTGTTCCTTATGTTCCTATTTGTTGCCTTGAGGCTGATCCAGTCCTTGTGCCTGAAGGATTTGTGTTTTTCTTTCAGGCTCTGTTTAATTTGTGGAGTGATCCATGGTTTAGAATTGGGATATATTTTTTATTGTTTTAGTTGGGATAGTGGAGCTTATGCAGAATTTGATGTAATCTGTTATGACAGAAACCCTGTCATTCAGATCTCCATCAAAAATGTCCCAGTCAGTGCAGGCCAGGGAGCCTTGTAGTTGGGTAATGCGTCGTCTGACCATTGGGGGGGCGCTGTGGCATTGTGGTTTGTGGCATTTTAGCTCTTGTTTATACAGCGGAAGAAAACAGATAATGTTATGATCACAAGTCCAAGTGGTGGATATAAACAGGCACAGAAAGCATCTGTGATGTTCCCGTAGCACAAGTTCAAGATATTTCCCCTTCTTGTTGGAATATCCACATATTGTTGAAGTGATGGTAACACACAGTCCAGTCTACAGCTGTTGAAATCCCCCAGAATGAACAGCGGAGCATCGGCATACTTGGCTAACATGGCGTTAGCATCCTCGGCTATTGGCTCCACTGCCATGTTGATGTTAGCACTGGGGGCTACGTGGATGGAGCTGACAACAACAGTGGGGAATTCCCGGGGGAGATAGAAGGGACAGAGGGATAGGGTCAGCAGCTCCAGGTTAGGTGTACACACTTTACAGTGCACTTTGATGTTATTACACCACCTGTTGATGTAAAAACAGACCCCACCACCTCGCGTTTTCCCCGAGTGCCTCATTCTATCGGCCCTAATGATGGTGAAGTTGTCCAGGCTGACCTTGGAGTCGTGAACCGACTCCTCTAGCCAAGTCTCAGAAAGAGCAATGATACAGATGTCCCTGAAGGTCCTTTCAAATCAGCACCTTGCCTGTAATAGATCCATCTTGTTACGGAGTGACTGAACATTGGACATGATGATGGTGGGGAGAGGGGGTTTGTAGGGACGTCTCCTCACCTGGCATCGGATATCTCCATGTCTCCCCCTTTTCCTTGGCTTAAGCTCCGGTGATAGAACCACGGCAGGCTTGGTGTTGCTCCACAGCAAGGCCCGGAGTAGCAGGAGTTCATCTCGGTCGTAGGTGAGTAGCCTATTGCCGGTATCGGGCTGGAGTGTGACGCTATCGCAGATTAGCCATAGGATTGCGAGGAAAACGGTGATCACCTTATAGCTTGTTGTCATGGCTAATCAGTCTGATTTAGCCCACATATAGCGCACATTAAACCTTTAGACTTAACGCAAACACATTAAACACAAAGAAACACAGAGTACAGTCAGTGCTGTTGCAGCAGAATGTGTGCCATCTTTAAGATGTTTTAAGCCATAAAGTTCTGTAAATTTTGGGGTGTGGTCACATTGAGTGACAGAGGCTGGCTAGTAGCATCTTTAGCTCAGGACACTCGATGTGGCTGCTCGTGGAGGCTGGATCTGTTTGTTCAGAGTATTTTACAAATACCTGGAATAATACAGCTTGCTGTGCAGTGACACGTCCTAATGGATAGTCTATTATGTCTCTGCTGCAATACTTGTGCTGAGTGAAATTCTTGTCTGATTTAATGTTGTAAGCTAATGACAGTACCTTTAGCAGTTGTCGTAGCTCCATCCATTACGGCCACTTAATGCACAATTACTGTGAAAATAAGCGGCTCATAACTTTTAATGTACACAGCAAAGCAAATCATTCGGAGAACTATGGTGGTGGAGTCACCGCATTCTTACTGCGGTAGGAATGAACATTTGAACATCATTTGTGCAATTCAACCTGCAGCACAAATTGCATGAATACTGTACGAAGTGACATTCAAACAACATTCGTGCTGCATTCGAATTCCTTGGACAGCATTTGTGTGGCACTTAGGGAAATACACTCAATAAAAATATAAACGCAACACTTTTGGTTTTGCTCCCATTTTGTATGAGATGAACTCAAAGATCTAAAACTTTTTCCACATACACAATATCACCATTTCCCTCAAATATTGTTCACAAACCAGTCTAAATCTGTGATAGTGAGCACTTCTCCTTTGCTGAGATAATCCATCCCACCTCACAGGTGTGCCATATCAAGATGCTGATTAGACACCATGATTAGTGCACAGGTGTGCCTTAGACTGTCCACAATAAAAGGCCACTCTGAAAGGTGCAGTTTTGTTTTATTGGGGGGGATACCAGTCAGTATCTGGTGTGACCACCATTTGCCTCATGCAGTGCAACACATCTCCTTTGCATAGAGTTGATCAGTTTGTCAATTGTGGCCTGTGGAATGTTGGTCCACTCCTCTTCAATGGCTGTGCGAAGTTGCTGGATATTGGCAGGAACTGGTACACGCTGTCGTATACGCCGGTCCAGAGCATCCCAAACATGCTCAATGTGTTGTGTGGGCTGCCAGAAGAGGAGGTACTGCTGGCCCACCACCAGAAGGCGCCCTGCCTGAAGTGCGGGCTTCAGGCACGAGAGGGCGCTGCCGCCTCAGGAACAAGCCGTGGTGACAGCTGTCACCCATCATCCGTGACAGCTGTCACTAATCAACACATCTGGTATAAAAGCAGGAAGACACCTCCACCAAACTGCCGAGATATCATCTTCATCTGGAGGTAATACTCTCAGCCCCTTTTGTGAGATCGATAAATCTATTATTGTGAGTGTTTGCAGGAGAACCGGTCGTTTTTGAGGAGGCTGTGCAAGACGGCGCTCCTTTTCAGCTGAGACCGCTGCAACGCGCTGAGTGAGAGGTGGAGGTGGCATTCCCACCATTGTTACTGGGTGTTCACACACCCACCCTTTGACTGTCTTTTGCTTTCTGCCAGCAGTACCAGATCCGACATGCCGGGAAGGTGGCCACCTGGGGACTCCGGGACTTGGCGGCTCCAGTATTCCTCGGGTTCAGGTGGCGGTGGAAATCGTGTGGTTGCGGTTCATTTCCAGACGGGCGTCTCCTATCGTCGAGTCTGCCCACACGACACCTTTTATTAATTGACTGTTGCACATTCTGATTCTGCTGTGTTTGGTTGTGACATTCACACCAGTAAAGTGTTATAATTTGACTCCTTCCATTGTCCGTTCATTTACGCCCCCTGTTGTGGGTCCGTGTCACTACACTTTCCCAACACAATGGGTGACATGTCCGGTGAGTATGCCGGCCATGCAAGAACTGGGACATTTTCAGCTTCCAAGAATTGTGTACAGATCCTTGCAACATGGGGCCATGCATTATCTTGCTGCAACATGAGGTGATGTTCTTGGATGTATGGCACAACAATGGGCCTCAGGATCTCGTCACGGTATCTCTGTGCATTCAAAATGCCATCAATAAAATGCACCTGTGTTCTTTGTCCATAACAGACGCCTGCCCATACCATAACCCCACCGCCACCATGGGCCACTCGATCTACAACATTGACATCAGAAAACCGCTCACCCACACGACGCCCCACACGCTGTCTGCCATCTGCCCTGGACAGTGTGAACCGGGATTCATCCGTGAAGAGAACACCTCTCCAACGTGCCAAACGCCAGCGAACGTGAGCATTTGCCCACTCAAGTCGGTTACGACGACGAACTGGAGTCAGGTCGAGACCCCGATGAGGACGACGAGCATGCAGATGAGCTTCCCTGAGACGGTTTCTGACAGTTTGTGCAGAAATTCTTTGGTTATGCAAACCGATTGTTTCAGCAGCTGTCCAAGTGGCTGGTCTCAGACGATCTTGGAGGTGAACATGCTGGATGTGGAGGTCCTGGGCTGGTGTGGTTACACGTGGTCTGCGGTTGTGAGGCTGGTTGGATGTACTGCAAAATTCTCTGAAATGCCTTTGGAGACGGCTTATGGTAGAGAAATGAACATTCAATACATGAGCAACAGCTCTGGTTGACATTCCTGCTGTCAGCATGCCAATTGCACACTCCCTCAAATCTTGCAACATCTGTGGCATTGTGCTGTGTGATAAAACTGCACCTTTCAGAGTGGCCTTTTATTGTGGGTAGTCTAAGGCACACCTGTGCACTAATCATGGTGTCTAATCAGCATCTTGATATGGCACACCTGTGAGGTGGGATGGATTATCTCAGCAAAGGACAAGTGCTCACTATCACAGATTTAGACTGGTTTGTGAACAATATTTGAGGGAAATGGTGATATTGTGTATGTGGAAAAAGTTTTAGATCTTTGAGTGCATCTCATACAAAATGGGAGCAAAACCAAGTGTTGCGTTTATATTTTTGTTGAGTGTATGTCAAATTGGCAGGCCAACATGAATGTAGAGACCAGGCACACTATTGTTGTGCTGTATTCGAACTGGGGAATTTTTGTAAGGTGGTCACGTTCTGCTGTGTGACTAGATAGCTTGAACGGCATTCAAACCAGCATTTGAGCAGTCTGATCATGTAGGCAAGTCCCGATTGTGCCCGGATGAGATGAATCCCTCCCCCACATCCTGTTCTGTGCACAAAGTAAATATTGTAATGTGCAAAGTCTGTGGCACACAGTGTTGCCACAGTTACATCATTAGCAGCTTATGCAGTTACTTCATTAGCAGCAGCCAACATAATGTAACTTTATTAGTTACATTCAGCAGCTGCAGACAACTTGTCAGCAGCTGCTGAATGTAACTAATAAAGTAACTAGTAATCTAACTTGGTTACTCTTAAGATTGTGTAATCAGCAAAGTAACTAATCAGCAAAGTAAATGAGTTATTTTTCTGAGTGTTCAATCTTAAAAATAACCAAGTTAGATTACTAGTTACTTTATTAGTTACATTCAGCAGCTGCTGACAAGTTGTCTGCAGCTGCTAATGAAATAACTGTATACAATAACTGTAAAACGTAACTTTTCAAAGTTACTGTGGCAACACTGGTGCCGCGCAATCATCAAGTGCACTAGATGTGAATATTGCACAATCGCACCGAATATACCTTGTGCCACAGCAAGTCAGGCCACAGTGCACACCATGTGGACAGAGTCTAACAGCCATGATGACATGATAATACAGATGAATCCTCTGACACATGAGATGGACTGACAATGGATGTGTGATTACATTCTCTTTCTGGACATTATACTGCGATCACGGGTGCTGTGTCAGTGAGTCAGTGCGTCTCAGAGCTGGCTGACCGGGCTGTCACTGTGATGCTACGTGCTGTGTTTGACTGTGACATAAAACAAGTTTAAAACACAAGAAAATAAAGGATGTCAAGTTGAATCTGCACCTCCGCCGAGGAAGAGGAGACTTTGGTAGGTGAAACGAGGGCCATCTGTACTCTGGACCCTAAAAGCACACATGTTGAGGCACACACAATCATATACACAGTTTGGCTCCCACTGGAGCGGAGCACATGATCGGTGTTAACACACACACACTTAGGGGCAGCACCACCTTTTGGATTTGAGGGCACAAAGAGCACCATGTTTGGATGCTTTGCAGTGGTTGGTGGTGGCGATGGTTGCAAAGTTGTTTTTTTTTTTTTTCCTTTTTTCCTTAAATGTGGCACAACTGTGTAGCTATAAATGACTATTGGCCAGTTGGACATCTGCGCCAAATGTCACCGGCCTAAGGAGTTGATGGTGAATTTGCAGTTTGTCATGTTCTGCAACATATATATATATATATATATATATATATATATATATATATATATATATATATATATATATATATATATGTGATGAGTGTGAACAAACTGGTATCTTTTGTATATGTCTGTGAATTGCTGAAATGTTGAAAGTTTTTATGAATGGTATATTTGAGGGGCGAGGTATGATATGTTTACAGTATGAATAGTTTTTGTGCTAAATGGATTTTCTTTTCACTTACAAACTCTGTCACTCACAGTTAGACATCAACCTGTCCAGGGACTACAGGTGGAAATGAGTATTTTTGCTATAACCTGGCACAATGCATCTTTCCTGTTTTTAGGTCAATGTATTATTGTGCACTGTCCCTGAGAAATAAAATCATACCATACCATACCATATATTATAGGACTATTATTATACTTAGTTATCGTAATATCAGAAAAGTATAGAAAATTATTAATAACTAGGAAAAAAATAGAAAGTAAGAATAGCTAGGAATAAGTATATAATATACAGTATATGGAACATACCAGGCACCAATAAACGTGTCATATCAAAACTTAAAACTGACAGTGGAAGTTTAGTACCTCTCATATGTGAATTATACTTGCAAAATAGAATAGAATAGAATAGAATAGAATAGAATAGAATTTATTTCAGCAACAACACAGCAGCATAAAGACAACATATCAAACAAATCAAAAAAACAAGACCAAATTAAACACCGTGTGCCTGAAAAGGGGGTGGGAAGAAGCAAAGCTTATAAATTACCCACCCCTCATACCCCATCCCAAAAGTCCAAGTCCAACATATAATTACACTTATACTCACACTCCTATATATACAAATAAGCAAATTAAATACATACATCCACAAATTTATACATCTTTTTTTAATTTTATTTATGATTTTCTTTATATCCAGAAATTATTAATTTCTTATAATGTTTCTTAAAACAGACAAAAGAACTACATAATCTAATTTCCACAGGACATTTGTTCCAAATCTTCACCCCTTTAACTGAAACACAAAAACCCTTGACATTAGTACGTACGGGAGGCTTCTTAAAAACCATGCATCCTCGTAAACTGTATTCAGATTTCCTGATCTTGAACAGGCTCTGGACATAAAGTGGCAAGGCCTGGTTATTAGCTTTGTACAAAGTTTGTATGGTGATATAATCCACTAAATCTCTAAATTTCAGTAAATTTAAAGTCATAAACAGAGAATGCGTTGGCTCAAGATAAGGTTTATTACAGATGATTCTGATGGCATGTTTTTGTAAAAGAAATACATGATTGGAATTTGATTTGTAAGTATTACCCCAGAGTTCGATACAATATGTCATATATGGTACAATTAAAGAATAATATAATCTAAGTAGCCCATCCTGGGACAATATGTCCTTGACCCTGTACATGATAGCGATAGATTTTGACATTTTAAATTTTATATAATTTATATGAGGTTTCCAGCTGAGTTTATTGTCAATTATAACACCTAGAAATTTGTTCTCAGTTACTATCTGTATTTCCATATTGTTAATGGTTACACTTTTACATTTAGGCACAAATTTATTTCCAAAAATCATACATTTGGTTTTCCCAAGATGAAGTGACAATTTATTAGCATCAAACCAAGCCTTAAATTTATCCAGTTCGTTTACCACCGTGTTAAGAAGCTGTTCAAGATTATCACCACTGCAAAATACAGTTGTGTCATCTGCAAAAAGAACACACCTCAGTACCCGTGACACATAACATATATCATTTATATATATAATAAATAACAAAGGACCTAAGACCGAACCCTGGGGCACTCCACACGTAATTTCCCGAAGTTCGGAATCAATGTTATTGTATTGAACATACTGATACCGACCATGTAAATAACTATTTATCCAGTCATCTGCTAATCCTCTGATTCCATATTTCTGTAATTTAGTTAGCAATATTTCATGATTTACAGTGTCAAACGCTTTCTGTAAATAAAAAAAAATACCTACTGTATATTGCTTGTTATCGACTGCAGTCGCTATATTTTCCACGAAATCCATCAATGCATGTGAAGTAGTCCTAGATTTTCTAAATCCATATTGTTCTTCACAGAGTATCTCATACTTTAGTAAGTAATTATCCAGTCTTTTTACAATTTTTTTTTCTAGTATTTTAGAAAATTGGGGTAAAAGTGAAATAGGTCTATAATTTGAAAAAGTGTGTTTGTCACCAGTTTTAAACAAAGGTAGTTACTTTGGCTATCTTCATCTGTGAAGGAAATTTACCAAAACTTAATGATATATTACAAATATAAGTGAAAGGTTTTACTATACAATCAATGATTTTTTTCAACAAAGCCATATCCAAATTATTGAAGTCCTTTGATTTCTTACTTTTAGAATTCTGCACCAGATCAATTATTTCTTTTTCATTTGTTCCACCAACAAACATTGACACAGATTTATTAAATGTTATCTTATTTTCAAAAGATTTAATGCTCAATGAATCAATATTACTGGCAAGATTTTTACCTACATTGACAAAATATTCATTAAAATGGTCAGCAATAGTCTCATTATCTTCTATCACAGTATTATTGGAAAGAAAAAAAGAAGGATAATCTCTACCATTTTTGTTCTTTTTTATTACTTCATTTAAAATATTCCATGTATTTTTTATATTATTCTTATTTTTAACAAGTAAGTCACTATAATATATTTTCTTACTAAATCTCATAATATGAATTAATTTATTCTTATATATTTTATATTTACTTTCAGCTTCCTTTGATCTCGATTTTATAAAATGTTTATACAGTAAGTTCTTCTTTTTACATGCCCTCTGAAGACCCTTGGTTATCCATGGTTTATTGCTGTATCGGTTAGTATATATCTTGTTAACAAGAGGACAGTGTTTATCGTATAACTTAGAAATGATAGAAATAAAACCATCATAAGATTCATCAACATCATCAACATAAACATCATTCCAATTCTGGCATAATAAATCCACCCTTAAATTATCAACAGTTATTGGTGTGACATTTCTACTCAATCTATTACAATCCTTTTGAAACACTCGATCATGTGATGCAAAAACAGTAAATACTGGCAGGTGATCACTAATATCATTTACCAGCAATCCCGCACTGAGATTACCAGATATGACATTAGTTAAAATATTGTCAATAAGGGTTGTTGAATTCACAGTTATTCTACTTGGATGAATGATGGTCGGAAATACTCCCAAACAATATAAAGAATTTATAAATGAAGTGGTTTGTGGATGATTGTGAGGATTTAGAAAATCGATATTAAAATCACCACAGATAAATAAATGTGAATTCTTATTTATTTTGTTGTACATTCCCATAATTACTTGTTCAAAAGTATCAATATTTGCTCCGGGAGCTCTGTATAAACAACTAACAACCGTATTTTTTGAATTTATGGATGTAATTTTAACCGTAACACATTCCATGATATTATCAACTGTGAATGACATATTGTGAACTAATTTGCAGTTGTAATCAGACCTTACATATAATGCCACACCCCCGCCTCTTCTCTTCTGTCGATTTACCTGAAACAATTGATAACCTTCCAACTGTACAAGATCTTGATTGACATCAGTTAACCATGTTTCTGATATAGCGATCACTGAAAAACTTTTTCTAAATGTATCTAAACAATCATTTATCCTTGAAAAATTCCGAGAAATGCTTCTACTATTAAAATGTATTATTGAAAAATCTCCATCTTTAATTTTATAATCATTAAATTGTTCTTCTGTAAAATAATTACATTGTCACTCGATATTGTCACTAAAAAAAGAATCTGGATCTGATTCAGGTTCAAAGTGGCGAGAGGCAGGATGACTATAATTAAATGTTTCCAAACAGAGCTCCTTGGCAGAAATAAACTGATTATTAACCGTGTTCATTATATTATATACAGATTTTCCTCCATCATCACAATCAACCAGTACATTTCTTTATGTATTACTTCACAACTTACATCAGTTAAACTTACTAAGCTCATGTTCATCTTTAATCCATAAGGTTTTAGCTTCTTCAGGTGTTCCATTTAATTTAATATAAACTTTACAGTTAAATGTCCATGTAGCCTGTATCTTGTTTTGTTTTCTTAAAAATCATGCCTGTCTTGCTAAATCTGAATTTTTCTTGGTCAAGTATTCATTTATATATACATTCGTTCCTTTTAAATTCTTTGCTTGTTTTAGAATTGCAAACTTCTGTTTCCTGTTTGTAAGCCTCAATAATATGACTTTAGGTTGATTTTGACCTCTCAGCGGTAAAAGGTGACTACTATCGATATCATTAGGGTTTATTAAAATTCCTTTGTCCTTCAAAAGTGAAATCACCTGTTCCTCTACAGAGAGGTTGTCCATTTCAGAGGGCTCCCTTCCTGAAGCCACCGCTCTTGCATAACTTCGAGGCTTAATGTCCAAACCTGTAATGAGAAGGTCATTTGACCTAGTCTGTTGTTCAAGTTCTGCAATTCGATTTTCCATAAGTTTTAATGATTTGTCTTTCTCTTCATTTGCCTTTTGTAATTCAACAACTTGTTTTGTTAATTCCAATATTTTTTGTTGTTGTTGTGAAATAATTTTCAGTTGATCAGCCACTTCTTTAATGGGCTTCATTTGTGCTGACATCTCATTTAACATTTTTCTAATGTCCTCAAGTTCTTCCTCCATAAACACAGTACCCTTTTTTGGAGCCATAGCTGACGGGTCCTGAAGGCGAACCTACGACACCGACAGCAGGAGGTCCAACAAGCAGCAGCCGCAGATTTAGTAGGCCTCAAAAATTGAGTGTTTTATGGCAAACTGAATTATTGCAACACCCCCTGGAGAATGCAGTGTGGTTAGGACAACTGGAAGAGAGGATCAGGAGTCAAGGCGAAGGTGCAAGTTGGACTTTATTAGACTGCTACAAACGCTGCCGTGATGTTAGGGTTTGAGACATGGGCATTGAAGGGAGTGCAGAAGGCAAAATCAGATGTGAATGTGTGGCGTTCCAAAGCTGTACAGAATAAGAAATAAGAGAATCAGAGGTGCAAAAGAGTACTGCGGAAGGGAAAGTACAGGAAAGTAGGTTAAGGTTGTTTGGATGAGAGGATGAATATGTCAGAAGCATAGAAGAAAAAACTTGAAGGAGAGCTGGATGGAGTAAACGATGATTTGACAGAAAATGGGCTGAGTCGGAAGGAGGTAGAGAAAGCAAGCAAGACACAATCGACCCCAATAGATGTGGGGGAAAAAAAATAAAGATACAGAAGACTCCAGAGGCATGGAGAGAAGAAATCAAATGTAGCAGCAACACCCACAGTCCTCTGGGGCACCTTGCAGGTAACTGTAAATAGCTCCTGCTTCCACTTGCTGTGGGGTGGGGGTGTTTGGAGTGAGAGGTTCTGCTATTTTATTCAGTCTAATGCACCAGTGACAATATAAAAAAAGCAGCAGTATTTCACGTGTTCATTTCTAACTTCATTGAAAATATAAAGAGGTTTATTCCAAGAGGAGATAGTGATTTAAAAAGGCAGCACAGACACAAAGTGTGACAAATGTCTGAGAATGAATGAAGTAGAGGGACAGAGTGGTAATACTCTATTTTTCGGAGGATAAATTGCACCTGTCAAAACAACGTCTCTTCAAGAGGAAAAACACATATGAAGTCACACCTTTGTATTTTCTTTTCTGTATATCAGCTCTTTAATTTGGGAGTTTTGTGTGTTGTTGTCGTGTATTGTTTCTTATTGTAGTGTGTTGTTTATTATCAGCATTTATTCTTTTATTATTGGAGTTTATTTTGTTAAGAAATGCATGATTTGTTTTGGTATATACCTTGCACTGGAGTATATGTCGCAGGACTTCCCAAACTAACAAAATAGGACTTGTACTCCACAGCATATGGCGCTTTCATTTTTTTTTTTTTTGGTCAAAAGGAACACCCCACCCCCCAAAGAAACTAAAAGCCCCCTCAAGAAAACCTTGACATCATCGCTGTATTAAAGTGCATATCTCACTCCAGTTAGTGCTCACACACAGTTTTATATGTTAATCACATTCCAAAGTTAGGGTGAAATGCCAAATATTAGCTCTGTATCTTGAAAACTTTTGAAGTTACAACCTTTGCAAATTTTTCATTCAAAGCTGAGAGGCATATAGGGATCTCATTATTAACATGCAAAGTTGGTAGAAAACACCGTTTTCATGATGTGAAAAATCCCCCCCCCCCCCCCAAAAAAGGCTGTAACTTCAAATGTTTGCAAGATACAGACCTAATATTTGGCATTTCACCATAACGTTGTAATAGGAATAAGATAGCAAACTGACAGAACAGAACTGAGGGGTGACTTGGGAACCTCTGGGTGACTTGAGATGAAGTGACCTGTAAGCAGGTATGGAAAATGGATGGATGGCTATTTACTTACAGCACTGTATTACAGTCTGGGGTATTTCCACAGCCTCTTAAGCCTGGTTCACACGGCAAGATAATTAGGCAGATATCAGACCCGATCTTCCCCTTTCGACAATTTTAAGGACGCCCCAACAATCGTGATGATGCTAAAGATAATCTTATCAGAAATTCCTGCCGTGTGTGGTGTGTTAAAAGTGCTCTGATCTGCTCTGAAGGACGTCAGGAGCGCTCAGATCGCAAATCTGGGATATTCAACATGTTGGATTGCCTTGGCCTGATATCGCAGCGTGTGTTTTGTCCCCCGACCACAAATGAGCACGCAGCCTGCTGAATGTGGCGTGCAGCCAATCAGAAAACGAGGTGAAGGATGCAAGAAAAATAAAACCCCCTCTGTTTTAAATGGTCCAAAAAGTATCTCCGTCTGTTTACTATGAAGTCACGTTTAATCTTGAGAGATTTTGCAAGATTTTTTGCTTGCCCTGGGAATGTTCGTGTGTGAAATCTGTTTGTGTGTTGTGAATACCACACACTGTACGACCAACACTGTTAGAGCTATGATTTTTATCTCCATGTGTGTGGTCTCTCAGGTTTTGGAAACCTACAGATAATTTTAAAATCCTGTCATGTGAACCAGGCATTAATTGCAGTCCACAGTCATCCTGAGCACTTTGTATGCAAACGTGTCATCATTCACAAGCCAGCAAAATCTTTGCACCTGCAAAGGCCGTGCTCACTGTTGCGTGATATGTATGTGAACTACTCGTACTTTTTGGCCTATTTTTGCTGCCAGTCCTTCTGATGTTCATCCCACATTCTGGTGACATGCACTGATATGTTGTAAGTACCACTTCAGTGAGATTCCAAATGAAAATTGTTATTGTTGTGGTTTTGTTGCTCCAACTACTCCCCAACAGTCACCCCAGTGAGCCAGATTTGCTGTGGCGACCCGAGTGAAAAACAAGGGAGCAGCCGAAGGGACTTACTTTACTATTCTCTAACTAATATAATTGTCAGAGTTTCCCCCGGATCCTGGTTTTTATTGTTTTTAACCAGCTGTCATGTGTGAGTTTTCCCCCCAGATGGCACCCTCTGTTGTGTTCCACACCAGCTGCTCCTCTCCACTCATCTGTGCCGCACACCTGGAGTGGATGAGTGGCTGATGAGTGACAGGCTATATAAACTCTGACTTTCTGATCAGTAGTTGCCAGATTCTTGTGTGGAACTACATGAAGCCTGATTCTTCAAGAAACCATGCCAGATATTTGCATTGCATGTTTATTGAGATTGCAGACTCCATGCTCCTTGATCTAGCCACGCCAGGTTCTTCACGATCCAGGACCCAGACAGTTTCCAGGAGAACCAGGCCTGATTGCCTCTCTGTGACCTTGACCCCATCTTCCTGCCGCTTCCATGCACTTAATACGTCAGAGCTTCCTGCAGCTAAACCTCAGGTAACCTGGCCAACTCTCTAATTCCTGTATTATGTTATATTATGTTCCAGAAGATTCCTGTGTGGCTCCCACATGGCCCTGGTCCCTAGTTCTGGCTACCTGCACAGCAACATCACTTTGGAACTCCTCGGCTCTCTGTTCAGAGCACGGCTCTGCCACACACCAGTTAATTTCCTTCTCTTCTTGGTGGGATCCCATTCTCACTTGTTCCAGTCTGTAACTGTGCTATGATAAAGAACTGTTCCAAGAACTCTTTCTAAGAACTGCATGAACTCTGATATCAAACTGTATTGAGTCCAGCTGTCTAAGTCCTGCTTAATTGGAACTGCGCCACAACTCGCAAGACTTGACCTCAGACCTCTGGATACAAATTAGGAACTGTGGATACAATTTATGAACTGAAAAATTCCTAAGCAGTAAACCTTATTTCCTAAGAGAACATTATTTCCATGCCTCTGAAGAATCCTGTGTTAAGCCTTTCGTGAACAGTGACTGTTTGGTGGCTTCAGTGTTACAAGTACATTCACTGACCGTCTGTGTCTTCATTCCCCTAGTTCCTGGTCTTGGAGGAGAGCATTGCACCTGGTCCTGGTCCCTGAACCACTTTCCTCAGTTTATCTTCAAGACTGGCTTGGGATACTGCAGCTCCCTATTTTCACCACCAAGAGGCGGGCCATCTCTCCATTCTGCTGGCACCCCCAGCGCAGTGTTTTTTATTTTATAGTTACCAATAAATATCTTTTCCTTTGTAATCCTTCTCTGTCCTGCTCCCTAGCATTTGGGTCCATTGCCTGAAATGGTCCGGTTCCATCCAGACCTGTAACCATAACAATAATGTGGTCATTGCATTTCTTTTTCTTTTGCAGTTGGCATACCAACCAATGGTATTTACAATAGTAAATCTGTCTCTCACTCTTTCATTGTCAAGTTCTGACATAAAAGTGACACATGGCAATTACCTCACTGAATAATTCAGCAGCCCAACCTGTGTAGTGGGAATAACATGAATCGACTGACAGATGAGTGCTGCTGTAGAATAAAGAACCATTCAAAACATGCTGTGAGGCTACACACAGACACATACAACACACTCCAATTTCAAAATAAAAGTGAATTTTAATATTATTTACACAGGTCAAACCTTGAAATATACTGTATATATACACACACATTCAGCCCTTTATTTATAGAAATTTTCAAATAAATGAATGTGTGTGTATGTATATATATATATATATATATATACACACACACAAACAAATTTCCATACTGTAACATGCAGCAGTTTCTGTGTAGGCTCTCAGTTGTCCAGGTGGTTTCCATAGTAGAGAAGCTTGAATCTTCGACTGGACTGGGTTGCTTGACGTGAGGACGTTTCGCTTCAAATCACAGAAGCTTCCTCAGCTAAAATTCTTGCTCTGGTAGTCTGACTTCTGTCTTGACTCTTGTAGAGTCTTGCAAGAATTTTAGCTGAGGAAGCTTCTGTGATTTGAAGCGAAACGTCCTCACGTCAAGCAACCCAGTCCAGTCGAAGATTCAAGCTTCTCTACTATGCAGCAGTTTATTACAGTGAGCAGCTGTGGTTCCCAGACAACAGCAATTTTGAAAAAAATAAAAGAAAAAAAGAGTGAAACCCTTCAGTGAGAATTCATTGGGCTTCTTCCTTTTTTTCGTGTGGATCATCACAGGAGTTTTGGTTTGGGATGCACACAATGGTTCGGCTTTTCTAAAACAACTCCAGCTGTGGTAATTGCCCAATACATTGTGTAGTGCATGGTGGCACATGCAGTTGCTGCACTTGTCTTCAAACAGATTATCCCTGGTTCAAGGCTGGCAATGTCCCATTGTACTTGTGCATGTTTGTTAGAAAAGCAAAAACCAACCTGTGGATCCTGAGCCTCCTGTAGTGACCCTGAGTTAAACGGAAAAAAGCCCAATGAAATTGCATTGACTTTTTTTTTGACAGAATTAGCCTTGCAATGAGGCAGCACGGTGGCTTGGTGGTTAGCACTGTTGCCTCACAGCAAAGAGGTCATGGGATCTAATTCCACCTGTGACCTTTTTGTGTGGAGTTTGCGTGGGTTCTCTCCAGGTGCACCGGCTTCCTCCCACATCAAAAGACATGCAGGTTAGAGGGATTGAAAACTTTAAATTGTCCGTAGGTGTGCGTGTTGTTGCGTGGACTGCCAGAAGAGGAGGTACTGCTGGCCCACCACCAGAGGGCGCCCTGCCTGAAGTGTGGGCTTCAGGCACCAGAGGGCGCTGCCGCCAAGGACACAGCCGGGGTGACAGCTGTCACTCATTATCTCAGGACAGCTGTCACCCATCTACACTTCATCAGTCCACACCATAAATACCGGACGTCATCTCCACCTCGTTGCCGAGATATCATCTACCAGTAAAGGTAAAACTCTCAGCCGTTGCTTTTGTCTTTTCTGACAAGTGTTTGTTACACAGTGTTTGCAGTCAGTTCCGTGAGTGCTTGCAGCCGGAGGCTGAGTGTGAGAGACGTGGAGAGCTGACGTCTTCGCTCCCCACGCTATTCTGTGATAAGTACTCTCAACTGCTGCACGTACCTGTTTTCTGGATAGGAGGTAGAGGTGGGATCTCCACCAGCGTTGTTACTGGGCGTACACACACCCACCTCTGATTGTTTCTGCTCCTCGCCAGCAGTACCAGATCCGACGCTCGGAGACGGTGGCCACCTGGGGATTCGGGACTTGGCGGCTCCAGTATTCTCCTGGTTCGGTGGCGGAGGAAATCGTGTGGTTCCGGTTCTTCTCAGGACAGACGTCTTCTATCCTCGAGCCTGCCCACACGTCCCCTTTGTTGATTGACTATTATCTGACATGCTGTAATCTGCTGTACTTGGTTGTGCTCATTCACAACAGTAAAAGTGTTCATATTTGACTCTTTCATTGTCCGTTCATTTACGCCCCCTGTTGTGGGTCCGTGTCACGACACTTTCCCAACACGTGTGTTTGTCTATATGTGGCCCTGCAACAGACTGGCATCCTGTCCAGGGTGTACCCCGCCTTATTCCGTCAGTGCTGTGATAGGCTCCAATCCCCCGTGACCCTTAAATGGAGAAAGCGACTGAAGATGAGTGAGTCTTGCAAGTACAGCTGGTTACTGTAGATTAACAGTAGGACAGTACTGTAATCTTTTAGCAGAAATAAACTGTTGCATTTTGCAGTCAGCACACTGGAGAATAATACAAATGAAGCGACATGAAGCTCGCTCATCGTACACTGAGTCCAAAACAGGAAGTGCCAAATTTTGAGTCCACAGGGAAACAGGAAATGTCAAATGTTGAACACTTCCTGGCATGGGTGGAGCTAGAGCATATATATATATATATACACACACACACGAGGTCTGTCCATAAAGTATAGGTCCTTTTTTATTTTTTTCAAAAACTATGTGGATTTCATTCATATGTTTTTACATCAGACATGCTTGAACCCTCGTGCGCATGCGTGAGTTTTTCCACACCTGTCGGTGACGTCATTTGCCTGTGAGCACTCCTTGTGGGAGGAGTCGTCCAGCCCCTCGTCGGAATTCCTTTGTCTGAGAAGTTGCTGAGAGACTGGCGCTTTGTTTGATCAAAATTTTTTCTAAACCTGTGAGACACATCGAAGTGGACACGGTTTGAAAAATTAAGCTGGTTTTCGGTGAAAATTTTAACGGCTGATGAGAGATTTTGAGGTGATACTGTCGCTTTAAGGACTTCCCACGGAGCGAGACGTCATGCAGCACTCCCAGGCGCCGTCGTCAGCCTGTTTCAAGCTGAAAACCTCCACATTTCAGGCTCTATTGATCCAGGATGTTGTGAGAGAACAGAGAAGTTTCAGAAGAAGTCAGTTTCAGCATTTTATCCGGATATTCCACTGTTAAAGGAGATTTTTTTAATGAAAGACGTGCGGACGGGTCCGCGCGTCGGGACGCAGCCGGCGCGGTGCGGCGGCACAGGAAAAACACCTCCGTGTTGATAACCATTTGTAAAATCCATGCGGCTTTTGATGGCTTTCAGTGGAGTGAGTATATGAGAAATTGTTTAACAGCTGGACATGTTCCAACTTGTCCTTAAGGCTTCCAACGGAGGTGTTTTTCCTGTGGCGGAGCGCCGCCGCGGCTGCGAGCTGACGCTGCAATCCGCCCGCACGTCTTTCATTAAAAAAATCTCCTTTAACAGTGGAATATCCGGATAAAATGCTGAAACCGACTTCTTCTGAAACTTCTCTGTTCTCTCACGACGTCCTGGATCAACAGAGCCTGAAATGTGGAGGTTTTCAGCTTGAAACAGGCTGACGACGGCGCCTGGGACCGCTGCGCGACGTCTCGCACCGTGGGAAGTCCTTAAAGCGACAGTATCACCTCAAAATCTCTCATCAGCCGTTAAAATTTTCACCGAAAACCAGCTTAATTTTTCGAACCGTGTCCACTTCGATGTGTCCTACAGGTTTAGAAAAAGTTTTGATCAAACAAAGCGCCAGTCTCTCAGCAACTTCTCAGACAAAGGAATTCCGACGAGGGGCTGGATGACTCCTCCCACAAGGAGTGCTCACAGACGAATGACGTCACCGACAGGCGTGGAAAAACTCACGCATGCGCACGAGGATTCAAGCATGTCTGACGTAAAAACATATGAATGAAATCCATATAGTTTTTGAAAAAAATAAAAAGGACCTATACTTTATGGACAGACCTCATATATATATTCATTCATCTTCTACTGCTTGGTCCATTTAAGGGAGTTGGAGCCTATCCCAGCAGCCATAGAGCGTGAGGCGGGGTACACCCAGGACAGGACGCCAGTCTGTCGCAGGGCCACAAACAGACAAACAAAACACAGACACACCCACACACCTACGGACAATTTAAAGATTCCAATCCACCGAACCCGCATGTCTTTGGATGTGGGAGGAAACCGGAGCACCCGGAGGAAACCCACGCAAACACGGAGAGAACATGCAAACTCCACACAGAAAGGCCACGGGAATTGAACCCATGACCTTCTCACTGTGAGGCAACAGTGCTAACCACTAAGCCACCGTGCTGCCCCTATATATATATATATATATATATATATATATATATATATATATATATATATATATACATATATATATATACATAGACACACACACACACACACGTGTTTCTGCAGTGATTTTAAATGAACAGGCAGCTGTTGATTCATGAGATATAACGTGAAGACGCTCAGGCTGAAAGAAGTACAGGTAATTTACGCCTCCTCTGTTCTGTATAACACGGTGTAACCTATTAATTTTTCTCTCTGAAGGTCTTATTTTTAAATAACCTCTTAATTTTGCTGTCTGAGTGACAATTTCAGATAAATAAATCTAAAGTTATCTTCCTTAAACTCAAACTGAAAGCAAACCTCTACAACTTGATATAAATTAATTAAAATTACAAAATTCAGCTTGCTGGTTGAAGTGGTGTTGAGGAGGATTTTCTTAAAAATAAGACCTGACAGTTCAGCTACAATTTGCCAGAAAGTACAACCCCAATTCCATTGAAGTTGGGATGTTCTATAAAATGTAAATAAAAACAGAATCCAATGCTTTGAAAATCCTCCTCAACCTATATTCAACTGAATACACCACAAAGACAAGATATTTAATGTTCAAACTGATAAATTTTCTTGTTTTTCTCCAAATATTTGCTCATTTTGAAATGGATGCCTGCAACACATTTCAAAAAAGCTGGGACAGTGGTATGTTTACCACTGTGTTACATCACCTTTCCTTCTAACAACACTGTGTTAGAAGTGTTTGGGAACTGAGGACACATGATTAGGTATAAACGGATCATCCCCAAAACTCTCAGCCATTCGCAAGCAAAGATGGGGTGAGGATCACTACTTTGTGAAAAACTGCATGAAAAAAATAGTCCAACAGTTTAAGAACAATGTTTCTCAATGATCAATTGCAAGGAATTTAGGGATTCCATCATCTACAGTCCATAATATAATCAGAAAATTCAGAGAATCTGGAAAACTTTCTACATGTAAGTGGCAAGGCCGAAAACCAACACTCAATGCCCGTGACATTCGATCTCATGTGGCACTGCATTAAAAACTGACATCATTGTGTAAAGGATCTTACCGTGTGGGCTCAGGAACACTTAGAAAACCATTGTCAGTTAACACAGTTAACACTTCTCTGGGCCCGAGTTCATTTGAAATGGACAGACAGTGCTGTGGTCTGATGAGTCCACATTTCAAATTATTTTTGGAAATCATGGACGTCATGTCCTCTGGACAAAAGAGGAAAAAGACCATCCAGACTGTTACCAGCTCAAAGTTCAAAAGCCAGCATCTGTGATGGTATGGGGGTGTGTTAGTGCCCATGGCATGGGCAACTTGCAAATCTATGATGGCACCATCAATGCTGAAAGGTAAATCCAGGTTTGGAGCAACACATGCTGCCATCCAAGCAGTGTCTTTTTCAGGGACGTCCCTGCAAAACAATGCCAAGCCACACTCTGCACATGTTACACAGCCCAGTCTCACATTTTTTTTTCATGCTCCCATGACGAAATGAGTCAAATTTTTGTAATAGGGTTCTTTTTTAACTCACTATTCCTAACCTTTTTTCCAAGATGGCACTGTTGACACAGCAGCCTGTTACTTCAGTTCTACTCCCTCTTTTCCTACTTTTGCTATTTTTAATACTTTTTAAATGGTGCTTATTTGTATTTATTAGGAGTGGGTGGTACCCTGTGCAAGTTTGCACATGGGACACGTGCACACTTTTGTTACTCTTGTACTTATTTTTATGCTGCTCTTGGCACTTTTCGAGGCAGCGTGGGGAAATCCCTTTGTTTCCAGCTCCGGACATCCCATTGTTTATAGCCGAGATCAGCTGCTTGGACTAAGAGACTCACTGTACAGTGGGCTGGGTCCCTGCTATGCTGAGCACGCGGACCTACCTGCAGACATTCGGAAGAAACAGAGGGGATGCAGGGCCGGGCGGACAAAGCGGAGAAGGACTTATATTCCGTCTGTGGTCATGGGGAATGTAAGGTCTCTCTGCAACAAGACCGAGGAGCTATCAGCGCTAACCCATTTCCAGAGGCTGTATAAGGGCTGCAGTTTCATGTGCTTCACGGAGACGTGGTTGAATGAACATGTACTGGACTCTTTAATCAACATGGACGGCTTCACACTCATCCGCGCGGACAGGACGCTGGCGGAGAGTGGAAAAAAGAGAGGAGGGGGGGCTCGCCGTTTATGTGAACGAGAGATGGTGCAGCACAACTCATATTCACATCAAAGACCAGATCTGCTTCTCAGAAGTGGAGCTACTCATGGTGAGCATGAGGACGTATTATCTCCCACGGGAGTTTGGAAGTGTGATTACGCTCTGCGCATATATTCCTCCCTCTACGGATGCTGCCAGGACCTGTGAGCAGATTCATAGCACAGTCACGCGGCTGCAGACGCAACACCCCCGCGCGCTCTTCCTCATCACCTGGGACTTTAATCACGCCTCCCTCTCCACCACCCTCCCCATGTTCACCCAGTACGTCACATGTAAAACCAGGGACAATAGAACACTGGACCTTTTTTACACTAATGTGGAGGACGCTTACACCTCCACCCCCTTCCCCTCGCTGGGATGCTCGCATCACAATCTCGTCTATTTACTCCCCCAATACACACCCAGGGTGACAAGAGAGCTAGTGCAGAAAAGGTCAGTGAAACTCTGGACTGAAGAGGCCACTGAGAGGCTGAGGGGCTGCTTCAGAACCACAGACTGGAGCATGTTTCAAAACTCTTATGGTGAAGACATCAACGGCCCGACCCAGTGTGTCACTGACTACATGAACTTCTGTGTGGAGAGCACTGTGCCCACCCAGAAGGTACGGTGCTTTCCCAACAACCACCCCTGGGTGACCCCCTAGCTGAAGGTCCTGATGAACCAGAAGAAGAGGGCTTTCAACTCGGGAAACAGAGAGGAGCAGCGTAGAGTCCAACAGGAGCTCCAATGGAAGATCTGTGCAGCCAAGAAGGTGTATGGAGGGAAGATGGAGGAGCAGCTGGCCCGGAACAACGTCAGAGACGTGTGGAGATGCCTCAAGACCGCCTCCGGATTTGGGCAGGGTGCCAGCAGGACCGCACATGGGGATTCACGGTTTGCAGAGGAGCTAAACAGCTACTTTAACTCTTTTGGCTCCTCCACGCCTGCCCCCCTGCCTGCTCCCGGCCCTCCACATGTCTCCAGCAGCCATCCCTCCAGTCCCTCTGACCCCCCACCTTCCACACCCTGGTCACCTCCATTGCACCCCAGACCTCATCCCTCCTCCCCCACGACTGTATTTAGCACCAGCCCACACCCCAGCTCACCCCCCCCCCCCCACTGTAACTCCAACCGAGGTGAGAGGCCAGATTCTGCGGCTGAAGCAGAGGAAAGCAGCAGGACCTGATGGGATCTCCCAGAGGCTACTGAGGACCTGTGCAGATGAGCTCTGTGAGGTCCTCAGCCACACCTCGCCACCTGGACCATCGACTACCTCACTGACCGCCCGCAGTACGTGTGGCTGCGCGGCTGTCAGTCTGAGGTGGTAAGGTGCAGCACCGGGGCCCCCACGGCACCGTCCTCTTGCCTTTCCTCTTCACCCTCTACACCTCGGACTTCACCTACAACACAGACAGCTGCCGCATCCAGATGTTCTCTGATGACTCCGCCATTGTGGGTTGCGTGTCTGAGGGGAACGAGCTGGAGTACCGGTCGGTCATCACAGACTTGCTCACAGGACATGCTCTAACATGCCCAGCTCTTCCACAATTTCTTGGATAGTCACACGACTGAAAAGCCACCGAAAGCCATCTGAATTTACCAAATGGTGGAAGAGGTGGGCATGTCACAACATGTCCTGTGAGACTTCAACATGGTGGTGCTTTTGTTACGCCATCAGCTTCGTGCCCAAGCCATCGGCATGAATTTCGCTGCAACTCTTTTCATGGCAAAATCTTCTGTCACAGTGGAATGTGCCGAAAAAATGCTGACGTCCACCTCTTCTGCAATTTCTCGGATAGTCACACAATGGTCCCACATCACCACAGCATTCACTTTGGAAATGATCTGGTCATTTCAGCATGTTGATGGCCGCCCGAAGCGCGGCTCGCTCTCCACCTTTGTGCGGCCGTCTTTAAACCGGTTGTACCGCTCCTTAATCTGTGTGATGCCCAAAGCATCGTCACCGAAAGCCGTCTGAATAATCCGAATGGTTTCCACCTGGCTGTCGCCCAGTTTCTGGCAAAATTTGATGCAGTCGCGCTGCTCCAGTCGTTCCGCCATTTCCTTGCAAAGAAAAAACGACGAGAGACTACACCCATCCTCACGCAAAGGCTACTTACAAGCAAATGACACAACCGACAGGTGTGGAAAAAAATCACGCATGCGCACGAAGGTTCAAGGTTTGCTCATGGAAGCACACATGATTCAAATCCATCAGGTTTTTGAAAAAAAATAAAAAAAGGTTGGATACTTTTCTAACAGACCTCGTACATATTCTATTTCTACCTCATTTCTTATGTCTTGTACTGTTACAAGTATTATTATTATTGCTTCTCCTTGCACATGCTGTTTGATGAACATTTTCCTCTACTTGCACCCACATTGTGTGTTTTTTAAGAGCTGATGTAACGTGAATTTCTCCTCTGTGAGATCAATAAAGTTTATCTTTATCTTTAACCCTACTCCTACCCCCCACCCTAACCATAACCTAATCTTACTCTTTCACCCCACCCTAACCATAACCACCCCCGACCCCCCGCTTCACTTTTAATTACATGCAGCCATCACAGAATGAATTCGTGCTGCTGTGACGAAAATGAGGTGCTTTTCGTCACAATATCACAAACCAATAGATTTATGTGTATTTCGTGCTGCTGAATCACGACTTGCCGTGAGACCGGGTTGTGTTACAACAGCGTGGCTTCGTAGTAAGAGTGCAGTCCAGACCTGTCACCCATTGAAAATGTGTGGCACATTATGAAGAGCAAAATACAACAACGGAGACCCTGGACTGTTGAACAACTGAAGTCGTACATCAAACAAGAATGGGAAAGAATTCCACCTACAAAGCATCAACAATTAGTGTCCTCAGTTCCCAAATGCTTATTGAGTGTTGTTAGAAGGAAAGGTGATGTAACACAATGGTAAACATACTACTGTCCCAGCTTGTTGCAGGCATCCATTTCAAAATGAGCAAAAACAATAAAGTTTATCAGTTTGAACATTAAATGTCTTGTCTTTGTGGTGTATTCAATTGAATATAGGTTGAAGAGGATTTGCAAATCATTGTATTCTGTTTTTATTTGCATTTTACACAGCGTCTCAACTTCATTGGAATTGGCGTTGTACATCTGAGATGAAAGCCTAGATTTGATGTTTTGGTGAAAGAAATGTTTGTATTTCTTCATAATTGATGTAAATAAAGTCCAAGACATATTCAGTGACTTCAAAATGTTCATGTTTCCATCCCCTGACTTGTCTGAAGAAAACTGGCAATAAAACTGATTATTATTTACAGGTATTATTAAGTTTTAGGGATTTGCTTTCAGTTTGAATAAGATAATTTTAGAAAATTTTATTCTTTATATTTTTTGTATTTGAAATGGCATAAGCAAATTAAAATGTGTGAAATTACAAATGTTCCAATACTTTTGGAGCGCATAGTATCCTAACCTTATCATAAATGCTAAATCAGTGTGGTATTATTAGTGTTGTTTAAGAATGTTTAATTTTTACTGTTGCTGCACTTTGTGTGAACTCATAGTCATATCATATATCATACTGATATGACAATATTGAGATATGATAATTTGGCCATATTGTACAGTCCTACTGTCAACTAGCTGAAAGGTTTGAATATTCATTTCCATCTACATTAATAAAAAATTCTTAAAGTGGCAGAGGGTTAAAAGGGCTGTAATTAGGGGGAGGGGGGTCTGGGGCTGGAGCCCCCCAGAAACTGAAAGGCAAAAAAAAAATAAAAATAAAAAAAAAAGCTTGAAAAGGTGGGGGGTCCCCCACAGAAGCTGAAATGTTTTAGCCATGCTAATGGTCCCCAGAAGCATTTGCTCAAAAAAAAAAAAGTCTGAAGGACCTAAATGACATGGTGAGATGCTGAAGAGCTTTGTTTGTTCATGCCTGCAACATATACATATTAATACAATAACACTATAGTAGTACCCCACTGGCAGCTCCAGCTGTTTACTAACTGGACATCAGCAATCATATTCTCAAATAAAAAGTCCATTTTATAAGTGACTATAATAAATAATGTAATATTTTCGTAAGTTAACAAGTACAAGTACAAACTATAATTAGTGTATTTTATAGCATAAGTTAAAAAACATTGTGATGGTAACCAGATTGTTGTCATGTAAAATGGCACAACACTGCTAAAAAAATAATACAGAGAAACATGCTTTAACTAGAGCACCACACTCATAGAGCGCAAACCTCTGCCAACACTAGTTTCCAGTTCCACAAACGTTTACCTTGGAAATATTTTCAAGGTGAAAGTCCTGCTAGAAGTGACTTTTCATAATCAAAATTAGATTTGATCAAATGTCAGGAGTATGTATTTAGTTCATGAAGTTGAATCAAACTTTTTTGTGGTGTCAGTTTTTTTTCCCCCCAACTTTTTTAAGATGATTTTCACAGAACATTGGTCATCTCTGCTATGTACAATTTGGCATTGCTTTTTGGCACTTGGTTTCAGGCTGATAACACAAACAGGCATGAAAATGGAACCTCCATTCAACTGTGGTGGTGTCAGTAAATCCATAACAGAAAAATTAGAGTGACTGAGGTACTTTTGATTGAGATATAATGTAAAATGTACAACGTGTCAGGCTCTGGAAGCAGAGAATGCTTGACACAAATTCTTGACACTGACTCAGACATTTGGCATTCAAAAAGGCTTAATCTGGTCATGGGCAGGATTCGGTACACAAGAAGGCAGTCAAGGATCAGCAAGGGTAATAAATACATAAAGCAGGATGTTGTCAAAAACCAGCAGATGGTCAAAAACACACCAGGCAATCAGAACAAGGACTAAATCAAAAACTCAGAAGGAAGACTGGAAGCAAAAGCAGTTAGACACAACAATCTGGTGTTGAGGACAGAAACAGCAAGACTTAAATAGCTGGAGTGATCAAAGTAAATCAGACACAGGTGTGGAAGACAAGCAGGGAAAGGGCATGGCAAACAAAAGGGACAGACACACCCCAA